>NC_143191.1:12145000-12882500 GCF_051530095.1 Phoenix dactylifera
GAGGGATAGAGTTGCTCGAACAGATTGCTGACCTTGCGGGGCGATGTTTAGATAGGAGAGGGGAAGATAGGCCCACCATGAAAGAAGTGGCGGAGGAACTCGAAAAGCTAAGGAAATTCAAGCAGCATTCATGGGAGCAAAATGATCATGAGGAGACAGACAGCTCACTTGATGGAAGCCGGCCAACGGCAATATTGCCTCATACTTATTGAAACATTACCGAGGTATTTGTGAAGAATTGCTACAGCGGCATCCTGTGCTAAGAATAAAAGATGTAATAAGTACTTGATAAATAGTTTAAACCATGAGTTCTTATTGCGACTTGTTCCTCCATTAGATAAATACAGATTATTAAAAAAAAATCTTCTTTCATTAGAGGAGCTAAAAAGGATCCACTTATTTTTTGATGATGAAGGAGGCCGGTAAAGCAGCCGCCCAACTTTTATTGATGGAAAAAAGTAATTACAGCAAAAAAAATAGAGCAAGACAATATAATAAAAACAAAGCAGCTGCAAAGATAGAAGAAAAAAAAAAAAACCCAAAGAAACAAATGATGCAACTTCAGCTCAATAAAGAACCAGCTTGCTGTCCCACAATGAGTAATCTATTTACTCAAGTACCAGCAATGTCAAGCTCCATTTATCAAAATAGGTATTTTTTTTATTTTGTATCATATTTTTGTATGCTCATTAAGCAACTTTGGGTTACAAAGGTTCGACCAAAAAGAGAGCCGTTGTAAACTCTCTGCAACAACTGACCATATAGAAGATTGCTTAATCATAAAAATTTTGATATTTCTTTTTTTCCAACACGACCATAAAATAGCACCAATGAGCATCAGAACCACTGACTGCGCAGCTTTGGAAAATTTTCTCTTCCTCTAATCTAAACATAGTCATTCAAAAGTTCTATGCGATTGCAGTACACCTGCTAAAAGACAAAACCCTCTCCAGATGGTAGCAAAGAAGTTGTACTCTGAGAATAAATGGTCCATAGATTCGATAGAGTGGCAACACAATGCACATTCTCCCATATTTTTTCCAAGCTTCCTTCCGATGCTATCTCTAGTATTGTGCTGCTCTTTCTAACAAAGCCATAAGAAGCATTTTACTTTAAGTGGGATTGAAAGGATCCAAAGTGAGGAGGCAAAGTTACACTTCACTCCTCTAGAATTAATGAACTGATAGTAGGATGCAGAGGTGAACGTTCCTTTACTGTTTAGTTTCCAAACAATCTTATCCTCATTTCTATTCAAAGTTACCATGGCAAGCAAAGAGAGCAATTGATTTTGCTGTTGGAAGATCTTCGCCGATTGATTGCTCGATGGTCTAAATTTTCACGACATAGTTCTACAATTAAAAAAATCAGATACAGTGTCATTTTTCTTTGTGCTGTGAGCATAAAGGGCAAGAAAGATAATTTTGAGTGGTGCATCACAAAGCCAACTGTCTTTCCAATAAGAGGTGTTTTGGCCATTGCCGATCCTGAAGTGAATTCGATTCTATAAGGCCGGAAGAGCCTTAATGACATCTTTCCAAAAGTTAGAGCATCTCTTTGGCGGTTTCCAACGCATTGAAAGTTTTCCTCTAAATGCCCGGGTCTTTCACAATAAACCTCCTACCCCTTCTTCCAAAAGTTCATTGTTAAACTGTTGAATATTCTTGATTCCTAGCCCTCCTTCTTCCTTTTGAAAGCAAATAGTCTTCCAGTTGACTTTACAAGAGAAGCTATGAGTGACAAAAGTGCTGATCCAAAGAAAAGCTTGCCTATACTTGTCAATCCTCTTGATCACCCAAGCTGGTAGCTTGAATAGACACATAAGGTACAGATGTAGTGAAGTAAGAATTGAATTGATCAAGGTAAGCCTACCTCCAAATGATAAATACTTGATTTTTCATGAAGCTAATCTACTCTCAATTCATTGCAATAAAATGAGCCAATCTGACTTAGAAGGTTTTGCACCACTGAGTGGCAGACCCAAGTATTTGGGAGGGGTTGGAATCTAGAGACAATTGAGCCACCTCCAACACTTTGGCTCATCTTTATGTCTATAGTCGATGTAAGAGATTGAGCTTTTTTGGACATTGATGGACAACCCTAGATTAGCTCAAAACAAAAGAGGATGGTCTTCAATACTGCACAACGATCTTTCTCTACCTTAAGGAACACCAATGTATCATATGCATACTTTAGTATCTTAGTGCCTCCACAAATCCATGGGTTCCCCAATCCCTCATAATTTTTTTCGAAAGTCGTAGTATTAAGCATTCTACAATTAAAGCGGATCCACTTCAAGTATGAACAGGAAAGGAGAGAGTGGGTCACCTTGTTTGAGCCCCCACCTGTAGAAAATCTAGTCATCAAGTTCTCTGTTCATGCTGACCACAATTTTGGATGAAAATAATAGATTGGAGATCCCATTAATCCATGTTGTAGGAAAACATCTCTTAACAAGAAGTCCAAAGAGATAAGAGAGGTTAACTCTATCAAAAGCCTTCATGAAGTCAAGTTTGCAAATTGCCCCCTTAATACCCGATCTCCTTGATTGGTGCAAAATCTCATTGGCATATAGAATGTTGTCCATAGCATACCTTCCTTTAATATAGGCTGTTTGAGCTGGAACAATGAGATCATTGGAGACGGTTGGCTAGAACCTTCGATATGATCTTGATGCAGCTATGCACAATATTGATGGGCTGAAAATCAGAAGGTGCTTTTGTTGCTTCTTTTTTTGGAACAAGGGTGAGGATGACATAATTAAGTCTTGCAAGGTCCAGGTTTCTACTGTATAACTACTGAAAGAGAAAAAAGATATCAAATTTTATCAAGTCCCAAAAACTTTGGAAGAAGCACATAGAGAAGTCATCAAACCCTGTACATTTATCTCCTTTAAAACTAAACAAAACATCCTTCACTTCCTCGAGGGAGAAAAAAGCCCCCAAAACATCCAATGCTGGTGAAGAAGAATAAATCTGATCCCAATCAAGATCAATCAATAGAGTCCCTAGGTCATCAAAATTCTCTATGAAGAATTTTGCGAAAATCTTGTTCCTATCCTTCTTGTTCGAGTACTCTGATCCATGCCATTCAACACAAGATATCCAATTTAATTATCTTCTAACAAAGCTGATTTGTGGAAGAACACAACATTGCTATCACTCTCGGACGGCCACTTGACTTTTGCCTTCTATTTTCAATAGATTTCCTCAGCTTTATAAAGATAAAACAATTGCCCTTTGCATGACTCCTGAAGCTCCCTCTCATCATGGGTAATGGGGTTGAGTTCCTCCTGTCAATCTAGATCCTGAATAATATTCATAAGCTTGATCTTCTCAGTTTTAGCCAAAGATCTCGCCTGAGCTGACCAACCTTTAAGTGCATTCCTTGTAAATGTCAATTTGAATACAAGATTCACAGCTGCATCATCCGAGAAGCTTGACATGGACCATGCCTAAGCAACCACCTCATGAATGCCATCATAACTAAGCCATCTTCTATCAAATCTAAATAGCCCTTTTAGTTTTTGCAAGTCATTTAAGGATAGCTTAATTGGCACATGATCATAACAGGGGTTAGGTAGTGCCTCTTGAAGTGAATTAGGACACAAGTCATCCATCTCAATGGTGATTAATAGTCTAACTTTGCCATTATTGGACATTCTCTTCGGTTTCTCCAAGTATAGCTTTGACCTTTCACTACAGGAAAAGGTACATTTCCCGACGCTTTTTTTCCGACGCTAGGGAAAAGCGTCGGGATAGTTTTGATCAGCGCGAAATTTTACCGACACTTTTTAGAAGCGTCGGTACATCTTTAGAATCGACGACGCTTTTAAGCGTCGCGGTAAGCTGGACCTACGACGACGCTTATAAGCGTCGTCGTAGGCCAAATCCTTTCCAACCCTCTCTGCCTTAAAAAGTCTCATCTCGTCTCCTCTCCTCTCATTCAAAAGGGTCCCCATCTCCTCTCCTCTCCATCTCGCTTCCCGAGCTCCGATCGGCGTCCCCGAGCTCCGATCGCCTCTCCATCTCGCTTCCCGAGCTCCGATCGGCGTCCCCGAGCTCCGATCGCCTCCCCATCTCGCTTTCCGAGCTCCGATCATCGTCCCCACGCCGACATCAATCCATCGCCTCCCCATCTCGCTTTCCGAGCTCCGATCGGCGTCCCGCGCCGACATTAATCCATCGCCTCCCCATCTCACTTCCCCGCCACCGTCGACCTCGCCCTCCGGTTCCCTTCTTCTTCTCTCGTTTCTTGCATTTTTTGCTCTTGGCGCTTCTAGTATTTTGTGTTGATTTTTGGGGGTTTTTTCAGATCCCTTTCCTTTCTTGGTGATTGCAGGTGCTTCCGGGATAGTTTAATATCCAGTCAAGAAGACTGCAATGGCTTTAGGAGAAGCCCTGTTTGATGAAGAGCTCGGCAAACCTATAGGGCAGATTGTTGCCGTATGCGGCCGCAACCAGATACTGAGTTCCACATTGCAGTCAATTAAGTGGAGGGTCCCTGTGAAGGTGGTGTAGCTGGTCTGAGATAATAATTAACAAGCCTGCATTGTTGGTACATTTTAAGCTTTTGTTTGTTGAGAGCTGTTCAATATTGCCTTTGTTGTCAGATTAGAGGATTTGAGACCCAGATGGAGAAATGGATGGGTGCTTGTGATTGTATCATAACAAAGGTACCATGGTTTCCTAGATGTCCAGATCAGTCTGCTAAGGAGTTTTTTTTCAGATGGCTTCAATGTGCTCTCGTGTTTGTAGGCAGGGCCTGGTACAATTGCTGAGGCATTGATCAGGGGACTTCCTATCATCCTCAATGACTTCATACCTGGACAGGTCAGTGTCTACTCCCTACTGTCCTGCCATCTCTGTTTCATTCCAACCTCATTAAGTGCCCATTGACATGTTCTCCATTAAAAGGGCTATATGCCATAGCTAGGCCTCTTATTCAAACTACTGGTTGTAGTCTGAATCAACAAGATTGGTGTTTAGTTAGCTGCCATGTTCTAAGTGCATGGAGAACTGTAACAAGACTGGTATTTAGAGAATGAAGCTATTTCCATCCAAAGAAAAAAAGAAAAAAAGAAAGAAAATGAAGTTATGGATGATGTATCATGATGCATGAATCTCTACACAAGTGTGTGCATGCATATCTGTATCTCCAACTTCATAAAAACCAAAGTACAAGACCATCTGCATTTACTCCTTGGAAATATGACTCTGGCCTTGGGTCTCATTCTGGTCTTGCAGGAGGTTGGCAATATCCCATATGTAGTAGACAATGGAGCTGGAGCTGGACTCTTGGCGCTTCCGTGATTGCAGGTGCCTCCGGTTCCGACTTCACAAATTACATATAGATAGTTTAATATGTTTGATGTGTAAGCAAGGTAATCAAAAATACCTTATTATATATGATGAGACAGTAATTGTACAATATATTCTTTTTCTTTCCCTATGTTAACTAGATATTTACATCAGAAAGAAAAACTTTAACCAGATATTGGCCTTTTTTTTTTTTTTTTTTTTTTTTTTTTGCTAAAGCGGGTAATTCATACAACACGGGTACGAATACACCCAATAGAGTCAGAAAACAAAAGGTCCCGAAGTGCTCCGGGCATCTCTCTCTCTCCATACCATAGGGTGTCTCCTGAGTGGCTCGCAACATATGCCGCCACCCAGTCGGCCGCCCCATTGGCCTCACGGTATACATGCATGGCTCGGAATGTAACACACTCCCTTGCCATCTCAAAAATGTCGAACAGTAAGGGATGGACCCCCCCATGGCTGCTTGGGCCCTTTCGGACCCAGCTGATCACAGTAGCCGAATCTCCCTCTAAAAGGATAGACCGCGCCTGAAGCACTCGCCGCGCATAGCACAAGCCCGTCCAAGCCGCCCGCAGCTCTGCCCCAGGTACCGAAGTGTCAAAAAGATGGCAGCCCCCCGCTGCCACTGCGCCAGCACTCGGCCCCCTGATGACGAATCCCGCCCCTCCTCTCCTACCTCCATCCAAAACTGAGCCGTCAAAGTTGACCTTGAGGAAGCTCGGGGGTGGGGGCTCCCAGGTAAAGAATACCCTATGTGGAGCAGCCGAAGCAGTGAGGGGGCCCCAGATGTCCCGAGCTGTCAAAGGTCTGTAGGCTAGGTCTACATGTGTGATCTCTGCTGCCTGTGCTCGAGCCCGCTCCATCACGAACCGCGGAGATAGCCTGCCCTCGCCAAAGATCCGGGCGTTCCTGGCTAACCATACCTGGTAAGCTGAACAGGACGCCTGAATAGCCAAGCTGCGCATCTGTGGAATACCAGCCCATCGCTGAACCGCCTCCAAAAACCAATCCCTCCGGCTCCAAACCTCCTCCGGAATCTCAGTCAGGCTCCACACACCTCGCGCCCGGTCACACTGGAAAAGCACATGATCCACCGGCTCGTCCATCCCACAATCTGGGCATAGGGGGGAAAGACTCACTCCTCGTCCACTCAACACTGAGCACGTCGGCAGACGCTCCCAGGCCACCTTCCAGAGAAAAAGAGCGACCCTCGGATGTAGCCCAAACCTCCACACCCAGCCACAGTCCAAGCCTGGCATTGACATCCGCTGAATAGCTCGAGAGACATCACCGACCCCAACTCTCGCTCTACAAGTAGTGCTCCAAACCCTAACATCTGGGCCTGCTGATCCCGGAATGGGGAGCGTCCGAACCCGCTCCGCCAAATACTCTCCAAACAACTGGCCAAGTCTGTCACCATCCCACTCCGCCGTCCCTGGCCTGAGAAGGTCAGAAACTCGAAGCCCCTCTACTCCCTCGCCACTAAACATCGTCGGCCATAATCTCAATGGGAGTGCATCCACCCACGGATCCTCAATCACATCAATGCTCCGTCCGTCGCCGACCAGCCATCTGGACTGTGCCAGGGCCATCGGCACATACCTCCCGATCTCTCGCCACATAAAGGAAAACCTCCGGCTGCCGACCGCCTGCACAGTGGCTCCGCCTCGACCATATCTAGCAGTCATGATCTGGCTCCAAAAACTATGTGGCTCGAGAACAAACTGCACCGCTCGCCGTGCCAGAAGGGCCTCGCGCCGCGCCAGGAGTGACTGCACCCCGAGGCCACCCTCACGCAGGGGCAAGCATACTCTCTCCCAAGCCACCAGATGTACTCCATGACCCCCCCCACAAGAGCCCCATAGGAAGCTCCTCATGAGCCTCTCGATCTCCTCCAGGACCCTCTTTGGCAAGACAGTATGTGCCATCAGATAAATGGGCATGGAAAATAGTACTGACCTGATCAGCGTCAACCTGCCCATCATAGAGAGTGATGATGCTCTCCAACCCTCTAGCCTGCTCCGCACCCTCTCCAACAAGATAGAGCACTCCGCCACCCGCAGTCTCCTCCCTGTGAGGGGGACTCCTAGGTAAACCAGGGTCCCCTCGTCCTCCTGCATCCCCAAAATCGCCCGTACCTCCCGTCGTGTCCTCCGCTCCGTGCTCGGACTGAAGTATATGGCAGATTTTTGGAGGTTGACTCTCTGCCCAGACATCTCACAGTATCCCTCCAAAACTCCCTGAAGAGCTCTCGCATCAGTCTCTCTCGCCCTGGCGAGCAAGAGGCAGTCGTCTGCAAAAAGTAAGTGAGAGATGGGGCGGGCACCCGGGGCTGGGCTATAGGCTACCAACTCCCGATTCCCACAAGCAACATGCAAAGCACGTGATAGTACATCAGAGCAAATGATAAATAGATACGGGGAGAGAGGACATCCCTGACGAAGACCCATGGTGGCTCGAAAGAAAGGCGATGGTGTGCCATTGATCAGGATGGAAAAATTAGGCCCGTGCACACATCCCAATATCCAGTCAATCCAAATCTGGTGGAATCCGAAGCTCTCTAGCGCTCGCCGAAGGAAATCCCACCGTATCCGGTCATAGGCGCGCTCCATGTCCAGCTTTACTGCCATCAAACACCGCCTCCTCGAGGCGCGCAGTAGGTCCCCCATCATCTCTTGTGCTAGCAGAATATTGTCAGAAATATTCCTCCCCCCCACAAAAGCTCTCTGCTCCTGGCTAATGATCCTCGGCAATATATCTTTCATCCTCCTCACCATGATCTTCGCAACCACCTTGTACATAGTAGTGCATAAGCTAATAGGTCTATAGTGACTCGGTTCCGAAGCATCCTGACGCTTCGGTATCAATGTTATAAAGGTGGCCTTCCAATCATCTGCCATCACTGCCCGACCAAAATAAAACTGTACTGCCTCCACCACTCCCCTCCGAATAATGCACCAATATCTCCGAAAGAAGAAAGGTGGGAATCCATCCGGTCCTGGGGCCTTATCCTCGGCCAGACTCCATACCGCCTCCTGCACCTCCATTTCTGACACTGGCCGGATCAAAGTTGCATTTTCTGTCTCCTCAACTCTCACCAGCGGCCTAGGGAGCTGACCTGTGACATGTGTCCCACCATCCTCCGTCCACCTGGATCTGAAAAACTCCAACAGCACCCGTCTCACTGCAGCATCCTCCTCCACCCGTGGACCAACTCCAACCCTCAAGGAACGAATCATGTTCCTCTGCCTCCTGATGACTGCCGATCGGTGGAAAAAACTAGTATTCCGGTCACCATCCCTAACCCACTGAACTCTGGACTTCTGCCTCCAAAAGATCTCCTGCTGGCGGAGCAAGGAATGATGAGTAGCTAGTGATCGTCGTAAGTCCACCATCTCCGCCTCCGTGAGCTCCTCTCCCCGATCCTCCCGCCCCTGGAAATCCACTATCTGAGCCTCCACCCCCTCCAATCTCCGAAAAATATTACCGACGACCTCACGGTTCCATCGACGAAGGCGTCGCTTGGTAAGCTCCAGTCTGCGCGACACCCTCTGCATGGCATCCCCCCGTACTGGCATACCCCAAGCCTCCCTGACCACATCCCAGGACTGGGGGTATGACAACCATAACTTCTCGAACCGGAAAGGACTGTGATGAGTGGACCCCGAAGCTGTGGAAATCAGGAGAGGGCAATGGTCAGATGCAATCCGAGGTAGATGACTAACCTGATAGGATGGAAACCGCTGAATCCAATCTGGGGATGCAAGTGCCCTGTCAATCCGCTCCCACACTCTAGCATGCCCAAGCTGATTGTTGCACCATGTGAAACGAGGTCCTGAGAAGCCGAGGTCTACCAACCCATTCCTCTCCAAGACCTCCCGAAACTCCCTTCTGTCCACAGAATCTGAGTAGGCCCTACCTCCTCTTTTCTCACTGGGGCTTAAAATGCAGTTGAAGTCACCTACCACCATAGTCGGTACTCCCTGGGCCAACAGAGTCGTCAATTCATCCCAAAGGGCTCTCCGAGTCCGGTAGTCAGTACTGGCATAAACCCCACATAGAACCCACGGATGGTCATTTGGTTCCGAAAGTACCATCACTACCTGCTGAGAGCAGTTGCAGATGATATCTACTGAGGCTATCCCACGCTTCCATAACACTAGGATGCCCCCAGACAAGCCCCGAGACTCAACTGCAAAAGATTCCCAATCTACTGCCAATCGCCGCTGCACACGGCGTAACCCATCTCCGGACACCCGGGTTTCACAAAGAAAGCAAATATCCGGGCAATGAATCTGAATTAATCTTTTAAAAGACGACAAGAAAGACGGCTTGGCCGCCCCTCTACAGTTCCAAGCTAGTACCTTCATTAACACACAGAAGAAGAGTTACTGCCCTCTTGCCCCGGGCCGAACACATCTGATGCAGCAGTCGCTTCTCCCTCCATCGATGCCAAAGTGTCTCCCTGGATCACAGCTCTCAGCAAATCTACCACCTTCCCGTGCTCCAAAATCGGTGAAGATGATCCCTGCCCGGAGCCTCCTGACAAACCTCTCCTCACCACAACCCCTGAAGGCGATGGGATGGAACTCTTCATCTCCATTGTGTGCCCCATCACAGGCTTCCCCTTCCCTGATGGCGTACGGGAACGGTCGACCTGTTCCTGGATACACCCAACCGGAAACACATCAACCATAACCGCACCCGTCCGTGAAGCCGTCTCACCCCCTTCCAACCCCTGTCCGTCGGCGGTGGCCTTCCCGTCTCCTCTCCTCGCGGCCGTCTGTAGCGGTGGTACTTCCTCCGCCGCTCGCCTTCCGGTCGGCACGGGAACACCTTCCACCGTCGACGTCTTCTCCATCCGTGCTCCACCGGCAGCATCACCCGCCGGTAGAGGGCGGTTAGTGTCACCCGCCGGTAGAGGGCGGTTAGGGTCCCTCGCCGGAGGCAGGGAGGCGCTCCGGAAGTGTCTCCTCCCTGCCTCCCTCCGGCGAGACGCCAGATCGTCGAACGAGATGGAGGAGACCGATCTGGGGAGGGTCGACCCAGTCGCACCCCATCCCGCTCCGGATCGTTTCTTCGTCGGGCTTCTAGCCCGTTTCATCGGACTTGGACCCCGGCCCAACGGCAGTCCAATTGCAACGGCCTGGTCCGTCTCCACCTGGCCCATACGACCTCGGGTCACCAGCCCATCCAAACCGACCCGCCCCAGCTCCGCCTGGTCCGGCTCACCCAGAGTCCCAGTAGACTCGGAGTGAAGACTCGGCCCCAACTCAGGATGAGTCTGCCCAAGGTCCGGCGCCACCGAGTCGCCCACCACCCCCGTCTCCGGCGACCGTCGCCTGGCCACCTTGGTTGGCTTCTGCCACCCATCAGTGTCCGCAGGCGACTCCGGGGAGGTCGGCACCACGTGGGAGGGACTCGGCACGGGCTGAACGGCCGGACGCTCCTGTGTTGGGCCGGCACCCGTGCTCGTCGGCGCCGGTGACACTCTGTGCGTGGCTAGCCACGGGCCATAGACTCGTCGGCCGCATTCGCTATCCCCTGCCGGTTCCGACTGGCCACTGGACTCATGGCCAGCCTTCTCCCCCTCAGTCGATTTGTCCACCGGCCCCCCACTCCCGGAAGCCGACCCCGGCGTAGTATATCGGCAACCGCTTCCTCCATGGCCAAGCCGACCACATCGGAAACAGACCGGCGGCAGGAACTCATACTGGAAGGTCTGCCAGAGCTTCCCTTCCTTCCCCCTGATGAACACCCCCGGCCGCACGGGTAATCCGGCGTCCACCTCAACCTTAATCCTCGCATACCCCATGCGACGCCGATCCACCGTGAAGCCATCCGCTTCGATTGGGACTCCGGCCTCCGTTGCAATCGCCCAGATGGACTCCTTGCGCCAGTACTCAAGTGGCAACCCCGGGAGGCGCAACCAGACCACCACCCTATTCACCTCCTTCCTCCCAGGGACGAAGTCGGCCTGCCATCTCTCCACCGCCATTAACTGGCCAGCAATGATCCATGGGCCTCTTGCCAGCGCCGCCTCCCTGTCCTCCTCATTCCGGAAACGAATGGCGAAATACCCAGCAGCCATAGGAAAAGCTTCAACCTCGTAGTCCAGTTTCCCCTTTGCTTTCATCTCCCGGGCAGCCCATTCAGCCGGAACTCTCCTTCCCAAGCTCCTCCCAATCACCGCCGTGGAGCTCCAAGCCTCCCTCTCCTTCTCCACCCACTCCGGCGACAGCTCCAGCACTTTCGGAAACCTCCGCTGGACCTCCTCTAACTCCTCGGCTGGGATCTCGTGGTTGGTCCACACGGGAGGTCGGGCCGAGCCCCTAGCCACCTCCGACCAGGACCGCGAGGACCCAGCCTTCCCCGGACCTTGACGCTTCCCAGGCATTGGCGACTTCGTTCCCTCCGTCTCCTTCCCCTTGCCTTTGTCCCCCCGGTTAGCCATCCTCCACCCCCCTCCCCAACTGTTCGGGGAAATGCCACACCGGTAGCACGATTTTTGGCGCACCCGCTCACACCCGCTCAGTTGTCTTCCCTTTAAAGAGTCCTATATACATCTCAAATCATAAGTTCGAAGGGGCATCTTTCAAAGTTATGATTATTACATATTTTGCTATTTTTCAGGGGGCAAGGCATGAAAAGCTTACTCAGAAACTTAGAATTATTATTATGCTACTTCGGAAGGAAGTTATTGAAATGGCCTAGCTGCCAAATAGATATCCACTTGCTATGAAAATAATTGCATTTTAATTTCTGCATGACAGCAATTTGTTACATTAATCTCATCATATAAGCTTGTCTTTCAAATTATAGGAAAGGAAGCATCAGTGATTCGGCATAAAGTTTTAACTTCTTTGATTTTTTGTAAAACAATAAGCTACAAGACAACTCATGTATATATGTATTTTGACCTTTATAATTTACATTCGTATTTTTATTTTTTTTAAAAAAAAGAGCAATCCCGACGCTTTAAAGCGTCGGCCAAAATACATTTGCCGACGCTTTAAAGCGTCGGCGAAAATGCAAAACTGGTTGCTCTATATCGACACTTTAAAGCGTCGGAAAATCTGTTTTTCCCGACGCTTTAAAGCGTCGGTAAAGCCGTTTTTGCCGACACTTTCATTAGCGTCGGCAAATCCATGTTTTTGCCGACGCTTTCTCTTAGCGTCGGCAAAAACCGGACCCACGCCCACCTGCCCGACGTCTGACCCACGCTTTGGGTCGCGTGGGCTGGGAATTCGCCGACGCTTATAAGCGTCGGTAGAGACAAAAAAAAGCGCCGGGAGTTATTCCTTCTTTTGTAGTGTTTGAGAGGAAGATCCAACTAATGTGCCATTTTGATGAAGGACATAAAAGCTCTTGAAATTTTCCGGCATTGCGTAGGGACATTCCACTTTTGAACTTTTTAGGTGGCATTGCAATTCTCTCCAACAATCCAAGGCCCAAGAAAGGTGGAATGTACATACTTCAACTCTCTCCCGAAAAGGTTCTAAGGTTGTGTGCAGTTGGATACATACACGCACCTGAATGTCCAATTGATGTTGAGAATGTGATTTATCCAATGAATTGTCACATTAAATTTTTTAATTTCACTTTTGATCAAGGTTCGAACTTAGGACCTCTACTCTGATACCATGTACCATGATACCATGATGAAAATTACCACTTGTTCCAAAAGCTTAAGTTGATAGAATGAGATAGATTTATTTATATACTTTATATTTTCTTACACTTGGTCTCAAATCTACAAGAAAGAGAGATAGTTCCGATCCTTAGAGGTTAAAAAAAGGAGCAAAGGAATCCGTAAATTTTAGATAGAAATTGAAGATCCTGTGATAGGCTTTGGATGTGGCCATGACATGGAAGATGGAACCCAACATGAGACACCGTCGACACGCCCCCTCGACCGTAAATCTGCCCCCATTTTCCAAGATATATATAATTATATGCCAACATTATTATAGGTAGTAAGCTTAATTAAATACTCTAGTTGTGTTCCATCACCACGTTATTGGGATTAGGATGGAGGAGCAAGGACGAGGGAGAATGGGCCTTTTTTTTCCTCTTTAATTAACTACTTTGGGCTGGTTAGAGTTTTTAAAAGAGAGAGATGGAAAAGTTGTATTCCTATAGGAATATGATTCTTACAATTCATGGGAAAGTCTTTCCCATGAGAAACATGGAAAAGTTAATTTTCCATGAGGCGGGAATCACTTTATTTTTATTTTTTTCCAAAAAGACCCTTCAGCATTAAAGAAGCATTAAAGAGGCATTAAAGACCTAATTTTTATTAAGGGCATAATAGGAATTATACATAATTTTTTCAGGAAAGTGGATGGCCAACTAAACATAAGCACTTTGGAAATTTGTCACTTTTCCATGATCAACCAAACTTGCCAAAAGTACTTTTCTAAGCATTCTCTTTCTAGAAATTTGTTTCTCAGGAATCATATTCCTAGGAGAGAAAATGCTTCCCGCGAACTAAACGAGCTCTTTGGTGGCTCGGCCGAGGGAAAGGGAAATCTTGGAATCGTGTTTAGATGGGAGAGTAGATGGGCTCGAGTGTTCGGATAAAGTCCAAGCCCGGTAGAGATAAGGAGTTCGCATGCAAGGGTTTTTGCCATCTTGTAAATGATACGTAGTTTTAGGGAGCTTGAGAACATTATTTTGTTAACTCATTTGGCAAGTTCGTTTGTTTGCTTGAATCCTATATATTAAAGTTGCCTTGGAAGCTCACTTTGGATGGAATTCCCCACGCACTGTCCTCTGAGCAAAAGCATACAACCTCTGAGCAAAAGCACTGTCCTCTGAGCAAAAGCATACAACTTTGTAGCACACCAGCCACAAGAAATACCATAATAGAAGATGCACTCGAGCATCAAAAGAAGAGACACAAAAGCCATAGTAGCAACAGAAGACACACTCGAACATTGTGATGAAGAAGCCATACTCACATCTAAGATGAGGCAAGGAAGGAAACATTCTAAAGTAGCTAGTAACCAGCAAAACCACAATGGGAAACAAAAACATTCAAACTGAGTATAAAGCTGCCTTGGTCTCTTCTAACCCCAGGAGAATCTTGATAATCTTTTCTGCCTCTGAGTCCACAATCTCTACGCCAGATTTGCTTGCCCAATCAATGATCTTTGTCGAGTCTATAGAGTGCAGCGGCAAATTTTTTTTTCATTCGGTGTAACATCCGGCTCCTTGCCCAAGTCAGAATGCAGATGGTTGGTAGAGGGGGTTTGCACCTTCTTCTTTCGTCCCAGCAAGAGTTTGGACGTGGCACCCTTTACCCCCGGAAGGGCCTTGATCCGTTGAACACTTCGAACACTCACGGGGACGGGATTTAGCTCTCCCACCACGGAGGCTGAGATTTGCTGAGATTGCGGGACGGAACCATGAACGAGGGACAATGAGAGATCCTCAGGAGACAGTGGGGCAGCCGGCGGATGGCTCGATGAAGACGGAGAGAGGAGGGGATCTTGGTCAGAGAGGTTGAGGTTCTAAGTGCGGTTCTTAAGAGACTGCGAGTGAAGAGACCGGCCATTTGAAACGGGCCCGACCGAAGCCACTTACCTGCCCACCTGGCGAAGAGCGACGCCGTTCAATGGGCTTTGTAGAATGTGGCAAGCCCAGTTGGCAAGGAGAAACAACTTGGCCCAACTTCATATCCTGGCCCAGCTCCATATTCTGGCACAATTCGCAGCTCGGATTCCGAGAATCGAGGCTTAAGCCATGTCGGACTGTCATCCCTCATGCGCCCATTATCTTGAATACTAGAGAGGGAATTTGAATTCACACCTTTCAGGTTTGCTGCTTCTATCGATGCTTCAACCACCAAAAACTTCGGATGGAATGGTTATCTACTAGATGGAGTCAGACCTTGCAACTCGGCTCGACTCACCTCTCTCCCACTGACGGACATGTTGAGTCGATAAAGATAAAATCTAACAACCTCGTCGGGCTAAGAGTTCAAATCCATTCAAATTTAATCACAAATGCCACAATCCGCTCATGGTCAGCCTCTAAGAACCCATGCTGCAGTGTCCCTATACGACCCAGCCTTTTAAGCAAATTAGGCCTGGTCCATTTGACCGGCCCAATTGAATTTGTGCTAAAACACACACAAAAAAAAACCTTTGGAGGGAGAGGACTTCTGATGGGAGTTTTCTTCCTCTCGATATCGCCGGATGGAATCCGACTCCGTGTCGGATTCCGATCGCGACCGCCTCTATTTAGAGGCTCCGCAAGTCCTCTCTCTTCTTCCAAAGCCTCCTCTCCGAGCGATCTCTGTTCTTTCTCCCTCATTCTTCTTCTACTTTCCATTGAGCTCGCAGTTGCCCATTATTGTGTTCACCAAAAATCGGGACCACCGGACGCCGCCAAGGCCGACATATCATCCTAGTCTTCTTCCTCTTTCCTTGCACTTCTTCCTTCAAGCTGGAATCACGGCCGCTAGCCGAGAAATCAGCCAAAAATGGACCGAGAAAGAGATCCCATGTTTGCCCTGTTTCAGTCTTCTCCTTCCGTGTTCATTGTCACCGGTCATCGAAAAAAGGCCAAGTTATGCCACCCTTGGGGACCCCTGTATTCGTGTGACTGTGGTTGGGGAGATAGCCACGATAAAGAGTCAATTTTAAGAGTTTGAAGGTGAGTGGTGCAATTGATTTTCTACCCTTCTTTGCGTCGGCCGACCACCGTTGCCGGTGTTGCCATGGCCGAAGGGCCGCCCAAGGCCATCATCTCTAGGG
Organism: Phoenix dactylifera; assembly: GCF_051530095.1. Classification (NCBI taxonomy): domain Eukaryota; kingdom Viridiplantae; phylum Streptophyta; class Magnoliopsida; order Arecales; family Arecaceae; genus Phoenix; species Phoenix dactylifera. The sequence continues at coordinate 12,161,082 of NC_143191.1, forward strand.
GTTGGCCCACCTTGGTCAGCCCCCCTATGATCCAAGAAGAGGAAGGGAGAGGACAACTTTCCCCTATTATGGAGAAGAGAGCCCTCTCTCTTCTATCTCCTTTCTTTTGATTTTCTCTCTCTTATTTCTCTCTCTACCTAGATTGTTTCTCTCTCTCTCTTATTTTTCTCTCTTTGCATGGCTCTATGGACCGAGTAGGAGGGTCCCAGATATTTTTATTGTAGACATAGATCGACTCCGGTAGAGGGTCTTAGACCAATGTCGCTCCGACCACCCGTCGTGCTAGCTTTACCCAGACCATCATTGAGTGCCATTGGATTCTATCATCATGAATCTCTATTATATTACTAGTATTGTGGTCTGATTCTCGTTTCATGATTTGACTAGTTGGATTGGCTAGAGCGGACCGATCCGGATCATCGGACGCTACTACCTAGTCGACCATGTCCGTCTTGCATCTAGCTATTGTTAGCCACCATTGAACCCATAATTGATAACCGTTGATCTATTTCCTTGATTTGGATATATGCTTTCTGATTAGATGGATTGAGTTACGTTGTATTGACTGATTTAAACAAATGGGTGTTGTCATCTAGCTAGCCTCGTATATCTTCCTATATTAATCTATTGTCATGCTCATCCCTAATTTTGTATGGCTATTGTCAATCGGGCAAGAAGAAGCCTAACGAGATCTTATACTCTAGTGTCTCTCTCTTATTGTTGGTACTTTCTGTCTTTAGCTTGATTTGAAAAAAAAAATTGGTTGAGGGGGTTGTTGGATAGTCCTAGGTTGCTACGTGATAGTAGACCTTGTAGTGAACCTATAGAGAATTCTAGTTTGACGGATACTTCGGATAATTTTTGATGTTGACTTAGTTCTATAGAAGAACAATCTTTTGGACAAGAGGATATTGAGCAGTATACTGTGCAGCTCGGTTCGTAGATTATGGTGGTCTGCCTGGGTTGTCAGCAAAGAGGTAAGAATCTTTGTACACTGACCTGCACGATATAGATATTTTTGCACTTGTTTATGTATGAAATGCTATTATCCAGATAAGTAAAAAGTAAGAATAGTTTTATGATGGTTTTGATATTAATTTATATTTTGATCATGTTTGCTTGTGATTGATAGTATGATAGGTGCATATATGAGCATAAATTACACTTACATGATCGGACTAATGGATGTGGTGCTCTAGACTAACTATGTTATTATTGGTTGCCCCATCACAGGCTGAAAACGTGACCGTGGTTAGTCTAAAGCCGAAAATAAAAATAAAAAGGAATTTATGTGTGGATATGAACTTGATTAAATGAATAGGAACTTTGGGCTTATTTTGTTACTGGTTGCCCCATCACAGGTCGGAAATGTGATACTATTGATTGCCCCATCATAAGCCGAAAATATAAAACTAGTGGTTGTCCTGTCATAGGCTGAAAATATGATACTATTGATTACCCCGTCATAAGCCAGAAATGAAACTACTGGTTGCCCTATCACAGACTGGAAATGCAATACTATTAATTACCCCATAACGGGCTAGAAATTTGAAACTACTGATTGCCCCATCACAGGCTAAAAATATGATATTACTGATTACCCCGTCACGGGCCAAAAATATGACCGAAATTTAGCCCAAAGACGAAAAGATAATTGATTTGGATCAAATAAAAAAGAAATAGAATGAAAAGCATTGAAAACACTAATGAAGATTTATGAGATACCGTATGAGATATCAAGCCGCTCGATTTTTATCCTCAAGCCACTCGATTTTCAGCTAGGCAACCCCTGCCTCGTACTGATGGCCAGTGATCGCGGAGCGGGCTTCGACCAGATGCGCCTCGGCGGTGCGGAGCTCCGACCTGGCCAAAGCATGCGAGGCCTTCTCTTCCTCGAGCTGCTCGACCTCGGCAGCCTCCATTCTTGCGGTGGCCTCCCTCCGCGCAGCCTTGGCGTCGCCGAGTGTCCTCTCGGCCTCCTCCTACCCCCTCTGGCTCCTCCGAGCCTTGTCCCGACAGTCGGCCGCCACAGCGACTAACATGTCGACCTCGTGAAGATGTTGTAAAGAAGGAAAAATAGGGGTAAGCAGAGGTCAAGAGTTCAAAAGAATATGAAAGTTAAGGCAAGAAGTTAACTTACCAGGATGGCGGAGCAGTAGGTTTGATCGACAAGGCTGCCAAAGTCAGCAACCTCGAACTCGGCCCAGTTGACCGAAAGCATTGCGCAACGGAATACCTGGCGCGCAGTTTGGCTGTAATGGAGGGCCGAGTCGTCCTCGTAGACTACCCTCTCTGGGCAAAAGGGCCTCCTCTCAGGGCGGCTCCCAGCCCTCGCGAGCTCGGAACATTGGCCCTTGAAGAACTCGGGGGGTCAGACCTTGCCGAGCTCGGCAGAGAAGAGCTCGGGACCCTGAGGCCGCTGCCCGGCTCGGGACCCCGAGGCCGCAAACGAATGACCTGGCGACTTGGCCGTTCGAAAATTGGGAATGTGCAAGTGGGGGCCACCGGATCCCTCGTGCCCCTGGAAGAGCTGGAGCTCACGCGCTCGGTGGGGGGAACTTCCTTCCGGATGAAGTCGGAAGTCCCGGCCTCAGGATCCCTTGCCTCGGCCCAAGCAGGAGTCGAGGCCGGCCTAGCCTTCTTTCTGGGCTCGGGCGGGGCTCCGCCGGCCTCGGCCACCCTCTTTTTGTATCGGGCGAGGAGAGCTGCATTCCTAGCCACCATCTGTGCAATGTCTGAAAAGAAGAAAAAGTTCAAGTGTCAGATCGGCACCACAAATGATGAAATGATGATAAAAAAGGAACAAGTAAAGCAAAGAATGACAAAACAGAGGAGAAGCAGTACAACCGCCCTTACCCTAGGGACGCGCCGAGTCCAGGCCGACGCTCACCAGAGCCTCCTCGCTCAGGAGGTCGTTCAGAAGGATATCTCCCTCGAGGCTGTGGAGAGCGACGAGAGTTTGGGGGGCTTGTTGATGGCCTTGAGCCGGGGCTACCCCCACCTCGGGTCAAATCTCTACGTGTGCTCGGATGAGAGAAAGAAAAATTTCTCCTTCCATCCACGAATAGAGGAAGGAGCACCTCGGAAGAACGGCCTACTGTCCCGAAGGGCGGGTAGAGCCATTCCCCGTCTGCCGGGTTAGACTTCAACATGAAGCACGCTGAAAGACGTTCACCGAGGTCAGTATCTCGTGCGCAAGGTAAAGGGATAAGAAATCGATAATGATTTTCCACGAGTTTGGAGCGAGTTGCACTGGGACGAGCTGATACGCCGCCTGGAGCTCTGATGAGAGCACAAAAGTGCGACCTACATGTTACTAAAATTAGTGTTATTGCTAACTAATAATGATAAATTCACTAGATTAATATTATATTTGGGTTTAACATAGATTAGAATAAATTAGAGATAAAATGCACATTGAGTACAAATTTGACTTCAAATCGGGTCCGAGTCGGGTTCGGGTCCGAGTCGGGTTCGGGTCCGAATCGGTTCCATTTCTTTTGAGCCTTTGGAAAATAATTTTGGGAAAAGCTAAATTTGCCATGAGGTGCTGGGTGACCCGTGAGAATTGCACTTGACCTCCAGCCAGAATAGATGACCCGTCCGTCTACAAGCAAAATTTCATATCATACTATATGACTAATCGGATGGAACTTGATGTCTCCCATATCCTCCCAGCCATCCGCACGCATCACAAAGCTCTCGGCTCCTCCCTCCTTCCACGATCGCTGCCAGCCGTCACCGCACCCAGCTTCATCCGCGCAAGGGAGAAAAAAAAGAATGAACCAAGCGCCGTCCGCGTTCATCACGGATCCCGTATCCGTCCGAGAGCCAAAGAAGAAGATGGATCTTCTTCCATCCGTGAAGCACTCCTTCCGGCGATCCCGCAGGCCTTCAAGAAGCCGCTTCAGCCGCCCGTGATTCTCCCCCAAATCCCATAAGCGTCTCCTCCCTTCCGCTTTCATCCCGGAATCCTAGCGACCAGCCCACGGGTCATCACCTCCTCACAGCATCCAAGCAATCCCACTGCCAGCAGCCTGTGAATCACCCCCTCCACGGATCAAGCTCCCAGCATCACGCGTCCGTGAATGGTGTCTTCCCAAGATCCCGCGGCAGCCTCCAAATGATTTCGAGCACCAACTCTCAACGTCCGCGTCATCCCCGCCTTGCAGCCGGCCCATGCGTTGCGCCTCAGCCCGCGTCTCCTCCATTCCAGCCGTCGGCATTCAACGCCAACGTCCCAGCCGCTCACAGCAGCGTCCTCCTCCAGCAACGGTTCCGGGATCCAAGCATCAGCCGTGAATCATCCCGCGCCCGAGCTCCATGGATCGCGCCTCCTTCCTTCCGCGAGCGATCCCGGAATCCCAAGCATCCTCAGCCTATAAATAGGGTGGCCAAAAGAAGAAGAGGAGAGCTCGGCTGGTTTTTGTCCAAGAACAGGGGAGCTCTGTTTCTTTTGGAGAGAGAGAGAAGAGATTTGTTTTTCTTTTTTTTTGTTTTATTTGCAAAGTAGAAGGAGTATTAGGCCTCTAATCTCCATTTTTATTTGTAATCAGTTTTTCGTTTTATGAAATCCATCAATTTTCTTTCATGCAATCCCCGTTCTAAATTCAAGTTAATTTCTGTTTTCTTTTTATGAAATCTTTTAATTGTTCTTTTTATGCAATACATTAAATCTTTCTTTATGCAAATTGTGTTCACTTCAATCTTCTTGTTTTCATCCATTTTAATTTATGCTAAAGCTTTTCTTTGATTAGTTAAATATATAAATGCTTTTCGAATTTAAATACCTATCTTTTAGTTAATTTCAATTAAAAAAACATTCTCCGGTAGACTAGAGAATCCATCAACATCCTCAAAATAATGTTTTTCTTTAATCATTCAAAAATCGATTTTGAATCCGAGTGAACGTTCTAATTTTTATGCAACTCCAATCGCCTCCCTGTGGATCGACCTCTTACAACCGCTATCCTTCGAGTAGAACAGGTAAGAGTAGAAATTTAAATTTAACTTTGTTCGTCGGTTCTAACAACGATCTGTCTAGCATATTTTTAGTTAGACAGAAAAGGACGAACAGAATTTTGGCGCCGTTGCCGGGGAGGCAAATCGAGAAGCAAGAACGATCACGAAGATCAAATTGGATTTTGGATGCCCGGAGTGAACGCACTCCGGTAGTAAGTTTTTATTTTTATTATTTTGATTATTTTCAGTTAACAATTCGTAGTTATTAAATTCTGAAATTTGAAATTCGAAAAAAAAAATTTCAAAAAAAAAAATAAAATATAAAAAATATTTCAAAATTCAAAAATTCAAAAATTTAAATTCAAAATTTGAATTCTGAAATTCGAAATTTGAAATTTAAATTTAAATTTTAAAAAAAATATATTAAAAAAAAATTTAAAAAAAAATTAATTAAAAAAATATTAAAATTAAAAATCTATATTATTTTTGCTAGTAATTGATAAGGCGCAATCCCCCGAGGTGATCATACCTCTATTGGGGCTCCTCACGGAGTAATCTCCAGAGCTTATTCAACGGGCATTCGGAGATTGACTGACGCATAAGAATTGTGTTTAGTTTACATTCAAGTTATTGCTATATAAAAAATAAAAAAAATAAATAAAAAAATTATATAAAAAAATAATAATAATAAAAAAATTTATTGATTGCTCATTTAATCAATACAACCTAATGACATTGCATAAACTTTAAAAAAAAATATTGATTATTTGCTGCATTTAGTATTAAGCATTTGCATAAAGTAATTAAGGGCAAAACCCATTAAAAAGATAAGGTCGGAAAGTCATTACCTGTCCTTAGCCCAAAAATCACCACCTTGCATACTTATCCTAAGCCAAATTAAATTAAAATCAAATTAGACGTTGGCCTTAGGGTTTTCGAGCTCAATTAGGCTCTTGGAAAGAAGCGGCTGAAAGCCACTCCAGTGAGAATTTAGTAATTGGTGATGTCTAGGAAAGTTTTACAACAGTGAGAACTGTTACGGGTATTGTGGTATCGGTGTATCCCTTCTGGCACCACCACACACCCCGGAACTTTTCTGGTCACTGATTACTGGATTGCTTAACTGGTAAGCTCAAGCTTAATCTGAAAGGGAGATTAGGAGCTGTCTAATCTAGGAGAGAATTTCAGGAACTTTTTAACCTGATACATCTCTGTGCAACTAGATTTAAGAAGCTACTAAACCTCACTTAGTTCTAAGACTAATAGGGTCAAATTGTTGTGTGGTGTTGGTTGTGGTCATCTGTGTCTAGCCCTTCTCTTCTTTTAGGATTTCGTTCATTGTAGGAGTCGAATCTAATTAAGTTGTGGAAAATGTATGCATGGTAGAAGGTCATTAAGGGATAAGTTAACCCCATTTGATCCTGAGATTGAAAGAACTTTTCATCACAACCTGCGAACTGTAAACCAACCGTCGATCTCTACAATGGGTGAACATATTAGAACCCTAAATGAATTGTTTGCACCCGCATCCGCTAGTCCCCCTACTTGCATAGTATTACCAATTAATAATGCAGCCCAATTCGAGATTCGGGCTGCAACAATAAACATGTTACCCAAGTTTCATGGGTTCGAGAGTGAACAACCCTACATTCATCTAAACAAATTTTTGACAATCTGTCAAACGTTTAGAAATCAAAATTTAGATGAAGAGGGTATTAAATTAAGGTTATTTCCCATGACTTTAGAGGATCGTGCTGCTGCATGGCTGTATTCCCTTGCTTCAAATTCCATCACATCATGGGAACAACTATCTAGGAAGTTCATGGCTAAGTTCTATCCCATGGTAAAAATTGAAAAAATTAAGGATGCCATAAGAACTTTTAGAGGAAAATCTGAGGAGGAATTTTCCCAACTTTGGGAAAGATTCCATGACTTGTTGGTCAAATGCCCACACCATGGGCTTGATAAGGCTGATCTAGTCCACTTCTTTTATAAAGGACTACCTCCAGCACATAGAAACATGATTGAGTCCATGCACAAGGGTAGGTTCATGAACCAAACCCCGGATCAAGCCTATGAATTTCTTGTTGACTTAGCTGAAAACGCCCAAAATTGGAGTAGCTATGGTGAGGAAACAAATATAGATGAGTTCGGGTCTAGAAAACCGGGTAATTATGAAATGAAAGCAGACCCAGAACTAAAAAATGTCATGTCCAATCTGGTGACTGGAATGAACAACTTAAGCAAAAAGTTTGATGCTTTCACTGTTTCCACTAGTCCGAGTTCATATAAAGAGTTAAATCCTATCATGAAAGTGGATCACGAGTCACATAATTTATGTATCTTGTGTAATAGTTCTGAGCATCTAGTGGAGTGTTGTCCTAGTTTACCCAATATTAAGGCTGAACAGGCAAATGCTCTTAACTCATATAGTGCCTTCAAGAAGCCCACTCTCAATTCATTCAGCCCAGTCTACCACCCTGATAATAGGTTCCACCCAAATTTTTCATACAAGCAAAATGAACCTATTCAGCATCAAGGTGGTCCACCAGGTTTTCAGAAGAATTTTCCTAGGATAGGTCCATCACAAATAAAACAATCATTGGCTCCACCTATTCCTACTTATAGTGCCCCTATCCCTCAGCAAACTACATCATTAGAAGCCATGATGGCTAACATGATGAAGCAGCAACAAGACTTCATCCAACAGCAACAACAGACCAACATAGCTCAAACCCAGACTAATCAATTCCATGCGCAAGCAATTGCAAAACTTGAGGTTAGTCTGAGCCAAATAGCTAACTCTCTAGGGGATAGGAAGAGAGGTGAATTACCCAGTCAGCCAGTACCTAACCCTAGTAGACAACAGAATCAAGGGCCGAGAGGCTAGTTTCAGATTGATTCTAATGGAAACCCTACCCATGAAGTCCAGGCAATTACCACTTTACGGTCTGGCAAGCAAGTGGACAACAAGGTTCAACTTCCTATACAAGAAAAAGAAGAAAAGCATGAACCGAATCTCACTCAGAAAAGGCACAAGAACAGAAAACACAAGGAATAGAGGAGAAACCAATAGAGACATACACACCCAAGGCTCCCTTTCCTAGTAGACTTCAGGACTCAAAGAAAAAATCTCAGTACGATGAAATCATGGAGGTCTTTAAAAATGTTCAAATAAATTTACCCTTCCTAGATGCAATCAAACAGATCCCCTCCTATACAAAATTCTTAAAAGACTTGACCATGGTGAAAAGAAAAACCAGTATTCCTAGGCAAGCTGTGATGGCGGCACAAGCCTCATCTCTTATTCAACAACAGATTGCCCCAAAATACAAGGACCCTGGTTGCCCCACTATTGAAATTAAAATAGGAGAAACCATCATTCGAAGAGCCCTATTAGACTTAGGAGCAAGTGTAAACCTATTACCCTATTCTGTCTACACCGAACTAGGTTTGGGGGAATTAAAGCCCACAAACATTACTTTGTCATTAGCAGATAGGACTGTGAAGTATCCCAAAGAAATTGTGGAGGATGTGATTGTAAAAGTTAATGAATTTTACTACCCTGTGGATTTTGTAGTCCTCGAAACTGAACCAGTGAAAAACCCAGGTAGTCACATCCCGGTAATCCTTGGTAGACCATTTTTGGCCACTTCAAATGCTGTGATCAGTTGCCGAAATGGGATAATGACCTTAGCATTTGGAAACTTGACCGTCCAACTCAATGTCTTTCACAGTAGTAATCAACCATCTGAGATGGACGATTTAGAAGAAATTCACATGATTGAAAACATAATCAGCAAGTCCTTCGAGGAATCAAGTTATTCTGATCCACTAGAAAGATGTTTGGCCCAATTCAGTCAAGATTGTGAGGAAGGAGAGTCGAATCAGGAGGTTAATGCATTACTAGATTCTATTCCTGTAATGGATACTAGCAGATGGGCTACTAAATTCGAATCATTACCTATACTTGAATCCCAGCTAGTACCTTCAAGTGTCAAACCTCCCCAGCTCGAACTTAAAGATCTGCCTGAAAACTTAAAATATGCATTTCTAGGGGACAACAACACCTTACCTGTTATTATTGCATCAAATTTAACTGAAGAACAGGAAGAGAAGTTGTTAAATATCCTTCAGAAAAATCAAGAAGCGATCGGCTGGTCTATAGCTGATATTAAGGGGATTAGTTCTTCTGTGGTCCAACATAAAATCCATCTAGAAGAAGATGCAAAAATCTCTAGAGAACCACAAAGGCGACTTAATCCAATCATGAAGGACGTAGTTCGAGCCGAGGTCATCAAGCTGTTAGATGCAGGGATTATATATCCTATTTCTGATAGTCAGTGGGTAAGCCCAGTTCAAGTCGTACCTAAAAAGTCTGGCATCACTGTGGTGAAAAATGATCACAATGAGTTAGTCCCTACTCGAGTCCAAACGGGATGGCGAGTATGCATCGACTATAGGAAGCTTAACGCCATGACTAGGAAAGACCACTTCCCACTACCCTTCATTGATCAAATGTTAGAACGTCTAGCTGGCCACTCTCATTACTGTTTTCTTGATGGTTATTCTGGATATAACCAAGTACCAATTGCACGTGAGGATCAAGAGAAAACCACATTCACCTGTCCTTACGGTACTTTTGCCTATCGTCGCATGCCTTTTGGGTTATGTAATGCACCGGCTACATTCCAGCGGTGTATGATGAGTATTTTCTCCGACATGGTGGAGAAATTTTTAGAAGTTTTTATGGATGACTTTTCTGTATTCGGATCTAACTTTAATGAATGTTTGCATCACTTGACCCTTGTTGTAGAACGATGTAAAGAGAAAAATTTAGTTCTTAACTGGGAAAAATGTCATTTTATGGTCCAATCAGGTATTGTTTTGGGACACATTGTGTCACAAAGAGGAATTGAGGTGGATAAGGCCAAAGTAGAATTAATTGCTAAATTGCCACCTCCTAAGACTGTTAGGGAAGTCAGATCCTTTTTAGGGCATGCGGGTTTTTACCGCCGCTTTATCAAGGATTTCAGTAAATTGTCGAAACCCTTATGTGATTTGTTGGCGAAAGATGTTACTTTTAATTTTTCGCCAATTTGTATAACTGCTTTCGAAAGACTAAAGTCTGAACTAACCTCAGCACCCATCATAAGGTCCCCTGATTGGAGTCTGCCATTTGAAATCATGTGTGACGCATCCGATTATGCAATAGGTGCCGTCCTAGGTCAGCGAGTGGGGAAGCTTCCCATGTGATTCACTATGCGAGCAAAACTCTGAATGATGCCCAACTTAACTATTCTACCACTGAAAAAGAGTTGTTGGCTGTTGTCTTTGCTCTAGACAAATTTCGTCCCTATCTAATAGGATCCAAGGTCCTTATTTATTCTGATCATGCCGCCCTTAAGTACCTTCTCACAAAGAAGGATGCTAAGGCGAGACTCATTCGTTGGATCCTATTGCTCCAGGAATTTGATCTCGAAATTCGAGATAAAAAGGGATCTGAAAATGTAGTAGCTGACCACTTGTCCAGACTGATTGTTGAGTCATCTGCGGAATCCTTACCTGTATCCGAAACTTTTCCGGATGAACAACTAATGATGATTTCCCACACCAATGTTCCATGGTATGCTGACATAGTCAACTACATTGTTACTGAACAAATGCCCAGCTCTTGGACCAAACAGGAACAATTTCGCTTCCTAGCTCGTGTGAAGTGGTATTTTTGGGATGAACCATACTTGTTCAAATACTGTCCTGATCAAATCATTAGACGATGCATCCCTGAACACGATCAAAGGAATGTCCTTTTCTTTTGTCATGACCATGCTTGTGGTGGTCATTTTAGTGGGAAGAAAACTGCTGCAAAAGTTTTGCAGTGCGGATTTTATTGGCCCACACTTTTTCGAGATGCGCATGACTATTGTAAATCTTGCGATCGATGTCAACGATTAGGAAAAATTTCGAGAAAGAATGAGATGCCCCTGAACCCTATCTTAATTATAGAAATTTTCGATGTTTGGGGTATTGATTTTATGGGTCCTTTTCCTATGTCGTTTGGGCATCAGTACATTCTTGTGGCAGTTGACTATGTATCAAAATGGATTGAGGCTATCGCATGTAAGACCAATGATCACAAAGTGGTGATCAAGTTCCTTAAAGAATCTATCTTTGCTCGTTTTGGCACCCCTCGTGCTATCATTAGTGATGGGGGGAAACATTTTTGCAATAAAATTTTTAAAGCCCTTATGAGAAAGTACAACATTAATCACAAGGTCAGTACACCATATCATCCACAAACAAGTGGACAAGTTGAGATTTCCAACAGAGAAATCAAGACCATCCTTGAAAAAACTGTCAATCCATCTCGAAAGGATTGGTCCCTTAGGTTAACAGATGCATTGTGGGCATATCGTACGGCCTACAAAACACCAATTGGAATGTCTCCATATAGAACTGTCTATGGCAAGGCCTGTCATTTACCTGTTGAGTTAGAGCACAAGGCCTATTGGGCTATTAAACATTTAAATTTCGATCTTGACAAAGCAGGAGAACATAGGAAGCTTCAACTCGATGAGCTTGAAGAAATTAGAAACGATGCTTACGAGTGTGCCAAGAAGTACAAAGATCGCATGAAGATCATGCATGATAAAATGATCATTCGTAAGGAATTTCACCAAGGACAAAAAGTCCTTCTATATGATTCTCGATTACATCTATTCCCTGAAAAACTTAAATCTCGCTGGACTGGCCCATACACAGTAGAGAAAGTGCACCCGCATGGTGCAGTAGTAATATGCAATACCAAGGATGGTAGGTCCTTTCAAGTCAATGGACATCGTTTAAAACCATACCTTGAGTATCTGAGTCCAGAAGTTGAGGAGACACTTCTGACCGACCCTGTTTATCATGAATGAATTAAAATTGTCTGGCTGAAGACATAAAACTTAGCGCTCTTGGGAGGCAACCCAACATGTAAATATTTAAAAAAAAAAAAATGCAGGTTTGGGGGTATTTTGCCCCAATTTACCCGCCCATATCAGGTACCTTCTCCTCTATCTTACTGCTTTAAATTTTCTTTAACATTGAGGACAATGTTAGATTTAGGTATGGGGGTGAGAATATTTCTGATTTTTCTTCAAAATAAATAAATAAATAAATAAAAAATAAAAAAAGGGAGAGAATATTTTTGATTTTTTTATGCAATTAAAAAAAAAATTAATTAAAAAAAATTATTAAAATTAAAAAATAATAAAAAAAAGGGGATTTCAAATTTTTAACTCAAACTCTAATTTTTTTGGCTGTACAAACTAGGAATTGCTCTGACAATAGCTTTGAGTTAAGAAATATGATAGCAGTTCTAGCTTAAGTTTTCATCCCACCTATCTTCTGCTAACATGATACAAGATGAGTTAGCACCTACACGTAAGCACATGAATAGTGGGGTATGTAAACTTACGACTAATATGAATACTTTTAATTTTTGGGATAATTTAGAGTTATATGTGTGATGAACACCCTAACCTAACCAAAAAAAAAAAAGAAGAGATAAAATAAAATAATGAGTTTAATTTAAGTCTCCTCACTGAGTAACCGGGCCTCCTGTCTGGCAAGCAGCGAGTGTTCGCGTAAAAAGGTAAGGACATTGAGATTAAACTCTGAGTGACTAATTTGGCTTTGAAGCCTAGTTAACTTGAGTTATTAAGCCTGTTAGGGTGTCTCTACACCTAGTGCCCTGAGCCATCTGGATCGGGAGTCATTGGCCTAACACTCGCTACATGGGTTAGCTAGAAAGCTTAATAAGGCTAGATATTGCACAAGTCATTCTTCTTAGCATTCAGTCTGAAAAAAAAAAGAATAAATAAATTCGGGGTGTTCATTACCATTTAACTCTAGAAAGTCTTGAAAATTGGAATGATCATGTTGGAAGTAAGTGAAAGCCACTCATTTATATGATACTATCTTGCACCTCACTACATTCTTGACTTGTTAGCAGATAGATGGGGTGTAATGAAACTTGAGTTAGAGTCTGTTTAAATATGATAACAACAAGTCTCTATTGTCCTTGCAATTCTAGTTTCATACAGTAATACTTGTTCAAATTTCGAGTTAAAATTTGGAAATTCCTGACTGATGAAGTTTGTGGGTAACTTCACTGCAAACCCTCACGAGACAACACTCGTCCGCTAGGGTAACCTAGGGGTTTAACGGCTTGTTGCACATGCTAAGTGCAATCGTAATGCTCTACGAAAGTGAGTATTTATCTTAGGATATTTATATAATAAATAACACTTTTGCTCTCTCATTTTATCATTTTCGCACTGAATTGCTAGAGACTAGCAATAAGCTAGTTGGGGGGTGTGATGAGAGCACAAAAGTGCGACCAACATGTTACTAAAATTAGTGTTATTGCTAACTAATAATGATAAATTCACTAGATTAATATTATATTTGGGTTTAACATAGATTAGTATAAATTAGAGATAAAATGCACATTGAGTACAAATTTGACTTCAAATCGGGTCCGAGTCGGGTTCGGGTCCGAGTCGGGTTCGGGTCCGAATCGGCTCCATTTCTTTTGAGCCTTTGGAAAATAAGTTTGGGAAAAGCTAAATTTGCCATGAGGTGCTGGGTGACCCGTGAGAATTGCACTTGACCTCCAGCTAGAATAGATGACCCGTCCGTCTACAAGCAAAATTTCATATCATACTATATGACTAATCGGATGGAACTTGATGTCTCCCATATCCTCCCAGCCATCCGCACGCATCACAAAGCTCCCGGCTCCTCCCTCCTTCCACGATCGCTGCCAGCCGTCACCGCACCCAGCTTCATCCGCGCAAGGGAGAAAAAAAAGAATGAACCAAGCGCCGTCCGCGTTCATCACGGATCCCGTATCCGTCCGAGAGCCAAAGAAGAAGATGGATCTTCTTCCATCCATGAAGCACTCCTTCCGGCGATCCCGCAGGCCTTCAAGAAGCCGCTTCAGCCGCCCGTGATTCTCCCCCAAATCCCATGCGCGTCTCCTCCCTTCCGCTTTCATCCCGGAATCCTAGCGACCAGCCCACGGGTCATCACCTCCTCACAGCATCCAAGCAATCCCACTGCCAGCAGCCTGTGAATCACCCCCTCCACGGATCAAGCTCCCAGCATCACACGTCCGTGAATGGTGTCTTCCCAAGATCCCGCGGCAGCCTCCAAATGATTTCGAGCACCAACTCTCAACGTCCGCATCATCCCCGCCTTGCAGCCGGCCCATGCGTTGCGCCTCAGCCCGCGTCTCCTCCATTCCAGCCGTCGGCATTCAACGCCAACGTCCCAGCCGCTCACAGCAGCGTCCTCCTCCAGCAACGGTTCCGGGATCCAAGCATCAGCCGTGAATCATCCCGCGCCCGAGCTCCATGGATCGCGCCTCCTTCCTTCCGCGAGCGATCCCGGAATCCCAAGCATCCTCAGCCTATAAATAGGGTGGCCAAAAGAAGAAGAGGAGAGCTCGGCTGGTTTTTGTCCAAGAACAGGGGAGCTCTGTTTCTTTTGGAGAGAGAGAGAAGAGATTTGTTTTTCTTTTTTTTGTTTTATTTGCAAAGTAGAAGGAGTATTAGGCCTCTAATCTCCATTTTTATTTGTAATCAGTTTTTCGTTTTATGAAATCCATCAATTTTCTTTCATGCAATCCCCGTTCTAAATTCAAGTTAATTTCTGTTTTCTTTTTATGAAATCTTTTAATTGTTCTTTTTATGCAATACATTAAATCTTTCTTTATGCAAATTGTGTTCACTTCAATCTTCTTGTTTTCATCCATTTTAATTTATGCTAAAGCTTTTCTTTGATTAATTAAATATATAAATGCTTTTCGAATTTAAATACCTATCTTTTAGTTAATTTCAATTAAAAAAACATTCTCCGGTAGACTAGAGAATCCATCAACATCCTCAAAATAATGTTTTTCTTTAATCATTCAAAAATCGATTTTGAATCCGAGTGAACGTTCTAATTTTTATGCAACTCCAATCGCCTCCCTGTGGATCGACCTCTTACAACCGCTATCCTTCGAGTAGAACAGGTAAGAGTAGAAATTTAAATTTAACTTTGTTCGTCGGTTCTAACAACGATCTGTCTAGCATATTTTTAGTTAGACAGAAAAGGACGAACAGAATTTTGGCGCCGTTGCCGGGGAGGCAAATCGAGAAGCAAGAACGATCACGAAGATCAAATTGGATTTTGGATGCCCGGAGTGAACGCACTCCGGTAGTAAGTTTTTATTTTTATTATTTTGATTATTTTCAGTTAACAATTCGTAGTTATTAAATTCTGAAATTTGAAATTTGAAAAAAAAAATTTCAAAAAAAAAATAAAATATAAAAAATATTTCAAAATTCAAAAATTCAAAAATTTAAATTCAAAATTTGAATTCTGAAATTCGAAATTTGAAATTTAAATTTAAATTTTAAAAAAAATATATTAAAAAAAAATTCAAAAAAAATTAATTAAAAAAAATATTAAAATTAAAAATCTATATTATTTTTGCTAGTAATTGATAAGGCGCAATCCCCCGAGGTGATCATACCTCTATTAGGGCTCCTCACGGAGTAATCTCCAGAGCTTATTCAACGGGCATTCGGAGATTGACTGACGCATAAGAATTGTGTTTAGTTTACATTCAAGTTATTGCTATATAAAAAATAAAAAAAATAAATAAAAAAATTATATAAAAAAATAATAATAATAAAAAATTTATTGATTGCTCATTTAATCAATACAACCTAATGACATTGCATAAACTTTAAAAAAAAATATTGATTATTTGCTGCATTTAGTATTAAGCATTTGCATAAAGTAATTAAGGGCAAAACCCATTAAAAAGATAAGGTCGGAAAGTCATTACCTGTCCTTAGCCCAAAAATCACCACCTTGCATACTTATCCTAAACCAAATTAAATTAAAATCAAATTAGACGTTGGCCTTAGGGTTTTCGAGCTCAATTAGGCTCTTGGAAAGAAGCGGCTGAAAGCCACTCCAGTGAGAATTTAGTAATTGGTGATGTCTAGGAAAGTTTTACAACAGTGAGAACTGTTACGGATATTGTGGTATCGGTGTATCCCTTCTGGCACCACCACACACCCCGGAACTTTCCTGGTCACTGATTACTGGATTGCTTAACTGGTAAGCTCAAGCTTAATCTGAAAGGGAGATTAGGAGCTGTCTAATCTAGGAGAGAATTTCAGGAACTTTTTAACCTGATACATCTCTGTGCAACTAGATTTAAGAAGCTACTAAACCTCACTTAGTTCTAAGACTAATAGGGTCAAATTGTTGTGTGGTGTTGGTTGTGGTCATCTGTGTCTAGCCCTTCTCTTCTTTTAGGATTTCGTTCATTGTAGGAGTCGAATCTAATTAAGTTGTGGAAAATGTATGCATGGTAGAAGGTCATTAAGGGATAAGTTAACCCCATTTGATCCTGAGATTGAAAGAACTTTTCATCACAACCTGCGAACTGTAAACCAACCGTCGATCTCTACAATGGGTGAACATATTAGAACCCTAAATGAATTGTTTGCACCCGCATCCGCTAGTCCCCCTACTTGCATAGTATTACCAATTAATAATGCAGCCCAATTCGAGATTCGGGCTGCAACAATAAACATGTTACCCAAGTTTCATGGGTTCGAGAGTGAACAACCCTACATTCATCTAAACAAATTTTTGACAATCTGTCAAACGTTTAGAAATCAAAATTTAGATGAAGAGGGTATTAAATTAAGGTTATTTCCCATGACTTTAGAGGATCGTGCTGTTGCATGGCTGTATTCCCTTGCTTCAAATTCCATCACATCATGGGAACAACTATCTAGGAAGTTCATGGCTAAGTTCT
Organism: Phoenix dactylifera; assembly: GCF_051530095.1. Classification (NCBI taxonomy): domain Eukaryota; kingdom Viridiplantae; phylum Streptophyta; class Magnoliopsida; order Arecales; family Arecaceae; genus Phoenix; species Phoenix dactylifera. The sequence goes on from NC_143191.1 coordinate 12,177,916, forward strand.
ATCCCATGGTAAAAACTGAAAAAATTAAGGATGCCATAAGAACTTTTAGAGGAAAATCTGAGGAGGAATTTTCCCAACTTTGGGAAAGATTCCATGACTTGTTGGTCAAATGCCCACACCATGGGCTTGATAAGGCTGATCTAGTCCACTTCTTTTATAAAGGACTACCTCCAGCACATAGAAACATGATTGAGTCCATGCACAAGGGTAGGTTCATGAACCAAACCCCGGATCAAGCCTATGAATTTCTTGTTGACTTAGCTGAAAACGCCCAAAATTGGAGTAGCTATGGTGAGGAAACAAATATAGATGAGTTCGGGTCTAGAAAACCGGGTAATTATGAAATGAAAGCAGACCCAGAACTAAAAAATGTCATGTCCAATCTGGTGACTGGAATGAACAACTTAAGCAAAAAGTTTGATGCTTTCACTGTTTCCACTAGTCCGAGTTCATATAAAGAGTTAAATCCTATCATGAAAGTGGATCACGAGTCACATAATTTATGTATCTTGTGTAATAGTTCTGAGCATCTAGTGGAGTGTTGTCCTAGTTTACCCAACATTAAGGCTGAACAGGCAAATGCTCTTAACTCATATAGTGCCTTCAAGAAGCCCACTCTCAATTCATTCAGCCCAGTCTACCATCCTGATAATAGGTTCCACCCAAATTTTTCATACAAGCAAAATGAACCTATTCAGCATCAAGGTGGTCCACCAGGTTTTCAGAAGAATTTTCCTAGGATAGGTCCATCACAAATAAAACAATCATTGGCTCCACCTATTCCTACTTATAGTGCCCCTATCCCTCAGCAAACTACATCATTAGAAGCCATGATGGCTAACATGATGAAGCAGCAACAAGACTTCGTCCAACAGCAACAACAGACCAACATAGCTCAAACCCAGACTAATCAATTCCATGCGCAAGCAATTGCAAAACTTGAGGTTAGTCTGAGCCAAATAGCTAACTCTCTAGGGGATAGGAAGAGAGGTGAATTACCCAGTCAGCCAGTACCTAACCCTAGTAGACAACAGAATCAAGGGCCGAGAGGCTAGTTTCAGATTGATTCTAATGGAAACCCTACCCATGAAGTCCAGGCAATTACCACTTTACGGTCTGGCAAGCAAGTGGACAACAAGGTTCAACTTCCTATACAAGAAAAAGAAGAAAAGCATGAACCGAATCCCACTCAGAAAAGGCACAAGAACAGAAAACACAAGGAATAGAGGAGAAACCAATAGAGACATACACACCCAAGGCTCCCTTTCCTAGTAGACTTCAGGACTCAAAGAAAAAATCTCAGTACGATGAAATCATGGAGGTCTTTAAAAATGTTCAAATAAATTTACCCTTCCTAGATGCAATCAAACAGATCCCCTCCTATACAAAATTCTTAAAAGACTTGACCACGGTGAAAAGAAAAACCAGTATTCCTAGGCAAGCTGTGATGGCGGCACAAGCCTCATCTCTTATTCAACAACAGATTGCCCCAAAATACAAGGACCCTGGTTGCCCCACTATTGAAATTAAAATAGGAGAAACCATCATTCGAAGAGCCCTATTAGACTTAGGAGCAAGTGTAAACCTATTACCCTATTCTGTCTACACCGAACTAGGTTTGGGGGAATTAAAGCCCACAAACATTACTTTGTCATTAGCAGATAGGACTGTGAAGTATCCCAAAGGAATTGTGGAGGATGTGATTGTAAAAGTTAATGAATTTTACTACCCTGTGGATTTTGTAGTCCTCGAAACTGAACCAGTGAAAAACCCAGGTAGTCACATCCCGGTAATCCTTGGTAGACCATTTTTGGCCACTTCAAATGCTGTGATCAGTTGCCGAAATGGGATAATGACCTTAGCATTTGGAAACTTGACCGTCCAACTCAATGTCTTTTACAGTAGTAATCAACCATCTGAGATGGACGATTTAGAAGAAATTCACATGATTGAAAACATAATCAGCAAGTCCTTCGAGGAATCAAGTTATTCTGATCCACTAGAAAGATGTTTGGCCCAATTCAGTCAAGATTGTGAGGAAGGAGAGTCGAATCAGGAGGTTAATGCATTACTAGATTCTATTCCTGTAATGGATACTAGCAGATGGGCTACTAAATTCGAATCATTACCTATACTTGAATCCCAGCTAGTACCTTCAAGTGTCAAACCTCCCCAGCTCGAACTTAAAGATCTGCCTGAAAACTTAAAATATGCATTTCTAGGGGACAACAACACCTTACCTGTTATTATTGCATCAAATTTAACTGAAGAACAGGAAGAGAAGTTGTTAAATATCCTTCAGAAAAATCAAGAAGCGATCGGCTGGTCTATAGCTGATATTAAGGGGATTAGTTCTTCTGTGGTCCAACATAAAATCCATCTAGAAGAAGATGCAAAAATCTCTAGAGAACCACAAAGGCGACTTAATCCAATCATGAAGGACGTAGTTCGAGCCGAGGTCATCAAGCTGTTAGATGCAGGGATTATATATCCTATTTCTGATAGTCAGTGGGTAAGCCCAGTTCAAGTCGTACCTAAAAAGTCTGGCATCACTGTGGTGAAAAATGATCACAATGAGTTAGTCCCTACTCGAGTCCAAACGGGATGGCGAGTATGCATCGACTATAGGAAGCTTAACGCCATGACTAGGAAAGACCACTTCCCACTACCCTTCATTGATCAAATGTTAGAACGTCTAGCTGGCCACTCTCATTACTGTTTTCTTGATGGTTATTCTGGATATAACCAAGTACCAATTGCACGTGAGGATCAAGAGAAAACCACATTCACCTGTCCTTACGGTACTTTTGCCTATCGTCGCATGCCTTTTGGGTTATGTAATGCACCGGCTACATTCCAGCGGTGTATGATGAGTATTTTCTCCGACATGGTGGAGAAATTTTTAGAAGTTTTTATGGATGACTTTTCTGTATTCGGATCTAACTTTAATGAATGTTTGCATCACTTGACCCTTGTTGTAGAACGATGTAAAGAGAAAAATTTAGTTCTTAACTGGGAAAAATGTCATTTTATGGTCCAATCAGGTATTGTTTTGGGACACATTGTGTCACAAAGAGGAATTGAGGTGGATAAGGCCAAAGTAGAATTAATTGCTAAATTGCCACCTCCTAAGACTGTTAGGGAAGTCAGATCCTTTTTAGGGCATGCGGGTTTTTACCGCCGCTTTATCAAGGATTTCAGTAAATTGTCGAAACCCTTATGTGATTTGTTGGCGAAAGATGTTACTTTTAATTTTTCGCCAATTTGTATAACTGCTTTCGAAAGACTAAAGTCTGAACTAACCTCAGCACCCATCATAAGGTCCCCTGATTGGAGTCTGCCATTTGAAATCATGTGTGACGCATCCGATTATGCAATAGGTGCCGTCCTAGGTCAGCGAGTGGGGAAGCTTCCCATGTGATTCACTATGCGAGCAAAACTCTGAATGATGCCCAACTTAACTATTCTACCACTGAAAAAGAGTTGTTGGCTGTTGTCTTTGCTCTAGACAAATTTCGTCCCTATCTAATAGGATCCAAGGTCCTTATTTATTCTGATCATGCCGCCCTTAAGTACCTTCTCACAAAGAAGGATGCTAAGGCGAGACTCATTCGTTGGATCCTATTGCTCCAGGAATTTGATCTCGAAATTCGAGATAAAAAGGGATCTGAAAATGTAGTAGCTGACCACTTGTCCAGACTGATTGTTGAGTCATCTGCGGAATCCTTACCTGTATCCGAAACTTTTCCGGATGAACAACTAATGATGATTTCCCACACCAATGTTCCATGGTATGCTGACATAGTCAACTACATTGTTACTGAACAAATGCCCAGCTCTTGGACCAAACAGGAACAATTTCGCTTCCTAGCTCGTGTGAAGTGGTATTTTTGGGATGAACCATACTTGTTCAAATACTGTCCTGATCAAATCATTAGACGATGCATCCCTGAACACGATCAAAGGAATGTCCTTTTCTTTTGTCATGACCATGCTTGTGGTGGTCATTTTAGTGGGAAGAAAACTGCTGCAAAAGTTTTGCAGTGCGGATTTTATTGGCCCACACTTTTTCGAGATGCGCATGACTATTGTAAATCTTGCGATCGATGTCAACGATTAGGAAAAATTTCGAGAAAGAATGAGATGCCCCTGAACCCTATCTTAATTATAGAAATTTTCGATGTTTGGGGTATTGATTTTATGGGTCCTTTTCCTATGTCGTTTGGGCATCAGTACATTCTTGTGGCAGTTGACTATGTATCAAAATGGATTGAGGCTATCGCATGTAAGACCAATGATCACAAAGTGGTGATCAAGTTCCTTAAAGAATCTATCTTTGCTCGTTTTGGCACCCCTCGTGCTATCATTAGTGATGGGGGGAAACATTTTTGCAATAAAATTTTTAAAGCCCTTATGAGAAAGTACAACATTAATCACAAGGTCAGTACACCATATCATCCACAAACAAGTGGACAAGTTGAGATTTCCAACAGAGAAATCAAGACCATCCTTGAAAAAACTGTCAATCCATCTCGAAAGGATTGGTCCCTTAGGTTAACAGATGCATTGTGGGCATATCGTACGGCCTACAAAACACCAATTGGAATGTCTCCATATAGAACTGTCTATGGCAAGGCCTGTCATTTACCTGTTGAGTTAGAGCACAAGGCCTATTGGGCTATTAAACATTTAAATTTCGATCTTGACAAAGCAGAAGAACATAGGAAGCTTCAACTCGATGAGCTTGAAGAAATTAGAAACGATGCTTACGAGTGTGCCAAGAAGTACAAAGATCGCATGAAGATCATGCATGATAAAATGATCATTCGTAAGGAATTTCACCAAGGACAAAAAGTCCTTCTATATGATTCTCGATTACATCTATTCCCTGGAAAACTTAAATCTCGCTGGACTGGCCCATACACAGTAGAGAAAGTGCACCCGCATGGTGCAGTAGTAATATGCAATACCAAGGATGGTAGGTCCTTTCAAGTCAATGGACATCGTTTAAAACCATACCTTGAGTATCTGAGTCCAGAAGTTGAGGAGACACTTCTGACCGACCCTGTTTATCATGAATGAATTAAAATTGTCTGGCTGAAGACATAAAACTTAGCGCTCTTGGGAGGCAACCCAACATGTAAATATTTTCAAAAAAAAAAAAATGCAGGTTTGGGGGTATTTTGCCCCAATTTACCCGCCCATATCAGGTACCTTCTCCTCTATCTTACTGCTTTAAATTTTCTTTAACATTGAGGACAATGTTAGATTTAGGTATGGGGGTGAGAATATTTCTGATTTTTCTTCAAAAATAAATAAATAAATAAATAAAAAATAAAAAAAGGGAGAGAATATTTTTGATTTTTTTTATGCAATTAAAAAAAAAATTAATTAAAAAAATTATTAAAATTAAAAAATAATTAAAAAAAAAGGGGATTTCAAATTTTTAACTCAAACTCTAATTTTTTTGGCTGTACAAACTAGGAATTGCTCTGACAATAGCTTTGAGTTAAGAAATATGATAGCAGTTCTAGCTTAAGTTTTCATCCCACCTATCTTCTGCTAACATGATACAAGATGAGTTAGCACCTACACGTAAGCACATGAATAGTGGGGTATGTAAACTTACGACTAATATGAATACTTTTAATTTTTGGGATAATTTAGAGTTATATGTGTGATGAACACCCTAACCTAACCAAAAAAAAAAAAAAAAGAAGAGATAAAATAAAATAATGAGTTTAATTTAAGTCTCCTCACTGAGTAACCGGGCCTCCTGCCTGGCAAGCAGCGAGTGTTCGCGTAAAAAGGTAAGGACATTGAGATTAAACTCTGAGTGACTAATTTGGCCTTGAAGCCTAGTTAACTTGAGTTATTAAGCCTGTTAGGGTGTCTCTACACCTAGTGCCCTGAGCCATCTGGATCGGGAGTCATTGGCCTAACACTCGCTACATGGGTTAGCTAGAAAGCTTAATAAGGCTAGATATTGCACAAGTCATTCTTCTTAGCATTCAGTCTGAAAAAAAAAGAATAAATAAATCCGGGGTGTTCATTACCATTTAACTCTAGAAAGTCTTGAAAATTGGAATGATCATATTGGAAGTAAGTGAAAGCCACTCATTTATATGATACTATCTTGCACCTCACTACATTCTTGACTTGTTAGCAGATAGATGGGGTGTAATGAAACTTGAGTTAGAGTCTGTTTAAATATGATAACAACAAGTCTCTATTGTCCTTGCAATTCTAGTTTCATACAGTAATACTTGTTCAAATTTCGAGTTAAAATTTGGAAATTCCTGACTGATGAAGTTTGTGGGTAACTTCACTGCAAACCCTCACGAGACAACACTCGTCCGCTAGGATAACCTAGGGGTTTAACGGCTTGTTGCACATGCTAAGTGCAATCGTAATGCTCTACGAAAGTGAGTATTTATCTTAGGATATTTATATAATAAATAACACTTTTGCTCTCTCATTTTATCATTTTCGCACTGAATTGCTAGAGACTAGCAATAAGCTAGTTGGGGGGTGTGATGAGAGCACAAAAGTGCGACCTACATGTTACTAAAATTAGTGTTATTGCTAACTAATAATGATAAATTCACTAGATTAATATTATATTTGGGTTTAACATAGATTAGTATAAATTAGAGATAAAATGCACATTGAGTACAAATTTGACTTCAAATCGGGTCCGAGTCGGGTTCGGGTCCGAGTCGGGTTCGGGTCCGAATCGGCTCCATTTCTTTTGAGCCTTTGGAAAATAATTTTGGGAAAAGCTAAATTTGCCATGAGGTGCTGGGTGACCCGTGAGAATTGCACTTGACCTCCAGCCAGAATAGATGACCCGTCCGTCTACAAGCAAAATTTCATATCATACTATATGACTAATCGGATGGAACTTGATGTCTCCCATATCCTCCCAGCCATCCGCACGCATCACAAAGCTCCCGGCTCCTCCCTCCTTCCACGATCGCTGCCAGCCGTCACCGCACCCAGCTTCATCCGCGCAAGGGAGAAAAAAAAGAATGAACCAAGCGCCGTCCGCGTTCATCACGGATCCCGTATCCGTCCGAGAGCCAAAGAAGAAGATGGATCTTCTTCCATCCGTGAAGCACTCCTTCCGGCGATCCCGCAGGCCTTCAAGAAGCCGCTTCAGCCGCCCGTGATTCTCCCCCAAATCCCATGCGCGTCTCCTCCCTTCCGCTTTCATCCCGAAATCCTAGCGACCAGCCCACGGGTCATCACCTCCTCACAGCATCCAAGCAATCCCACTGCCAGCAGCCTGTGAATCACCCCCTCCACGGATCAAGCTCCCAGCATCACGCGTCCGTGAATGGTGTCTTCCCATGATCCCGCGGCAGCCTCCAAATGATTTCGAGCACCAACTCTCAACGTCCGCGTCATCCCCGCCTTGCAGCCGGCCCATGCGTTGCGCCTCAGCCCGCGTCTCCTCCATTCCAGCCGTCGGCATTCAACGCCAACGTCCCAGCCGCTCACAGCAGCGTCCTCCTCCAGCAACGGTTCCGGGATCCAAGCATCAGCCGTGAATCATCCCGCGCCCGAGCTCCATGGATCGCGCCTCCTTCCTTCCGCGAGCGATCCCGGAATCCCAAGCATCCTCAGCCTATAAATAGGGTGGCCAAAAGAAGAAGAGGAGAGCTCGGCTGGTTTTTGTCCAAGAACAGGGGAGCTCTGTTTCTTTTGGAGAGAGAGAGAAGAGATTTGTTTTTCTTTTTTTTGTTTTATTTGCAAAGTAGAAGGAGTATTAGGCCTCTAATCTCCATTTTTATTTGTAATCAGTTTTTCGTTTTATGAAATCCATCAATTTTCTTTCATGCAATCCCCGTTCTAAATTCAAGTTAATTTCTGTTTTCTTTTTATGAAATCTTTTAATTGTTCCTTTTATGCAATCTTTTAATTGTTCTTTTTATGCAATACATTAAATCTTCCTTTATGCAAATTGTGTTCACTTCAATCTTCTTGTTTTCATCCATTTTAATTTATGCTAAAGCTTTTCTTTGATTAGTTAAATATATAAATGCTTTTCGAATTTAAATACCTATCTTTTAGTTAATTTCAATTAAAAAAACATTCTTCGGTAGACTAGAGAATCCATCAACATCCTCAAAATAATGTTTTTCTTTAATCATTCAAAAATCGATTTTGAATCCGAGTGAACGTTCTAATTTTTATGCAACTCCAATCGCCTCCCTGTGGATCGACCTCTTACAACCTCTATCCTTCGAGTAGAACAGGTAAGAGTAGAAATTTAAATTTAACTTTGTTCGTCGGTTCTAACAACGATCTGTCTAGCATATTTTTAGTTAGACAGGAAAGGACGAACAAGCTCGTTCACAAACCCATGCAGGGGGAATTGCAGGCCGGTCCAGAGTGTCTCTACGTACACCCCGATCCGACCTGGAGGAGGTCTCGTCACCCGGTCTTCTGGCCCTGCAGGCTCAAGGCGAAACCTGCACTGAGTGAAAAATCGGGCGCGGATCAACTCCAACTCTTCCTCGGCCAAGTTGGACCCGACTCCATCGAGGCCATGACCCATCTCCGACACGACCTCCCTCCTGTGAGATAGGTCTCTACCGGAGAACGAGACATCACCTGACATTGCTGTGAATAGAGGAAGACAAAGAAGGAGGAAGACAAAAAAGGAGGAAGGAAAGAAAGGCAAAAACCCTCCGAGCAAACGAGAGAGAAGGAGCTACTGTGGGTTTCACCGAAAGCGCCGACAACCAAAAGTGAAGGACTGAGACGATTGCCGGGAAATGCCTCGGAGCGCCGCCAGGAAAAACTAAACAAAGATCGAAAGACAAGGGAGAAGAAAGTAGAAGAAAAAGAAAGCAACAACAGTGGCGGCCAAATGAGAACTTTTAGGGCCAGGCCGGAGTTTATATAGACCTTTCCGACAGCCCAGATCGGCAGAACCAGATTTCGCCTTCTGTCTAGATCGCATCACGTGTCGGCCCCGAAAACCGAAGCGGCATATCAACCTGGATCGATGCTTTAAAAGCAGAATCGAGGTGGCATCCCGTAGGATCCTGGAGCCTCATCATGAACCCACGGCTCAAAACTGCCTCGAAAATTAAAAGACGTCCTCGTGCCCTCATTAAAGATGCCTCGAAGCGTGCGGAACAGCGGAGCAATTTAAAGCTACCTGGCCCCACCAGTGTGATAAAGATAATTACTTCCTTCGTCCGAGCTCGTAAACAGCTCGAACTCGGAAGTCGGGGGTAGTGTTGGGAAAAAAATAGATTGCCCTGAAACACGTGGATGCATCGCCGGCACGTGATGACGGGCGCCACGGCAGCAACCCTCAAGGCGCCCGACCTCAAAGGCGTCCGACCCCAGCGCGCCCGACCTCATAGCTCACAGCCTTGCAGTCTTGATCGCGGCTAAGTTGAGCCCGATCGACCTTAAGTCCGAAGAAGACCTAGTCAAAGGATGAAGCAGACCTCTCCCCTCCACCGGGAATCTAGCCCCTCTCCTTCTCATCAGGGATCCAATCCCGTGATCTCTGCCTGAGCGACTGCCAACAATTAAATGCGCACGATCTCTATAGATCTCCAGCCAGCCCAAAATCTCAGGCCAACCACGACAACTCGTTGACTCACTCAATTTCGTCCAGTTATCCACGGCAACTCATTAATTTACACGATCATGCCCAATTATGACAGTGACTCATTAATTTGCCTAGTCACATCGCAGGTAACCCTGGCACCCCTCCTATAAAAAGGGAAACTCCTTCCTCTCGAGGAATGGGCCAACTTCTGACTCTGACTTCTACATACAAATTATCTTCTTCTCCACAAAAACCCCCGCTGACTTAAGCATCGGAGGGCCGGCGCCGAAAACCCCGGCCACCGACTTCTTGCAGATCCTCTGGAGGACGCAGCCCACCGATGCACCACCTGCTGGAGCTCCTCCTTCTCAGCCAGTGGTCACCCCCGGGTCCAATTTCCAGCAACATTAGTATTTCCATTTCTTATTAATTTGTTATCCTTTAGATTATCAGAATTATTGGTAGCATTGTAGAAGCCAAAAGTCTTTGAAGATTCAAAGCATTCAAACGCCAACATCTTCTTCTCTTAATTTCGGTGACAAGCTGATGGCACTCCTACGCAATTACCTAGCCTAGCTGCAGACTTGTTATACCATTCCGATAAAAAAAGAGAAACATTGAGCCTTACCCACTCCCACCACCTCCTCATCTTCCATCACCTCCTCCTCCGCTCCAAACCCCACCGTCGTCCTCATTTTTCTCCCTATCTAACTCTGTTCCGAGCCTCATCTTCTCCTACTAACTCTTCCTCTTCCAACATCTGCTCCTCATTCTCTCTAAACCTCGCCAATGTCGTCAACCATCCTCTCCATCCCTCCTCATCCATCCTTTCTATCATAACCACTGATCACAAAGGTATTTCAATCCTATAAGTTTAATATGTTCATAATATGATAGAATTCTATGAATCCAGATAAATAAATACAGACGGCGGAAGTATATTGAACTACTTCACTAAATTAAAGGGCCACTTTGAATTTTTCTAGCACTCGAGAGATAGTACGTAAAACTAGCTCAACATTAAAAAGATGCCTAAGTTTTTTTTTTCTAAAATATATGTAATACATAGCAAATAATAGTTGTTACATATTTCCAAATATTTTGGTGAAGTAGGATTTTTTTTCAAAAAATATCTTCCTTGTTTTGGGTGAAGCAGCGGTCCACAATTCACGTAGCGTAAGAAAGCATGAAAACTGCAGACTGAAGTTGCCTTGAGCCTACTTTGGCTGACGTTTTCTCCGCATGGCTAGGAGATCCATCGCATCCTCCATCCCTTCGATTTCTATCGCCAGAGATTGGTGGGATTACGGGTCTTAACAGGCATTTAGGGCTCCCTCTGGTCAAAAAAGCCGAGCTATCAAGTGGTAGTTAAATATATATATATATACACACACATATACGTATGCACACGCAAAATTAAGTCATAAAAAATATAGACACCTCCCCGAGTTGCTAACTGGTTGTTTGTAAAAATATCAAGATGCTAATCCAATCAGTCTCCCTTGGCGCATTTCTTTTTCTCGAGAAACTTCCCTGCAAGTTGTTCTTATTTTCCTAGCCCGGACTTGGAATTTTTAAATTAAAAGTATGTGAGGGTGAGGGTGAGGGTGAGGGTGAGGGTGAGGATTTAGGACAAAACTATCGGTGTGAAATATTGACAGTGCCGTGATAGGTTTTTTTTTTATTTTTTTCCGGTACAGAGGGACCAACGACCTTGAAAGAAGAAATCATTAATGAGAACATAGATACCGATCGACCACCCATAATATCAAGTTGTCCTTATTTTTCTAGCCCGGACTTGAGAAAAGTCCCCAACCGCCGCTTCCTGGTAAACTTCTTGGTTAATAAAATACTGAAACTAGTCTCAATGACGTTGCCAAGCCTTACTCTATATTATCTCAAGTTTTTCAAAGCCGTCTTGGTGGAGGACTAGTCACCTCTGAATGAAGTCAGTGATCGTACACCATCAACTTCTGTCCACACCATCAAGTTTTGTTGACTAGCTATTTTGAATTAAATTTTGAGTTGCTATAAATAATACTTTATATGGTCTAGAAGACACTACTAAAAATACGGTTGCTCAGAAACGGAGGAGGAGAGTAGAGATGGCTTGTAAGAGGGAGTTGCTGCTGCTCCAGCTGTTGTTTCAGCTGCTGGTAGCAGCAGCATCCTCGTCGGAGCAGCTCATGGCGTTGCCCGGCTGCCATGATAAGTGCGGGAACACCGCCGTCCCCTACCCCTTCGGCATCGGACCCGGCTGCCTCAGAGGAGGCTTCGACATCACCTGCGACGGCGGCAGCCCGAGAGCTCTCATCCCGGATCTGGACTTGGAAATCGAGATCACGGATATATCATTAGCACCAGCCGAGGTACGTGCAAACATACCCATGTCCTACCAGTGCTACAACGCGACCGCCATGGTCTCCGAACAAAAGCCCAAGGTCTCCCTCGCGCCGCGGCCGGCCTACGTTTTCTCGAGCACCCGGAACAAGTTCACCGCCTTAGGCTGCTTCACCCTGGCTCATCTGGCTGCCTACACCGAGGAGGATGACTACCAGTACGGCGGCGCCTGCGTCTCCTACTGCTGGAATGAGGAGAGCATCACTAATGGCTCCTGCTCCAACATGGGCTGCTGCCAGGTCTCCATCCCGGAGCAGCTAAACTACATAAATATCTACTTCCGAAACTATGGCTACAGCGATACGTGGAATATCAGTCCCTGCAGTTATGCCTTCCTGGTGGCCCAGGACTCGTATAACTTCAGCAGATCTGATCTCTCCTACGATTTCGCCGTCAAGCACCGCAACCATACCCCGGTGGTGCTAGATTGGGCCATACGGAACCAGTCTTGCCAGGATGCAAGAGTGGATCCAACAACCTATGCATGCCGCAGCAACAACAGCATCTGCAGCGACGCAAGCAATGGCCCCGGATATCTCTGCAGCTGCTTGCCGGGATATGATGGCAATCCCTATCTTCACGATGGATGCCAAGGTTACTCTACCTTCACCCTTCGTTGTACTAATATATCCCTATCATTTTTGTGGTTTCATGATTGCTTCAATTGAATCTGCAGACATCGACGAGTGCAAGCTCCCGGAGCAGTATCCTTGCCATGGGATTTGCGTGAACAGACCAGGGAATTATAGCTGCGCCTGCCCTCAAGGAACGCAGGGTAATGCAACGACGGAAAGCTGCAGGCCGCTCCGAGGCAAAGACAAGTTTCCCTTGCTAGCAATCTTGGCTGGAGGTAAGTCTTCTATCACTTCAGTTCAGTTCAATTCTATGTATGACCTACCCACCGGACGCGCAACCCATGCGATGAATCGACCAGATCTCATACCTGCCATTAACTTCTGGGGAAAAAATAATATGGGTTTTGGTGCTCAGAAAATTGGGCCATGAAAATTCTGAATAAGGCACATACATATAGCTGCTTGCAATTACTAATTTATACATGAAAGGGAGTTTATATATGGGAAGGGATGGGATGGGATGGGATGGTCCAATAGATAAAAGTTCATGGGGCACTCTAAAAGAAGCAAGTCAAACTCCAAACAACAGTACAGTATGATGGTCCAACCCATTCGAACCAAAACATTGCACTGACCTATACTTTCCTCTGCATGAGTATAGAATTCCAAGTATTCTTAAAAATTCAATCTGTGCCGTCCCAAGAATTTCCTCGTTTGCATTTTTCGATCACGATATTGGCTCCATTTGCTTTTTGCAGGCATCGGTATTAGCACTTTCTTCATAGTTCTCATTTACTATATACTGGCAAAGAGAAGGCTCGTTAGGACCAGGCAAAAGTTTTTCGACCAAAATGGAGGGTATCTACTGCAGCAACAACTCAGCTCAAAAGGTGTTGCATTTAAGATTTACACAGTTGAAGAACTAAAAAAAGTAACGAACAACTTTAACGCGGACCGAGCGTTAGGAGAAGGCGGCTACGGCACCGTTTATAAAGGAATCTTGGAGGATGAAACAGAAGTAGCCATCAAGAAGCCTAGGAAAATGGGACGGGACCAAAATGAAGAATTTGCGAAGGAGATGTTTATCCTTTCCCAAATAAACCACAAAAATGTGGTTAAACTCTTAGGCTGCTGCTTGGAAGTTAAAGTTCCCATGTTGGTTTATGAATTTGTCTCCAACGGTACCCTCTCCGACCACCTCCATGGGAGAAATCAGAATTCCTCGCTTAACTTGGATATGCGTCTCACGATTGCTGTAGAGTCTGCGGAGGCACTTGCCTATCTGCACTCCTGGGCCTCTCCACCTATCCTGCATGGTGATGTAAAGTCCGCTAATATACTCCTCGACGAGAACTTTACTGCAAAAGTGTCTGATTTTGGGGCTTCAAGGCTTGTTCCCAACGGACCAACTCAGTACGTTTCCGAAATTCAAGGAACCATGGGTTATTTGGATCCAGAATTCCAAGCAGATGGCCGATTAACTAACAAGAGTGATGTTTACAGTTTTGGGGTGGTTCTTCTGGAGCTTCTGACAGGGAAGAGTGCAATTTACTCTGAGGGATCCGAGGAAAAGCGCAGCCTTGTATTAAGTTTCTATAGAGCGATGGACGAGGATAGGCTTCTGCAAATTGTGGACGATCAAGTTAAGGATGAAGGAGGGATAGAGTTGCTCGAACAGATTGCTGAGCTTGCGGGGCAATGTTTAGATAGGAGAGGGGAAGATAGGCCCACCATGAAAGAAGTGGCGGAGGAACTCGAAAAGCTAAGGAAATTCAAGCAGCATTCATGGGAGCAAAATGATCATGAGGAGACAGAGAGCTCACTTGATGGAAGCGGGCCAATGGCAATATTGCCTCATACTTATTGAAACATCTACCGAGGTATTTGTGAAGAAGTGCTACAGCGACATCCAGTGCTAAGAATAAAAGATGTACTAAGTACTTGATAAATAGTTTAAACCATGAGTTCTTATTGCAACTTGTTTCTCCATTAGATAGATACAGATTATTAAAATGGAAATCTTCTTTTATTAGATGAGCTAAAAAGGATCCACTTCTTTTTTCATGATGAAGTTAGCTGGTAAAGCAGCCACCCAGCTTTTATTGAAGGAAAAAAAAGGTAATTACAGCAAAGAAGGCAAAAAAAAAAGTTACAGTAGCTAACAAAGATTAGATTAGAGCAAGATAATATAACAGAAACAAAGCAAGTTGTAAAAAAAAAAAACCCAAAGAAACAAATGATATAACTTCAGCTCAATAAAGAACCAGCTTGCTGTCCCACATTAAGTAATCTATTTGCTCAAGTACCAGCAATGTCAAGCTCCATTTATCAGGATAGGTAATTTTTTTTATTTTGTATCAGATTTTTGTATGCTCATTAAGTAACTTTGCATTGCAAAGGTTGGACCAAAAAGAGAGCAGTTGTAAACTTTCTGCAGCAACTAACCTATAAAAAATGCGTATTCATAAAAATTCTGATATTTCTTTCTTTCCAACACGACCATAAAATGGCACCAATGAGCATCAAAACCACCGACTACGCAGCTTTGGAAAAAATTCTCTTCCTCCAATCCAAACATAGTCCTTCAAAAATTCTATGCAATTACAGGATACCAGCTAAAAGACAAAACCCTCTCGAGATAATAGCAAAAAAGTTGCACTCCGAGAATAAATGGTCCACAGATTCGATAGAGTGGCAACACAATACGCCTCCTCCCATATTTTTTCCAAACTTCTTTTCAATGCTACCTCTAGTATTGAGCCGTTCTTTCCAATAAAGCCATAAGAAGCATTTTACTTTAGATGGAACTGAAAGGCTCCAAAGTGAGGGGGGAAGTTACACTTCACTCCTCTAGACTTAATGAACAGATAGTGGGATGCAGAGATGAACGCTCCCTTACTGCTTGGTTTCCAAACAATCTTTTCCTCATTTCTATTCAAAGTTACCATGGCAAGCAAAGAGAGCAATTGATTTTGCTGTTTGAAGATCTTCGCCAATTGATTGCTCGATGGTTTAAATTTCCACAACATAATTCTGGAATTAAAAAAAAATAGATATAGTACCATTTTTCTTTGTGTTGCTAGCATAGAGGGCAGGAAGGATCAATTTGAGTGGTGAATCCCAAAGCTAGCTGTCTTTCCAAAAATAGGTGTTTTGGCCATTGCCGATCTTGAAGTGAATTCGATTTCAGAAGGCTAGAAGAGCCTTAATGACATCTTTCCTAAAATTAGAGCATCTCTCTAACGGTTTCCAACACATTGAAAGTTTCAATTTCCTATCATATACAAATTCAATTTGTTTTCTTCAAATGCGTGGGTTTTTTACAATAAACCTCCAACCCCATTTTGCCAAAAGTGCATTGTTAAACTGTTGAATATCCTTAATTCCTAACCCTCCTAACTTTTTCAAGCAAATAGTTTTCTAGTTGACCTTGCAAGAGAAGTCATGAGTGATAAAGGTACCGGTCTAGAGAAAAGCTTGCCTATACTTGTCGATCCTTTTGATCACCCAAGCTAGTAGCTTGAATGGAGACATGAAGATAGAGGTAGTGAAGTAAGAACCGAATTGATCAAGATAAGCCTACCTCTAAATGATAGATACCTGCTTTTCGAAGAAGCCAATCTACTCTCAATTCATTGCAGTAGAATGAGCCAATCCGACTTAGAAGGTTTTGCACAATTGAGTGGTAGATCCAAGTATTTGAAGGGGGTTGGAACCTCGGGACAATTGAGACACCTACTATACTCTAGCCTGTCTTCATGTCTATGGCCGATGTAAGAGATTAAGCTTTTTTGGAAATTGATGGACAACCTTAACATTAGCTTAAAACAAAAGAGGATGGTTTTCAATACTGCACAATGATCTGTCTTTGCCTTAAGGAACACCAATGTATCATCTGCATACTGCAGTATCTTAGTATCTCCAAAAATCTATGGGTTCCCCAATCCCTCATAATTTTTTTCCGAAGCCGCAGCATTAAGCATTCTATAAAGCAGATCCACTGCAAGTATGAATAAGAAAGGAGAGAGTGGGTCACCTTGTCGGAGGCCCCATTTGCAGAAAATCTAGTCACCAAGCTCCCGTTCATGTTGACATTTTGGATGATAGTAGTAGATTGGAGATCCAATTAATCCATCTTGTGGGAAAACTTCACTTAATAAGAAGTCTAATGAGATGAGAGGGGCCAGCTCTATTAAAGACCTTCATGAAATCAAGTTTGCAAATCGCTCCCTCAATGCCTAATCTCTTTGAGTCGTGCAGAATCTCATTGGTACATAGAATGTTGTCCATGAGGTACTTTTCTTTAATATAGGTTGTCTGAGCCGGATCAATGAGATCATTAAGAAAAAGTTGGAGACGGTTGGCTAGAACTTTCGATATGATCTTGATACAGCAATGCACAAGACTGATGGGCCGAAAATTGGAAGAAGCTTTTGTTGCTTCTTTCTTTGGAAGGAGGGAATGGCATAATTGAGTCTTGGAAGGTCCAAGTTTCTACTGTACAACTGTTGAAAGAGAAAAAAGATATCAAATTTAATCAAGAAAATCTTTGGAAGAAGCATATAGAGAAGCCGTCAAGCCCTAGACTTTTATCTCCTTTGAAACTAAGCACAGCATCCTTCACTTCCTCGAGGGAGAAAGGAGCCTCCAAAACATCCAAAGATGGTGAAGAAAAGGAATAAAACCGATCCCAATCAAGATCTATCCATGGAGTCCCTGGGTCATCAAAAATCTCTTTGAAGAATTCTGTGAAAATCTTATTCATATCCTTCTTGTTCGAGTACTCTGATCCATGCCATTCAACACAGGATATCAAATTTAATTTTCTTCTGAAATTAGCTGATTGTAGAAGAACACAGTATTGCTATCACCCTCTGACAGCCACTTGACTTTTGCCCTCTATTTCCAATAGATTTCCTCAGCTTTATAAAGATGAAAAAAGCTCCCTCTCATCATGGGTAATGGGGTTGAGTTCCTCCTTTTGATCTAGATCTTGAATAATATTCCTAAGCTTGATCGTCTCAATTCTAGCCAAAAATCTCACCTGAGCTGACCAACCTTTGAGTGCATTCCTTGTTGATCTCAATTTAAGCACAAGATTCATCATTCGAAAAGCCTGACATGGACCATGCCCGAGCAACCACCTCATGAATGCCATCATAACTAAGCCAACTTCTATCAAATCTAAATAGCCCTTTTAGTTTCTGCAAGCCGTTTAAGGATAGCTTCATCGGCGCATGATCAGAACAGGGGTTAGGTAGTGCCTACTGAAGTGAATTAGGACACAAGTTGTCCATCCTAGTGGAGATTAAAAGCGTATCTAACTTTACCATTATAGGTCAAGTATAGCTTTGACCTTTGAGAGGAAGATCCAACAAATGCGCCATCCTGATGAAGGACATGAAAACTCTTGAAGTTTTCTGGAATTGCAAAGGGACATTCCTCTCTTGAACTTTGTAGGTGGCATTGAAATCCCGTTCCACAATCGAAGGCCAGGAAAGGAGGAATGTCCATATTTCAACTCTCTCTAGAAGAGGTTTTTAAGATTGTGTTCAGTTGGACCATACACGCACGTGAATGTCTAGTTGATGTTGAGAATGTGATCCAACCAATGAATTGTCACACTAAATCTTTTAATTTCACTTTTGATCATATCAAATCTAGCCTGGGATCTCATCGCCACTCCCTCTCAAAAGGATGGAACTTCATGACCGGGTATGGTACAAAACTCAAATAGAACAAACGACAAACGTATAAACTGCCTTGAAACATGAACTTAAAGCTTCAGTTTGAGCCCACGCGAGTACTCTTGCAGATATTAATCAAAATTAATGAAACCATAATAAAGACCAGCAAGAATACCATAAAATCAAATCTAATTCGATTGAATGAAATCCTAATTGACAGCTCTCCAAGGTTTTGATGGCAATCTTAATTCAATCTGGACCATCTCTTCTGACCCAGCTAGTTCTCAACCTGAAACTCCTTTCTTTCGCTTGGAGGAAGAATGGCCTCTTAATGACACAAATCCCCCAGAAATGCCTGGGTTGCTAGATTCTGCTGAGGGAGAAGTAAGAGAACTGGCTTCTTTTTTTTTTCTTTTTTTCTAAAGCAATGTTCGACGATCGTTCCTTCTCTTTCGCATCCTTCAGATGTAGCATCTTAGGATAATACTGATGATAGATGTAATTATACACATAAGCATGAATAACTATGTTTTAACTCATGAAGTACTTTTTCTTGTAGGAATTGAATTTTTAGGAGGCAACTAATAATGCACCATCTCGCAAGCTTCAAGTCTTAGTTATATTGGACTCTGTTATTTTGAATGATGTTTGTGAACTTAGCGGGTGTTTTGCTTGCGCTATGGCGATAGTTAATATCAATGCCTTCCAACCTGGATAGATCTTTTTTTCCACAGGTTCTGGAGAGTTTGTAGTTGAAAACATGACTGCTAAAACTAGGTAAAAGATCATTTATGGTAGTCTTACAAATTGAGCATTCTTTATTTTCCCTACAGGTTACAGGGCATGTGCTAATGATAATTGAGTTTGGGTTCAGGGTTGTGGCATGGTATTTAAAGGAACATTCTCCTTCAACTAATAGTTCAGAAGAGCAGTCAGGAAATATAGGTTTAAATAGCATAATAGAAGGAAAAACAAGGAAGCAATGTCCAAGGATGTTCTTTGAAAATTTGGTACAATATTAACAGTTCTTGCATTTTAATTTCTGCAGAAGTCTGCAGTAGCCTATAGCCTTGGATTCATATATCTCTCCCTGTGAATACGTTGCGTATACATATGTATTTGTTGTGCACCCGGTTTATGCTTGCATATTTACATGTGAATGTATAACAATTCTTGTATGCTCATCTATTCTAATAGAGAGACTGATCTGGTATTATATTTATCTGGTGCAACTTTATGGATGGATATGTATTACTTGCCATTACAGCACATTGGAAGGTCTTGAACATTTTCCTTTTGCTTATTAGAAATTATCTTCTGCTTGCAGGTCTTGAAGAGCTATGGGCTCATTGATGTGCAGCAGGAAGAAGCTTATGCTGATGCTCTAATTTTGCTGATGCCTTCACTCTCATCAGCCAAATTCTGAACCAATATGAGTGTTTTCCCTAGCCTAACTGCGTAAAAGTAAAAAACCTTTGCTCAGCAGCATGCCACATTTGCATCATAGCTTAATAATTAACATTTTTTAATATCAAGTATGCCCCATTCATATGTGACCAAACCTAAGTTATATTTCCTCGTACCAAGACAAGAAGTCATGTACTTGGGATCCAAATTAAGTAGTTAAAGATTTTTCCCATATTTTACTTCTACCATAGAAATCATTGTATTATTATCTCATTAGACAGCTCAAAAGAAAAGCAAATACACCATGTACCCTGATATTGCTCAGGATTTTATCTACAATGTTCTGTACAGAGGCATATGAGTAAAATGTGATTTGCTTTGGAATTGCTATTGGTTTCGCTCTATGTTCTCTTGAATCCTGTGTTCAATAACTATCTGTAGAAGGTAGTGGCTTTTTCGATACGACTGACACCATTGTATATGAATTGCAGGTTCGATTGTCCCCCACTACCGGCAAATATATTGATCCCAAGTCCAAAGATTTACTAATGTAACAGGTTGATTGCAGCTATGCTTCGATAACAATGCTTCGATAACAGGTTGATCGTGTGCGTGTATTATGGCATGGCCTTAGTAGTTACAGGTAACAATGTAATTATCAGTTAATTATGCTAGCCCATTAACACATGGAAGTTGAGCACAATAGCCACCTTAGTTCAAAATGGTTGATACTAATTACCTTTGGTATGTAAATCAAATTTTGAAATTTACTATGTTTGTCACGCCCCGAGCCCGGAGTGCGGCAGACGCCGCATGCCCGCACGGCGGACCGCACAAGTGTCCAAGGCAGCAAATCATATCAAAGCAAATACAAATGCTTGACATAATTATTTAAGTTGTTCGAAATCAGCCTTACAAAATTTTAAAATAGCATATGCCAACATAATTCAAATGTCCAAGCTAATCTAGCTAAAATGCTAATAACTAAAGGAATAATCGAAAAGTCTAGCGCACTCCCCAATCCCGTGCGATTAAGCCTCTGGATTTGAAAACAGAGAAAATAAGATAAGGAGCTACATCAGCCCAGTAAGCAAACAAAATACCCCAGAGTGGGGTTAAAGCATATCAAATCGAAATACAAAATAATGACTGGGAATAAATCACAAATAACATCATTTTTCTCTTTTCAAAACTTATCATCATTTCCACAAAAACTCTGATACAGAAATCCCAGCATATGTAGGCTACGGCCACGAAACCCAGTGGCATGGGTTGCACAAAGTGCCAAACACCACTATTATTCAGCACCAGTGGTATGATGTCCAAATACCACTATTCTAATCATCAATGGTACGGTATCCAAATACTACTATTCTAATCACTGGTGGTACTGTGTCGAAACCGGTTCCTCACAGATTACAAGTCGACAGGTCCAACGTATAATCCCCATTGGCTGGAATAGAACAGAACAGCAGGTCATAGCTATGCTGAGAATGCATATATACAAAAATAGATTTCATAAATTGTTCAACTATATTTTACGGATTTCAAAGTATAACATAGTTTTCAAATAAAATTTAACATGCCTAACCCATTTTACTAAATACAAAATATATGTCAAAATTTAATCAATTTATCAAATAATTTGGAAATCACACTTGAAGTATTAAGTTATTTACATATTCTCGCTTAATTCTTACTTCACGTAGGCGGATCAGGTTCACCTGTTAACATTTAATTAATTTTTTTGTAAATTTCAGAGCTAAGCAAAATCCAAAAATAATACTACTGGACATGGCCCAATAAGGCCCCCCAAGGTTGGCCTCTAATTAGTTTATTTATACAGTAAAAACTTTATTTCAGGGGCCAATACCTAATTATATAGTACTATTTCATAATAAAGCTTGAGTAAAGGGACCAAACAAATATAATTGGGGACCTTTATTTAATGAATCTTTCCTAGAGGGATCAAATACAAATTACAGAAGATCCTTTTGTGAAATAATATACTGCCAATGGCTTAACTGCAAAATTTCATTTATTGGCCAAATGGGTTTGGGTTTCGGGTTTCGGGTTTCGTTTCGAGTTCGAATTCGGGTTCGGGTTCAAGTTCCGGACTTGGATCTGAACTCGGCCTAAGTTGGCCTGCAATGGACAGGGCCCAATGGCCCATCATACTGCTCACGGCCCACAGTGGGCCTTCTTCCTCACCGAGCTCCCCATAAACAGGGGAGATGGAGACTGAGAGGAGGAAGAAGGGGCCGGCTTGGGGGGGGGGTTCAGCCTAGGCGGCCGGGGGCAGTTGCCTGGTCGACGGCCGGCCGACTGCAGTGGCGGCCAGCGGCTGCTGCGGTGACAAGCGTCGAAGCAAAACCGAGTGATCTCGGTTTGGGGCCAAAGCAGAGGAAGGAAGCATGCTATTTGGCATGGAATAAAGGCAAAAACGGCTTACCGGTAGTCGACAAAGGCAGTGGGAAGGAGATCTCGGCCGCGGTTGTTCGATTCGGCGGTTAAGCGGTGGCGGCGGTGGTGCTTTCCGGAGAGGAAGAAGAACTCAAAATAGAGGAGACTCACGACGGAGTTTCGGACGGCGCTCGGCCGGGAGGGCACGCCGGTCACCAGGCAAAGGAGGAAGGAAGGAAGGAAGAGGAGGAGACGGAGGAGAGGGAGGAGGGCTTGAAGGTGGTCTTAGGAGGAAGAGGAAGGGGGTTTTTATCACACCCTTGTAACGGCTCTCCGCCGCGTGAATCGCGGCGGCCGAGCGAAATCCGCGGCCGCGGATTGGCCGTGGATTGGCTAGAGGGGGGGTGCCGCGGGATGCCCACGGCGCCTTCGCCCTGGTGGCACCCGAAGAAGTCGGAGAGGATCGCAATCGCGATCCTCTGTTCTGGCTCTTCCCAAAAGAGGACGCACTTCAGCCCGTATCTCATAATGTTATATTGAAATTATATAATTTTAAATGATAAGATTACGGATATATTATTCTTTTAAAAAAAATGAATAGATTAAAGGTGGATGCTCCAGGTCTAAACTAATTTGAGCCCAGCTGAAAATGAGAAGCACTCTCATTGAACCCAACAAATAGATGGTCCAGCACACCAAGCTTCAAGTTCAGATGTAGTACTGAAACTGAATCTAGCATTCCTGAGACCAACAGAACATTCCTTGCATGTTCTGGTTCAAAGCAAGTGATGTGAACATGCATACACATGGCCTCCAAACTCCTGAACATTTTAATGTTGCCCATATTGTGTGATTTGCTTGCAACAGCTCCTGATAATTCTGATGACAAGAAGTCTGGACATGGCGTGTGCTAAGTAGCAATTTGTATTAATAGAGGATAATGAAAGTTAATTATAACAATCTTGCTTGTCTATATGCAAAATTTGGCATGCACAGCTCTTTCAATGCCATTCGAACTGAAAATATCAATGTAGCTAGAATGTTTAACAAGCCAAGGACCCCCTTTAAGTACGATACAAGGAAAAAAATGTTGAAATAAAATAAGGAAGTGCATGGAGTTTAATTTCTTAAAGAAGTGACAAGCAAAATGAGGACTAGTCACAAATGATGGCTAATAGATGCCCACATATCCAATAGGGAGGAAGATAAGTTGGTGAGATGACTATGTGATTCTCGGGTGTTTTGTTAGCCATGGTAGGGCTTAATAATTGTGTTAATTATGCATAAGTTAGACGAGAACTTATGAAATGATATGGTTGTGCAACAAAGTGTCACAAAGTTTTGACTAGGAGAAGATAAAAATTTGTGACAAGTTGATTAACAAAAAGAGTGGAAAAACCTAGAATAACATGAACGAGAGTCATAAGAAAACAATTTAAAAAATAACGACAACAATAACAGATCTAACAGTTAAATAGCAGTATATGCCAAATAATAATTTTTATGAGCTAACACTAGAAAAGGTTGGGAAAAAAAGGTGGCTGGTTATCCTTATATTTAAAATAATCAGATAAGTGATGCTTCACAAATATAAACTATATCAATTACGCATATAGTTAATGAAAGACTTGAAAAGGTAGATGCCCACATTTTTTTTCATTATGCTTCTCTTACAATAGAGCCACAGGATCAAGTGTACATTATTGCTTTCATAAATGCGTAATTCCTAACCTTAGAACCAACACTGTTGCAAACAATAAAAGAGGAGAAATGTATACATCTTGAAGGAATATGAAAGAGGTATAACCATAAACACATGAAAATGAAAAAAAAAGGAGAGAAATATGATTTAAGCATTCTTTATCGGTTAAAAAAAATGATCAAGCATATGTGACTAAGAACAAAAGAAACATGAGAGAAGGACCGACCACAGTAGCACCACACTGCTAGAAAGCTCGCTTCACATAAAAAGCTAGGCTTCACTTAGATAGAATTGGTCAACTCTGTTTTGCATCTATAATAATACGGGTACAAAATAGATGAACTAATAATGTGAAACAATATGACCTTTTCTGAATTGTCTCCATTTGGAAGTATAGGTTATTTACAAAAAAAAGAAAAAAGAAAACAAAAGAAAATCTGCTGATGTTATAGATCATATTTTTGCCAACCAAAATACAAAGCCACTCAATTCTACCCTATAAACCACATCAGGGGAAAAACCATCATGAAACTTAATAAATTCCAAATAAATTAAATGCAGCAAAACTTAAAACTATAAATCTCTAGTTGGATTACATATTAGCCTAAAATCTTGACCCACTACTCAAATGGATAAGGTTTGGATCATGCCCTTGACCCACTACTCAAATGGATAAGGTTTGGACCATGCCCTTGACCCACTACTCAAATGGATAAGGTTTGGATCATGCCTACTCCCAGTCAAGTCAATAAACAAATAGAATACTTCACTCAGAAAAAAAGACCAAAGAGAGAAATTAATAGAATACAAATATCCTAACTGAATTAACGGTAACAAGTGAGTTGTGGAAAGAAGCTTGCCTGCTGAAATAAAGTAAGGCCTTCTCCTACATCCAGCCACTGTAAGAATACTACTGAGAAGTCCCCACAAGGAATTCACTGTCCATGGAAGTGAAGAGATCCCCACGTAGCCACCCGGCGGATGGAGCCACCCAGGAGTTGGCTGATCCCATGTACAGAGACGATTCCATACACGAAACTCCAGTTCATCTCCTTTGCTACCATTCGGAACCAATGCAGAGGGAAGTAGAGAGATACCTGAAGCCAATCCTTGTGGGACTTCCAACTCCCTCAACAAGCTTTCCTTGTTTCCGAAGACTGGAGAGGATGGCGTAGGTTCTATTATGAGCCCAGAGACTGTTGAGCTAAGTTTTTTCGGAGTTTGGACTGGGAAACGTTGGATGTTCTTGTTCCAAAAGGTGGGATTTTTCATGGAACCCTGAAACAGGTTCCTTTATGTTGGCCTTAGAATGTCCGAATTCTGTATCAAAAGGTGAAAATTTTCATGGATTTATGAATTGAATTCCTCCGTGTTTGTCCTCAGGAAGGTTGAATCTTTCAAAAGGGGGAATTCTTTTATCGATTTTATCTGCTCTGGCCTCGGAATTGTTTTGCGTCAAAAAGTAGGATTTTTCGTGGAACTCTGAAACAGGTTGCTCTGTTTCGCTCCAATCCAATCAAAGACACGAATCTGGTGGAAATAAGCGATTTTTGAATTAAAGGTATAAATTTGAAAGCAAGGACGTTAAAAGGAATCAGTCTTTAAACCGGGACCGAGTTCTATGGGAAGAGGAGGGGTTTAAAAGGGAGGTTTTGATGCAGCTTCTTTAAAACTGTTGCCAAAAGAGCAAGAACGAAATGCAAAAATTCAGAGAGAAGAATAATGTCGCTTAGAATCTTCGAGGAAATGCTGCAGGGCATTAGAAGGAAACGAGGAAGAAGGTGGCATTCTGGCTAACAGTTTGTCCATTTGAAGGTTAGCTCAGTAACATGAAAGATGTGGAGCTCTGGTTGGTACAATTTATTTTTATGCTGGTGGATTTCATTTGGTGCAAGGGCATCAATCTGGGCCATTCATTCAGTGTAGCTCTCTTAGGATGGTATGCTGATTAAAGTTGCAATACCAAAGTTATTTTGGGCTCATGAAGATTTGAGGCTTTCTTTAGGCTTGTCATATTGTGATTCATTTGTGGCTCATATGGTGCCTGATCCATGTCCTTGGTAACTAAAGATTGTGTGCTAAAATTGCAAGAAGGGAAAGGAACTAAGACTTAGGTAGGCATAATCTTCTTCATTATGTTAGTCATTGTATAAATGAATTGTGCTACCCTGTCATGGTCCTATTTAAAAGGTCTTTTCACTGCCCAAAAAGGATAGTTCCACCTAAAAACAACCACAATATGTTGAAGCATTTCAAAATTATATTTTTGAAGATGCTGTTACCTATATTTGTCATATAAATTGCAACTTATCTACTTGCTTATAGTAGTTGTCAGTGTCGATGGTTTAAAACCTATGGCTAAGAACAACAGAATGAATGAGCATTTGCTTGATTTTTAATATCACAAGTTGTGTCAACCAAATTTCTGTAATTGTTTTCTCCCCTTTATGCTTCTTCTACTAAATGTTTCATGATGCTTATTTTATTTAGAAGTTGTAACATGCGTCTAAGGGGTAAGGGCCCTTGGAAAGGTGACATTTAGTATTTTGGCTAGGATTTCTAGTCCAAAAGAAGCTTGAATATCAAATGATTATGTTTGCTGTGGTAGATTTCTACTGTCAAGTAAGCATTAGAGCCTGTTTTCTTTCTAGCTTTGGGAACCTCTCAGCTGAAAGTATCTTCATATTATTCAGACATCCTTTTTCTACTAACATATTTCTAATTGGTTTTGTAGAGGGAGGTTAGGTTAAATATATCAAAGCAAAGCAAACCAATGGATCCGCTCACTTATAAACAACATATTCTTCTTGCCAGTTTTGCTTAATGAAGAAGTAATCCTGTTCATATGGAAAGCAACTGAATTGTTGCCCACTTTTA
This sequence comes from Phoenix dactylifera, assembly GCF_051530095.1. NCBI lineage: Eukaryota > Viridiplantae > Streptophyta > Magnoliopsida > Arecales > Arecaceae > Phoenix > Phoenix dactylifera. The sequence goes on from NC_143191.1 coordinate 12,204,544, forward strand.
CTCTTTCCAGTGTACTAGCCATCCAATGGCTCAACCGCGTATTAACAGGATGTGTGAAGTGATTTTAAGTGAGCGATACCTGAGTCTCTTAAATGACATGGATGTAAGTCGTAAGGATTGCAAACATGGTATGCTGTACCGGTCGGTACTGGCCGGTACCGAGCGTACCGTACCCGTACCGATGGGTACCGGTATCGGTATGCCAATATCGGTACGCCTGGCATACCGCATACCATACCGTACCGATATTCGGTACGCCCATACTAGTGCGACACCGGTACGGGGTTCGATACCGGTACGGCGAATCTTGATTGCAAATGACTTGCAGTGATGGTAAGCATAGCATTTACTAGTAGAACTTAGAAGAAACATGTCTCTTAAAAACAACCCTAGATATTTGAGATAGGCCTGTTGAGTTAAATACAGTTGAACCAGAAGAAAGTCCTTATCTCCATCCAAAAGTCCCTTGTTTTTGATCATGTGTTTAGTATTGTAGCATGTGGTTAATTTTTTTAGCCATTAGAATTCTAATCAAAGTCCAGAATCTCGGTACCAGAACTCCATACAGGTACCATGTTGGTATAGTGCCAATATGCTCGATACGGAATCGACTCAGTATACTGACACTCTATATATCCCCTATACCAAGTATCAGTTCAATACCTGCATCCAGTACAGGGCAATAGTCTTTCTATGCTTATTAAATTAGTTTCAGAACTTTAGTTTGTACCATAGTAGCTATTGATTCATCTATAACTGTATGACATCAGGAACTTCTAGCAGCTCTATAACTCACATGCAATCAGTGGAAAACAAAATTTTCTGGCCTTTAAATAGGACATCTCACAATGAACTAGTTTAACAATTGTTTTGAATATATAAACCATGATACAGAATTTCAGAAATCACTAACAATACATCCAATTACTCTGCAGTTCTTCCTTATCCAAAATTCTTGTAACTAAAAAGGATCAAGCTTAAGAAAGATATTGACAGTCACCCAGCCACGATCAGAATACCATGCAGAGGTTTCGGATATTCAACACATAATTCTATCTGTAATCTGTCAACTATAACTACAAGTTTCTTCTGCAAACCCCACTTTCAAGTTCACAGTATCATAGACAATCCTGTGATTCTTCTGCTGATAGTTTCCGATGATCCCGACTTCATCTTCATATGAGAGGCTAGCAATTGCCAAGCACACTTGAGAAGCATCCTTCTTAACAAAGTAAAAGATCCCAGTGACATCCACATTCACCTCCACGCCACCCTCAAATTCCAATCTCAATTTTGGGACCCTCACCTCTTCATAGCTAGACAAATTGAAGCAGGTGTCCAGTATTGAAAAGCCCGGCGCCGAAGGGTAGCTCGAGAACTGTCTCACAAATTCACTCTTCAAAGCCTTGTATACTGAAGGCACAAGCCGCGTGATCACCGTTCCTGAATCTATAAGAATTTTGCCATTAGAAAACCCAGAAGCCTGAAGAGCCACTCCTCCAACTTCCACTCCAGTGAGATTGAGGAAATAAAATGGTGCCTGCTGAGGATCTAAGATCATTCTAGTGTATGAAATTGGAGTGGAATTCCTATAAACTGAAGGGTCACCACCAAGTACTAGGGAGCCTGATGAATTGTACAACCTTGTAGGCAAGCAATATGAGAAGATTCCTCCAAATCGATCATGAGTTTGAGATATCAAAGAGAGTTGAGTCCTCCCCAGCCCCATTAGACCTGAAGTTCCACCAAAGAGCCCCTGGTTGTTTTGGCCACAGCCAAATATAAAGCCCTCCACAGTCGTGCCACCGAGATCGATCCTTTCCCGGCTTAGCACACCACGGCTGGAGGAACCATCTCCATAACTAAGTGCATAGTTGCAGCTTGACCGATCTGAACCACAGACGCCTGTACTGCCAGAGGCTGCTCGCAAGTAGTCACAGGTTGTTGAGTTGCAGGGGATGGCTTGGTAGGAAGAAGAAGTCGAGGGGTCGAAGAGTGGGTCTTCTTGGTTGTAGCAGTATAAGCAAGGCTTGCATTGGACCCAGGTGAGGTCGCTACCGGTATCGACGATCACTGTCATGTTCTTGCTCCCCAGCCCTATGGTCACAATGTAGTTTAAAGTCTGGAGCTTGGCTCCAGAGGTCAAAGGGATTTGGGCTTGCAATGAGTCTCTGTAAACCTCGCCGGAGGCAGCATTACTGATTTGTGACTGGAGAGATGAGACCCGAGCTTCATCTGAAACTAGGAGCTTCTTAAGGTAATCATTGTAGCTCTCGATATGCCCCGAGTAGTGAGAATGGTGCCTTATTTCCATCACTGTTGCACCCTTCTCTCTTCCTGTAGATAATGGATTCCAACAAACAGAAGAGAATTAAGAACTTGTTCGACTTAAAGGACCGGTAGGAAGTGTTAGCAAGAATTGAGTTGAATATGAGAAGCTAAAGTTACAGTCTCACAGAGCAATAACATCCTCCAAGGAAGCCCATTTTACTAGTGCAAGCAGAGAGAAAAAGATACAAGTTCTATTTGTAATCGAAGGAATAGAAAGGACCCAAATTTGATGAGAACGTTTGAAAGCATGTACTTAAATCCATGAAAGCATGTTAGTAGAAGTAGAGAGAAGAAAAGACTATTTATATTCTGATAGCCCATTGAAGCATCTTAATTAGAATTTATGAATAGCTGAAGGCAGAGGGGCTTTTCTTTTATTCTCTCACTGGTAAAATTCTCCACAGATGCCAATATTTCTAGCATAAGCAGACAGAAGAAGCTACTAACTATATCTGATAACATAATAACAGAGACTCAAAATAGATCGGACTCGTTAAATAAATCTTTAGTATTAAACATGACTAGTACGACAACAAATGAACTTCTTTCTCTTTTTTTTTTTGAAGTAAGACGACTAAGTTTCAGAATATCTAAATAGCTGGTTTGATTTGAAGATTACTTGTTCTTTGTGGGGAACTAATTCGAGAAGTGCTCTTGTCTTCCCATAGCAGCTGATGTAGAGCTACTATCTTCTTCTCCTCAAGGCCATGAACGATACCAACAGAAGTGGCGATAAGAAGAAGGGAAAGAAGAAGAAGATGATGATGATGATGCATGAGAGAGAACAAGAAAGAAGGAAGATGTGTGGCTGCACCCGCCATTGTAGAGCATCAGAGGAAGGAGAGCAAAAACCGTGACATCTGCATAAAAGAGGAAGGGGGGTGGGGGGCGGGGGGTGTTGTTGTTGTTTGGTGAATGAAGAGATTCTCGGGTGTGGTGGAGTTTGGCATGAAAACAAAGGTGGAGGGGCTGGCGCTTTGGAGGCATTTGAGAGTGCGAAATTATTGAAGGACTCACGGGCTTGCCCCTCGAACCAGAGTCAGCTAAGCCTCAGCTTCTTTTGGTTTTCCGGTTGTTTGCTTCTTGCATGGGTTACAGCACCAGAGGGGGTGGATGCCCATGTATTTTGGTATTTCCTATATCTTGATACATGATATACATGACTACAATAATAATATTATGAAGGGTACTTGAAGAAGGGTTAGATTGTGTGCATAATTGCTACTAACATGACATCTGGTCACTTGAGCTAATGGTCTTCAGAGTTGACCGGTAGATCCCAGGCTGGATACAAACATGTAAACTTCATGCTTGGGGCACTAATTCAAAGATAAATTTGCAGAGAATTTTGGTTTCGGATCCATATCTGATAAAAACATACTTTACCCTGGCAATTTAGCCTGTTTATATACTGTACATATATAGAGAGAACAAATTTTATGATTCTACTTCCATATCTATGTTTCTCTTTTTTATAAATTATATTGAAAAATTTGGAGTTCATCTTGCACAATCATCCCTATGCCTTTTTTTTTTTTTTTTGTGAAAAAAAGGAGGGGAGGGGAAGGGACCAGCCCACCCGCGTAGCAGCCCCCACTGGGCCCTTCTTCCACCAGGAAATATTCGATACAGGTCGCAGGTTTCGCGTGCCTTTTCCGACCCGTGGGCTCACCGCCTCACGTGTGGGTGCGTCACCCTAGCGCCACCTTGGTACAAATGAAAGGAAAGCATAACCGCCAGCAAGCCATCCGGACGTGGGGCATCCGGTCTCCTAATTTTATCGACGCCTGCGCGTTTCGAATTCGAGCAACTTAAATGGAATTATCGTCTCCTTACCACTAGGCTACCACCTTGGTGGCTCATCCCTATGCCTTTCAGTTAGATTTTCTATTATGGCTATTTTGGCCATCAGTGTTAGTACAGTCATCTTATTCTTTTCCTCGTTAAGATGGGATGGAATGAGTAAAGTGCAGAGTTAGATGGGGCAGCTTGGATAGAACAAATATCATTTTTTTATATATAAATCTATTTTTGTTATATTGAGAAGGGGATCCATTAAGAATTATAGAAATTCGGCTCAAGTTAGGAGATAGGTTTTATCATTATCCGTATCCATCCCAGATATGCTATGGATCGGGTAAAATCAGCTCTTGTAGGACCAGATTGAAAAATTGATGGGACATAGTAAACTACCATTCTTAATCAGTTATGTTGACTTGTCTAGGTCATAATTGATACCATTACTTGGGTATGTTGAAGATTACAATTCAAAGATTTTTATGGTCAATGCTATTCACCCTTGTTTTATTGGCTGAATGGTTCTTAGAATTAAACAAAAATACTCAACTTCTTTGACTGACTCACGGTTTGTTATTTAATTATTTATGAATTCTATGACTAGTTCAGCAATCTACAATGGAAGATTAGTGTGGCCAGCTGTTGCTAGCTGTCATGATGGTACCAATATTAATTATTTCTGTTTCCTCGTACATTCTTTTTGTTTACACTGATGGTTTCTATCACTTCTTAAGAATTTACAAGATTTTAGTCTTTTAGAGCTTTTGACATGTTCAGAATATAGGGGAGGTAGCGAGTGACGACTGACGAGTCATCCACCTTTGTAGATTTTTTCCTCAACATCCGGTTTGAGTCCATTTGGGAGAAACTATTTTCCTGGAAACTTAGCCTACCAAGTTAGCTGTGGACCGGACTTATGGCAGCCTGCCACATGGAGCTATAGCCTACTAAATAAAAAAATCAAAATAGAAATCCAAGCAAACCCTAGCATGGATTCTCTTTTATTGCTTCACCTCTGCTCCCCCTTGAGACCCCTCCAAGTGCTACTTTGGCCGCTCGAGACCTCTCCAAGCACCACTTCGCCCAATCTTGAGCACCACTTTGCTTGATCCTCACAGGTCAGGATCCATTTGGGCCATTAGGACTCATTCATGTAAATTTTGCCGAACATTATCATCACAATTCGGTAGTCTTTTTTTTCAGTTCAGATAGATCATACTGTTCTACTATGAGTACATCTAAGAATGTTAGAAAAAAGAAAATAGATGTAGAAGAAGTGAAATAATCTCGTAGCTCTCCAAAAAAACACCATCAAAGTAGTAGGCAACGAAAGAGGCGACCCATCAGTAGCCTTATTCATCTTCCGATATACAGAAGTCATCATCAACTTATGGATGTTCTGCAGCAGTGGATGTAGATGCCAAGATCATGCCGCCATACCAAATGTCGGCCTTCGCACCATCTTAGCCTTTTTTTTTTTTTTTTTTTGACAAGAATCCCTGATGCGATGTACGTATGGAGCGGTGAGAGGTTTGTTTTTTTATTTCTTATTTAAGAGGCTGTAGCTCTATGTGGCCGGTTGTTACAGGCCCGGTCTACAGCTGAGTTGTTAGACCGGGGAATGATTCCGCCTTCGTTCACTGCTCTGCCCGTCATCCTACGTCAGTTCCGACCACATGATTTTTGTTCTTATTCTTTTGGGATGCGACTTGACAAGTTGGATCGAGAGAAAAGCCCAATTACGCCGTCTCAATCAATTGACCACCCACCATTACCTCTATCTGGCCCCAAAAGAATTTATCCAACCCCATTTTTTACACACTGCACTATTTGGTTAGGCTGAGTTAGGCCCGATTAAACCAAGTTGTTTAAGAAGTTAGGATTGTTTTTTAATACAATTTTGATCATAACTCTTGGTTTTAGCTCTCATAATAAAAACCAAAAATCTTTGCATGCCGTTTTGTGGCCGCATGTCATTGTTAATGTCTGTTGCTGAATTGCATGCATTTGACATGTGCCAAAAGTAATATTTTTTCCAGTAATAATATTATTTAAATATAAGTCGAGGTTTAGGTTTAAATTTTTGATTCATCATTTTACAACATTTTGGCCAAGCCGAACATAACCCAATATTTATTTGGTCAACATTTTCCAACCCGAACTGGCTCAAGTTAATTAGATGATGCATGTCATTATCAAATTGGATTGGGTAGTTAGACTATTGCAAGTAGCTTCCACCTTTAGCCTTCCTCGGCATTGAGGTACTAAAAGTGCATAGATGAATCCTCTCTTCTCTAAGAACCAAAGAATATCGTCGATCAATGCCTTGTGGGAGGTGGACTACTGATGAATTTTCTGTTTCTCTAGTAGTCCAATTATGCCCTGTTCATATGAGGAAGAGGACAAATTATACTCTACACCGCATGTACTAACATAGTCCACCATGCCAATCAACTTATTTTCTTTTGATGAATAAAATGCTCTTCAATCACTGGGTGGTGCATGACCACATGATGCATGCAGTGTAAGAATGCTGCAAAGCAACTTGATAAGAGCTAGCTCATGATTGGATTTGAGAGCTCCAATCGCTCACCAATGCATTATCCAATTGAATTGGAGAAGTCCAATTGTATCTTTTGCTGATACACTGCGTAAAACGGATGAATGGAATATTGTCCAATATTGGGACATATGTGTCTCATTATACCTACTCACTCATCCGTTACATGCATTGGTGGATGGTGGTACTTCCCCAGGATTCAGACTCAGCTGGAAAGTAGTACTTTAGGGTGATTTGTGCCTTTCATTCTGGCCCTCTCCCTGGTGGCTGCTGTGGCTCAAACCTCGAAAGCAGCGGAATGACAAAATCCCCAATCCAAATCCACTTCCCAATGACTTCGGGCTTTGAGCCACCAACTCTATCAATTTCCGTTGCCCGAGCGGGCCACACGTGTCATACATCTAACCCACTTTTGGGCCATCATTTGGTTATGACCGAGGGAATTCATGTGATGGGTTGCGGGCCACCTCCCTAACCACCACCGACAGAAAACTATAAGAAATAAAAACAAAAAAAATGAGGACACCAGAGTCGCAATAGAGATGGTTGTGAGGGAGATAAGGTTTGTAATTAGTCTGTTTGGTTGAGTTGTAGATCGATGTATTTTTGCTTGAAGAGCAAACCAGCTATTTTGTTGGATAATTTATAAAATATTAGATTAGTAGGTCTTGCACATACAAATGACTGGTGCCAATGATTCTATAAACTTCTTTTATTCAATTTGTTGTTATGCAATGTTATCAAACCATTTTCATTATTGTTGATTTTTCATTGATTGTCTTCATTAACAATGTCAAAAGGACAATCAGAATTTAGAGCATAAGTGAATTGCTTGTTACTAAAATAAAGTGGGTTGATATTTTTTAAAAACTATTGCAAATCAAGATAATTATATCATTACATAGCCTAAAATTGTTAGTAACCGGTTTTGTAATTACTATCTTATTGTGTTCGTGTTAACATTATTATAAGTAATTGAAAATATTTGTTATATTAGAAAAAAAAATTATTAGCAGTCTCTGATATGTTCTCTCTCTCTCTCTCTCTCTCTCTCTCTCTCTCTCTCTCTCTCTCTCTATATATATATATATATATATATATATATATATATATATATATGCGCACATGTTTGTCCATTTTGAGAAAAGAAAGAATTGGAAGGTTGTAGAAGAAATTATTTTCTATACTGTATACTGGTCATGCAAGTCACCAGTCACAACCGCTTGTTCTCGTGGACTTTATATATTAAATATGCATCTCGATACATAAACAAGCAGTTGTGAAAGGTGATACATACTGTAATAACTCAGAACCTCATCTAAAATGGCTAGCCAGAAGGCATTCTTTGAATTTCTTGATTCTGTATAAGTACTCAACATCTATCCAGCAAATAATCGATATGGGGCTAAATACACGCCCGCACGAGTCCTCACATATTCCTCCCGTTCGAGCCTTGACGTTCTCGTCAGATTAAGGATTCAAATCTATTAAAATCTAATTACAAATACCATGATTGGCCCGTGATCAGCCTTAGTGGAACTAGGAAACATGCTACAGTGTCCTCTAGTCCACATAAGTAATATGCCGGGTTTGTTCTAATACAATTTATAACAATTCAAGACTTTATCCAAAATAGCTAGCTAAAAGATATTATTTGAGTTGCTTGATCCTGTACAAGTACTCAATACCTACCCAGCGAATAACCAATATGGAATTAAATATATGCCCACACGAATTCTCATACATGCGGCCATAAAGTGCATATAGTGTAGACAATTTTTGAGGTTGCAGGGTTAATTGAGCAGAAGCTTGTCTACAAATTGGAATAAGGGCGTGGTTGAACTCATATCTTTTGTGCCAGACGCAATGAACAAGAAAAAAAAAAAAAAAAACTTTGCCATTTTGGTTTGAGTGGCGCGCCCACGGAGGAAAATTGCATCACCCTCCCATGGATTTTCCCCCTCCTATACCCATGCAATGTTCCATGCCGGAGTCATTGCCTTTGGTCACTTGGTGCTCCTAGTTTTGGAGTCTGGGTCCAGACAAAGATTGCCTACTTTATCCAATGTCTATCCATAAGCTGAGCCGGAATCCAGATCGGCGCGCACGTGTCAGCCGCCCACAGATTGCCGGCGCTCCACCCACCGCCTCGTTCCCACTACGCGCCCCAAGGCGAAGCCGGAAGGTTCGTGAACCGGGCCCCACACGTGCCCGAGGTGGACCCGGCTCCTCTCGTCTCGTTCTGGTGGTCCCCACGTCGACTTATCCGCTCATTATATTCTCTCTCCTAGTGCCGAACAGCTGGCAACCAATGACCGAATTGCCCTTTTTTTCCCTCTTACACATGCCCGCGTGTTCAGTGCTGTCCATTGGATTCAGGTGCTAATTTAAAGATATGCGATAGAGACAGGGTTGGTGGAAATCTTAATGTTCGAATCTTTGCCTGATTGGAATCCCTTCCAAATACGAGGGAAACATCCGCACAGATCTCCTGCTCCCGTGGGACCTTTTGCTCTCTCTTTCCTCATGGAATTGAATATAATTTGTTTCTATCAAAATATCTTGTAGATCACGGACAATGGTACCATATAATTATAATTTTTATTTTTTAGAACATAATATAGTGGACCACCTTTCCCTAAATGCCTTCAATATATGTGCGAAATCTAATCCAACATGGTACAAATAGGATATTAAAACTTTACGAAGAATTGTGTGCTATAGGCTTATGCTAAAGTTAGAATAATTATAGCATTAAGCGTGATATTTTAGCTAGATATATCATAACATCAAACTTTTATTTTGTGTGCATATAACGATGCAAATGAGTCGAACCAAGCTGAGTTGAATAATGGATTACTCGAGTCAATCTCAGTATAACTTGCTCGAGCATAGTAAGACTAAATCTAAAGCCGTGTTTCAACCAACCTACAGGTAAATTTTTCTACTATATATACATAAGATTAGCGTCCAAGCTCAATTGCATCGAGCTCGCTGCAGTTCCGTGTTCTCTTCTACAGCTTTTTGCTTCATATTGGTCTATTTTTCTTATTCATCTTAAAATACTTCATCTAGAATGAATATTCCAATTTTTTGTCCTTGCAGTTATTTTGACATAAATAAATCAATTCATAAATATGTTACATTTTGTTCTCTTTAGCCAAACAACTTGTGCTTGAAAATTTGCTCTTCAAGGGCAAAGGTCATAAAAAAATTTTGATTTTTCCATTTGTTGGTTGAATGTCTGCTTGGTCTCTCTCTCACTCACTCACTCACTTACTATGTGTGTGAGAGAGGGCTTAGACATGCATATATGCACATATATGCATGAGAGTTTGCACTCGCATGTAATTTTGTACATATATATAACTTGATACATATAGACACTTGTTTTTTAAGTGGAAGATAGCCATATTAACAAGTGAGATTACACGATAGAAGCAAATTATCTATATAGATTTGGCTGTGATGACTTCCATGTTTTTTTCTTCTATTCTATTGTTCGTCATGGCTTTGCATACGTCCTGAGATATCTAATTAGTAACTTATTTGTCTCTGTGCACTTGGTCTTGCATCCATGCTTACCTGTGAGTAATCCGCTCTATTTTTACCCTTTTATGTACAATACAAAATAGATATGGTTATAGAATAAACATTAGGTTATTATTTTTGTTCACTTCTCTTTGAGGTAGTAAGTTGAATTTAGTTACTATTTATTAACTAAACTCTATTGCATTTCATGTATCCTATTCAATTTGCTATGGCTAATAAATTGGTCTTAGTATTTTGAGGAGTGCTTGATTTTGCAATGTGTTTTAATAGCAACTCGAGCATTTATGTTGTGTTAAAAACAATAGAGTATACTTGTTTTGCTAATTAATTTTAACTAGGGCTACTATCGTATTGCTTAGGATCCAATGCTGCATCATTTCGACAACATGACCATGTAAGGTGTCAGTTTTTAGGTAATAAGAAGGTCGAGGAACCCACCTAAATTTTGTTTAAAATACGAAAATATGCGGTATCTTTTTCTTAAAAATACTTTATTATATAATAAACTCTCAATTATCCATAGTTGTGTTGTAAAATATATATTTGGCTCATGTCTAATCCTTTCTTCGGCGGTCATTCTTGTTTTTGGTTTAGAATGAAAAAAAGGTTTAATAGAATAAAAGCACTTTTAACCAAAGTGAATTAACTTTTTCATCTCATCCAGAGTAAAATATTTCATCATATTGAATGAAGTAGTGTATTCCATAATAAAACAAACTAGAGTTAAGTTATTTTACTTTGGATTGACCTATTAGGGAACCCAGAGACAAATGGTAAATAAAGCCAATACGGTTTTATGATTTTTTTTTTCCAGATAAACAATGTGATTTGATTCTAATTGTTGAGTTTTAACTCTGCTTGATAACATGCTTTATTGAGCTCGTTCGATTATAAAATTTGTAAAGCTCCAATTTCATTGAAGATTTGTGAACTTGTTGAGCTAGAACAGCTCACAAAGTTTAATTTAGCTTAATAACAATATCTTTGAGCTACTAAACAAGTCAAGCTTGAACATATGTTCCATGAGCTAATTAAATATTCTTCTAGATCCAATTTGATTATATGGTCAAACGAACTATCATAAATAAGCCTTTCTTTAGAAACCAATTGTCTAAGTATGAAATAGCAAGGGCGCGGAACAAAGGTTGGGTTGTATCTTTCGCATGAAAAAATAGTCCACCCTCTTTCATGACGTAACTGTTAGACTGCATGTTAACTGCTTTGAGATCAATGCAGGCGGATGGAAAAAATAGGTTATAGTGCTTTGCCTTCTGTATAAGATGTAGTCCAACGATCGACATTATAAAGGAAGATCAATCATTCCTTCAAGCAATGACACAAAATATACAACTTGAACCTGTGGAAGAATTAGGCAACAATGGTTACAAAAATCTCAACGCATTAGAGAGCTTAAAGGTTATTAAACCTTCACCTCTTAGTCATCTCAAAGTTAACTTCGATGGCGGCATGTTGGCAGAAGGAGCATATGGAGGAGTAGGATTTATATTAGAAACCACCATGGCATATTGGTTGTGGCGGAAGGTCGGCGCACCCCTGGCTTGATTGCCATTAGGGCGGAGCTTCGGGCAGTGTAGGAGGGCATCTCCTATGTGAGGAGGGTACTTGATGCAGATAAGGTGTACCTCGAGGGGGACTCTTCTATATTAATCGTTTGGATACGTGAAGTGGATTGATATGGAGACGACCACCACTGATTTGTAAGACTCGCAAACTGGTCAGAGGATAGATTCCTTCTAGGCTGCACATGTGTATCGGGAGACAAATAGAGTTGCCGACTGGGTTGCCTCCTACGTTGCTCGATACTTCGGAGAGTTTATCTGGACTAGTGCCGTCGAGATTGCTTCTTCTTTGTGTCATTTTATTTCTTTTGACTTGGCAGATTGTATCTATATAAGAACTATATGAATTGCTGTTTTTACCAAGAAGAAGAAGAAAAATAATAATAAGAAGAAAGGGGTTATTGAACCTCTAAAAACTAGGATACTAGATCTTCTTCTTATGGTGATTTCCACTAATCCATCTTTTTTCCCCTCTCCATGCTAACCTCATTGCGCCAACTATCATACAAACCGGGCATCCAGGCGGAGAATGGACAGCTTTGGCTAATTTGCACCTCCACGACCACATCCACACAATAATTCCAGCACGGTGACCCAAAGTAACCTCCGAAAGCCCCTCACTCCTTCGGTCTCTCCATCTCCTCGCCATCGCCGCATAAACATCGAAAGCGACGGAGGCCTAACCGCCTTACGGGCAATTCCGTAATTTTAACGTCCCCGGCATTGCCACGTGCGCAGCAGAAAGCGACGGGCGCCGGAACCGCCTTACGGGCAATTCCGTAATTTTGACGTCCCCGGCGTTGCCACGTGCGCAGCAGTCGCGTGGCACGCGGACAACGCCCTTCGGCCAGCTCGTCACGCGACGACGAAGTCCAAGTCCGCTTAACAATTTTTGCCCCGCTATATAGTTATCCATTCCGATTAGTAAAAAAGTAAATAAATAAAAAAGAGATAGCTCTCGCCCCACCTCGCGGATTCTACACGCCCTCCATTCCCCTCTCTATTTCGTCCTCGCGTGAAAGCCCAGAGATCCAATTCCTTCCCACCTTCTCCGATTCCGATTCCGCCACAGCCGTCTTCGGCTCGCGTTTCTCCCCGCTGTTCGTTTCCAGGGTTTTCTTGGATTTGTCGCCGACGAGAGAGGAGTAGAAGGAGGGGCGGATCGCGACGAGTCGTGCTCTCTGGTTTTTGAGCGGTCTTGGTTGCTGATCCTTGATTTCTTGGGGTTTTTTGATGGTTCAGTTGGCGAATTTCGGCAACCTCCGGCCGGAATCGGAGCCGCCGGGCAAGGCGGCGGCGGCGCCGCCGCCTCCTCCGGTGCCGGTGAAGTTGGAGTTCGAAGACCCGTTGGATGAGGAGCATGGGTCTCTAAACAAGAGATCCAAGACGGATGTTCCTCTTCAGCAGGTAAATCTCTCTCTCTCTCCCACTCTGATCTTTTATTTGGATTCAGCTGGTTATAACTCATAAGGTCCAAGTCCTGGCTATTCATCAGGCTCTTCTGTTGGGGTTCTTCTCCCCTCCCAGTTACTAATATTCGATTCGACCTGATTAGAACTCCATTGTTGGGAGCTTTTGGGGTGCGGGAAAGCAGGTTATTTTAATTCTTAGTATGTTGGAGGAGCTGGAAAATAGTTCCAATTTTCTCTGTGTTTCTTTTTATGACAATTATTTTTGGGAGGTTTTGCTTAGAAAGTTGCTGTTTTGATGGATTGTGGTCTCATAGTCATTGAAAAATAAAAACCCTCATCTTTTGCCTTCGGCAGTGAAAAGTGGCCGAAGAGAATGGATAATTTCTTTAATTTGCTAAACGTCATCTATTTTTGTCTGAAGAATTCATTCCTTAGCATCATTCTTGGATAAGTATATTCTTTTTTTTCCCCCTAAACTTACCTGAAAATCTTTACCTTCCTAGATAAATGTTTCCCATGCAAGACAGGAAAACACTTTATAGAATATGCATTAGAAAATGGCTCTGGAATCCGTTATATATGTTCTTTTGCAGGGGTAAGTTGCTAAGATGTATCCATATTTACACGTAGTACTCTTTATTATATAAATATCATTGTATATAATATAATATGATATAATAATATGATCTTGTATTATAATAATAATATACTAAATTATAATTTGATAAAATATATAATTTATGGTAGATAATGATAGAGTAATATTATAACAATAATCTTATATTAGAATAACATATTATTATATAATAATAAGAATAGTATATTATATGATGTTATATAATATATAGTACATTATATATAATATACAAAATATATTATCTATATTACATTTTACATAGTACATAATATATAATATACAATATAGATATATATTATTATATATTTGAAATGTAATATATTATTATTATTATGTTATTATTATAGGATTAGAGGTATTTTAGGAATAAAATAAAAAAGTTATTTTTTTGGTTCCTAGGAAATGACTTACCCACCTTCTAATTGGGTAAAATTTTCCTCCTATTTTATGGACAAATGTTATCTATAGAAAAATAACTTATCCATCTAGAGAAGCATAAGACCAATAAGTTGGTCAATGGAAAAGTTGACCAATTATTTTATAATATTTACCCCAAAAAATGGGTCCTAAATGGGGCTGTGACTATGGTGGCATTTAGTGATCCAAATGGGATCATCACAATGATCTTACATTACTAGTGATCCTTATTTTAGTATAATATGATTTTTGATGATCTAAGATTACCGCGTTTGATATGCTATATTCCAGTGATTAAAGATTTTTAGATATTCATGAGTAACTTATTTGGTATTTCATGGGAATTCAAGATCACTGACCTTATGGTACCAAAACTATCCTTGAATATTCCATAAAAATATTTTTATTAATCATATAAAATATATTATAATAAAATATTGATAAATATTTATTAATATATTAATATATTCCAAAAACTATATTTATTAGTACTATAAATTATTAATCCTATAAAGATATATTAATTGTTATTATATGATTAATATTTTTATTTATACTATAATATATTATTTTAAATAATATTTGTAATGATTAAAAATAAGACAAATATAATAATATATTAAACAAATTTATTATATAATATAAAGTCCAATAATATATTTCTACTATAATTGAAAAATATCATTGGATAATAGTGTAAAAATAATATAATTAGTAATATACTATAATATCATATATCATAGATATAATATATACAATATCAATATAATATAATATTGATATAATATATTAATGGTATGTTGATATACCAATTTTTGTCGTTGGACTGAGGGGCAATTTTGTCCTCAAATTTCAGCACAAGATTAATGCCTTGGGGTAATCTTGAATACCTGACCTTAAGGATAGATATCCCATCATTATGTTAGGTGGTGATTTGAGGAGTGAGAATTATTTGGGATCACTACCATGTAAGATCCCTATGGTGCAACCGAACATGGTGATCTCATCACCTCCACCCAAATTACTTTTAATCTTTGGATGATCACCCGGTATCATATACCTTCTACAATATATCCCTTTGGCTAAGGAAGGGGGGTGCAGCAGAATGCGGTGGGTCCGGATACTATACCGGGACATAAAAAAAAGGCAAGTTTGGTAGGTGTTATAATCAGCGGTTTGTTATGATTCTTTAGTTGTGTGACCTGGTTTAGATCTTATGTCCATTAATATTATCTACATTAATTTGTGCTCGTGGTTTAATGCTTTGCAGCAGTGGGGCACAAGTTCAAGTGTGGTCCCACCACAGGATTTGCAGTATAATTTACTTAATGAGCCAAGTCCATTGGGTCTGCGCTTGAGGAAGAGCCCTTCTTTATTGGATTTGATTCAAATGAGGCTTTCTCAAGCCAATACGAGCAGCAGCAGTTCTGATGTTGGAAAAAAGAAGGATGCTAGGTCAGCTGGTGCTTCAGCCACAACTGAAAAGATGAAGGCGTCAAACTTTCCTGCTTCCCTTTTAAGAATAGGGACTTGGGAGGTAATCTTAACCATGTTTAATGATGAAGATTACAAACATTAAACAATGAACTTTTTGTGAATAGAAAATGTATTAAAATATTTATTTTAACTTCATTTGATGTTCTTTTGTTCAGCAGAATTTGTCTATGATTGAATTTGTAATTTCAGTACACTCAAGCATATGATCTTTGAGGAACTCATCTTCGATTCTGCTTCGTTAGCTTTTATGATAATCATTGTTGAGAACGACCAATTAAAGGCATGTTGATCATTCTATAGGTATATGTCAAGAATCCTTTTTTTTTTTATGGGAGGTATATGTCGAGAATCAGATAACATACTAGTTATTTTATGCATCTATACTTTGGACAGTTTAGGGAAAGAAAAAGGAGTAAATTAAAAAGTACTTTTACCTATGACATATAGTGCAAAGTACAAATAATGTTTAAATTTGGATTTTATAATTCATAAATAGGTTTAGACTCAAACAAGGACTATCTATAGATGTTATAAAAGATAATTATCTGTTTGATCAGTTTGCATTTTTTATCAGGAAAAAAAAAATCATGTGTTAAGTTATGAATCTTGTGCAAGGGACAATGACCTCATGATGTCAATTCAACATTCTTATACACATTTTTTGTTATCAAATCACATCCAGTTCATCTTTTCCTGGGCCCAACATATAAATTTATTTGATAATAATTATGCCAAAGATATTAAGAAGATAAACCTGTTGCACTTACCTTGTATTCATTGTTCTCAAATTTTAATTTTCAAGGTAATTGCTGATGGGATCAAAAGATGGTCTTGCTCTCGCTCCTAGAGAACCGCACATGCTACATTACTAGATCAATGTGAACACATCTCTTATTTGGTGTTGTCAATTCATTAGATCTGAACAATGGAATTGGTTGTGAAGACATGTAGATGGTGACAAAAATAGTTCTAATATTGCATGTCATTCTTTTCCCAATTGCTTTTCTGAATACATGAAGGATTAGAGCAGTCCTCTCTTCTGCCTTCCCTATTTGCAAGAGTTTTAGGACTGGGGTTTGCCATCCTATGAATCCTCCAATTTCACTTTAAAATAGACCAAAACAAGTATGCGACAGAAGTTTCCTATTTATTATAGGAATTATAAGTAATTCAAATAAAATAATCTTTTAATTATGTGGAGGATAATGTAGGTGCGGCCGGTACGGGCCGGTTCAGTATGTACCGTACTGGTACTGACCCTCATTGGTATAATACAGCCACATAAAATGGTTCAGGGCCGGAACCAAGCGGGGAAGAAGAAAGAAGAGAGAGGAGAAGAGGAAGAAAGAAGAGGAAGAAGAAGAGGAAGAAGAGAAAGAGGAGAGGAAGAAGAAGAGAAAGAGAAGACGGTTCGACGTACTTCGGGCCGACCCCCTCCCAAGCACCCTGACGCGTGCACGGCCCTCTCAACGGTTCTCGGGAGAAGGGGGAAAGAGAGGAGAAGAGAGGAGAGAGGGGAAGAAAGAAGAGGAGGAGAGGGTTTGGGAAGGAGGAGGAAGAAGGGAATGGAAAAAAAAGAAAAGAAAAAAGGTTTTCCTTACCCACGCGCGGGGACTTGTGCGGGGCAGCGAGCCCACGCGGCACCGCGTGCGAGCGCAAACCCACGCAGAGCCGCATAGGGCATTTAATGCCACCCTGTGGCTAAAACGCGGATGCGCATTGCCCCTTTTTTTTGTTTCGGTTCGGCACTTGTTCCAACCAGTACCGAACTCGTATCGGAGCCCACCGGTACACCGATTCGGTCGGCTCGGCGGACACTGGATGATAGTTAAAAGATGTGTGGAAATCCACACAGATGAGTGGATCAGAATCTATTAAAATTTTAAAAATGTTAACTTTTTAGAGTAGTGAGTTGTGATCGTTAACTACTTGAATTCTAGGGAATTCACTAGCCAAAAGTATGAAGCTGAGCCTAAAGTTAAATAGAATTGCAAAATTATTTTTTTTCCTTTTCCTTTTTTTTTAGAGAGAAGAGGGGGGGGGGGGGGGGGGGGGGTTGCTTCAGTTGCATATTAAGGGAAATTCAATTATTTTGGCAGGGGGCCATCACCCCTATTGCCACCTTAGATCTGCAGCATGTTAAATAAGGGGGAGGGATGGGGGTTGGTCTTCTACATATTACATTTAAGGGAATTCAAACTTCAGGGGAGGGCCATGGGCTTTGCCACCCCTGATCTGCCTTCGTCATTATTTCCATTTAAAGCCATATGTATCATGATTTGATCTTTCATGCAAATATATCCCATCCTATTCAAACACTTTACAGTGTGGCCTGGGAAGCATGTATACTTTAAATTGCATTCATATCTTTATCAAATATATATCAACATATTGATACTTCCTAGGTACTTGCAGTACCTGTCCATACTTATTTTAAGTATCTTTTTTTTAAATTAAAAAATTAAATTTATATTTAAAGAAGGCATTTGATACTTCTCGAATACACCCGGGATAGTTTCCCAATGCCTCTAGAAGTCAAGGGGAGGTCATCATTTTCTTTCATCCTCCCATCTTCCTTTTCTTTTCCTTTCAAAAATCTTGGCCTTTAATAATGAGGTGTTAATATTGGAGTTTGTGATATTGATATTATTGTATAAATATGGTGTATAGCATGGAATGCCGTACCGGCCGGTACGGGCCGGTACGTACCGGTCCGGCCGTGGACCGGTACCGGAACGGATAAAAAACCGGTATTTTCCGGTTTTTTATCCGAACCGGCCGGTACGGGTGCGTACCGGCCGGTTCGGCGCCCGTACCGGCCGGTTCGGCGCCCGTACCGGCCGGTACCGGCCTCGTACCGGTGCGAACCAGCCGGTTCGCACCAGTATGATTTTTTTTTTTTTTAGAACCACAGCGCCGCGCGCTGTGGTTTTTGAAACCACCGAGTACCGGCCGGTACGGGACCGGTACCGGCCGGTACGGACCGGACCGGACCGGTACCGTACCGGTCCGGCCGGCCACCGGTACGCCGACCGGTACCGGTACGGCGGACCTTGGTGTATAGTATGTAATGGCTGAATGATACATTTTGTGGATGTTAATGCTAAACCATGAATTGCATTATTAATAGCTCACTATGCTTCATACATACACATGTGTAAATATATGTATATTTGTATCCTTGCCATCTCTTATCCTACTGTTTCAAGGTTTGCTGTGTCCCATGCAGCAAATCTTGAAACAGTATCATATCCATCTCCATGCTTCATGGAAAATGCCATACAATGGAATTGTCTCAACATCCTCATGCTTTGGATGCAGGGTTTGATTTAAAATTTTTGATTCTGTTAACTATGTGCTGTTTTGAAAACTGACAATGAAATAAATTGTCTAGAGTATAGACATATATGCAGAGCCATGCTGCTATAATCCTTGGCATTTCTTTCATATTAATGCAGAGAGCCATTCCAACACTCTTGTATCCCATTATTGCCATATGTTTTTCAGTGATATGTGATTGGTTGGATACTCTGGAAAAGTCAGTTTTTATTTTCATTTCACATGGTATAGGATGAAAACCACTCACGGTCATCATGTGGGGTGGGATGAATCTTAAATACTCAACTCTTTTTTGTGAGTTTTTAATTTGTCAAGGTAGTTGGGCTCAGAACAAAACTGACTGATTCTATTTAAAACAGTATGCATCACGATATGAAGGCGATTTAGTAGCAAAGTGCTATTTTGCAAAGCACAAGCTTGTGTGGGAAGTTCTTGATGGTGGTCTAAAGAACAAGATTGAGATCCAATGGTCAGATATCACAGCCTTGAAGGCAACTTGCCCAGAAAATGGACCAGGGACCTTGGATGTAGTGGTAAGTTTAATTGGGACCAGTACATGTCATAAAATTGCTTCAGCACTTTCGTCTCTGCTAACATGTTTCTTTTTTTTTTCTTTCTTAGTTGGGTAGGCAGCCGCTTTTCTTCAGAGAGACTAATCCACAGCCTAGGAAGCATACTCTGTGGCAGGCAACTTCAGATTTCACTGGTGGGCAAGCAAGCATATACAGGTAAAATCAGATCTTCTTATGTTATTTAATTCTTTGAAGTCCCTATTATTGTTGTTGTAATTGGAAGGCTTCCAAAGTAAGTTGTAAAACATTTTATTGCATATTTTAATGTTGTCAAGTTGTTCATAAAAACTGGATTCTGTACATTAATATTTTCTTTCCCTGCTACTTTACACATCTTTAGAGTAACGAGGACATAATTGTCAGAAAAAATAGTAAAGTTGAAAAAAATGACTTTTTTAAAATATTTGTAAATTTTTTAATAAAAAATATTAAATAGGCAAGGATAACAAATGATCACAAGAAAAAATCATTGCTAATAACAATATATGGTATCATTATGTTGTGACATAAATACATATATTTTAAACTAGTCATGAATATCTTGCCTATAAATCATAAAATTCGTGCATAATTTGAGAATGATTGAATAATTCTGGATTGATTCGTATTCAGAAAGTATTCGAAGAATCATTTGGCCAAGAGAAAAATTAGAATAATTTGCGATTTTTTCAATAATTCAGAGAATACTATAACTGTGTTTGTACGCCCATCTGCTTTTAGTTGGTGACTGTTGTTTTTTAAGTTAAATGCCTCTGGCTGAACCTTGACTGGTTTTATTTTTTTTGGTTGAAAGTAAATTAGCAAGGTTGTTTGGATCTCACCTATTTCATTTTTTTTCTTTTTGATATACATACAATGCAGCTTGTGCAAAATCTTTGAATGGTCTAAAGCAAAAGAAATCTCATTTCTAGTTTCCCTCTTCTCATGTCTCTGTCTGATTTGTTAGTGCGAATTCCTCACAAAAATGAATATCATATGATTTTAATGTGAAACCACTGCTTTCAGGAGGCATTTTCTACAGTGTTGTCAGGGCTTGTTAAGCAAGCATGTTGAGAAGCTTATCCAATGTGATCCACGTCTATATGCATTGAGTCAGCAGCCGAATATTATTTTAGAAAATCCATACTTTGAACCAAGATGTTCTGTTTTTGAGGACCAAGATGAATCTAAATGCCATGGTTTTGATAATCTAAAGGATGCTTATGGATCCCCAATGAAAGGATTTCAAGATTCTGGATCACCTCGTGCTGGTTCATCAATATCCACTAAGAATAACGTACAGGATGCTATTGGTAGGGCAGCAGATGTTGTGGCACAGGACACTCATTCACCTAGCTCAGGTAACCTGCCTGTACCAGTTCGTAACAAGTACGGTGGGCATAGGTACATAAAACATTCATGCATTTGTGTGTTATTGTGTCATGTATGTGTTGTTCTTCTTGGTTTAGGTTGAAGGAGAATTGGAAAAAAAAAAGAGAAAAACTATTCATTTTTTCACACAGACAATCATCATAATTGTTGCCTGGTTAGTTTACCTGACCAATTTTATTTTACCGTCTCCAAGGATAAATGCCTGTGAAATTTGAAAAGGAAGCAGAATGAAAAACTTTCCAAAAATCTTATCAAAAGATGCTGGTATATCAGTTCGAACCTGGATATTGGAGCATGATGCTTATTGACCAGTAATTCTTTAGCATTTTATGATTATGATAGTCTCCATGATGGACACCTTGTTTTCTATAAAAGCATCATTGTTAAAATGGATTTTACATTTTGTATCTGGACTACTCTTGGTCAGACCTGGAGCTGGTGAAAGCCTTCTTAATGGTTTTTTTTTTCCAACTCATCTAAGCCTTCTCGTTAATGGTTTTTTTCAACTCATCTATCTGTGTTTTTTTTTTTTTTGTTTGACTACTATTAAGCCAAACTTTTCTTCTTTTTTTTTTTTCTTCAAACGATTAATTGTGAGTACTGTGGTGATTCTTTATAAGTGGTACTTTCCTTGCATAGAAATTTTGATGTCTCCACTTTATTTATAGTTTATATATGAGTTTGCATAGTTGATTTTGTCCATTGAGGCTGAAGCTAATCCTTTGTATAAGTCCACTTCTGTTTATTCTTTATTATAGTTTTTTTTTTTTTTTCTCTTTTGGTATTTAATTATATCTGTATGTCATATTACTTTTCAGTGCTTTTTGTTATTCATATGGTTTTGCTTGCCTTTTTAATCACCAGATATGTGCTGATTTTGTGCTGACATGTGTTGAAGAAAAGCTTTATTTTTCCCCTTCTAGTCCCTGGTTGATTTCAAAGCTTTGATTAGTTTCTGCATTAGTTTTATCAGTTCATAGATATTCATGAGCTGTGTAAGTTGGTGCCCTATTTGTGGAATCTGGAGTATGTCCAGCTGATAGATTGCCTGTGTTATAACTATGTTGTCAAGAGTGATCCAAGTTTCTTGCTTTTTAACATTTTTTCTGTTTCAGTGATGGACACTCGGGTGATTGAAGATAATCCTACTAGTGAAACTGAAGAGTTCAAGGATCCTGGGCGCTGGCATCAGTTCAAAGTGCCTGGAATCCGACCATCCATGTCCATGAGCGATTTAGTGAACCATCTAGGACATTGCATATCCGAGCAGATTAATTCTGGCAATCCATTATTATCTGGTGACGGTCTAGCAACCAAAGATATGCTGGAAGAGCTAACTCAATACCTTCTCAGTGATTCCCAAATTTCATCTGCTTCTGATGAAAAATCCCTCATGTCGAGGGTCAATTCTCTTTGCTGTCTGATCCAGAAGGATGCTGGTACAGCTCAAAACCTGCAGATAAGCAGTGGCGACAGTGCTGTAGGTGATGATGTCATTGATAATACTTCAAGAGCAGGGTCAACATCTGAGAGGAAGCCATTGTTTGATTTTCCAGCGGCAGAGGGAGAGGCTAATGATTCTCCTGGCTGCAAGCAGCCTGCGAACATCTCCAGAAAAGAATCATTTGGAGAGCTGCTGATGCATCTTCCTCGCATTGCTTCATTGCCTCAGTTCTTGTTCAACATTTCAGAAGATTCTGAAAACCAGGCCAGATAACTGCTCAACTCAAAATCTTTCATGTAAAATTGCATTAAAAAGTCTTCCCAACCTTCCCCCCTTCTCTTTCTCTGTAGTTGTGCATATAGGGAAGTGTAGGTGGTGTCAGGATTCAAATGTTGATGATCTCATAAACGTCATGTCATTAGATATTGTTGTAATTTGCTGGAGTCTTCTTCTGTATGCTGATGTGAAAATATATCCTTTAGGAGCTTTGTTTTCATGTAAATTTATGCTCAGAATCTTAGAATGAGATTGTGTTACTCTAGTACTCCTTTTAGTGCTCAGATTCTGGTGTATATCACCACTTGACTCGAAAAGATTATAAACATAGAAGAAGTTCACGTCGCTTGCCAATTCTGTCTAGTATCTTTGATGCATGAACTACGATGTCCGTGCAGGGGGCTGTGCTTTTCCTTTCAATATGCATTTTTACGGTAGCAAGGCATTTACTGCTAGTTATAATGGTGGCGAGGTTAAATGATGCACGATTATGCTGATTGGTAGATTCGGTTATCCCATGCTTCTTGCTGCTAATGCTACTGCTGTCACGAACTAGCAAAGAGGTTCAGCAAGGTATAAGATCTTCCATTGCAGCTGGCCTAGTTAGTGGTAAACATGGTACTAGATTGTTTTGGTCAGTTTAGGCTGAAACTACTGGAAACTGTCATAGATGCTCTTTTAGAGCATTGGTTTCATTTTGAAGGAGAGAGAAGCCTGTAAATCCTAACCCTTCCTGAAAGAAAATGTGCAGGTTAAGCAGCACCAGTTGAGGAGGCATGGCTGATAGCTTTTGCTTCGGCTTCTGAGGGCCTGCACTTTTGAATTGGATTCAAAGCCTTTCTGTGTCTGTAGCTGATGAAACTCGCCATTAAATCACATTTTGCTTCCATACTGTATAGGTCGTAAATTATTTGCTGTTGGTGCTTGATAATTGATATGATGCTCGCTGTCGTAGCTAGTTTTCATTTTCTGTGCAATTCCATAGAACTGCAATGCAGTACGGCCTATGGAAGTGAGCCTATTCAGATTTAGGACTGAATTTGCTGGAAAATTGAATTCAAACACAGAGTTCCGATTCAAATTGAACCATGAATTGAAATTTCAGTAAAAAATTGACACCGGATACAATGATAAATATAGAGAAATAATGTATCTCAATTAGGCAAGAACAGTGTTTGGATGTGCTCAGGAATAAGTTTAAAGTTTAATATGGAAAGTAAAACTGGGAGAATAGAATCATTTACCGTCTAATATTCATATCCATATCTATATCCATCAAAGAAAAATGGATATGGATATACATAGACAATTACTCGATCCGTATCCGAAAGTCGGATTTTATTTGTAATCTTGTTTACTTTTATATAACATTCATGAACTTTTAAAGAAAATATGTAACCATATTAACATACCATAAACTTGAAAGTACACAATCAAGCCAAATGTATTATTTTCATAGTAACATATAATTTTTTATATTTTAAAATTTATAATTCACACATAAATCTTTTACAGTAAAGTATTCATGAAGTAGTGCTATTTAACATAAAACAAGAATCATTCACAATCAAATGTTTGATCCTGATCCTTTTAAAAAATGTAGGACCAATCATATCAAACATAATTCATAATTTCATACTTCGTATAATTTAAAATTGATCAGTATTTTGGAGTAAGGTTTGTGCCAAAGTTTGTCCAAAGATTATATGGTTCAGTTGGAAAAACCAGCTATATCTATCCAAAATCATTTAAGAAGATAAATTGATTTGTATTCAACCATTTAAAAATCTAAACACTAAATAAGAAACCTTAAGATACTAAAATGGACTTGATCTAACTTTGTTCCCAAGCCAAATGGAGAGTAGGAAAGACTAGTCCAAGCAATCACAGTAACATTGGTCTAGGATCCTGGGATCCAATCAAGATAGTACGAAAAAAAAAATAAATAGACTATAGGATTTATTATTTTATTTTATCTATTTATTATTTTTTATTTTAGATAGTACGAAAAAAAGATAAATAGACAATAGGATTTATTATTTTATTTTATCTATTTATTATTTTTTGTTTTCTCTCTCTCTCTCTCTCTCTCTTTTCTTTCTTCTTTTTTTTTTTCTTCTTTTTCTAGGACGAGCAAGAACCCTCCCTTCCCTAAAACAGGGGAAGCGAGAGAAAACAACAGATGGCTTGACGGGGTTGTGCCCGGCGAGGATGCCGACGGGAAAATAGCCACCAAAAGGAGGCGGCGAGGCCAGAGAAGAGAAGAACAGGGGAGAGAAAGATGAGAGCTCTAGGTGACCTAGCTGTGGGTTTTTCAGCCGATGACGAGCTCCAGGAGGTGAGAAGAAGGATAAGGGAGGGAATCAGAGTCTTACCTAGGCTTCAGCAAGGTGCTGCGATTACGAATCCGACGACACAGATGGGCATGGCAAGCCCAAGAAGAGAGGAAGAGACGGGGAGAAAGATAGAGAGGAAAGAAGAGGAGAAGAGAGGAGGATAAGGAAGGGATCCGTTGTGGTCATGGAAGGCGGGGAGGGGAAGAAATAGACAAGAGGAGGCCATCCGAATCCGGCGTCCTCGCGATTGCCAATGAGAAATCTCTCTGGAAAAAGGAAAGGTCAGTCGTCCAACCAACGATTCCAGCCGACCCTTCCCTCTTTCGCGCACGATTTCTAGCCGGGATGTCCACCCTAGGAAGCCCGAGTCGACTTACATTCTTCCCTCAATATGTTTAATCCTCAAAATTTACAATTCGTAAGTACAACATCCACAAAAAAGGAGCGGCAACATTGTGGCTCATTTTGTTAGAACAGTCTCGTGCCATGTCTGAAAGTATGCCCCAAGGCCCATCATGATTTTTGCCACAATGCCATGAGTCTCAACATCCTTCTTCTTAGAGTCTTTATCTAAGTCTTTCTGCTGGCCAATTCGAGCACCCGTCGATCTAAGCCTCGTCCTATTGCCTCTCTCTCTCTCTCTCTCTTCTTCGGAATCCGAGATCATTAAACTTTTTGGTATATTTTGACACTGACATGTTCTCTGTCTGTTATGGAGCTGGAAACTTATTCTCCTTTTCTAATTGCACCGAACTAGGAAAATATTAATCATAAAATATTATTTTAAATTCCTCTCAAGAAAACTGGTTTTCAGCATCCTTGTAAGCAATCTTAGTTGCAGTCCGCCAAAATTCAGCATTTTTTTTAAGCATTGGAATGGCCACTCTCACATTTACATCTTCGGAGAACTGCAGTGTATGAAACCTTATCTCTATCTCTTGAATCCACAACTCAACTGCCAAGGGATCAGCTCCACCCTCGATTTGTAGTGGGTTTTCCTATATCTCTGATAGTAAGATTCTAGAGCATGAGCAGGTAGAGGAGTCGCCTGAAATTGTTGCCATTGCTGGAGTAGTTTAGCCATTGCCTGGCATACTCCAATAATATTAGCTTGAGTAGAGGGGCTAGGGCGCAGGAAGACTGCTCAACTGGTTGGTTATCATCTCCCCTCACAGCCACTCCTGCTCATTTCCTAGCAGCAAAGATGGCCAAGATTTTCTCCATTTTCACCTATTATAAATACCAAAATTAATCATTTTCCATAATTGAGCGGCAATAGAGTTAAGAAAATTTATCTACTTTTATTTAACTAAACAAGACCTAACTCTACGAGATCTATCTATCCATTACTAAGCTTTAACTTCTATCCATAATCAAATCTATACCATGACACCACTGAGCATCATTCCCTAGATCCTAAACATGACATGGTTGTGCGCCTATTCTGGGGTATTAACTATAATAACATAAAGCCCACAACAGAAAATTTGTATAAAAATTTATCTCATAAAGTACAATAATAAGATGATCCAAGTTTTTCATTAATTAATAAAGAAAATGCAGGTACAAAACATCTAAATCCAGAGTTTAAAATTCAAGCTATATAACCCATAATTTTATAGTCCTAAGCTAGCTTTATTATTAGCTTGCAACTAAGCTTTGAAGCTTATTATCTCGACCTCCACTTAGCTTATCCCTCTTCCCCCCTAATAGCCTTATTTATCTGAAAAGAGTAAAGAAAATGATGAGCTTCGCATCTTAGCAAGTACCCATGATCTTACTATATTAAGCATAAGTTTTGTATAACAAATCATATCGCGATAATCCCATCATGTATGCACAAATCATACTTATTCATAAAATAAATTTAAATCAATTGTAGTCATCAGACATTTGCTATTCTTCTACATTATCTTTTAAAACAAAGCTCGTAGATATTTTGTGCTACGGTCTCTCGTGATAGTGATATTCTTATAATTAACAAGATATCATGGTTCGTTTCATTATCAACTTTAACCTATTGGCAGAAGGCCGTTTTCATTGGATGTTAGCTCCAAGATGTTAATTAGCCCCCATTTCTAGAGGTAGTCATGGCTATCTGAGAGCTCTTAAAATATTTATATTTTTTATAATTAATACCTATAAAAATAAGTTAATAAGCACTAAATAGCATCATAAAAAATTGAAAATGCACAATCAGGCCAAATGTATCATTTTCATAGTAACATGTATTTTTTTATAATTTAGAATTCAAAATTTGTGCATAAATCTTTCATAGCAAATTATTCATGAAACAATGCCATTTAACATAAAATATGAACCATTTACAATCATATGATTGATTCTAATTTTTTTTAAAAAATGTAAGGCTAATTATGCCAAATATAATTCATAATTTTATATTTATATAATTTGAAATTGATCAAAATTTTAAAATTAGTAAGGTTTGTGCCAAGGTCATCTATCTCGATTTGTCCAAAGATTACAAGATTCAATCGGCAAATTAGCTATCTATCTAAAACTATTTAAGAAAATAAATTAATTTGCATTCAACTATTTAAAAGCATATAAACACTAAATAAAAAGCTCTGAAGGACTGGAATGGACTTGATCTAACTTCCCACCCAAACGGAAGAAAAGAGGCAGGAAAGACCTATCCAAGCAGTTGCCATAACATCAGTCTAGGACCTTCATCCGGATCCAATCGGGGTACATAGAAAATGACACAAGTAGGGGATAGGATTGAATATTTTATTTTATTTTATCTATTTATTATTTTCTATTTTCACTCACTCTCTCTCTTTTCTTCTTTCTTGTTTCTCTGGCTCTCTCTTTATTTCTTCCTTCTCTTTTTTTTCTCTATCCAGCGAAACAGGGGCATGTCCGGCGTGAACCCGCCCTTCTTTAAAACAAGGGAAGTAGGAGAAAAGGACACGATGGCCTGGTGGGGTTGTGCTTGGCGAGGGTGCATGTCACAGGAGTCCGACGATGGGGAAATGGCCGCCAAAGGGGGCGACGAGGCCGAAGAAGAGAGGAACAGGGGAAAGGAAGATGAGGATTTCGAGCAGCCTGGACATGGATTTTTCAGCCGACTATGAGCTCCAGAAGGTGAGGAGAAGTATAAGGGAGAGAATCGGAGTCTTGCCTAGGCTTCGATGAGGTGCTGCGACCATGAATCTGGCGGCACAAAGATGGCCACGATGAGACCAAGTATAGAGGAAGAGACAGGGCAAAAGATAGAGAGTAAAGAAGAGAAGGGAGATGATGAGGAAGGGATTCATGGTGGTTATGAAAGCCGGGGAAGGGAAGAAATAGACGGGAGGAGGCCGTCCGAATCCGGCTTCCTCGTCATTGCCCGCAAGAAATCTCCTCGGAAAAAGAGTGGTCGAGCGCGGAATGAACAATTTCAGCTGCCCCAGGAAGCCCACGTCAACTTAGCCGGCCAGGTTCTCATAGTCATACTATTGTGTATATGGACAGGAGAATATTACAGTACGTGCATACCTTGGTTGACCATATATTGACCTCTTCATAATATTTATGATAGAATTTGAATAGATTTGAATTTGATAGGTATTTATGATCCTGAAGACCCGTGCGAGCATGTATTTATATCCATATCAACGACGCATTAAATAAATTTTGAGTACTTATAGGACCAAAAAAATTCAAATAATATCTTTCAGCTGGTTATTTTTTATGACGTTCGCACAATCCTTATAATTTATAATTATCTAATATTAACATAGAGACTGTTAAAACGATCATTTGGTCTACTACAATATGATGTCAATAACAGTGTTGTTCCAATATAACAACTTCAAACTAAAATTGCTGTTAACCATTTATAAAGTTTTGGATGGCCGTTATTTGCCCTCTTTATAGATTTGAAATTCTTTCATATTAAATAGTGTCTGTTATAACAACCATTTTGTTTACTATTATGATGTCAATAGTGGTCTTACTCTGTTATAACACATTGACCGTAGAACCATCATTGACTATTATAATATTTATGGTGGCCATTTTTGCGTAATATTTAAATTATTTAATTAATATTAAATCAATGACGTTCATAATAGCTATTATGAGGGTTTCATTGTTCATGTCATATATATAATGTAAATATTTTTAAATGTTTACACGAACTTTCTAGGAGAATTAATAAAGAACTAAGCTTTAGTAGAAATTATTTTATCTGGTGAAAGAGTAAGCACCAAATAGTAATCGTTAATGATGCTGAAGCACCGAGAATGCATGTGCTGCAACACGGGCGGTGGATCCCATTTGCACAGGTCTCAGAACTCAATCTGAGTTTTGTCTCATTAGGAAGATTTGATGAAGTTTTAATTTTTGTAAACTTTCTTTTTGGAAACTTCAATGTTATTAAGAAAGTTAGCAGTCAGGATTCTTCAACTTACAATAGAATTTGGAATCCTATATTAAAATGTTGAAGAAAAGAATCTCTTTGTACTAATAAATATCCCTATTGAGACTTCTCTTATTATCATATTTGAGATAGTTAAATTATTGATTAATAAAAATTCGCTTGTGGAAATTATTCTTACCTTTTCTCTTTTCTCTCTCCTCCCTTTTAATGGATTACTAGAATCTGCGAATGATCGTGAGAGCTATATCTTTGGAGTGGTAGGTGAAGGTAGTGATTTGGCCTTAGAAGAGAGAGACTTGCAGCACCTCCTCCAACAACCACCAACCTTCATAGGAAGCTAATCGATGTGTGGATTTGCTGCTGATGCCGTTTAGGATTCAATATATTATGTTGTACATTCTGTAATATGATTTCTATTTCACCACAATCAGTTGCGTCAATATATCCTTCCTTCTTCGAGTTTTCAGCCCAAGTTTAGCATTTTTCCAACACCAGTTAATAATTCTTATTATATAATAGCAATCATAATGCGATAATGGACAAATAAGGACCGTTATTTAAATAGCTATTATTGATATATCAAACATAATGCCCCCACCAAAATTGTTACAACATTGTGTTGGATATGACATTTTAAACCATGCTACTAATTGATAAAAAACATGCTATTAAGGAATAACTAGTCCATTTCTTGTTATCATCCATAACATAACCGCTCAAAGTCATAGTGAGGATAACACTTGCAATCAATGATATACCTTTAAAAACATAATAATCGCCTTCCTAGCAGCTTAATATTTTTAAATGAAAATAATGTATGTAGTTTTACCATGGTTTTAAAAAATTCAGCTGTGGGTTGTCTATTTGAATAACATTGTAGCTGACCTCAATTATTTTAGGATTAAGAATTAGTTGAGTCAAGTTCAGTTTGCTTCGTAAAATTGAGCTAGAGGTTGTCATTTAATATAACATTATTATTAACCATATTAATAACTCCAAAATTGGTTTGAAGGGTTTGATTTTGCATCTTCAGGAGCTCAATTGATCAATGAACACGAACCAGATTTTTTGAGTAGACAAACATAAATACGAACAAGTTATTTGTTACTCGATTGACCTTTTAACTTATTTTAAATGATTATCATCAAGTTCATCAATTTATCTTGTAGAACAATTCAGTGATTTTATCCATTTACAGAAGTTTCATGATAACAAGCAGTTGGATCAACAAGGTGGCAAATGAGATGAACTGCTACCATTCTTCTCCCATGGAAATCCTAGCCTAGTGGAAAATAGGCATCACCCGCGGTGTAACATTATTAACCAACCCAGTACATCGATGTGAAGCAAGTCGGGTACCTTCAGGAATCATCTCTGATAAGGTGTTTGATTTGTTATGTCATGTTATTTTTTGGCATTCATCAGTCAACAACGAAGATTAAGAGATGGAGAGGGTTGGAATATATAAACGGAGAGGGAGTCGGCTGGATTAGGGTTTGCCTTCGCCCATATACATCCATGCATCTAAAAAATCAAATCTAGGCTATCAAAATTTTGAGCCATGGATCGGAATTGGGCCCAAGACTAAGCTAACTCATCTTTTAAATATTTTTTTTTTTTTTTGTTCGCATTCCCAAAGATTATTCTTGTAACATTTGGGTAGAAGGAGATATATAGTGTTTTAATCAATTTACACAGTCAATGTATTAGTTCTTTTTCCGTATTGTCATTCATACAGAAGAAGACTGGACCACCGTCTACAGGTCATGATTATGACGATTCTAATTGTCCTGTCAATCTTTCAAAAGTTTATACGAAATGAGAGTTGTAAGTTTTCCAAATTTGGTTGTTTCACTGGAGCTAACTCATTTAGATGGGACAAGGCTTGATGGTTAGAGATTAAAGTGAAATATTTTGTTAAAAAGCTAAATCTGTCAGAAATTTGAAACTGCAAAAAGATTTCATACGAGGTTTGCCGTCTCAGTACCGGACTATGTACTGGTGCCACATTAACACAATGTCGGTACGGTATGGTACGAAATTTTTTTGGCATATCGAGTGTCGATACGCCGTCCATACCGAATATCCATACCGAACCGGTATGAAACGGTCCAGCTCGTACCGTCCGATTCAGACCGATACAGTATACCATCGTTTCATATATAACAAAATTAGCAGCATAATAAATAATGGTAATCTTTGATACAACATGCGGACTAGGCTTTGCATGTAGGATTTGATGGGAGGCAAAATGGATCGTCTTGATCTAGCGTGGAATCACCCAATTCCTGCCGAGCAGACCTCAGTCCCGCCAAGAGGCAGGCCGACCTCGGACCCTGCCGATGGTCGAGCCAACCTCAACGAAAGGCCAGGCCGACCTCAAACCCCGCCGAAGGCTAAGCCGATCTCGGCTAGAGGCTAGGCTGACCTCAGACGCTGCTGAAGGCCGAGTCGATCTCGGCCCTATCAACCTTGATCCCGTCGAAAATCCCGCGGGTCCCATGTCCAGGCGGCCGAGTGGCCAAATCGTGCCACGTGGTAGACCCAGAAGCGTAGGAATCACCCGCGGTGTAACATTATTAACCAACCCAGTACATCCATGTGAAGCAAGTCGGGAATTTTCAGGAATCATCTTTGATAAGGTGTTTGATTTGTTGTCATGTTATTTTTTGGCATTCATCAGTCAACAACGAAGATTAAGAGATGGAGAGGGTTGGAATAAACGGATAGGGACTCGGCTGGATTAAGGTTTGCCTTCGCCCATACATCCATGCATCTAAAAAATCAAATCTAGGCCGGCTATGAAAATGTTGAGCCACGGATCTAAATTGGGCCCAAGACTAAGCTAACTCATCTTATACAGAAAATCTGTTTTTTTTTCTTTTTTGTTTGCATTTCCAAAGGTTATTCTTGTAACATTTGGGTAGAAGGAGATATTGTTTTAATCGATCTACACAGTCAATGTATTAGTTCTTTTTCCATATTGTCATTCATTCAGAAGAAAACTGGACCACCGTCTACAGGTCATGATTATGATGATTCTAATTGTCCGGTCAATCTTTCAAAAAGTTTATACGAAATGAGAGTTGCAAGTTTTCCAAATTTGGTTGTTTCACTGGAGCTAACTCATTTAGATGGGACAAGGCTTGATGGTTAGAGATAAAAGTGAAATATTTTGTTAAAAAGCTAAATCTGTCAGAAATTTAAAACTACAAAAAGGTTTCATACAAGGTTTGTTGTCTCAGTACCAGACTATGTACCGGTGCCACACTAGCACAATGTCGGTATGGTATGGTACGAAAGTTTTTTGGCATATCGAGTGTCGGTACGCCATCCATACCGAATATAGGTACCGAACCGGTATGGAACGGTCCAGCTTGTACCGCCCGGTTCGGACCGGTACAGTATACCATCGTTTCATATATAACAAAATTAACAGCATAATAAATAATGGTAATCTTTGATACAACATGCAGACTAGGCTTTGCATATAGGATTTGATGGGAGGCAAAATGGATCGTCCTGATCTAGTGTGGAATCACCTAATTCCTGCCGAGCAGACCTCAGTCCCGCCAAGAGCCAGGCCGACCTCGGACCCTGCCGATGGCCGAGCCGACCTCAGCCAGAGGCCACGCTGACCTCAAACCCCGCCAAAGGCCAAGCCGACCTCGGCTAGAGGCCTGGCGGACCTCAGACCTCGCTAAAGGCCGAGCCGACCTCGGCTCGAGGCCGAGCCGACCTTGGCTCTGTCAATCTTGATTCCGTCGAAGATCCCACGGATTCCATGCCTAGGCGGTCGAGCGGCCAGGTCGTGCCAAGTGGCAGATCCAAAAGCTCCCTCAGCAGATTTTCCTGGATCGCGGTGTTAAAGGCCGATCATTATGACGGCCACCTTGGGAGGTAGGGCATTGATGACTGGCCCCTCACATACCACTAGGTAACGCCTCGGAGTGAGTGCGCATACAACGTATTAAAGAGCTCCCTCGACCACTTTCACTTGGAACGACGTGGCGGACCTTCAGAACAAATTCGGAAAGATATCTCCCTAATTCTCCGTCCACGGAATTGATCTCCGTGCTGTACGCCGCCTCCAATTGATGTCTAGTTGATCACGAATCGATCTGAAATTTCAGGTAACAGCCGAGACCCTCACTCTATAAAAAGAGGGTAGGGAAAGACCTTCGGTAAGCCATTATAAGCTATTACAAGTACTCTTAAGTCATAAGAGGCCACCTAAGGCACTCATAAACCTCTCCAAAAGTCTGGCTAATTTAGTCATCGGAGGGCCTTTGCCGGAATCCCCGGCCAAGGCTTTGCGCAGGTACCCAGAAGCGCAGGAGGTGGCCCTCTTTCTCCATCCCGGCCGGCGCCTTCTTGGCTTCTTCCGGCGTGGTCACCCTCAGGCCAAATTTCAACCACAACATTTGGTGCTAGAGGAATGGTCTGAGTCATGATCATGAGGTTGAGGAGTCGAGGAACTTCTAATTCATCAAGGCGCCAGGCACCGACTCCCGACAACTACTTCAAAGCCCACCACCTGCGGCACCAGCGGGTCAAATTCCTTAGATCCAGCTAGAGCAGTTTAACCTGCTTATCTAGTAAGTCTAAACACTCACTGTGGCCGTTCAAGGCCTGCGACAGGCAGAAATCTTACATGTTGATGGCTCCTCAACCTTAGGGAGCAGCGGCGCAGGCCTCACCCTTGCAAGCCCGGAAGGAATCTATGGGAGCCATCAAGCCTACAATGATGTCCTGGTCCGAGCTCTAGGCGCCCTGCAAAGTCGACTGCGAGCCCAAGAGGCTCCCTCGACCGCAGGTAGTGACGTCCTGGCCAGAGGGCGGGGCGTCCTGCAGTGTCGACTGCGAGCCCAAGAGGCTCCCTCGATCGTAGGTATAATGACGTCCCGGTCCGAGTTCCGAGGCGTCCTGCAGAGTCGACCGCAAGCCGAAGAGGCTCTCTCAACCGTAGGTAATGACATCCTAGTCCAAGCTTTGGGGCACCCTGCAGAGTCGACCACGAGTCCAAGAGGCTCCCCCGACTGCAGGTAACGATGTCCCAGCCAAAGGGCGGGGCGCCCTGCAGTGTCAACCGCGAGCCCAAAGACTCCCTCGACCACATGTGCAGTGATGTCCCAGTCCGAGCTCTGAGGTGCCCTGCAGTATCGACCGCGAGCCGAAGAGTCTCCCTCGACTGCAGATACAATGACGCCCCGGTCTGAGCTCCGGGGGGCCCTGCAGTGTCAACTGCAAGCTGAAGAGGCTGCCTCGACCGCAGGTAATGACGTCCCGGCCCGAGCTCTGGGGCACCTTGTAGTTTCGACCGCGAGCCAAAAAGGCTCTCTTACTGCAGGTACAATGACGCCCCGGTCCGAGCTCTAGGGCGCCCTGTAGTGTCGACCGCGAGCCGAAGAGGCTCCCTCGACTGCAGGTAATGACGTCTTGGTAGGAGCTCCGGTGCGCCCTGCAATGTCGATCGCGAGCCAAAGAGGCTCCCTCGATCGTAGGTAATGACATCCGATCCAGCTTTGGAGCGCCCTGCAGTGTCGACTGCGAGCCGAAGAGGCTCCCTCGACCGTCGGTACAATGACGCCCCGGTCCAAGCTTCGGGGAGCCCTGCAGCGTCAACTGCGAGCCGAAGAGGCTCCCTCGACCGTAGGTAATGACGTCCCGGTCTGAGCTTCGGGGTGCCCTATAGTGTCGATTGCGAGCCAAAGAGGCTCCCTCGATTGCAGGTACAATGATGCCCTAACTTGAGCTCGGGGCACCCTGCAGTGTCGACCGCGAGCTGAAGAGGCTCCCTCGACCGCAGGTACAATGATGCCTCGACCTGAGCTCGGGGCGTTCTGTTGCATCGACCGTGTGCTGAAGAGGCTCCCTCGACCTCAGGAAAAACTCATGGGCGTCTCGACCTTATATAGTTCGCGCGCTCAAGTTAAACCTTTAAAAGATCTATAAGGCCAAAGGCTGAGTACAAAAGGTGCTAACCTTGCGGTCGGATTGAATGCAAAAATGTTTGGCTACAAAAAGGCCTAAGTAGCCGACCTTACAAGTATGATAGGAAAAGAAAAAGAAAACAGAGCAGTCGACAACTCGGTTACTTCTTTCGCTCAAGCCAAAGAACGACTCGAATTCGGAAGTTGGGGGCCAAATGATGGGAGGCAAAATGGATCGTCCTGCTCTAGCATGGAGCCAGCCAATTCCTATCGAGCATACCTCAGTCTCGCTAAGAGCTAGGCCAACCTTGGATCCTGCCGATGGCCGAGCCGACCTCTGCCAGAGGCTAGGCCAACCTCAAAGTTCATCGAAGGCCGAGTCGACCTCGGCCAGAGGCTAGGCTGACCTCAGACCCTGCTGAAGGCCGAGCCGACCTCGGCCCTATCAACCTTGATCCCGTCGAAGATCCCACAAATCCCATGCCCAGGCGGCCGAGCGGCCAGATCGTGCCAGTGGCATACCTAGAAGCTTCCTCAGCAGATCTTGTTGGATCGTGGTGTTAAAGGCCGGTCATTATGACGGCCACCTCAGGAGGCAGGGCATTGATGACTGGCCCCTTGCATGCCACCAGGTAATACCTCGGAATGAGTATGAACACAATGCATTAAAGAGCTCCCTCGACCACTTCTGCTTGGAACGACATGGTGTGGACCCTCAGAACAAATCCGGAAAGATATCTCCCGAAGTTTCCGCCCGCAGGATTGATCTCCGTGCTATATGCTGCCTCCAATTGATGGTCAGTTGATCACGAATAGATTCGAAATTTCAGATAACGGCCGAGATCCTCATCTTATAAAAAAAAGGGCAGGAAAAGGCCTTTGGTAAGCCATTATAAGTTATTACAAATACTCTTAAGTCATAAGAGGCCACCTAAGGCACTCAGAAATCTCTCAAAAAACCCAGCTAACTTAGTCATTGGACGGCCTTTGCCGAAATCCCCAGCCAGGGCTTTGCGCAGGTACCCAGGAGCGCAGGAGGTGGCCCTCTTTCTCCGTCCCGGCCGGCGTCTTCTTGGCTTCTTCCGGCGTGGTCAGCCTCTGGCCAAATTTCAACGACAACAGGATTCATGTTAGTTTGCAACCTAGTTGCTTTGACTATTTTATTAATTAAATAAAATTAATTTGGTTTCAGAGTCCTAATGTAGCCATTTTATTAAGTATATCATAAACAATCAATTATAACTTGTCCATGACCTATTTCTACAAATCATGTATAAATCCATGTTTCTATTAAACGACTTTTTGGCATGTTACATAGTAGCTTAACTTCAACATTTGCCGAGTAATAAATTTTAATGTCGTGCATACAGGTCTCTAACCCATATCTCTGGTAAAACTCTCAAAACTCTCAGCAGCTTTGTCAGCTGAATTACATTAAAACAAAAAAAGAAAAAAAAAAGGTACTTTCGAGTTAACTTTTTATTAACAATTTAATTTATATTTTTGAAATTTTGATTCATTAATTAAGCGGGTTAGACTTATTTTGTCATCTGTAATTAAATGCCTATGACGGAGTTGGAGCCAGTCTGACCCTACCTACGGAAATCACCAACAGAACCGTAACGTAAAGTTTCATCGAGTAATGCAGGGGTTTTAAAGTGCGCGCAAGAGCACATATGTATGCATTGTATATATTTATTTGTTTATTTATTTATATACACCAGCCTCATCAGCCATGCGCCCAACTTCCCACTCCTTTCCATTTGAAAAAGATAAGCCAGCCCCCTTGGTCTGTCCTCCTGTCACACTCCTCACGCTCTTCTGAAACTCTCTTCTATTTCTTCTGCAAGAGAACTCAATCTCTCAATTCCCGCAAGTCTTTCCTTGCTCCAATTCAGCCCTCAGGAGCTTTTTGGACATCAGCGATATACGCGCGGTAATGAGCACCCATATCTATCTCTTCCATCATTATTTCTTCAGTTCTTTCTTCATCAGTTTCAGCTCCTGTTCTTGTTTAAGTCCTCCCTTTCGGTACTCTTTGGATCAAGCTTTTAGGTTCGTGACGTTTCATTTTTTTGTGTTCTTTCTAAGAAAAATGATGCTTTTGCTATTCCCGTCGAATTTGGTAACCTTTTTGCTTGTGATTTTCACCGAACTGATTAGCAGTCCTCTCTTTTAAAGTGAGTTTTTGATTAGAGATCTTGGTCTTCTTTATTTCTGCACGCAAGGACTCTGAGACATTCAGGAATGCCCACTCCTTATTCTTTCTCACAGCTCTCTAATCAATTTATTTGAAAACAATCATTTTCTTTTCTCTAATCCTTTTCTTCTCTAATATTTTTGATTCTTTCATCTTTCTACTTGGTTCTTGAATCAAGATTTTTGGTTTCAATAGGATGATTCAATTTTTAAGCGATCTGTTGTGAGAATGATGTTTTTTTTAATATAAATTTCATTATGATACTATATTTGAAAACAATCCTTTTCTTTTCTTGAGAAGGCTTAGAACTACTTTTCTCAGAGTAGAGTGTTGGTTAGGACTTTTGGTAGTCTCCTATATGACCTTCAAAAATTCTAAGATGATAAGGAGTCATTTTTCTATCTAGTCCATGTTTACATATCTCTTCCATTGCAGTTCTATTTGATTCCTTAATCAATTCCAGATCTGATTGTTGTTCTTTTGTGCTTTTTATTTTTTCAGATTCAGGTTTTCATTGTTTGCTTTTCTTAATAATAATTGATTGTTGTAGTTAATTTTATGCGATAAGTGAGAACTAACATGCCTAATTTTTCCATGTTTTTACTAATGTATCTATATCAGATATTTGAAAACAGTATAGTCTCAAAATCATCAATTGCCGCTCCATTTAAGTTCGACCACTTTGTTATTAGATTTAGATAGCATTGGGGATTTTTTATATTGTTCTGTGACATGTGGTTGTTTCAAAGATCTGACTTGATATATATACACACACACATACATACATGCATGCATGTAAAGATATTATAATAATGCTCCTATAGGTCATTTAGTTGATGCACTTAAGGCACCATTTTTTACATTAAATACTTCACCTTTTTTTATTTGATGCATTAATTGCACAGCGAAAATAATTCATGCATATAAAGTTATATAGTTAAAGCATTGGGGGTAAGCTTGCCATTTTCTGGTAGGAACAACTTACAAAGTTGGTTGGTGGTTGCACTACAAGTATAATTTACATATGCAGCTATGTATAAAATGTGTATGTGTGTATATATTTATGTCAATATCTATATCTGTACGCCTATATCTGTTATGTGTGTGTAATGTGGACCTCTGAATTATGGATAGATTCTATCTACATTCTGATGTGCATTTTGGTGCATATGAGATATTACTAATTGTGATTGATACTTTCTAAAGATGTTTCCCATGTCTACATACTTTTCTGCTTAACCAGTTCTCTTCATCAATTTCTTGATCAAATTCTAAATTTATTTTCTTTTATTTGGTCATGAGCGAAATCAATTAGGTCTCCTAATGGTAAATAAGTGCATCTTCAAGCGTATCTCTTTTTCTTAGTGAACCTTTAGGTGTATCTTTTTTTTCCCCTTTTCCGAGTGAGCCTTCAAGTATATCTTAATTGCAGGCTGGTGCGATGCATGAGTACTTTAGGAATTTGCCTCTTTTTAATCCCTTTTTCTATGTTCATGTATCTTATCCATGTGGCATACTTTAGGTTACTTTTCACTAACTGTATTTCAGAAGATTAAAAGAAAAAACGTCCCGAGATTCAGGCGATTGCAAATGATATAACTAGTAAATATGTTCCTCCTCATGTCAACAAATTTGATTGTTTAGGGGGTCAGCTGAATTTCCTACGATCTAGTAAAGGCTAAGAAGGAAATGGATCATCATTGAATTAGTCACGAGATTTTGCAAAAGAGGAAAAAAAAGTAATGAGAGCTATCTAGAATTTTGAAGTCAGAGAGAAATAGATCTTGATATCCTACATCTGGCCTCGAAATTTGGATTGTATTTTGCCCAATTGTTCTCTAAAAAAAAAGACCTCATGCACTTTGTTTTGTGCTTTTGCAGGTTTGATAAATGTTTAGGGGATATTTGTGTTAGGGCGTTGTTCAATAATTGTATCACGGAAGATTGAAAAAATCAATTGAATTTCTTTGGATCTTGCAAAGATGAGGAAAGAACTGGATCATCATTGAATTAATCACGACAGTTTTTTGCAAAAAGAAAAGTGATGAAGGATGTCTTGAAATTCGAAGTAATAAAGAAATGGATCTTAACATTGTGCAGTATGCCTTGAGATTTGGATTGTGCTTGTCCAATTCTTCTCTAGAAAAAAGGACATTGTGTTGTTGGTTTTGCGCTTTGCAGGTCGTAAATGTTCTTCTCTAAAAATAAAACGACATTGTGTAGGTGTGATAAATGGGAGAGTTCATTTTATAAGATATACACACATATCTTGATTTTCTTTCTAACTGATTGTGTGCTTTGGTAGGCCGGATGACGGGGAGAGTTCATATTACAAGATACTATAGTCTGAGTACCTCTTATATTAGCTTCCACTGAAGGGTTTTTAAAGGTATTAGAGTTATATTTTGGTATGTTGCTTCTGACGGAGTTTGTTTTTCACTACCTTTTCAATATCTAAAATCTCATCTTCCTTCTTTCTAAGAGGATATTAGATCAAGAAGATGGCAGTTCAAGATGATTTTTATGAAACATTTTATTACCATAAGTAATAATTGACAAAGCTTTGAACCCTGCTGAACCGTAATAAAAAGACTTTGTGCGCATAAATTTAAGCGTCACAAAATTTTGGAGGACTTGTAATTAGTTCAGTCGGAAGACACCCATATTCATTTTCTTGGTTGTCTTGTCATTAGTTTTTAGAGAGGCCGTTGCCTTGTCATTTATGTGTGGAAGGAATAAGACACCTTCATTTCATATTTGTTGCCTCTTACTACATGGTCAATATTTTGTGAGCTTTTATATGCAGTTGCTTGGGCTACAGTGAGTCCTTTCCTTGCTTGTAAAAGAAATCTGGTGGCTGTGATAATAGTGGCGTGCAATCATTTGGATCTTGGATGCAAGTTCTGAAGAATTCAACACATCACGAAATTTGTTATCTGGATGGCAGCTTGCTTTTAGAACTTTAGAAAATTGCCTATTTGTTTGTTTAGTGTAGTAGTATATGTATATACCTGATCAGTTATATCTTTCTCATATTTTTTTTCTCTAGACATTGATAAACTCACTATATCACTTACAGAAAATACCCGTATCAAAAACAGAAAAGAAATTCCTAAAGAAACAATGGTTCTTCATGTTGTATTTGCAAGGCTATGCAGTGGCGGCACAGGCTCAATTGGATAAACTGGAAAATCTTCAACTTTAGACAACCTCACCGTAAAACATCTCCTTATGATCATGTCACTCAGCTGAAGAAAATCTAAATCAATATTTGAGAAAAGAAGAAAACCTAAATCATTATTTGAACATAAAATATAATCTAGAGATTACCTTCTTGCATTATTTTTCATGATGTACTATTTTAAATCTGAATATGTTATTATTCTGGGAGTTGGTTCCATCAAAATCAGGTTTGATCTTTTACTACTTATACGAATGTCTTTTAGTTCTACTACTTGAACTTCTGATAATCTCTCTTATTCATTATTTTCAAGAGCGCAGGTAGAGTCAGAAACTTAGCAATTGATGCAATGGAAAGGGACCTCCATCGCACCCTTGTGAAGAAACGATCAAAAACTTTCCCCGTGGATCTTAATGTACCAGCTGTTATTACCAGTGGACAGAATGAAATTGGTGATGATGATGGGGATTCCACAGCTAACAAGACAGTGCAGACTACTGGAGTTACAGCCAGTACTTTTCAAGAACATGGTATCAATCAGGTTGGAACATCATCAGGCACTCATACTGGGCCGTATATGTCACTAGTCCTCGGTTTGGATGGACGAACCCTCGATGAGATTCCTGCAAACACTATAGATGACATTGCCCCTCGTTCTCAAATTCGTTACCGTCATGGGAATGAAGGTGGCTATATCTCCTATTTGGGCCAAGAGCACAGCTTTTCTCTGCCAACAACCCATGAACATTGTCTGTCTGTATCTGCAGGTGGCATGGCTTCTGCATTGCCATCGAACAGTACTTTTGCTGGACATATGCAGTCACAGGCTGCTAAGATCAAGGGGAGTGTGATGTCGCCAACTAATATGCAAAGCCAATATGTAGGTGGTAGTGTGCCTCCAGGACTTTT
This sequence comes from Phoenix dactylifera, assembly GCF_051530095.1. Lineage (NCBI taxonomy): Eukaryota > Viridiplantae > Streptophyta > Magnoliopsida > Arecales > Arecaceae > Phoenix > Phoenix dactylifera. The sequence goes on from NC_143191.1 coordinate 12,246,278, forward strand.
GGGTGGTTTCCAGGGCAGAATACTTCAATCACCTGCAGAAAAGAGAGGTAGAACTTTGCTGCCGCATTCTCTTGGCATCACATCTTCTGGTAATAATATTGCGCCTGATAGGACTCGGCTTAATCGCTCACCTTCGCCACTTCTTGTGGGAAACTATTCCGGCGCGGTCAGTGATGTGCCAACAGGATTCATGAGAAACACCAATGCCGGACAGAGTGCAATTCAGCTGGCCGGTTCGCTTAATGATTCGCGTTGGAGAGATTATGGTGCCACGGCCAGTTTAAACCATTCTTGGAGCTATCAAAATCAGGTCTCTGGTGGAGGATTTCCGAGAGCTAGTCCCCGAAATAAGACAGCTTCACGGACTTGGAATCATATGGGTGGCCGCGATTATCAAACCGTCGTCCCTCAGCTGGATGCAAGTTTTTTGGGAACTGGGTTAGCAGGAAATGGTACAGGAGGATCTCAGTCCCTTGCTTATAATCCCAGAGTCGATAATATGCACTCTGATGTGATCATGTTGAATGACGGTGGACAATCCAGCGAGCAGATTGCAACGTGTGACTTGAACAGTATTATGGAAGGTGCAGTCAGGGGAGCTTATGAATTTGATTACTGGATAATACATGGGCGTCCACCTTCGCCGACACAAGTTAGTTCTTCTGTGCCACCCCTACCGGCTTCTGGCAGCTCGTCAGCACCTCAGTCACAAGGACAAAGTACTGAACAGCTTGTCTCAATGGCCAACCAACCTTTGCCTGTGCCAGAACCATCACCGAGTTTCCGAAGCCCAATTTCTGACAAGCAGTCTGGGAAGGCGATTGTTTCTCCATCAAATGCGGCGGCAGGGAGTCCCAGATTTCAAAATAATTCTGGTACGTTTTGGATTCTCATCCTTTCTGTTTCATTATAGCATGCTTCATACGTCAGATATACTGCTTTTAGATTATATTTATTCTGTCCTGCCTCGTCTCCTATACATAATTTTCTCTGACTTGCCATTTGAATTGGATTGTCTTGAAAAGATTTGAAGTGATTGTGCAAGGATATTTCTGCTGAATATTAAATCTTCAACTGTTAGATAGTTTAATACCTGGGATGGTGTAACGTTGACGTTGATGTCGTAATCATAGACCAAAGCAGTCTTTTTCCTCGACCATGGAAAACCAGTTCAAAAATTACTCTTTCATATTTCTGAGAAATAAACCAGAATGTTCTGGTCTTCAGTTTTTTTTTTAATTATTTTTTAAGGAAAGATTAGACACGAAGTGCCTAACCAGATTCATTGAGATGATGAAGCAAAATCCACAAGAAGAGTAGAAAGGAGACAATAACAATAGAAGTACAACATCATTACACCTTCCTCCATTCCAAAGATATAACTTATAGCATGCAGATACAAGATTTAGTCTTCTGAACAAGCCTGTTATCTCCTTTTGATTTCCTGCATATTTTGTATCTTCCCTTCAATCAAACTCTGACTGACTGGACTCTCTTTTTTTCTACTAAAAATTCTTGCATTTCGCTACAAACAAAACAGCTCAAATCACCCTCGCCCCACCATATGTCTCAACCTTTCCTCCACTTTATTGTTATCTAAGGTTTTTGTCAATTGGACCTCAAGACATCGAGAAACGATGCTTTATCATCCTCAGTCACAGTCTTATGGTTGATAATTAACCAGCTAATTATTATCACTACAAAACTCAACTCAACTCAAATAATCCTTAATCCTGAACAAGTTGGGTGGCTCATAAATCCCCTTCATCTATTCCGTGCTCTATTTAGGGCCACAATTTTTGAAAAAATATAGAAATATCAAGTCCTTCCTTATTACTGCATCCCGTTTGATTTTTGATATACTTCTCTCTTTGCTTCTACATGTGTCAAACTATTCCTTCTTACTGGTGCATCCCATGGCCTACTTTGTACATATCCAAATCATCTAAATCTTCATTATCAATTTGTCCTCAATTGGTACTACCTCTATCATGTTACAGATGACTTAGTTTTTTATTTTATCTTTTTCTGTATTATCACACATTTATCTTAATATTCTTATTTTGGCCACACTTGTCTTATGCACATATTATTTTTTTTTTGCCTAAAGCATTGCTGGTTTTATAGCTATCCCACTTGGTAGGTATCGTATGATCACATAATATCTTAGTTGCATATTTTCATTTTATCCAATCTGCTTTAATCTTATGGATAGCATTCTCTTCAATCTTCACTTTCTTATGAATAATCAATTCTCAATATCGAAAATAATCACTTTTAGAAACTTCATGATCCTCAATTTTCACTCTATCTTTATCTTTAATTTTAATGTTACTAAAATTTTTCTATCTTAGTTTTGCTTAACTTAAAATCCTTGGCTTTTAATGCACTCCTCTATAATTCCAATTTACAATTAACCCTGACTCTAGTTTCATGCACCAAGACTATATCATCTGCAAATAACATGTATCAAAAAATATTATCCTTAATATGCATAGTAAGTTCATCTGTTACTGGCATACAATAGTAAGACTTAAAACAAATCCTTGGTATAAATTTATTGTTTTTGGAAACTAACTAGTATTACCACCACAAAAGTTCTCCAACTAGTAATTGCTCCATATACATGTCCTTAATCACATTAACATATCTAAAAGAAACTCCTTTCCTTTTTAACATGCATCATAATATTTCTATAGAAATTCTATCATATAATTTTATAAAATTAATACAAGCTATATAAAGATCTTACAACTTTTCTCTATGTGTCTTCATTAGTGTCTAGAGTTGACCAATTTTCTAATATAAAACCAAATTGATTCTCTAATATTTTTAGGTCATACCTCAACTTATGCTCAGTCACCCTCTTTTAGAGTTTTATAGTATGATTCATAAGTTTAATATCATGATAATTAGAATAATTTTGAACATCATCTTTACTTTTATAAATTGAAACTAAAGCACTCTTCCTCTAGTCATCAAGCATCTTCTTTGTTGTTAAAATCCAACCATGTTGCTTTCGTGTCATCCAAACACTTCTAAACCTCAATAAGGATTCTATCATGTCCAGTTAATTTTTTTGTTTTTATCTTTTTTTATAACCTCTTTTACCTCAAATACTATATGTGTATACTTAACATTTCTAGCCTCAATGGAATTAGTAAGGCATCTAAAATTATTTATATGATTTTCAGTAAATAGCTTACAAAAATATTTTCTCCATCTTTCTTTGATCTCATCCTTCTTAAACAAATTTTTTTGATTTTTATCTTTAATGTACTTAACCTGAGTCAAATCTATAGTTTTTCTGTCTCTTAGTCTTACAATCTTATAAACATCTTTCTTCCTTTTAGTTTTTAACTTATGATATAATTCTTTGTATACTTTGAATCCAGTATCTCGTACCATCTTCTTAACTTTTTTTTACCCACTTTATAGCTTTCATACATTTCTCTAATCTTGCATTCGGGTAGTATTCTATAATACTCTTTTAATCTTATCCACCAACTAAACTTTCTCATTTCATAAAAAAGTTTACTTACCAGATCCTATCTTCCTTCCTTTAGAATTATATCCTTAAAAGCTATTTATTTCTCTTGTCACAAATTCCACCACCTATTCCAAGAGTTCTTCTTTTCTTACTCATTATCTTCTATTTTCTAATAAATATATCCAAAAACATCAATCTATGTTGAGTAATTAACATACCGCATTCAAAATAGCATCTCCTTTCACATTTTATCTCTAAAAACATAATCCCCACACACCATTTCAAACTCTACATTGTATTTTTTTTTTTACATGCTTATTCAAATCTCATCCGATGAATATTTTTTCTCTATTAGAAATCTCTTGAATTAGTCCATCCATGTCCTCCCAAAATTATTGCTTTATGGCATTATTCAATCCTACTTGAGGAGCATAAGAAGTAATAATATTAATAGGCTCCTTTCTCTGCACTAATTTTAGCAATATTATTTTATCTCTTACCCTCAATGTCTAAAATCTCATATTTTAAACTCTTATATATATTAACTCCTGCTTCTTTTTTGTTCTTATCTTTCCTGGTATACCAAAGTTTGCAACCTATCTTATCAACTTTCTTTGCTTTCTCCACTTTGTCTCTTGCAAGAAAACTACGTTAACTCTCCTCCTAAATAATTTTATTTATTAGTTTCATTAATTTTCTCGTCAACGATCCTTGCTTACATCTCACCATGTTCGAGTGTCGTGTGTCGCATCACTTATACTTGAGGTCCGATGCAATTGCTAATAAGGTGTTACTAATAAGGAACACCCCAAGATTTTTTTTATATGGATTCATATTCATAGGATGCCATTATATTTTTATACTGGCCTTCAATCCAGTACAATCCTCCATTATTTGGGTTTTGGATTGGCTATATAGAAAAATAGGTAGAGTCAACTAGTTAAATATTATCACTGGCTTGCAAAAAAAATTCTTGCTAATCCTCCATCTATTGGATAATGGCTTCCTAGTTCTTGTTAGGTTTGTATTTGCATAAATGTGACTTTGGAGTAAATAAAATGTATTTAGAATCATGTTATCTTTTGTAGTCAATAGACCATCCTTTACCTTGCTATACTTATATTTAATCATGTAAACTTGTTTTTTACATCACATCGTAAGCTGACTACGTAGAGTAGGGGTAGAAAAATGAGGAAGAAGATTGTAGCTTGCATGCTCTGAACTATTGTTGTTTTTCACCAACTTATAATTTGTATGTGGATTTTATTAAAACTTTGGTCTTCTTGGTGTCGATACTGATTCAAAATAGCTATAGACCTATATTCTACTAATGGTCCACCACACAAACAAATATCTTGCATCAAGAATATGTCGAAACACTCCCAAATTCATTTACAAAATTTCCTAATTCTCCATGTATCCATAGTTCATCCTGAAATTTACTATGCTCTCTTTTCCATTATAGTACATTTAATTCATAAGGCTTACAATTAGAATTTATGAAGAAAGAGTGGGTCCCAAATTAAGTCCCAATTTCATGGATCGAGTATGGATCTCACAATTGGACTTGACCTGATTGACCAAAGCAAACCTGTTTTGACCTAGGAAGGTAAAGGAAAATTGGCCCTAACCTTATAAACTTAAATTTGACTTAGACCGACTAAAATGAGATTTGGGCCAACTCGTAATGGCCTAGTGATGGGTCAAATTAGGGTCACAATCTTAGATTTGAAGCCAGTTTGAACTAAGTTAAGCTAGAACCAAAGCTATCATGCACCAGGACACTAGCATGAGCCGACACATGAAAGATGGCCGCAAATCCTATAAGGTTTGACCCTAGGATATGCAAGCCATACCTAAAATATTAATATTTCCTTAAGTTTCCTACATAAAATTAGCCTAAGTAAAACTAAGGCTCTTAGAAAAATTATTAACATAATTTAAGTTCAAAATATGAAATCAAATTATTTTGGAGTGGATCAATGTCAACCACATAACATTTTATCTGAAATAGAAAAAGTCAATTCCTAGGTCCTATTCTTCTGCACTCAGCCCCAGGAACCCTTCCGAGCTATTTGTCTGCATATGAAAAGAAAACAAGAGAAATAAAAGGCAAGCTAAAAACCCAGTAAGTACCTCTATATTGCTAGTTGGATCAAGCATATACCTAATTAAATAAAATGATGCTCAAAAAATACCAAATATCATAATAAATTGCAATAGAAACTAATCTAGTAAATGCTTAGGAAGGACCAGCAAATAGATCTTTAACAATTTAGAAATTTTACATTATAAATTATTAGAATAAAACCTAATTAGCATCCCATGGAGAAACACTTTTTATGAAAGTAAAAATAATAATGAGTTTTTGCCTTCTCTTAGTCTTATGCCCACAATCTGCCCATGGAAAGGCCCAATGGAGACAAGCCTCCGAACACAACAACATGCCATAAATTTGTGCATACTAACTTTTCACTCCAACTAGTTGGGTTTGAAAGAAAACTAATTTTGAATCACAAATAAAAATATGCCTGCAAATAACATGTGCTTCTGATTACCCCGACTGGCTATGCCCAAAAGGAATTAGTTTTTGAATACAAAAAATACTATCGATCATCATGTGCTAGTGATTGCCCCACTAACTAGGCCCCAAAAAAAACTAGATCCTGAACTCGTGTGATCATAGTTAGATTAGAAAACAAAAATCACATCCATTCCAGACCAATTATTCCCACTCATATGGGGAAAATATTGTCTTCAAGATTCTATGCATTTTCATACAAGGTTTGATATCTCTTTCAAACAATTCCAATATGCAATTTAAAATAATCATACTTATCATCATTCTCAAATAACACATTACATGATATATCAATAAAATATTTTTTTTGAAGTATATTTTCATCATAGAAATCCAATAAGCAAACATAATGGGTTCTCCTATGCTTAATCCATATTTTAAAATTTATTTCCTTTCATGCATGGTAAATAATTTTTGTTTGAACAGTTATATATTAAATACAAGTACAAAATAAACAAATGCAGATCAAGGTATCAAATATAAAAGAAATTTTATAATAAAATATGAATGCATTTTTAAAATTCTAGAGTGTAGAGATACTTACAGATCAAGTTATAAAGCACATAAGTTCCTATAACAAAGCTAAGCATGATCTAGACAAAATATATCGATGATTAGATTTTCTAAATAAATCCAAAGAAACCACAAATTTCACTTTAAATTTGAGGTATACGAAGTGTCCTCTAATTTGCAAGGCCCACTCAAGGTCTGGATGCACATACACCCTGAACCTAATCTGGTCCCTCAAGGGTGCCATCTATTCCTTGATCCAAGGAGAGGGGGAAATGTTTGCAATTACCTCATTGTGGGGTTTGTCGTGTTCCACTCTCTCCTTGATCTGTGGGAGTGATAATGACAAGGTTAGAGAGAAAAAAGAGTGAGAGAGGTAGAAAGAGAAAGGGAGAGAGGGAGGTAGAGATATAGAGATATGGATAGAGATAGAGATAGAGTTAGGGAGATAAAGAGAGAATGGGGACTGAGAAGGGGAACTGTGTGTGTGTGTGTGAGAGAGAGAGAGAGAAAAGAGGGATTGAGTGATAAGAGAGAGAGAGAAAGAGAGAGAAAGAGTAGGGGAGAGAGCTTGAGCCTCTACTCACTGACCAAGCCAGGCTTAGATGGTCTCGTGTGTGCCGGTGAGGTGGCAATGTCATGAGAGAAAAAGAAGGGCCAAAATACGAGCTTTGGTCCGAGGGCTGGCTCAATCCTTAGACGACTAAGATGGTCGTCTAAGGCCCTGGCCCCCAAATGCATTTATTATAGTGAGTTTCAAGATGAGTGTCCAAATGCATTGAGGCTCCAGATATATTTGGAGGCTTCAAATGCTACGTACCTTTATAGTTATAAAATGCATTGAGGCTCCAGATATATTTGGAGGCTTCAAATGCTACGTATCTTTATAGTTATAAATGCATTGAGGCCTCTAAATGCATTTGCGTTGGACGTATCTTTTATCTAAAGAAATTTATTATTACTTTTTTTATTTATGCATTGAGGCATCCTAATGCATTTATGTTGAGGACTTTAATTTTGCCTTAGGCCCTCCTGAAATAGATGAGCCAGCTTAGTGCCAGGTTGAGCTGCGATCTGCTCACACGTAGTGCTTGAGTTTCGGCATTTGCCATAGGGACCCAATGACTAGCGAAGTGCGTGTGTGAGAGAGTTGATTCTCTATATTTTGAAATTGAGAGAAGTTACCATAAACAAAGGAACAAAGATGGCTCTTATATTGTCCCAAGTGAGGCATGAGGCCGTAGATTGGCAGGGGAGAATGGTAGCACAGTGAGGGATTTCAAGAGGGGGAGGATCACAGCGGCCGAGTTGGAGGCAGAGAAAATTTTCCTCGGTTGGCGAAAGCTTGAAATAAGGTAGGACAAAGAAAAAAGGTGGGGGAGGTCACGATTCCATGCATGCCTCCCCCATGGGATCTGCGAACAGCCAAAGGAGGAAGGCCGCCCCTCTCTCGGAAAAAGGAAAAGCTAGCCTGGAAGGGTTGGCAAGTTAACAAAGGAAGGAAGTAGCGCCACCAAACTCCTGGCTAGTAGGGCAAGAATAGAAACTTAGCTGAGTTTGGAAAGAGGCTACAATGTTTTCAAACCCTCTTTTGGTAGGTCGCCATCGATGGTATATCGGTGGTGGATAAGGAAGGGAAGCAGGGGAGGAAACCTCCTTCCTCTGTTTCCAATCATTGCAAGAGCTAATGCAATCCACTTGTAGGCCTAGGTGTAATCGAGTTGGAAGCTACACCATGAGGTCACATTTGGTTTGTTTGCAGAGGAATCAATTTTTCATTCTTGCCCATTCCTATATAAGACAAGTACGTGGAAATATAAATCATGGAGAGCATCATATTCCTATAAAATGTTTAAAATGACACTCAAGGGGCCTTGGATATCATTTTCCTTATTGCCAAATATGTGTCCAAGTAATAAAATTATATTCATTATATTATATTATAAATTACTTGTGAGATACGGGCTGAAGTCGGCAGCCCCAGCCGACTTCAGCCCCGTTCTTTTTGGGGAAGAGCCGGAATAGAGGATCGCGAACGCGATCCTCTCCGGCCCCTCCGGGGGCGATCGGGGCGAGGGCGTCGTGGGCATCCGCGGCACCCCCCCCTCCAGCTAATCCGCGGCCAATCCGGCCACGGATTTCGCTCGACCGCCGCGATTCACGCGGCGGAGAGCCGTTGCCCTAGGGCTATAAAGCCTTCCCCCCCTCCTCCAGATCACGGCCGAGCTCCCTCTTCTTCCTCTCCTCCCTCTCCTCTCCCTCTCCTTCCTCTACTCCCGCTTCCCAAGTGGCCGGCGAGCCGCCTCGGCCAACCACCATCACCACTTGAGCCTCCTCTGTTTTGAGCTCTCCTTCCTCTCCGGAAAGCACCGCTGCCGTCGCCGCTGCTAGCTGCCGGACCGAGCCACCTGCTGCCGGAATCTGCCACCTCCGTCGACCGCCTGTGAGCCTCCTTCTCCTTGCCTTCGTCTTTTGCCAAATAACGTGATATTTTCCCCTGTTTTTGCCCCAAACCGAGATCCTTCTCGGTTCTTCCTCGACGCCGGTCGCCGCAGCAATCTGCCGCCGGCCACGACCGCCCTACCGACAGCCGCGTCCCCCGCGAGCCGCCGGCCGGGCCACCGTCCGGCCACCTAGGCCGGCCACCCTGCTGCCCTCCTTCCTCCCTCGTTTTCCCATCTCCCCTGTCCATGGGGAGATCGGGAAGGAAGAAGGCCCATTGTGGGCCGTGAGCACTTTGATGGGCCGTTGGGCCCAGTCCACTGCAGGCCCAACTTGGGCCCAGTCCAGTCCGGTTGGGCCCAGTTGGGCAGTACCTTTGTGGGCCCAACTTGGGCCCAGTTCAGATCCAAACCCGGAACCCGAACCCGAACCCGAACCCGGAACCCGAAACCCGGAACCCAAAATCCGAACCCATTTGGCCAATAAATGGAATTTTTCAGTTCAGCCCTTGGCAGTATATTATTTCACAAAAAGGTATTCTGTAATTTGTATTTGATCCCTGTAGGAAAGATTTATTACATAAAGTCCCTCAACTATATTTGTTTGGTCCTTTTACCCAAGTTTTATTACAGAACGGTGCTATGTAATTAGACATTGGTCCCTGAAACGAATTTTTATTGCATAAATGAACAAATTAGAGGCCAACCTTGGGAGGGCCCTATTGGGCCGAGTCTATGTGGGCCCATTGGGCCGTATCTGATGTGGGCCCTATCGGGCCATGTTCATTATGGACCAACTCTGGGCCCTGTTGGGCCGTGCCCAGTAGTATTATTTTTGGACTTTTGCTTAGCTCTGAAATTAACAAAAAAATTAATTAAATTTAAACAGGTGAACCTGATCCGCCTATCTGAAGTAGGGATTAAGCGAGAAGAAGTAAGTAACTTAATACTTCAAGTGTGATTTCCAAATTGTTTGATAAACTGATTAAGTTTCGACATATGTTTTGTATTTAGTAAAATGGGTCTAGCATATTAAATTTTATTTGAAAATTATGCTCTGAAATCCATAAATTATGACTGGGCAATTTATGAAATCTGTTTATATATATATATATATGCATTCTCAGCATGGCTATGATCTGTTCTGTTCTGTTCTAGCCCCGCCAATGGGGATTATACGTTGGACCTGTCGACTTGTAATCTGTGAGGAACCGGTTTCGATACCGCGCCACCGGTGATTAGAATAGTGATTTCTGGACACCGGCTACCATCGGTGGGTAAATATAGTGGATTTGGCACTTTTGTGCAACACCGGCTGCCATCGGTGGATAAATATAGTGGATTTGGCACTTTTGTGCAACACCGGCTGCCATCGGTGGATAATAATAGTGGATTTGGCACTTTGTGCAACCCATGCCACTGGGGTACGTGGCCGTAGCCTGTTTGTGTTGAGATTATGATATCAGAGTTTTTGGAAAAATGATAATAAGTTTTGAGAACAGTAAAACAATGTTATTTATGAATTATTCCAGTTACTATCCTGTATTTTGATCTGATATGCTCTGACCCCACTTTGGGGTATTTTGTTGCTTACTGGGCTAGTGTAGCTCATTATTTTATTTTCTCTATTTTTCAGATCCAGAGGCTTGATCGCACGGGATTGGGGAGTGCGTTAGATTCCTGATGATTTCTTCAGTTATTGGCATTTTAGTTAGATTAGTTTGGACATTTGAATTATGTTGGCAAATATGCTATTCTGAAATTTTGTAAGACTGCTTTTTGAATAATTATGTCATCTTTAAACATATGTGATTGCTTTGATATGATCAGCTGCCTTGCACGCCTGGGCGGCCCGCCGCACGGGCGTGCGGCGTCTGCCACGCCTCGGGCTCGGGGCGTGACAGATTTGGTGGTATCAGAGCTCAGGTTTAAGATCACTAGGGATCATAAGAGAAACAGTTATATTTGAGCCTAAGCTTTAGAATTCCTAGGATTCGTCGGAAAGGTTGAGAGATGGGTAGGAACTAAACAAGGGGATAATGTTTTTTTGTTTTTGCTAATTATCTCATATTATTCTGTTTGGATGATTTTATAACATCTATATATTTTTACTGAATCAGAATGCCGCCTCGTCGTGTCCGTAGCCTGAATCGGATGGTCAGGGGCTCTCGGGGAAGAGCCCCTACTAACCAAGCTGGCGAGGCATCGCATAGCTCAGGACCCCAGGGTCAATCAACTCTAGAAACTGCCGCCGGAAATCAAACTCGGGTGCTCGAACTGATTGAGGAGGTCGTTGGGTTAGTACGCCAACAGAGGCAACAACCTCAGCAACCAATCCAGCAAGTCATTGATCCTCCGGAGCAAAGAAGGAGTATAGCTGAATTCAAGAGAATGGCTCCTTCGGCTTTTAAAGGCACTACTAGTCCTCAAGAGGCCGAAGCCTGGATAGATGAAATGGAGAAAGCCTTCAGAGCAATGGAGTGCACCGATGAAGAGAAGGTCAGATTTGCCACCTATATGCTTCAGGACCGAGCTCATCATTGGTGGATGTCTGTGGAGCGCACATTGGCACCCGAGCAGGAGGCACTTACCTGGCAGAGGTTTCGCACAGCCTTCTACTCCAAGTATTTTCCTTCAAGTCGCCTTAGGGAGCTAGAGAGAGAATTTCTAAATCTGTCTCAAGGAACTATGACCGTGGATGAGTATGAGGCAGAGTTTGACAGGTTAGCTCGGTTTGCTCCCACCCTCGTCATAGATGCAGAGTCCCGGATGAGGAGATTTGAAGAAGGATTGAAGCCTCAATTACGTCGGGGTTTGGCCGTAGTGCACTCAACCAACTATGATGACCTGGTAGACAGGGCCAAGAATATGGAAATTGTCTGGAAGGAAACACAAGATTCAAAAGATAGAATACAAAAGAAGAGGAGCAGAGATGATGATACTCATAGTGGACAGAATTCTAGTAGGACAACAAAATCTCGTAATAGGTCTGGGCAATCAGAAAAGCAGGGATCTTATGGAGAGACTATTCAACAAGACCAGTCTAAATGTGAAGCATGTGGAGGTGCCCATAAGACAGAACTCTGCAGACGATTATCTGGCGCATGTTTCAGATGTGGTCAACAGGGTCATAAGATAGCAGAGTGCCCTCGTAATCGGCAAGTATCACAATCAGATCAGAGGCTCCAAGCTACAGGGATCCAACAAGTACAAGCTTCTCCTGCTCCGGTTCGGTCGGCTCAGCCTTCTTCTCCTGAGCAGCAGACAAGGGGGAGACCGCGCACACAGGGTCGTATTTACGCACTGACTCATCAGGATGCTCAGGCATCCAATACTGTGGTGTCAGGTACACTACCGGTTGCTTCTGTTTATGCTTATATACTATTTGATTATGGTGCTACACATTCCTTGTGTCATCGATATTTGTGCGAAAATATGACCTACCTTGTGTGCCGTTAGAGTATGATTTGCATGTTAGCACCCCTGCCGGAAGTGAGATGATTGGTAATCAGGTCTGCAAGACTTGTCCAGTTTAGATAGTAGGTAGAGACTTGCATGCTGATTTGATAGTTATAGATATGTATGACTTTGACACAATTCTCGGTATGGATTGGTTAGCATCACACTTTGTTGCCATTAACTGCCATGAAAAGCAGATCCGTGGAGATACTGAATTTGGCTCCATAGGTAGTGGTGCTTATACTTTCCCTCGAGTTCTCTGCTATGCACATTAAGCAGCCTGTATGTGTGGTTGATAGAAAAGAACAAGCGTTGAGGAGGCGCACGATTCCTTATGTTAAGATCCAGTAGAGCAATCACTCAGAACATGAGGCTACGCAGGAACTGGAGGACAAGATGATGAAAAAAAAAAAAAAATATCCGGACCTTTTTTTTGTAAACTAAGGTATGTTAAATTTCGAAGACGAAATTTTTATAAGGAGGAGAGAATGTGAGATACGGGCTGAAGTCGGCAGCCCCAGCCGACTTCAGCCCCGTTCTTTTTGGGGAAGAGCCGGAATAGAGGATCGCGAACGCGATCCTCTCCGGCCCCTCCGGGGGCGATCGGGGCGAGGGCGTCGTGGGCATCCGCGGCACCCCCCCCTCCAGCTAATCCGCGGCCAATCCGGCCACGGATTTCGCTCGACCGCCGCGATTCACGCGGCGGAGAGCCGTTGCCCTAGGGCTATAAAGCCTTCCCCCCCTCCTCCAGATCACGGCCGAGCTCCCTCTTCTTCCTCTCCTCCCTCTCCTCTCCCTCTCCTTCCTCTACTCCCGCTTCCCAAGTGGCCGGCGAGCCGCCTCGGCCAACCACCATCACCACTTGAGCCTCCTCTGTTTTGAGCTCTCCTTCCTCTCCGGAAAGCACCGCTGCCGTCGCCGCTGCTAGCTGCCGGACCGAGCCACCTGCTGCCGGAATCTGCCACCTCCGTCGACCGCCTGTGAGCCTCCTTCTCCTTGCCTTCGTCTTTTGCCAAATAATGTGATATTTTCCCCTGTTTTTGCCCCAAACCGAGATCCTTCTCGGTTCTTCCTCGACGCCGGTCGCCGCAGCAATCTGCCGCCGGCCACGACCGCCCTACCGACAGCCGCGTCCCCCGCGAGCCGCCGGCCGGGCCACCGTCCGGCCACCTAGGCCGGCCACCCTGCTGCCCTCCTTCCTCCCTCGTTTTCCCATCTCCCCTGTCCATGGGGAGATCGGGAAGGAAGAAGGCCCATTGTGGGCCGTGAGCACTTTGATGGGCCGTTGGGCCCAGTCCACTGCAGGCCCAACTTGGGCCCAGTCCAGTCCGGTTGGGCCCAGTTGGGCAGTACCTTTGTGGGCCCAACTTGGGCCCAGTTCAGATCCAAACCCGGAACCCGAACCCGAACCCGAACCCGGAACCCGAAACCCGGAACCCAAAATCCGAACCCATTTGGCCAATAAATGGAATTTTTCAGTTTAGCCCTTGGCAGTATATTATTTCACAAAAAGGTATTCTGTAATTTGTATTTGATCCCTGTAGGAAAGATTTATTACATAAAGTCCCTCAACTATATTTGTTTGGTCCTTTTACCCAAGTTTTATTACAGAACGGTGCTATGTAATTAGACATTGGTCCCTGAAACGAATTTTTATTGCATAAATGAACAAATTAGAGGCCAACCTTGGGAGGGCCCTATTGGGCCGAGTCTATGTGGGCCCATTGGGCCGTATCTGATGTGGGCCCTATCGGGCCATGTTCATTATGGACCAACTCTGGGCCCTGTTGGGCCGTGCCCAGTAGTATTATTTTTGGACTTTTGCTTAGCTCTGAAATTAACAAAGAAATTAATTAAATTTAAACAGGTGAACCTGATCCGCCTATCTGAAGTAGGGATTAAGCGAGAAGAAGTAAGTAACTTAATACTTCAAGTGTGATTTCCAAATTGTTTGATAAACTGATTAAGTTTCGACATATGTTTTGTATTTAGTAAAATGGGTCTAGCATGTTAAATTTTATTTGAAAATTATGCTCTGAAATCCATAAATTATGACTGGGCAATTTATGAAATCTGTTTATATATATATATATATGCATTCTCAGCATGGCTATGATCTGTCCTGTTCTGTTCTGGCCCCGCCAATGGGGATTATACGTTGGACCTGTCGACTTGTAATCTGTGAGGAACCGGTTTCGACACCGCGCCACCGGTGATTAGAATAGTGGTTTCTGGACACCGGCTGCCATCGGTGGGTAAATATAGTGGATTTGGCACTTTTGTGCAACACCGGCTGCCATCGGTGGATAAATATAGTGGATTTGGCACTTTTGTGCAACACCGGCTGCCATCGGTGGATAATAATAGTGGATTTGGCACTTTGTGCAACCCATGCCACTGGGGTACGTGGCCGTAGCCTGTTTGTGTTGAGATTATGATATCAGAGTTTTTGGAAAAATGATAATAAGTTTTGAGAACAGTAAAACAATGTTATTTATGAATTATTCCAGTTACTATCCTGTATTTTGATCTGATATGCTCTGACCCCACTTTGGGGTATTTTGTTGCTTACTGGGCTAGTGTAGCTCATTATTTTATTTTCTCTATTTTTCAGATCCAGAGGCTTGATCGCACGGGATTGGGGAGTGCGTTAGATTCCTGATGATTTCTTCAGTTATTGGCATTTTAGTTAGATTAGTTTGGACATTTGAATTATGTTGGCAAATATGCTATTCTGAAATTTTGTAAGACTGCTTTTTGAATAATTATGTCATCTTTAAACATATGTGATTGCTTTGATATGATCAGCTGCCTTGCACGCCTGGGCGGCCCGCCGCACGGGCGTGCGGCGTCTGCCACGCCTCGGGCTCGGGGCGTGACATTACTATAGTACAATTAAAAACTATATCTTTGAAAGATTAATTTTTTATTACTTTTGTTCATTTAATATGTGGTGAATGTGATAAAGTCTGGATATTTTACCTTCCCTATAAAAATTCAGGCTTGTCCCTTGTCCATCTCCCCTCTTTTGTCCTCCACCCATTTTCTACTTTGTTCTTGCTTGTCTTCCTTTTCTAATAATTCTTGTATCTTCCATTTCTGAATAAAATTGGTTAGCCTTACCTATCCTTTCTCTCTCAAAAAAAATGAAAGAGTTGAAGATAGAAATATGCTATCAAAAATGTCATTGGGCTAAAGATTTTGGGACTTGAGTAGCATAGGTATCAAAACTAATCATTCTTAATGATTCATAGTAATGGACATTTCATTCATGATTCCCATTCCTGACCAAACAACAAAGCCCAAATTGGAAGAACTATAGGCTAAAACATGATGGCCAAGTGGTTCCTTCTACTAGTACCGTATGGTATAGTTCCTTATCGGCATACAGTACATTGGTATTAGCATATCAAAACTATATGTTGGTGCAGTATGATATTGATAGATGGAGCATTACCCATAATTTGGTGCAGTATAGTGTGACCTTTATGCACCAACACTATTGATAGCAATTAGTTTGAAGAATATCAACTTGTTTGCACCCAAAACATCATTTTATCAATGTAAGTTGGTTGGAATAAGATACTTCATTCTTTTGATGTGTACAGGGATCTAACATACCAAGGCGATGAAAGGAATGAACGTCATGAGATATACCTTCATAAATGAAATGCTAATTCCAGATGTTTAGGGATTATGACATTGATGTCACTCCAAAACTGCATGTAAAATGGTTGCACTTGTTATTGTTTGGTTGTTGGATTATAATGGCATGCTTGTTAATTTAATTCAATTAATGTATTTGTGCTTATACACCATGACTTGGATTTCATATGAAAGAACATAAAAGCATATGTAGAAGTAGAAGGTCGGGTTATTGCTAAGAATTTGTTTCCACCTAGTTACCCAAGTAGAAGTGGTTGCAAGACTTGGTGCAGATTTGGGCAAATTAAGTGGGATTATTGAGAAAAACAGTAGGAACCTAGGAAGCAAGTGTAAGAGCGAGTTGCACTCAAGAGATTCTGAAGAAAGCATAGTGTAACACCTAATAAGGAATTGGACCTACTTCACTTGACCGGTAAGAGTTGAAGTAGAAGATGGGCAATAAAAAAAAAGAGAAAATTCTATTCAACTTGGAGTAGGAGAGCAAAAAAGAGGATAGAGCCTTGTTCTACTCAGAGTAGGAGATGGAAAAAAAAGAATAGAGCCTTGTTAGACTTGGAGTAGGAAATGGACTCCTGCTCCATCCCAATTTCCTACGAGAGATAGAAAACCTAGCTTCCAATGGCTATTTAAAGATCCCCACACTCTCTTTCGCCTCACTGCCGACAGATTTTGCCAATCACCACCGCTAGACCATCGTTAGTTCCTTCTCCTCTTGACTTCCAAAGGTCTTGGTTCATGGTGCTTACCGGAGATTTTAATTGAGTGCTCGTCAGAGTCTTAGATTCTAAAAGAGATCGTCGAAATTATTTAGAGTACTTATAGTTCAATTTTCGTTCGCAAAGTGAGTAATGATCTTTCTTTTCTAGATTCTTTATTTATATAATATTATTTTTATATCAAATAAATTGTTAATCAATTTATATGTGATTTATGAATATTATGAGATAGAGATTTGAATAAAAAATAGATATATAATTTGGAGTAATATTTTTTTCACTATTGTTATATTGTTTGCTGATCTTACATCGTATATATATTTTTCTAATTTTTTTTAATATGTATCAAATTTGAACTCTCAGCCTAACTATATACTAGATCTTACTAATTAGAGGTTATGCATTGGCACTTTGACTATAATTGAGCTCATTGATTCTGTTTCTAGCTTTGCCATGGGATATAAATATTGTCTTTTGGCCAACTTTGTAGTGTATAAATGCGATATTTTGTCCCACTCTGTATGATATAAGTGTGGTTCTTTTTATGGCCTAGCCATGGGGTATAAGTATGGCCATAGTTAAAGGCAATTGAGTTGAATATGATTTATTTTGAATCAAATTTATGATTATGTACATGAATATTTGAAAGATATGAATTTTAATATATATGTCTTTCAAAACAGAATTGGTTGTTTTTATATTGATTCATGATAATTTATGTTTTACTATTGTATATTATATTATTACAAGAATTATCTAGTTAGAATATTCATTACTAATTGGGTTGTCTAACTCATTATACGACTTCTTATTTTTTTATAGATTCAGATAACTAGTCTGACCGGAGTTCTAATATGAGAGAAAGACTAGCAGAACTTTGGCATAGATTATCTTAGATTTGAGTTTATTTAAATTAATGTATTATTTTAGAATATTGTTAGAATTGTGAAATTTTAAATTTTTGAGTTAGTTATTAAAATGAAGTTTGAATATTATTATTTAAAGTTATTTCATCGTATGTTTATAATATTATGATGAGATGTCTTGCATGTTTGTAGAGAGAGTTTTCTATGAGTATGCGGCAATTATCACAGCCCTCGGCTCGCGATCTTAGGTCAGGGGCATGACAATTATTATGGTATCAGAGCATAAGTGGATAAATTATAATATATAAAATCAGACATTGGATGAGTGTATATACGTGGTAGACGTACAAACATTGAAATGTTAATCTATATTGATTACAAAATAAGTTTCTTAAATAATTGAGACATCTTTTTCTAGGATTTCTTAATAAAAAAAATGTACGTCATCTATTTGATACTTTTGGATCTTGTCATTAAAAGATATTTAGTGAATTCAGAGAATATTGGTGGTTTAAATTAGAGTTGCAAAGCGAAAGCATGATGAATTGAATTATTTTGAAATTGGTCAAATATGATAATTTTGATTTGCGAAGTGTTATGACTTGATTTGAAAGAAGCATCCTCAACTCTTTGAAGACCCAGGTAAGAAAATTTTGAGGGCAAATTTTTTTTAGGAGGGAAGAATGTAACACCCAACCCAACTAATAAGAAATTGAACCTACTTCACTTAACCAGTAAGTGTTGAAGTAGAAGAAAAAAAAAAGAGATAAAACCCTATTCAACTTGGAGTAGGAGATTGAAAAAAAGGATAGAACCTTATTGGACTTAGTGTAGAAGATGGAAAAAAAAGGATAGAGTCCTGTTTAACTTTGACAAGGAGATGGACTCCTCCATTCTAATTTTCTAAAAAATCTAGCCTCCAACGGCTATTTAAAAACCTCCATACTCCCTTTCACTTCACAACCGACAGGCTTCGCCAATCACCACTATTGGTTCCTTCTCCTCTTAACTTCCAAAGGTCTAGGCTTACAGTGCTCACCAAAGATTGCAATAGAGCACTCACAGGAGTCTTAGATTCTAAGAGAGATTGTCAAAAATATTTGAACCTATAGTTCGGTTTTGCTCACAAGTAAATAATGATCCTTCTTTCTAGATTTTTATTTATATAATAATATTTTTATATCAAATAAATTGTTAATTGATTTATATATGATTTATGAATTTTACGAGATGATGATTTGAATAAAAAATAGATTTATAATTTGGAGCAATATTGTCTAGACTATTATTATATTGTTTACTGATCTTACATCATATATATATATATATATTTTGATTGGATTATGATAAATACAATATTTTGTAAAAAGATATAGATTTTAATAGATTTGCATTCTAAAGCAGAATTGGTTATGTCTTTATACTGATTTGTAGTAATTTGTGTTTTACTATTGTATCTTAAATTATTACATAAATTATCTAGTAGGATATTCATTACTTACTGAGTTATTTAGCTTATTGTACGATTTCTTATTTTTTTATAGATTCAGAGAACTAATTTGACGGGGGTTCCAATAAAGGAGAGCGACTAACAGAACTTTGGCCTAGATTATCTTAGATTAGAGTTTAGTTAAATTGATGTATTATTTTAGAACATTGTTAGAATTTTGAAATATTTAAATTTCTGAGTTAGTTATTAAAATAAAGTTTGAATATTATTATTTAAAGTTATTTCGCTACATATTTATGATATCGAGATGAGATACCATACATACTTATAGGGAGAGTTTTCTATAAGTATGCGGCGGTTGCCGCGACCCTCGGCTCATGATCTTAGGTTAGGGACATGGCATAGCATCTTGATAGAAGTTTCAGAATAAAGTTTCCACCAAATTAAATATCCCTAGAAATGTGGAAAAGGGTTATGAAGAAGGAGCAAGCTCATTATATGCAATTTGTATAGGGACTAGGGGTGCCCTATTTCTAAAGCAGGGTTGTCCAACTATCACTCGAACTGCTTGTGATTGAATAGGTAAATGTTAGATGGCAACTTTGAGACAACAACTCCGACATAATTAGGGACCACCCAAGCGGTAGTTCGGGGCCCATATGCAACTTGTATAGGTACTAGAGAAGTCTTTTTTCTAAAGCAAGGTCTTCTAGCTACCACTTGGATGGCCTATGATTAAACAGGTTCCATGACTTGAATGTAATTAGATGGCAACTTTGAGACAACAATCCTGCTTAATGATGGGCCACCTAAGTGAGAGTTTAGATAACCTTAATTCAAAGATTGGCCATCCAGTCTTCATATACTGACTCGAGAGGATTCCAATCCTACAAAGATAGGAAAGTGGGATAAGATAGGAAAGTAGTTAATAACTGAAACACATGGTAAAATCTTGAAAAAAAGTTGGAGAAAAGAAGGTGACAGAAAAGCTAGTAAATGTTATGCCCTTTGCTTTAAGGAATCCATCAGGAAAAAAAAGTGGGACGCCACGACCTAGCCTTTGTGGATCCATCGACATGGCTTAGAGAAAGAATTATTAGAAGGGAAACCATATGAATCAGAAAAGACATAACAAATTTCTAAAAGAGAGACTTTTTTGAGAAGACAAAATGAAGTGTTGATCTGCCATGGCATGGCAGGGCACGTAAAACATATATTTATGCTGATATCCTACCAGCATGTTGCATTGGTATAGTATGTATTTTCTATATGCTTTTACTTGGCTTGTTGTCATGCTAGAAAGTGGTAAGCATTGACATACAATGGAATAGCATAATGTGATAGATACTATGCTATTACCAAACCAGTGCACTATTAACATACAATATACATCTTTTATGAAATTAAATACAACTGTTCAGATTTACTGCTCATGTATAATTATCGGAAGATGGAAATCCACATGTTAAAAGAATCCAATCCATCATAAATTCAACTTTGTGGATAATCATTTCCATTTTTGGATCAATAATGCGCCAACCTTAGCTAGAGCTCACTTAATCGATCAACCAATGGTTGGATCAATATACCCAAATTAGACTATTAATTAGTCAAGTCTTGGTTTTACTAAAGAGGACTTTCAATTTGTCAGGCAATTGAAAATTGACTGCATAGGCATATTCCATCAATGGATAGATCACCCCTAAAATTGAAATAAATCCAAAATTAGAACTATCCATGTTCTTGGCTCTAAATCAAACCAATTCATGGATAATTTTAGCATACAAGAGTGAAACCTAGTTCAAATGTGAAGCTATATTTCCGGCAGTACCCCAATCTTAACTTGTTTGGGTTCTTTAGGATTTTTCTATTTTCTCGGGCTTCTAAGATGTGGATAATAGAGTACTAGAATGCTTGTAATTATCAATATGGAGAAATGGAACTAAACTATTTAAAGCTCTGTATAAGAAGAATTGACTCTAGGAGTACCTTGATCGACCTTTGAAGTAAATGAGTTGACCCTTGAATGGCCACAGACAAAAGACAGAAGACAGTAAAATTTAGCATGTTGGCAAGTTGACCCTTGTCAATGCATCAGTCGACCCCTAAACCAAAAGAGTCGACACCACAATGGCCACAAACGAAAAGCAAAGTGCAGCATAAATAAGAAATATTTTGAGTCGACCTCTAAAGGTCACGAGTCGACTCTTGAAGATCATGACTCAACTCTTAAAGAAGTCGAGTCGACCCGTCTGTGCTTAATAACAATAACAGGTAGTTTTTAGTAAATAAAAATGGCCATTTTTGTCTCACAATGGCTCATGCAGCCTATCTAATGGCTAAAAGTATCTTCAAACTACAATTTGATGGGATAAATGTATCAGTGATGGTCTATCTATTCATTCTTTCACTCATGATCTCAATTAGAGCCAAATACCAAGCGACCTACAACTTTGAAAGAAAAAAGAAAGAGATTTTGTGAGCTTTACAGTCTGGTAAAAATCTTCATGTATCTACACCAATACAATAATATAAATTTAAAAATAGCAAGAAATTATTACACACATTATGAAATTATAAACTGATTATCAATAATGCTCGAATAAACAGTATGCAATATGTACATCAAATATCAATAGAAATCGAACCACTCAAGAATAATATATCATATGATATCTCATAAATTTTTAATAATATTTTCAGGCAGCTTTTCATTCTGTTCTTTTTTAATTCGACCCGGATCTAGGATCAATTATCTTTTCCACTTTGCACCAAATCTCAGTCACATTTTCTGCTAGTGATGGGGCAATCAATAGGTGTATTTTCCACCGGTAATGGGACAATCGATAGTGTTACATTTTCAGTCTATGATGGGGCAATCAATGATAACGAGATCAGCACAGAGTTCTTGTTTATTCAATCAAGTTTACATCTGCGCATCAATTCTTTCTATTTTTGGCGGCCCCTAGTGGCCGATGATCCACAAGCGTGCTGGTAGCGACCTACGGCCATGCCGGTAGTGTGCCATGCTCGACGACAAATGGAAAAAATGGATGAAAAGAATGTGAAAGAGGGGAGACCCTGTTCACGATCATTCCGGCGACTCACCGGCTAGATTTCAAGCAAAATGGTGGCCCAAAATTGGAAAAAAGGAAGAAAGAAAGCTTACCTTGCATCCAGCAAGCTCTCCCAGCTGGATCGACGATGAACACCCCGAGATCCTCCATGGCAACAATCTCAAAAATCATCTCAAATCGGCAACAAACTTGGGTGATCAACAGTGAGGCTCGAAGGAAGGGTGAGTTTTTCTTAAATAGACATGGAGGCTAGGGTTTTCTAGCCTCTGACGGAGTCAAAGAGGACCCAGAGTCGGTCTCCTCTTCCGACTCAAATAGGGGAACCTCGTTCTTTTATTTTTGTTTCGTTTGGGCCAAGAAGACTAGGCCGATCAAGTGGATCAGGCCTACTAGTTTATTGGGTCTTACAAGCCTGGCAAGGATGCCAAAGCTTAAATAGAAAAAGAATATGAGAACTTGTGCAGGCATGTATTTAGTCCTATATTTGCTATACATTGGGTATCCTAGACACCTTTTAGCTGGCCTTTTTGGGTGAGATCCTGGGTTGTTAGACTAGCTATTTGGGTTGTCAAAAAGGAGGAAAGCAAAGTTTCGAGAAGTGAAAACATTCCAATTAGGAAGGTGAGAGGGAAATAGACAAAGTGAGGAGAAAACAAGGAGAAAGACAAGAAAAAACTAGAGGATGGAATTGATTTTCTCATATTAAAGTTCTATTTGGAAAAAAAAAACTATATCAAAGTGGAATGAACTTTATATTTTTTATGTGCAATAAAATTTGTGACTACAGGATGGTATTATTATAGGGTGACAAGTCGTTGGATAAACATTGATCTCAAAGATAATTTGGACACTAATTTTGTTATACATCTATCGTGACGAAACTAGCTTACAACTAAGATGTCAATAGTGGTGTTATTCTATTATAACAAACTGACAGTCATACGATTTTTGACCATTATAGTGGTTATAATGGCTGATGAGAGCACAAAAGTGCGACCTACATGTTACTAAAATTAGTGTTATTGCTAACTAATAATGATAAATTCACTAGATTAATATTATATTTGGGTTTAACATAGATTAGTATAAATTAGAGATAAAATGCACATTGAGTACAAATTTGACTTCAAATCGGGTCCGAGTCGGGTTCGGGTCCGAGTCGGGTTCGGGTCCGAATCGGCTCCATTTCTTTTGAGCCTTTGGAAAATAATTTTGGGAAAAGCTAAATTTGCCATAAGGTGCTGGGTGACCCGTGAGAATTGCACTTGACCTCCAGCCAGAATAGATGACCCGTCCGTCTACAAGCAAAATTTCATATCATACTATATGACTAATCGGATGGAACTTGATGTCTCCCATGTCCTCCCAGCCATCCGCACGCATCACAAAGCTCCCGGCTCCTCCCTCCTTCCACGATCGCTGCCAGCCGTCACCGCACCCAGCTTCATCCGGGCAAGGGAGAAAAAAAAAAGAATGAACCAAGCGCCGTCCGCGTTCATCACGGATCCCGTATCCGTCCGAGAGCCAAAGAAGAAGATGGATCTTCTTCCATCCGTGAAGCACTCCTTCCGGCGATCCCGCAGGCCTTCAAGAAGCCGCTTCAGCCGCCCGTGATTCTCCCCCAAATCCCATGCGCGTCTCCTCCCTTCCGCTTTCATCCCGGAATCCTAGCGACCAGCCCACGGGTCATCACCTCCTCACAGCATCCAAGCAATCCCACTGCCAGCAGCCTGTGAATCACCCCCTCCACGGATCAAGCTCCCAGCATCACGCGTCCGTGAATGGTGTCTTCCCAAGATCCCGCGGCAGCCTCCAAATGATTTCGAGCACCAACTCTCAACGTCCGCGTCATCCCCGCCTTGCAGCCGGCCCATGCGTTGCGCCTCAGCCCGCGTCTCCTCCATTCCAGCCGTCGGCATTCAACGCCAACGTCCCAGCCGCTCACAGCAGCGTCCTCCTCCAGCAACGGTTCCGGGATCCAAGCATCAGCCGTGAATCATCCCGCGCCCGAGCTCCATGGATCGCGCCTCCTTCCTTCCGCGAGCGATCCCGGAATCCCAAGCATCCTCAGCCTATAAATAGGGTGGCCAAAAGAAGAAGAAGGGAGTCCTCGGCTTGGTGGTGGCCGGCGGGTCCAGGGAGAGAAGAAGAAACAGGGGAGTGGGAGTACTCTGTTTCTTTTGGGAAGAAGAAAAAAAAAAAAAAAAAAAAGAAGAAGAGGGAATTAGTATTTTCCACCGTGGGAGAGAGAGAAGAGATTTGTTTTTGTTTTATTTTCTTTATTTTATTTGCAAAGTAGAAGGAGTATTAAGCCTCTAATCTCCATTTTTATTTGTAATCAGTTTTTCTTTTTATGAAATCCATCAATTTTCTTTCATGCAATCCCTGTTCTAGATTCAAGTTAATTTCTGTTTATGAAATCTTTTAATTGTTCTTTTTATGCAATACATTAAATCTTCCTTTATGCAAATTGTGTTCACTTCAATTTTCTTGTTTTCATCCATTTTAATTTATGCTAAAACTTTTCTTTGATTAGTTAAATATATAAATGCTTTTCGAATTTAAATACCTACCTTTTAGTTAATTTCAATTAAAAAACATTCTCCGGTAGACTAGAGAATCCATCAACATCCTCAAAATAATGTTTTTCTTTAATCATTCAAAAATCGATTTCAAATCCGAGTGAACGTTCTGATTTTTATGCAACTCCAATCGCCTCCCTGTGGATCGACCTCTTACAACCGCTATTCTTCGAGTAGGAAAGGTAAGAGTAGAATTTAAATTTAACTTTTGTTCGTCGGTTCTAACAACGATCTGTCTAGCATATTTTTAGGTAGACAGAAATCGGTCGAACAATGGCTGTTGTTAACCAACCTATTTGATTTCAAATTGTTTACTAGTAAAGCAATAAATTTCATAGTGACCATCATGACAACCATATTAATTTAGGTATGATAGGTTAATGCCATAGGGCAAGCATCTCTAACTGATAAACTGGACGCACATTTTGATATACACCTATTGGGACTTAGTTTACTACTTAGATGTCAATAGCGGTGTTATTCCAATATAATGATAGTGAAAATGTTATTGAACATATCATCATGGTTGTGATGACCATTATTTTGCCAAGCTGTATGATTTGGAGTTATTTATTATTAAAATAATGACTTATGATTAAGTTATTATGATGGTGTTATAACAGAAAATTGCAGGATATAATGAAAGACAATGCAATTATTTTTAAAATCATTATTCACTCAGTAATATATATATGTATATATATATATATATATATATATATATATATATATATATGTTAAGGTGATAGATACTTTCTTTGAGAAAACTAGTAAAGAATTAGAATTTTAAAAGAGCTTATATCATTTAGGGAAAATAACAGCTGTTACTATTGTTATGCAATGGTCATTATAACGGAATAATGGATAAATAATGGTTGTTCTTCAAATGTTCATATTAACATGAATAATGTAATGGCCCCCCTCTAGAACTGTTATAATGCCATGGCAGCCATTATATTTAAAATTATGCTACAAAGGAATTAACAAGAAATGAGTAATCCATTTCTTTTGTTACATCATGTTGCTAGAAAACATAGTGAACATTAAACTTGCAAGCCAGGATATGTCGCCTTTAGAAACATAATAATAGCCTTTATGGCAACTTAATATTTGCAACTGAAAATAGTATTTTTTTAGTTTTATCTTGGTTTCACAAGATTCATTTCTAGGCTGCCATTTCGAATAAAGTTAGTAAAGCGTTTGAATAGCTCCAAAATTGTTCCTCAGTGCTCTTGTATCTTCAGGAGCTCATTTTAACAACAAACGCAAACCTCATATTGCCTGCTACTGAACTTATCTGAAACATAGAACTAAGATGTTTCATGTATCACAAAAGTTAACAGCAAAACAAACAGTGGCATATTACAGAAATATGGAAAAATGCCAATTTTTTTATGCCGACGCTAGATATAAGCATCGGTAATTTGGCTCCAGCGCAAAAATTTGCCGACGCTTCTAGGTAGCGTTAGCAGAAATTAAACTACGATGACACTAATAAGTGTCGTCAAAAGCAAAATAAGCTAAAATGGCGCTTATAAGCATCGTCAAAATCAACCCTAAGATGACGCTTATATATGTCGTCCGAGGCCTAACACTAACCTAAGACGATGCTTATAAGTATCGTCGGAAGCCTACCTAACATGGTACCTAAGACGATGCTTATAAGCGTCGTCAGATGCTATTATAAAACCCAAACCTCCAACTAGAGATGGGCACTGGGCCGGGCTGCCCACGGCCCGGCACGGCACGGCACGAAGCGGGCCGTGCCTGGCACAGCCCCTTTGAGAGGGCCGTGCTGGGCTAGAGGGTCCTGGCCAGCGGGCCGTGCCTGGCACGGCCCGCTTCGGGCCTGGGCCGGCACGGCCCGGTCTAGGCCCGCGGGCCAAGCACGGCACGGCCCGCGGGCCAGCACGGCACGGCCCATAAGGGCCTGGGCCGGGCTGGCACGCGGGCCTGGCACGGTCCGGGCCTGGGCCCGGCTCGGCCCGATAAAAATTAATGCTTCATAAATTTTTTTAATAAATTAATAAATATTGAATACTAAGAATTCATGAGATATACCTTCATAAATGAAATGCTAATTCCAGATGTTTAGGGATTATGACATTGATGTCACTCCAAAACTGCATGTAAAATGGTTGCACTTGTTATTGTTTGGTTGTTGGATTATAATGGCATGCTTGTTAATTTAATTCAATTAATGTATTTGTGCTTATACACCATGACTTGGATTTCATATGAAAGAACATAAAAGCATATGTAGAAGTAGAAGGTCGGGTTATTGCTAAGAATTTGTTTCCACCTAGTTACCCAAGTAGAAGTGGTTGCAAGACTTGGTGCAGATTTGGGCAAATTAAGTGGGATTATTGAGAAAAACAGTAGGAACCTAGGAAGCAAGTGTAAGAGCGAGTTGCACTCAAGAGATTCTGAAGAAAGCATAGTGTAACACCTAATAAGGAATTGGACCTACTTCACTTGACCGGTAAGAGTTGAAGTAGAAGATGGGCAATAAAAAAAAAGAGAAAATTCTATTCAACTTGGAGTAGGAGAGCAAAAAAGAGGATAGAGCCTTGTTCTACTCAGAGTAGGAGATGGAAAAAAAAGAATAGAGCCTTGTTAGACTTGGAGTAGGAAATGGACTCCTGCTCCATCCCAATTTCCTACGAGAGATAGAAAACCTAGCTTCCAATGGCTATTTAAAGATCCCCACACTCTCTTTCGCCTCACTGCCGACAGATTTTGCCAATCACCACCGCTAGACCATCGTTAGTTCCTTCTCCTCTTGACTTCCAAAGGTCTTGGTTCATGGTGCTTACCGGAGATTTTAATTGAGTGCTCGTCAGAGTCTTAGATTCTAAAAGAGATCGTCGAAATTATTTAGAGTACTTATAGTTCAATTTGATCTTTCTTTTCTAGATTCTTTATTTATATAATATTATTTTTATATCAAATAAATTG
Organism: Phoenix dactylifera; assembly: GCF_051530095.1. Taxonomy (NCBI): domain Eukaryota; kingdom Viridiplantae; phylum Streptophyta; class Magnoliopsida; order Arecales; family Arecaceae; genus Phoenix; species Phoenix dactylifera. Next base: position 12,274,074 of record NC_143191.1, read on the forward strand.
TTAATCAATTTATATGTGATTTATGAATATTATGAGATAGAGATTTGAATAAAAAATAGATATATAATTTGGAGTAATATTTTTTTCACTATTGTTATATTGTTTGCTGATCTTACATCGTATATATATTTTTCTAATTTTTTTTTAATATGTATCAAATTTGAACTCTCAGCCTAACTATATACTAGATCTTACTAATTAGAGGTTATGCATTGGCACTTTGACTATAATTGAGCTCATTGATTCTGTTTCTAGCTTTGACATGGGATATAAATATTGTCTTTTGGCCAACTTTGTAGTGTATAAATGCGATATTTTGTCCCACTCTGTATGATATAAGTGTGGTTCTTTTTATGGCCTAGCGATGGGGTATAAGTATGGCCATAGTTAAAGGCAATTGAGTTGAATATGATTTATTTTGAATCAAATTTATGATTATGTACATGAATATTTGAAAGATATGAATTTTAATATATATGTCTTTCAAAACAGAATTGGTTGTTTTTATATTGATTCATGATAATTTATGTTTTACTATTGTATATTATATTATTACAAGAATTATCTAGTTAGAATATTCATTACTAATTGGGTTGTCTAACTCATTATACGACTTCTTATTTTTTTATAGATTCAGATAACTAGTCTGACCGGAGTTCTAATATGAGAGAAAGACTAGCAGAACTTTGGCATAGATTATCTTAGATTTGAGTTTATTTAAATTAATGTATTATTTTAGAATATTGTTAGAATTGTGAAATTTTAAATTTTTGAGTTAGTTATTAAAATGAAGTTTGAATATTATTATTTAAAGTTATTTCATCGTATGTTTATAATATTATGATGAGATGTCTTGCATGTTTGTAGAGAGAGTTTTCTATGAGTATGCGGCAATTATCACAGCCCTCGGCTCGCGATCTTAGGTCAGGGGCATGACAATTATTATGGTATCAGAGCATAAGTGGATAAATTATAATATATAAAATCAGACATTGGATGAGTGTATATACGTGGTAGACGTACAAACATTGAAATGTTAATCTATATTGATTACAAAATAAGTTTCTTAAATAATTGAGACATCTTTTTCTAGGATTTCTTAATAAAAAAAATGTACGTCATCTATTTGATACTTTTGGATCTTGTCATTAAAAGATATTTAGTGAATTCAGAGAATATTGGTGGTTTAAATTAGAGTTGCAAAGCGAAAGCATGATGAATTGAATTATTTTGAAATTGGTCAAATATGATAATTTTGATTTGCGAAGTGTTATGACTTGATTTGAAAGAAGCATCCTCAACTCTTTGAAGACCCAGGTAAGAAAATTTTGAGGGCAAATTTTTTTTAGGAGGGAAGAATGTAACACCCAACCCAACTAATAAGAAATTGAACCTACTTCACTTAACCAGTAAGTGTTGAAGTAGAAGAAAAAAAAAAGAGATAAAACCCTATTCAACTTGGAGTAGGAGATTGAAAAAAAGGATAGAACCTTATTGGACTTAGTGTAGAAGATGGAAAAAAAAGGATAGAGTCCTGTTTAACTTTGACTAGGAGATGGACTCCTCCATTCTAATTTTCTAAAAAATCTAGCCTCCAACGGCTATTTAAAAACCTCCATACTCCCTTTCACTTCACAACCGACAGGCTTCGCCAATCACCACTATTGGTTCCTTCTCCTCTTAACTTCCAAAGGTCTAGGCTTACAGTGCTCACCAAAGATTGCAATAGAGCACTCACAGGAGTCTTAGATTCTAAGAGAGATTGTCAAAAATATTTGAACCTATAGTTCGGTTTTGCTCACAAGTAAATAATGATCCTTCTTTCTAGATTTTTATTTATATAATAATATTTTTATATCAAATAAATTGTTAATTGATTTATATATGATTTATGAATTTTACGAGATGATGATTTGAATAAAAAATAGATTTATAATTTGGAGCAATATTGTCTAGACTATTATTATATTGTTTACTGATCTTACATCATATATATATATATATATTTTGATTGGATTATGATAAATACAATATTTTGTAAAAAGATATAGATTTTAATAGATTTGCATTCTAAAGCAGAATTGGTTATGTCTTTATACTGATTTGTAGTAATTTGTGTTTTACTATTGTATCTTAAATTATTACATAAATTATCTAGTAGGATATTCATTACTTACTGAGTTATTTAGCTTATTGTACGATTTCTTATTTTTTTATAGATTCAGAGAACTAATTTGACGGGGGTTCCAATAAAGGAGAGCGACTAACAGAACTTTGGCCTAGATTATCTTAGATTAGAGTTTAGTTAAATTGATGTATTATTTTAGAACATTGTTAGAATTTTGAAATATTTAAATTTCTGAGTTAGTTATTAAAATAAAGTTTGAATATTATTATTTAAAGTTATTTCGCTACATATTTATGATATCGAGATGAGATACCATACATACTTATAGGGAGAGTTTTCTATAAGTATGCGGCGGTTGCCGCGACCCTCGGCTCATGATCTTAGGTTAGGGACATGGCATAGCATCTTGATAGAAGTTTCAGAATAAAGTTTCCACCAAATTAAATATCCCTAGAAATGTGGAAAAGGGTTATGAAGAAGGAGCAAGCTCATTATATGCAATTTGTATAGGGACTAGGGGTGCCCTATTTCTAAAGCAGGGTTGTCCAACTATCACTCGAACTGCTTGTGATTGAATAGGTAAATGTTAGATGGCAACTTTGAGACAACAACTCCGACATAATTAGGGACCACCCAAGCGGTAGTTCGGGGCCCATATGCAACTTGTATAGGTACTAGAGAAGTCTTTTTTCTAAAGCAAGGTCTTCTAGCTACCACTTGGATGGCCTATGATTAAACAGGTTCCATGACTTGAATGTAATTAGATGGCAACTTTGAGACAACAATCCTGCTTAATGATGGGCCACCTAAGTGAGAGTTTAGATAACCTTAATTCAAAGATTGGCCATCCAGTCTTCATATACTGACTCGAGAGGATTCCAATCCTACAAAGATAGGAAAGTGGGATAAGATAGGAAAGTAGTTAATAACTGAAACACATGGTAAAATCTTGAAAAAAAGTTGGAGAAAAGAAGGTGACAGAAAAGCTAGTAAATGTTATGCCCTTTGCTTTAAGGAATCCATCAGGAAAAAAAAGTGGGACGCCACGACCTAGCCTTTGTGGATCCATCGACATGGCTTAGAGAAAGAATTATTAGAAGGGAAACCATATGAATCAGAAAAGACATAACAAATTTCTAAAAGAGAGACTTTTTTGAGAAGACAAAATGAAGTGTTGATCTGCCATGGCATGGCAGGGCACGTAAAACATATATTTATGCTGATATCCTACCAGCATGTTGCATTGGTATAGTATGTATTTTCTATATGCTTTTACTTGGCTTGTTGTCATGCTAGAAAGTGGTAAGCATTGACATACAATGGAATAGCATAATGTGATAGATACTATGCTATTACCAAACCAGTGCACTATTAACATACAATATACATCTTTTATGAAATTAAATACAACTGTTCAGATTTACTGCTCATGTATAATTATCGGAAGATGGAAATCCACATGTTAAAAGAATCCAATCCATCATAAATTCAACTTTGTGGATAATCATTTCCATTTTTGGATCAATAATGCGCCAACCTTAGCTAGAGCTCACTTAATCGATCAACCAATGGTTGGATCAATATACCCAAATTAGACTATTAATTAGTCAAGTCTTGGTTTTACTAAAGAGGACTTTCAATTTGTCAGGCAATTGAAAATTGACTGCATAGGCATATTCCATCAATGGATAGATCACCCCTAAAATTGAAATAAATCCAAAATTAGAACTATCCATGTTCTTGGCTCTAAATCAAACCAATTCATGGATAATTTTAGCATACAAGAGTGAAACCTAGTTCAAATGTGAAGCTATATTTCCGGCAGTACCCCAATCTTAACTTGTTTGGGTTCTTTAGGATTTTTCTATTTTCTCGGGCTTCTAAGATGTGGATAATAGAGTACTAGAATGCTTGTAATTATCAATATGGAGAAATGGAACTAAACTATTTAAAGCTCTGTATAAGAAGAATTGACTCTAGGAGTACCTTGATCGACCTTTGAAGTAAATGAGTTGACCCTTGAATGGCCACAGACAAAAGACAGAAGACAGTAAAATTTAGCATGTTGGCAAGTTGACCCTTGTCAATGCATCAGTCGACCCCTAAACCAAAAGAGTCGACACCACAATGGCCACAAACGAAAAGCAAAGTGCAGCATAAATAAGAAATATTTTGAGTCGACCTCTAAAGGTCACGAGTCGACTCTTGAAGATCATGACTCAACTCTTAAAGAAGTCGAGTCGACCCGTCTGTGCTTAATAACAATAACAGGTAGTTTTTAGTAAATAAAAATGGCCATTTTTGTCTCACAATGGCTCATGCAGCCTATCTAATGGCTAAAAGTATCTTCAAACTACAATTTGATGGGATAAATGTATCAGTGATGGTCTATCTATTCATTCTTTCACTCATGATCTCAATTAGAGCCAAATACCAAGCGACCTACAACTTTGAAAGAAAAAAGAAAGAGATTTTGTGAGCTTTACAGTCTGGTAAAAATCTTCATGTATCTACACCAATACAATAATATAAATTTAAAAATAGCAAGAAATTATTACACACATTATGAAATTATAAACTGATTATCAATAATGCTCGAATAAACAGTATGTAATATGTACATCAAATATCAATAGAAATCGAACCACTCAAGAATAATATATCATATGATATCTCATAAATTTTTAATAATATTTTCAGGCAGCTTTTCATTCTGTTCTTTTTTAATTCGACCCGGATCTAGGATCAATTATCTTTTCCACTTTGCACCAAATCTCAGTCACATTTTCTGCTAGTGATGGGGCAATCAATAGGTGTATTTTCCACCGGTAATGGGACAATCGATAGTGTTACATTTTCAGTCTATGATGGGGCAATCAATGATAACGAGATCAGCACAGAGTTCTTGTTTATTCAATCAAGTTTACATCTGCGCATCAATTCTTTCTATTTTTGGCGGCCCCTAGTGGCCGACGATCCACAAGCGTGCTGGTAGCGACCTACGGCCATGCCGGTAGTGTGCCATGCTCGACGACAAATGGAAAAAATGGATGAAAAGAATGTGAAAGAGGGGAGACCCTGTTCACGATCATTCCGGCGACTCACCGGCTAGATTTCAAGCAAAATGGTGGCCCAAAATTGGAAAAAAGGAAGAAAGAAAGCTTACCTTGCATCCAGCAAGCTCTCCCAGCTGGATCGACGATGAACACCCCGAGATCCTCCATGGCAACAATCTCAAAAATCATCTCAAATCGGCAACAAACTTGGGTGATCAACAGTGAGGCTCGAAGGAAGGGTGAGTTTTTCTTAAATAGACATGGAGGCTAGGGTTTTCTAGCCTCTGACGGAGTCAAAGAGGACCCAGAGTCGGTCTCCTCTTCCGACTCAAATAGGGGAACCTCGTTCTTTTATTTTTGTTTCGTTTGGGCCAAGAAGACTAGGCCGATCAAGTGGATCAGGCCTACTAGTTTATTGGGTCTTACAAGCCTGGCAAGGATGCCAAAGCTTAAATAGAAAAAGAATATGAGAACTTGTGCAGGCATGTATTTAGTCCTATATTTGCTATACATTGGGTATCCTAGACACCTTTTAGCTGGCCTTTTTGGGTGAGATCCTGGGTTGTTAGACTAGCTATTTGGGTTGTCAAAAAGGAGGAAAGCAAAGTTTCGAGAAGTGAAAACATTCCAATTAGGAAGGTGAGAGGGAAATAGACAAAGTGAGGAGAAAACAAGGAGAAAGACAAGAAAAAACTAGAGGATGGAATTGATTTTCTCATATTAAAGTTCTATTTGGAAAAAAAAAACTATATCAAAGTGGAATGAACTTTATATTTTTTATGTGCAATAAAATTTGTGACTACAGGATGGTATTATTATAGGGTGACAAGTCGTTGGATAAACATTGATCTCAAAGATAATTTGGACACTAATTTTGTTATACATCTATCGTGACGAAACTAGCTTACAACTAAGATGTCAATAGTGGTGTTATTCTATTATAACAAACTGACAGTCATACGATTTTTGACCATTATAGTGGTTATAATGGCTGATGAGAGCACAAAAGTGCGACCTACATGTTACTAAAATTAGTGTTATTGCTAACTAATAATGATAAATTCACTAGATTAATATTATATTTGGGTTTAACATAGATTAGTATAAATTAGAGATAAAATGCACATTGAGTACAAATTTGACTTCAAATCGGGTCCGAGTCGGGTTCGGGTCCGAGTCGGGTTCGGGTCCGAATCGGCTCCATTTCTTTTGAGCCTTTGGAAAATAATTTTGGGAAAAGCTAAATTTGCCATAAGGTGCTGGGTGACCCGTGAGAATTGCACTTGACCTCCAGCCAGAATAGATGACCCGTCCGTCTACAAGCAAAATTTCATATCATACTATATGACTAATCGGATGGAACTTGATGTCTCCCATGTCCTCCCAGCCATCCGCACGCATCACAAAGCTCCCGGCTCCTCCCTCCTTCCACGATCGCTGCCAGCCGTCACCGCACCCAGCTTCATCCGGGCAAGGGAGAAAAAAAAAAGAATGAACCAAGCGCCGTCCGCGTTCATCACGGATCCCGTATCCGTCCGAGAGCCAAAGAAGAAGATGGATCTTCTTCCATCCGTGAAGCACTCCTTCCGGCGATCCCGCAGGCCTTCAAGAAGCCGCTTCAGCCGCCCGTGATTCTCCCCCAAATCCCATGCGCGTCTCCTCCCTTCCGCTTTCATCCCGGAATCCTAGCGACCAGCCCACGGGTCATCACCTCCTCACAGCATCCAAGCAATCCCACTGCCAGCAGCCTGTGAATCACCCCCTCCACGGATCAAGCTCCCAGCATCACGCGTCCGTGAATGGTGTCTTCCCAAGATCCCGCGGCAGCCTCCAAATGATTTCGAGCACCAACTCTCAACGTCCGCGTCATCCCCGCCTTGCAGCCGGCCCATGCGTTGCGCCTCAGCCCGCGTCTCCTCCATTCCAGCCGTCGGCATTCAATGCCAACGTCCCAGCCGCTCACAGCAGCGTCCTCCTCCAGCAACGGTTCCGGGATCCAAGCATCAGCCGTGAATCATCCCGCGCCCGAGCTCCATGGATCGCGCCTCCTTCCTTCCGCGAGCGATCCCGGAATCCCAAGCATCCTCAGCCTATAAATAGGGTGGCCAAAAGAAGAAGAAGGGAGTCCTCGGCTTGGTGGTGGCCGGCGGGTCCAGGGAGAGAAGAAGAAACAGGGGAGTGGGAGTACTCTGTTTCTTTTGGGAAGAAGAAAAAAAAAAAAAAAAAAAAGAAGAAGAGGGAATTAGTATTTTCCACCGTGGGAGAGAGAGAAGAGATTTGTTTTTGTTTTATTTTCTTTATTTTATTTGCAAAGTAGAAGGAGTATTAAGCCTCTAATCTCCATTTTTATTTGTAATCAGTTTTTCTTTTTATGAAATCCATCAATTTTCTTTCATGCAATCCCTGTTCTAGATTCAAGTTAATTTCTGTTTATGAAATCTTTTAATTGTTCTTTTTATGCAATACATTAAATCTTCCTTTATGCAAATTGTGTTCACTTCAATTTTCTTGTTTTCATCCATTTTAATTTATGCTAAAACTTTTCTTTGATTAGTTAAATATATAAATGCTTTTCGAATTTAAATACCTACCTTTTAGTTAATTTCAATTAAAAAACATTCTCCGGTAGACTAGAGAATCCATCAACATCCTCAAAATAATGTTTTTCTTTAATCATTCAAAAATCGATTTCAAATCCGAGTGAACGTTCTGATTTTTATGCAACTCCAATCGCCTCCCTGTGGATCGACCTCTTACAACCGCTATTCTTCGAGTAGGAAAGGTAAGAGTAGAATTTAAATTTAACTTTTGTTCGTCGGTTCTAACAACGATCTGTCTAGCATATTTTTAGGTAGACAGAAATCGGTCGAACAATGGCTGTTGTTAACCAACCTATTTGATTTCAAATTGTTTACTAGTAAAGCAATAAATTTCATAGTGACCATCATGACAACCATATTAATTTAGGTATGATAGGTTAATGCCATAGGGCAAGCATCTCTAACTGATAAACTGGACGCACATTTTGATATACACCTATTGGGACTTAGTTTACTACTTAGATGTCAATAGCGGTGTTATTCCAATATAATGATAGTGAAAATGTTATTGAACATATCATCATGGTTGTGATGACCATTATTTTGCCAAGCTGTATGATTTGGAGTTATTTATTATTAAAATAATGACTTATGATTAAGTTATTATGATGGTGTTATAACAGAAAATTGCAGGATATAATGAAAGACAATGCAATTATTTTTAAAATCATTATTCACTCAGTAATATATATATGTATATATATATATATATATATATATATATATGTTAAGGTGATAGATACTTTCTTTGAGAAAACTAGTAAAGAATTAGAATTTTAAAAGAGCTTATATCATTTAGGGAAAATAACAGCTGTTACTATTGTTATGCAATGGTCATTATAACGGAATAATGGATAAATAATGGTTGTTCTTCAAATGTTCATATTAACATGAATAATGTAATGGCCCCCCTCTAGAACTGTTATAATGCCATGGCAGCCATTATATTTAAAATTATGCTACAAAGGAATTAACAAGAAATGAGTAATCCATTTCTTTTGTTACATCATGTTGCTAGAAAACATAGTGAACATTAAACTTGCAAGCCAGGATATGTCGCCTTTAGAAACATAATAATAGCCTTTATGGCAACTTAATATTTGCAACTGAAAATAGTATTTTTTTAGTTTTATCTTGGTTTCACAAGATTCATTTCTAGGCTGCCATTTCGAATAAAGTTAGTAAAGCGTTTGAATAGCTCCAAAATTGTTCCTCAGTGCTCTTGTATCTTCAGGAGCTCATTTTAACAACAAACGCAAACCTCATATTGCCTGCTACTGAACTTATCTGAAACATAGAACTAAGATGTTTCATGTATCACAAAAGTTAACAGCAAAACAAACAGTGGCATATTACAGAAATATGGAAAAATGCCAATTTTTTTATGCCGACGCTAGATATAAGCATCGGTAATTTGGCTCCTGCGCAAAAATTTGCCGACGCTTCTAGGTAGCGTTAGCAGAAATTAAACTACGATGACACTAATAAGTGTCGTCAAAAGCAAAATAAGCTAAAATGGCGCTTATAAGCATCGTCAAAATCAACCCTAAGATGACGCTTATATATGTCGTCCGAGGCCTAACACTAACCTAAGACGATGCTTATAAGTATCGTCGGAAGCCTACCTAACATGGTACCTAAGACGATGCTTATAAGCGTCGTCAGATGCTATTATAAAACCCAAACCTCCAACTAGAGATGGGCACTGGGCCGGGCCGCCCACGGCCCGGCACGGCACGGCACGAAGCGGGCCGTGCCTGGCACAGCCCCTTTGAGAGGGCCGTGCTGGGCTAGAGGGTCCTGGCCAGCGGGCCGTGCCTGGCACGGCCCGCTTCGGGCCTGGGCCGGCACGGCCCGGTCTAGGCCCGCGGGCCAAGCACGGCACGGCCCGCGGGCCAGCACGGCACGGCCCATAAGGGCCTGGGCCGGGCTGGCACGCGGGCCTGGCACGGTCCGGGCCTGGGCCCGGCTCGGCCCGATAAAAATTAATGCTTCATAAATTTTTTTAATAAATTAATAAATATTGAATACTAAGAATTTATGATTTATGAATATAAAGCCACCTTAATGGTGGGGGGTTTGGCATAGACCCCTACCAGTTTATTAATTTAAATCAAAATGGTACATGAAGGGAGGTTTGGACCTTGGTCTGACCTCTAGAATACAATAAGAAACTAAGAAAGGGCCGAGGTTTGGACCTTGGTCTGACCTCCAGAATACAATAAAAATGTACAATTATAAAAAATTAAGAAATCTTACTAATCATCAGTGATTCAGTGAATCAGTATTCACTCTTCAGTCTTCAGTCTTCAGTCTTCAGTAGTGTTTGTATCATCATCATCAGAGGATGTTGTATTATGTCCACCTTTATCTTGAAGTCTTGCCTCAGCATCCAGCCAATCCTTGAAGCAGAGAAGCATCTCCACCGTTTCGCCCGTCATTCTACTTCTCTTTTCGTCAAGAACACGCCGACCTGCACTAAAAGCGGATTCCGATGCTACCGTGGACATCGGCACAGCTAAAATATCGCGTGCAATTGCAGACATAACAGGATATTGATTTCTAATACTCTTCCACCAAGATAATACATCTAGATTCTCTATTTGATTTTCATCATATGCAGAATGAAGATCATTTCGTAAATAAAATTCTAGTTCACTACTTAAAGATGAAGAAGATGAAGAGGAACTTGAAGCATGTGTGTGTCTTCTCTGTGCAATGAATGAAAAAATAGATGACGAACGAGAACTACTAGAAGGAGAAATAGAGGTTTGTATTTGTGTTCTAGATCCACGAATTTTTTCATCATATATAGCATAAATATCATAAAGAAGTTTTTTTACCTCATCTTTAACAGATTCAGCATCTTGATTCATATTTTCAGAGTATGCATCAAGTAAAATTAGCACGCCATTTAATTTAACTCTAGGATCAAATACAGCAGCTAAGTTATGCATAGGACATATCCTGTCCCAATACTCATTCCATTTAGATTCCATTAGGTCAATAATAGGCATTAAAACATCATCATATCTATGTTCTGCAAATTTTTGACTAATTATATATGCTTGTTGTAAAAATGAACATGAAGTAGGGTAATAAATACCAGAAAGAACATTGGTAGCATTATAAAAACTAAGCAAAAAATCTTCCAAAATTTTTCCTTTATTCCAATCAGTTTCAGTCAATGTAAATCCTAATCCACGATCATTAATATATGCACTTAATAAATTTTTATATGGGTATGCATCATGTATCATGCTATATGTGGAGTTCCAACGAGTAATTACATCAAGTTTAAATTTTTTAAAACGTTTACCATGATTTATGCATAATTCCTTAAATTCTTGAAGTCTTGATCTAGAAGCATGAATAAAAGAAACTGCATTTCTAATTTTTGAAATCACATCTTGAATCATGCCCACGCCAGCTTGAACAGAAAGATTTAAGATATGACATGCACATCTAATATGCAGTAAATTTCCATCTAATATGGGATGCAATGAGTCTTTTAATAATACAACAGCAAAATTATTATTAGATGCATTATCAAAAGTAATAGACATAATTTTATCATTAATATTATATGAACATGCAGTTTGATAAATTATATTTGAAATTTGTTGCCCAGAATGTGGAAAATCAAAAGCACGAAAAGCAAGAATACGTTTATTTAATTGCCAATCATTATCAATATAATGAGCAGTAATGGCAATAAAACAATTACTACCTACAGATGCTGACCAAATATCAGAAGTTAATGAAATTTTTACATTTAAAGTAGAAAGTGTTTCAATTAAATTTTGTTTCATTGCTAAAAAATTGGTCATAGCTACTCTTCTAAATGTACGCCTACTAGTTCTTTTGTAAGCAGGTTGTAGGTTTAATTGAACATATTCTTCAAAATTAAAAGATTCACATAAACTAAAAGGTAATTCATCCTTAACTATCCATTTTACAAGTGCTTTTCTTTGATTTTCATGATTATATGCAAAATTACCTACAAGTAATCCCTCTTGTATATTAAGGGTACTTTGAGTTTGAGCATGAGAATCATGCATCCTATGACTCTCTTGATGTCTTTTTAAATGCCCTGTTCCCCCACTACTACTACAACTATAAAGTTTGGCACATTTTTTACATTTAGCTTTCCAGACTCCCTCAAACATAACTCTATCAAATTCATTCCATACAGTACTAGTCCTCTTACGAGAAGAGGTTTGACCTTCACTCGGTTCACCAGTTCTAGAGGAACTAGGAACAGGGGGTTAGGGATTAGTTTCTTCTCCCTCAGAAACAGGAATGCCAAACTGACTTTCCTCAAAAGATGACATATCTATGATTAATTCAAAAAATAAAAACTAACCGCAAGAAGAAATTGAGTAGAGGGTCGGAGGGCAGAGGCAGAGCCGAGATTCCGAGCTTCCTCTTGTGCTCTCAACAGAAGCGACCTTCTCTTCTCAACAGGAACCTCCTCTTGTGTAGCACTTGAACAAACTAAAAATTAAATTGCTAGAAGAGCACTTTGAAGAGAGAAATAATAGCAGTAGAGAAGGAGAGAATGAGAGGTTTGGTGTGGTGAGAATAAGGGAGGAATGGGCTATTTATAGAAGCCCAAATTTTTTTTTCCCCAAAATACCCCTCAATTCAGCCGTTATTGGACTGTTGGGAGGGGTAAAAGGGTCATTTTCACGAAAATAGCCGTTGGAAACGGCTATTTTCCTCCCCCCTCTCGAGACGGGCCGTGCCTGGCACGGCCCGTCTGGAGCCGTTACGGGCCGTGCCAGGCACGGCCCGTTTGGAGACGTTGCGGGCCGTGCCTGGCACGGCCCGTTTGCGCCCGTTACGGGCCGTGCCTGGCACGGCCCGTGGCGTGCCGTGCCCGGCCCGGCCCACCAATAGAGGGGCCTGGGGCCGGGCCGGGCTGGCCTTCCGTGCTGGACGGGCCGTGCCAGGCACGGCCCGTTTAGTCTTTGGGCCCGGGGGGCCTGGGCCGGGCCGGCCCGGCCCGGCCCGTTGCCCACCTCTACCTCCAACCCACCAACCCTAGCATCCTAATTTCAGCCCTCTTTTCATCTCTAGCGCCAACCAACCGACTTCAATCCCCCGACGAGCTCCACCTCCACCTGTCGCAGGTTTCTTTCTCCTCCTCCCACCTCTCCGGGGCCTCCTTCTCCTTAGCTTTCCCTCCCCTCCTTTTCTTCTTTTGCTATTCTATTAATTCTCAATCTCCCAAACCCATAGAGCAACCCCCATCTCAGATCTAAGAGGCTTAAGCAAAGAAGAATCCATGCTAAGTTAGATTCCCTAAGTTCTCTTTATGGTGTTATTTGTTTTTTATCATGCTAAGTTAGAATTCCCGAGTTAACTTTTCAGTGTTTTTTTTATATATTTTACATGAATTTTTGTAGAGATCTAAGGAAAGGAAGATTGATTGTTGGAAAAGATTGGAGTTTCCATTGATAGTCTTTTTGATTAAAAGATGATATCTGCTAATTAGGTTTTGTTCTTGCTTTCAGTCTTTAACAAAATAAGATTGATTGATTACATTTGGATTTATTTTTTTTTTCTTTTATAAGAAAACTTGGAATAAGCTGTAACTGTTTTTTACTATTTTTTTTTGGTACAACGGCGACTCACACTCGACGAGTATAAATACGGCCTACAAAATCAGAAAACAAAATGCTACATAGGCCCGCTGGCAGAGTTTCGTAGTCCACCCATACAAAACCACCTGAGTGATGAGCCGCAAATGAAACTACCCAGTCGGCAGCACAGTTTGCTTCCCTGTAGCTTTTTTTTACTATAAGAATGTAAACTCTGAACTATATTCAATTACTTTCATTCAAAATGTTTTTCTTTATCTCTTAATGCACATATATGGTTAAACGCTAAACCTTTGCCGATCTTATTTCTAGTTTCCCTGTTAAGTCACCAATTCCATTTATTTAATTAACATTACATATCCATCTTAATACACTAATTTGTACTTTCTACATCAAATTGAATGCTTTTGTGCAACCTTTTGTTCTAAAATCACAATATTATGCTATAATGAACTCCAGAAGCATACATTCTTGTTATCAATTTATGAAGGCACTTCCTCCAGTTTTCTTATAATTTTTCATGTCAAGCTTATAATGATTATGTTCGTTCCACAACAAATCTAATTTTTGATATGTATTGGTTTGATTGGACCAAATGCTTTCATTGTATTGTATTGTCCTGCGTTATATTGATTAGATTTCAACTTTTCTAACCTGCTTTGAATTTTGTTGGAAGAAGAGGATGATGTGTTATTGTGTTCTCTTATCATCTTTAGTTAATAAATATTATTCCTTAGGCGCATTTCATTTAGTATTGAATTGTCGCTTAACTGATATTAATTCTTATTTGATCAGATTGCATCTATATTGCATAGGTTTGTCCTTCTCAGGTAAGTAACTACATCCATTTGAATATTTTACATAATTATCATATATTTTTGTATTACCATAATGATTTTTGTATTCTTAACCTCTAAAATTTTTATCTTTTTCTTGTAGGTTCCCGATACTTCCTCTATTCGTAAAGATAATGATGTTGTCATCGATCCCTGATAGCTCTTAGACTATTTATTTAGGAGTTTTATATGTATATTTTTTATAGTTTTGAACTACATTGTAAATATAAATTGATAATGTAAATGTAATCATATTTGACAATATGAATATTTTGAATAATCTATTTAATCATGTAATTATATGACTTTTGTTGGGTATGTGTTTAGAGTATATATATGTATACAGAGTTTTAAAAAAAATTTAATTTTTTTCAAAAAAACTAATTATAACGATGCTTGGTAATACTAAAAAGCATTGCTAATTCGCAACGAATACTGATGCTTATAAGCATTGCTAAAAAGCGTCAGCATTTAGCAACACTTTTTACAAGCGTCGATAAATTGATTTTCAATGCTCATATTGACGCTTTTTTGCGACGTTTTTTACAAGCATCCGCAAATTGATTTTCAACGCTCATATTGCTGACACTTTTGCAATGTTTTATAAAGCGTCGGTAATAAAACTAACGACGCTTATAAGTGTCGGTATAGATGTCATGCCCCAAACCCATTACTCGGGTCGACCACGTGACACGGCCACATAATTCCTAAAGTAAAACCCTAGAGATCATGTAAGGCCTAAAGGTACAATATTCCATAAAATGCCAAAATCAAACATTAATGTAATTCAATCAAATCCAACTAAAATATACTGATTTATTACAAAATTTCAAATGTCCATAAAAAAAAGATAAGCTACTTCTAACTATCTAGCAGTCTGATTCCATGTTGATCTCATTTCTCGTCCCACCCGATGAACTCTACAAATCCAGTGCCTCTGAAAAAAAAAGTAAGAGTAGTATTAGCTTTTCCAGCCCAGTAAAAATCCCAACAGCCACACATAGTAATAATGATAAAATCATTAAAGTAACGAATAAATGTCATTTCATCATTTTCAAAGCTCAACAAACAACAAGTATATGTAATCATTTCATATACATAAATCCTTTTTCACATTATGTGATCCATTCACGTATTACTCTGATTTCCAAATTTTAGAATTTATCACTTCTGGCTTTGGACTAACCAAGATCATGTCCCAGTCCAAGACTGCATGATGACCCAAAGATTGATTTAAAGATTGATTTTGATGATCACAAAATCTTGAAGTATAAATACTAATGTTTGTGTTGCAAGAAGAAAGATTATTTATTTTGCAAGGAACATAGCAAGTTGGAAGAATTCAAGAAGGCCTCCAAAGCTCTCAAGAAAAGTTAGAAGAAAGCCACACCTCATTGGCCCAAGATTCAAGCTCAAAGGCTTCAATTTAGAAGAGCAAGTTTTAAGAAAAATTCAAAAGAATAGTCTTCGAGTCGACTCCTGAGGAATTTGAGTCGACTCCGATGCTTGTCGAGTCAACTCCAGAGTAGAACGAGTCGACTCCAGGGTGTAACAGACAGAAAAGTCAGAAAAGCGATTTTCGACCCTGAGATTCGAGTCGACTCCTGTGGAACGCGAGTCGACTCCGATGGTTGGCAGGTCGATTCCAAAGAAAGCGAGAGTCGACTCTCAGTGGCACACAAAGAAAAAGTCAGAGAGGAGTTTTCGGACTCTGAGATTCGAGTCGACTCCCGAAATACACGAGTCGACTCCGAGACACCGCGACCCCAAAGAGACAGAAGGCCATATTTCGGAGTCTGAGATCCGAGTCGACTCCCAGACAACTCGAGTCGACTCCAAGGCAGCGCTACACCAAAATGGCAGAAGGCTGTGTTTCGGAAACTGAGAGCCGAGTCGACTCCGGAACAGTTTGAGTCGACTCCAAGACCAGACAAGCCAAAAATGCAGAGGATCAGTTTTCGGGCTCTGAGAGCCGAGTCGACTCCAAGAGAATCCGAGTCGACTCGAGGAAGAAATCAGAAAGAATGTCCTCTGAATTCATGGGATGAGCCGACTCCGAAAATGCCAAGTCAGCTCCAGATGTTGGCGAGTCGACTCCGGGTTAAGACGAGTCGACTCCCAGTCGAGGATGCACAATAATTCAAATTTGGAACAGTGGCCGAGTCGTCTCCAGTAAAGCACGAGTCGACTCCTGCAACAGACGAGTCGACTCCTGATCGCGCGAGTCGACTCCGATCCCAACGGTAATATTGTCAGGAAGTGCAGACTATGTCCAACGGCTCTATTTTTGTCTCTAACGGCTATATTCTTGTTTCCACGCCATCTAAAGCTATAAAAACAAGAAGAGAGCTAGGGGAGAACTCATGGAAGTGGGAGAAAATATTTAGGAAAGAGATTACAAGGGAAATCTCCCATAAGCACAAAAAGGGCCATTCAAAGTGAAATAGAGAGAAGAAGAGCATCCAAGCGAATCCCAAAGCTTCCTCTCCATCCGTGTGCTGCCTCGGTGATCCTCTACTTCGTGCCAAATCAGAAGAGGGTCAAGTAAAGAAGAAGCCGAGCTCCTTCATCTTCAAAACTCGTTTGAGGGCTTCACTTTACTCTATTTGTTTATATTGTTATATTTGCTTGTTTAAGAAGCTTTGATTTGTTTTAAACCTTTATTTTAATATCTTGTAACTTGATTCAATCAAGGGATTGAATCAAGGGGTTAAGGTTTGTTGGTGAGCCAAAGGGGAAAACCAACGGTGTTAGGTTTGTTGGTGAGCCGAGGGTAAAACCAACGTGTAAGGGTTTGATTGTGATCCCGGGAAAACAATCGGATTGGTTCTAGTCGGTGAGCCTGGAAAAACCGACCGAGTTCGTTGTGCGCTCGTAAAACAACAAGTTGGGTTGTGAGCTTGTAAAACAACCGGCTGTAATCTGTAGGATTATAGTGAAATTCCCAAGAGGTCTTGGGGAGTGGATGTAGGTGCTGGGGTGCACCGAACCACTATATGTTTATTGTGTTTGTAATGCTTTTTGTCATTGTCTAACTTACACTCTCACTCACTTAGATAAATTGCTTGCTTAACTATTATCCGCGAATTCTTTAGTAGCAAGCATATTCAATCAAGTCACATTCTATACATCAAACTGGTGCTAAGTTTAACTTTCACTGTGCATCTATACAACTTAGCATAATTAATCAAAAACTCATAGAAGTAGGTCAAAAGTTTTAAAAGACCCAATTCACCCCCCCCTCTTGGGTTGTATCTACTGGGCAACAAGTGGTATCAGAGCAGGTGCTCAAATATTGTTTGTAGTCTTAACCGACTAGAGCCAAAGATCATGACAACTCAAATAGATAGTTTTTTAGGAGAAGGACAATCAATTGATACACCTCCACTATTTAATGGCATAAACTATACACATTGGAAAATACGCATGCGCATTTTTATTCAATCACAAAACTATTATTTATGGAAAATCATAATAAATGACCTTCACACACTCTCTCAAACTATTAATGAAAAGGACTTAGCACAATTGAATGCTAATGCTATGAACATATTATATTGTGCTATTCAAGAAACAAAGTTTAATGAAATTTCTGCATGCTTATCTGCTAAGAAAATCTGGGATACTTTAGAAAATATTTATGATAAATCTCAGATTAGCTCACATGTGCTTCAATTGCATACTAACAATGAGACTGCAGAAAAAGGTGTTGAATCTCCCACCTCAGTCGAGTCGACTCCAAGTATTTCAGAGTCGACCCTCAAGTTAACCGAGTCGACTCCAATTATGTCCGAGTCGACTCCGAGGCAAATCAGCTTCCTAAAGACAAAGAAGAAGAGGAAGCAAGAAGAAAGGAAGAAAGAGGTAAAACGCAAGAAAGCCTTGACCAAGAGAAAGTCAGACAAGGATTTGAAAGTTAGGAGCAACAATGAACCACAAGAGGTAACTAATTTATGTCTTATGGTACAAGAAGATAAAGTAGAATCTGAATCTAATCTTACACCAAATGAATTTCATGAAGAATATTCTTATAATGAACTTTTGAATGCTTTTCATGATTTGTATGGTGAATGTAAAAAACTAGCTATGAAGAATAAAAATCTTAAGAAACTAACTTCTGAAAATGAAAGCTTAAGGTCGTTTTCAGAAGAATTGATTCAGAAAAATCATAACTTAATTAAAGAAAATCAAAACTTAAGTAAAGAAATTAATCAATTAAAATCTTTTATTAACAAATTCACCGTAAGCTCTGAAAGATTAAAAATGATGTTTGAAAGCCAACATGCTGATTTTGATAAATCAAAATTTAGCTTGACTCCTCCACTTAGCCATAAATCTCTAGAGAAAAAGGTTATCAATTCACCAAGCAAACCATTAAATAAGATAACTTATTTCAAACATAAAAAAAATGGGCTTAACAACTTTTCCTATCATTCTAACACAATTAAATTAAAAGGTAAAGTTATTACTATTAAATAGATTTGGGTTCCAAAAGGAACCATATGTCCTAACTCTCAAGGACCCAAGCAAGCTTGGGTACCCAAAATGAAAATATGAGGATGTAGACATAGATGTGCCAAGATACCCATGAAACAAATAGATTCATACAAATGGGTGTTCTAGACACATTGAAACTTAAAATATACTTATGAAAAGTAATTTTAAATAATAATAATAATGAAATCAGTAATTCTTGCATCTCATCATTATTTTTGTTTTAGTATTTGATTAAAGTATGAATTGCATGTGTTGATCAATTGTGTGATATAGAAAATACTTTTGGAAATATAATCAAATCACTTCATTTTATAGGATACTTTACTCACCATTGGATAAAGTTGCTAAATGATTAATCATTATTAAGATTAATTCTATGAATTCTCTATATGCTTGATTGAGAGTTTTTTATCCATGGCATTATTGTTTATTGATCATAGATATGATAATGTGTACTTGGTATGCTTTTGAATATATGCACTATGAATACCATGATTAAAGAAACCATCTTTGGCATATAAAATCAACTCATGCTAGTATATACTTAATCTCAAAAGACCTTGCCATTGGGTTACGTAGATTATCTTCTGAAAGGTCAAAGTTTTGCTATGCATGCTAACGAAGGAAACAAACAAAAATCATTTCTAAATCTAAAGATGTTGTTTCCATCACTAAGTTTTCTAAAGCTTACATTGGATTTGTTCTTGGAAAATAAACTTGAAATATTTTCTGTATTTGCTGAATCGTGTGAAAGTGCTTCAAATGATAAAGGTTTCCAAACTATGAATCATGGCACAGTGTTGAAAACAAAAATCCTGATAAAGGTTATACAGAAAATAACATTAAACTCGATTATTTCAGCTCCAAGGACATCATAAGTAAAATAGGGGTAATAGAATTCTTGAAGAAATGAAAAAGACAATTGTGTATGATAGTAATCTACTTAAATGATTTTTTAAAAGCTATCATCACTGCTTGTCATACATATGATTTCTATTAGATCTATTTTTGATGAAAACTCCTTTTGATCTTCTGAAAAATTGAAAATGAACCATTGCATATTTTTCATATTTTTCAGTCATACACGTTATGCTTGATATGTTCTTATGAAAATAATGCCTAGAGATATGTCTATCCTTGGATATCATTCATCAAGCAATGCATATAAAATATTCAATGAAAAGATTTTAGTTGCAGAAATATCAAGTCATTTTATTCTTTATGAGACTAATGATTTATTATCAAGATACTAAGATCAAATTATATATGCATATGGTTAATCGTTTACATATAACAATCTGAAAAACCTGGTAATAATTAGAACCAAATTGGATTTTTCAGATATGCACTTAATGAAGAAAAATTGATGACGACTAATAGACTAAATCAAGAAAAGATGAAATAGATCTTGATAAGATTCTTGCATGATTAGAAGTAAAGATCACCATTATCATTTGTTTGCTTCATGAGCTTTATAATCTGTCAAATGAATGTGTAGAATGCACTTCTATGTGGTTATTTCATTAAAAAGGAGATCTATGTTAAATAACCACCATATTTGAAAACACTCATTACAAATATGTTAAAGCAATATATAATTTGGAACAAGCATCAACAGCATGATACAAAAGCTTAAGCAACCTTTTTGATAGAAAGTAATAGTGATAAATCTTTGCATCAAAAAGAAGAATTTGTGATATCTTACTTGCTCATAGTTTACATTGATGACATCATTTTTGGTTCTACTAATGAAGAGTTATATGAAGACTTTACTTAGCTCATGCAAGGAGAGTTTGAAATACGTATGATGAATGAATTAACATCTTCTCTCAAACTCCAAATTAAGACAAATAGGAAAGGGGATCTTCATTGACCAACGTTAGTCCACAAGAAAACTCCTATAGAAGATTGGCATGAAGAAGGTATATCTATGACCCCATCTTGTAGAATTTGAAAAGGATGAGCAAAGTAGATCTATTGTTTTAAAGCTGTATTGAAGCATAATAGAATAATTATTTTAGCATACAGCTAGTAGACCAGATTGTATGCTCATTATGTGATCTTGTGCAAGACTTCAATCTAACTTTAATGAATCATATTTTATTGATAACAAATAAATCATAATCAGAATTTTGATAGAAACAACTGTTTAAGATAAAGTTGATTAAAACTTAGCTAACATGTCTTATTAATAATTATCTTAAGCAAATAGAATCTAAACTAAATTGATTTTGGAAATAAGAAATTAATTTGACCTTGATAAATCTTTCTATTGCCTCACATGCTTGTCCTTGAACTATCTTGGTTAATGAAACTATTTCTTTAGTTCAAGTGATATGTGCTTGCCTATATTTAGGCAATCTCTTGAGTAAAGTGACTCAATATTCAACTATTGTCTTATCTTATATTGAGTCATCTAGTTAGAAATATGTTGGATGAATGGTTTGTATCTTAAAGAAACTAAAGACTTTCTTTCAAGAAAGAAAAGGAGTTTGTTAATAATGCAGAATCCTTGAGCAAGAAAATGAGTGATTTCAACTTGAAGGACACCTCCACATAAGATACAATAAACATTCACATGCAAACCAGAGAGAGGATCTTCTTCAGTCAAAAGTTCACACATAAGAAATCTAGTTTGGCTTGAAGAATATATATAATGAATAGGTAATTTTAGATACCTTTCTCACAAATTAATTGAGCAAAGTCAATAACTTAAATCTTATGATGGCATGATTAAATTTTTTAATTATTAATTTTTGATATCATGTCTATATGTGTATTGACTGACTTATACTTTTAGAAACTATTTCATGGTTTGTCCAAACTAAATGATTTCTTAGCCTATATCATAACCATGAAATACACAAGTATATGCTTAAAATTTTGGATGTAAAATAACTTGTGAGAAGTTATGAATCCATGAGCATAATGAAAATATTGTGTGCATAATATACATATATATGATACATAAGATTAATTCTTTATTCTGCTCTTTCATGTAAATTACTTGAGAATAACAAAGAGAAAGAGAGATAAAGAAAAGATAATGGATATTATTCAAGAGAAGTAAAGATCTAAGTAAAAGGCAAATACTTCAATCTTAAGGAAAAGCAAAACAAGCATAATATATTCGGCACATTTGGAAGGAATAAAATCCATAATTAATTACACTTAAACAAGGAGAATTTGAAGTAAACATTTTAACCTTTCTATATTGCTCATCATAGGGATGGTGCCAATGGGGAGGCTAGTGGTAGTACCCGGCACTATTTGACCCAACTATTCGGTGTAGGGCATATTAGGGACGGCACAAGAGGGAGGCTAGTGGTAGTACCTCGTGCCCCTTCCCAACTCCACCGGATAGGGAGCAAATAGAGTATAGAGCATAAGAAAGTAAAAATGAATGACAAAGTAAATGAAAGTATATAAGAAGAATCAAGTCAAGCTTTAATCACTTGGAAACACAACTTAAGGATGAAATCAGTGCAAGATTATATTTAAATAGGGGGAGTTTATTTGAAAAGAATTGATTTTGATCCTTGACATGCTTATTCTTAATATTTTAATGCATGACTTAGCAGACAGTATACTTTGCATATGGCATGATGGTTTAAATTATGGGTTCTCAATGCTTCATGCTTGGATAATTTGATTGAATGTTTGGAATACTACATAAATTTTTTTTTGGTATTATTAAAAAGAAATTTCAGATTTGTCGTTCACAATCATCGTTAAAATCTGAAAGGTGAATAAAATTTGTAAAAAGGAGAAGAGAAGGATATCTCTATTTAGGCAAAATGAATTGAGTTTGTTTTTATCCTTCAACTTGATTAACTTTGGTATATAATGTTCTAACTCATACCAAAACTCAACATAAATACAAATACTCTGAATATGCTCTTACATGTTTGAAATATGTGTTTTCAAACGTAATGATTTAAGATGAGCTACAATCTGGAAGATACATATCTCAAATTATGATTTTGAAAGCCTCAATTGAAAATCCTATGTAATTCAGAATCTGATTTTGTATAAAAGCTTAAACTCCATATGATTTCTAAATAAAATCTTAATGAAAGAAAAACAGAATTAATTTTGATGCCTTTGGTTGATTGCTCTACGCATCCGAAACATATCATTTCTTATCTTCAAAGTATACTAATATTGGCCTAAATGATGTGGCTTTCAATGATCTTGATTGCAAGTAAATATTTTTAAATATATGATTTTATTTTGATATTAAAAAATCTATTGGGCTTCATGTATACATTGCTGAAAAACTGTGATTAAGAAATTGAGTTCTATAAATATATATATTTCAATGATCATCTATATGTTTTTCTCTCCTACATTATTAAAGACAGAATAGAGTGAATGATCTTAAAGCAAGAAATATTTCAGCTCACTCGAATGATTCTAAAAGAAAGAAAATGTAAATGCTTTTGAAAGAAACTGAGCTTCAAATGAATCATTTTCTGATTAATATTTCTATACATTTTCTCTAAGATTAAGAGAAAGCATAACTTGTTCTTGAAGGATTAGAAAGAGTAATTGCCACAAATTTTGAATAATGCTATACTACTCTACATTCTCGATATCATAGAATTTCAGTTTTATTCACGATTATCATTAAAATCTGAAATTCAACAATAGAAAAGAATGATTAAAGAAGAATACATCTTTTGAGGGGGAGCTTTAGATATTCAGTATCTCATACCTTGATTTTTATGGATTGATTTTGATGAACCTCCTTATATTGCAAGACATGCTTTAATTACCTTGAGATGAATTCTATAAAGGTTGTCTTATCTCAAACCTTGAGTCTTATGAAAATAAGCTGAAACTTATAGAAAATATATTTTTGAGATTGACAATTTTATTGAACATTATCTTCAAATTCTAAACTCTTAAATGGAATGATCAATTGAGGGGGAGAAAGAAAATTTCAGAAGGAGAGGTCTTATGGAACTTAATCGCATAACTCTATAACTAAAGGAGAGAGAAAGAATACTAAATGAAAAGTGATCCTAATGCTCTCCAATATGTATCATCTGAAATTTAATCTGAAAATCTTTACGATACATCTTGAGGCTTGTTATTTGGCTAATATTTCTTATGCATACATCATGAACCAAATTGCAAGTCAAACAGTTGATCTTAAGAGCCTCTAACTTAATGAAAAAGGGGGAGAATAACGTGTTGAATTTTTTTTTTGTATCTCTTAGAAAATCTATTTTGAAATTCACTAATGAGTCCAAATTGGCTTGCTCTTTAGAACTTAAATTGTGTGCCAATTCATATTTTTTTTATGTATCAAATTGTGCTTATTTTCTAAAGGAATAAAAGAAAGTCTTTAAGAGAGCTCTAAGATATATCAAAATTGCATGAATCCATATTTTGGTATTTGTGCCCCAATGCTCTTATTATCATTAAAGAACTTTGAAGTCATTAAGAATTAATGATCCAACATGATGATATGTTTTTCAAGTATATGAGTTTTAATCTTATACTCTGAAAATTAATTAAATTGCTCTCATGTTGATAAAATACTTAATAGATTGGGCAAAAGATCTTAAATGAACAAGCTTTCATACTTATTATTAAAGAGAGGTTAGATTTTCACTCATGTGTTTCCTTGAATATCAATTGTGGTACTTCTTGTATTAACCTAAGGAAGATTCCACCTATACTTGATTAGAAAACTATCTGTGGTATCAAATTAGAAAACTTCTTGAAATCACATTCGATGTGTTCTGCTCTGAAATTATCTTAATTGGCTCTGATCTATGCTCATTAATCTGATTCTAATATTATTGCCTTGAGTTTTATGATTCATATCCTTGCAATAATTTGACATGCAAATCAGAGTACAATAAGGAAAAGAAATATTTGAGTATTCGTATCTTTGTGCTTCATGTTTCACTATCTTTTTGATGCTGTCAAAAAGGGGGAGAAATATCTAAGTATATGCTCATAATGCTTTGTGTTTTGCATTGAACACCAACTCAGCTTAAATTGAAATATGTTGATTGTGTTAAGCTGATTAAATCTAACGCATTATCATGAAGTATGTTTTTAAATATATATGTTTTCTACTTCATGCAACTTAGCTATGTATTACTTCTAGAACACAATATATTTTATATTGCATATACTCTAAGTTTTGTCATCATCAAAAAGGGGGAGACTGATGACCCAAAGATTGATTTAAAGATTGATTTTGATGATCACAAAACCTTGAAGTATAAATACTAATGTTTGTGTTGCAAGAAGAAAGATTATTTATTTTGCAAGGAACATAGCAAGTTGGAAGAATTCAAGAAGGCCTCCAAAGCTCTCAAGAAAAGTTAGAAGAAAGCCACACCTCATTGGCCCAAGATTCAAGCTCAAAGGCTTCAATTTAGAAGAGCAAGTTTTAAGAAAAATTCAAAAGAATAGTCTTCGAGTCGACTCCTGAGGAATTCGAGTCGACTCCGATGCTTGTCGAGTCAACTCCAGAGTAGAACGAGTCGACTCCAGGGTGTAACAGACAGAAAAGTCAGAAAAGCGATTTTCGACCCTGAGATTCGAATCGACTCCTGTGGAACGCGAGTCGACTCCGATGGTTGGCAGGTCGACTCCAAAGAAAGCGAGAGTCGACTCTCAGTGGCACACAAAGAAAAAGTCAGAGAGGAGTTTTCGGACTCTGAGATTCGAGTCGACTCCCGAAATACACGAGTCGACTCCGAGACACCGCGACCCCAAAGAGACAGAAGGCCATATTTCGGAGTCTGAGATCCGAGTCGACTCCCAGACAACTCGAGTCGACTCCAAGGCAGTGCTACACCAAAATGGCAGAAGGCTGTGTTTCGGAAACTGAGAGCCGAGTCGACTCCGGAACAGTTTGAGTCGACTCCAAGACCAGACAAGCCAAAAATGCAGAGGATCAGTTTTCGGACTCTGAGAGCCGAGTCGACTCCAAGAGAATCCGAGTCGACTCGAGGAAGAAAATCAGAAAGAATGTCCTCTGAATTCATGGGATGAGCCGACTCCGAAAATGCCAAGTCAGCTCCAGATGTTGGCAAGTCGACTCCGGGTTAAGACGAGTCGACTCCCAGTCGAGGATGCACAATAATTCAAATTTGGAACAGTGGCCGAGTCGTCTCCAGTAAAGCACGAGTCGACTCCTGCAACAGACGAGTCGACTCCTGTTCGCGCGAGTCGACTCCGATCCCAACGGTAATATTGTCAGGAAGTGCAGACTATGTCCAACGGCTCTATTTTTGTCTCTAACGGCTATATTCTTGTTTCCACGCCATCTAAAGCTATAAAAACAAGAAGAGAGCTAGGGGAGAACTCATGGAAGTGGGAGAAAACATTTAGGAAAGAGATTACAAGGGAAATCTCCCATAAGCACAAAAAGGGCCATTCAAAGTGAAATAGAGAGAAGAAGAGCATCCAAGCGAATCCCAAAGCTTCCTCTCCATCCGTGTGCTGCCTCGGTGATCCTCTACTTCGTGCCAAATCAGAAGAGGGTCAAGTAAAGAAGAAGCCGAGCTCCTTCATCTTCAAAACTCGTTTGAGGGCTTCACTTTACTCTATTTGTTTATATTGTTATATTTGCTTGTTTAAGAAGCTTTGATTTGTTTTAAACCTTTATTTTAATATCTTGTAACTTGATTCAATCAAGGGATTGAATCAAGGGATTAAGGTTTGTTGGTGAGCCAAAGGGGAAAACCAACGGTGTTAGGTTTGTTGGTGAGCCGAGGGTAAAACCAACGTGTAAGGGTTTGATTGTGATCCCGGAAAAACAATCGGATTGGTTCTAGTCGGTGAGCCTGGAAAAACCGACCGAGTTCGTTGTGCGCTCATAAAACAACAAGTTGGGTTGTGAGCTTGTAAAACAACCGGCTGTAATCTGTAGGATTATAGTGAAATTCCCAAGAGGTCTTGGGGAGTGGATGTAGGTGCTGGGGTGCACCGAACCACTATATGTTTATTGTGTTTGTAATGCTTTTTGTCATTGTCTAACTTACACTCTCACTCACTTAGATAAATTGCTTGCTTAACTATTATCCGCGAATTCTTTAGTAGCAAGCATATTCAATCAAGTCACATTCTATACATCAAACTGGTGCTAAGTTTAACTTTCACTGTGCATCTATACAACTTAGCATAATTAATCAAAAACTCATAGAAGTAGGTCAAAAGTTTTAAAAGACCCAATTCACCCCCCCCTCTTGGGTTGTATCTACTGGGCAACACTGCACAAATCTCACGCATAAGCTCGTGGCAGCTATCCCACGCGTAAACCTGTGGAGGCTATCCTACGCATAAGCTCGTAGAGGCTATTCCACGCATCAGCTCGTGGCAGCTATCCTACGCATAAGCTCGTAGAGGTTATTTCATGACAAGGTTAGTCCAACCCATTTTACATGTCTAGCTTTACATGTTTAATCACATTTCAATCACATCACGTATTTCCATAAATTCTCATAAATATATTAATCCTTTCCAATTTAATTATTTCAATATTTTCATAATAAACACAATGCACACCTCGTATGTGTCATATCAGTTCATAAAACAAATAACAACATAATTATAAAATAAACCCAACGATAAATCAAATATATGCATAGAAGTGCTCAGATGTAGGGATTCTTACAGAAATTGTAGACTGACACAAACATGGATCCGAATCACAACCTACGAGCTGGGGTGCTGAGTCCCCTGATCCAAACCTCCTGGCACCGCTGACTCTTCTCCTACAACATCAATTATAAATCACGAACTAAATTATTTAATATTAAAATATTCTGAACCATAACTTACATATACTTTAGGGGCCATTACTAGGTCCCCAATCATCTCAACCCCTCCAGATTTAGGGGCAGTCGGGGAGGCCCGACTCCCCACCTTGTACCACTGGCCTATGTCGTCGCCAGCCATGGCCGCCGCCATGCCGGCGACGATGGCCGGTCTCGGTGAAAAGACCAAAAGGAGGATGAATGAGAGAGAAAGGAAGAAGACCCTTCTCTCTTCACGGATGGGAGGACATCTCCCCTTTCCCATTTCTTGGTCCAAGGGCAGCAGCCGCCACCTGCCCAACCCTCAACCACCACCCTCCCAACCCTCGGCCACCACTGGCTGAACCATCACCGGCCGCCACTGTTGCAGTCGCCGGCGATGGTGGCCGGCCAAGAGAGGGAGGGAAGAAGAGATCTTTCCTCTTCTTCTCCAAGAACTGATAGACCTCCCCTCCCCTCCAGCATCATCGACAGAAGGCCACCATGATGGTGGCTCGACTCCCCCCCACCCGACGGCAGCCACGGTGGCCCACGATCGCCGTCGTCGCCGCCGGTGGCCAACCGACGAGGGGAAGAGGAGGAGAGGACGGGATCACGAGGAAGAAGACCTCGGATCCGCCATCCCCCATCTCCAAACAAACCTGCAATCCCTCCCAATTCCAATGTCACGCCCCCGCCTACGTGGGGCACGTGAGGCACCCAGTGCCCACGTGAGGGCCACATGAGGGGGGAATACGGGGCTCTCCTGCCAGATATTGTCTGGTTCCAGGGCTTCACACAAGCGTCCTTCACCCCTCCTCGATTTTATTTTTCATCCAAAATGCGTCTGCAGGATTAGGAGATACCCGCCTCGTATGCCCAGGCTCTGGAACGAGTGTTTCCGATGTGGGACTATTGGGTCTCACACCCTTTCCACCATCGGACAAGAGCCGTCCTCGACTCTGATACCAAATGTCACGCCCCCGCCTATGTGGGGCACGTGAGCTAGGCACCCAGTGCCCACGTGAGGGCCACATGAGGGGGGAAAATACGGAGCTTCCCTGCCAGATATTGTTCGGTTTCGAAGCTTCACGCAAGCGTCCTTCACCCTTCCTCGATTTTGTTTTCCACCCAAAACGCGTCTGCAGGATTAGGAGACACCCGCCTCATATGCCCAGGCTCTGAAACGAGTCTTTTCAATGTGGAACTATTGGGTCTCACAATAGATAATAAAAAGCATCGGCAATGCTTGATTTTCTTGGCTGAGATCCAATACAGACACCTTACGAAATGAGGTATAGACACTAAATTATAATCTGACCCTGACCTATTTGAAGAAATGCTGCATTAATCTATGTTTCTATTAGATATGACCTCTCACCATGCTTGCTAAATAACCAATTGACACAATACAATTCAATCATGGTAGCATCGCATCTAATTGTACTAGTTTTATAGATTAGCACTTAGTGATGTCAACCAAACATAACCTAATACCTAGATGAGTTATATTTCTTTGTTCTTAAAAAAAAAAAAGAAGAAGAATATAAGAGGCTTCTGATACCCAATCAATTTATTTAGGTGATAAATTTTAATGTCATTCATCCAAACTTCAACTCCAGTCACTAGCTGATTTTACCAATCGAACTACTTGGCACCTACTTACTGAAAAGGGAAAGATTTGTTTAACCTTCTATTTTTAAAATATTGAATCATTTATTAACCAAGAGAGACTGTATTGTCATTTGTATGGTAATAAATGTTAAAGATATGCATGCAAGACTCAAATTAAATTTGAAAGTTAATTTCATTTAATATTCTCTTTAATAATTCAATTCATGTTTGGAAATTCTGGCTCATTACTTGTTTTATCATTTGTAAATTAAATATTTATAACGGGCAGGAGCCAACCATTCTCAATGAAACCCAGTGCCACCCACAGGAATCACCAACAGAACCTGTAATGCGAAGTTTCGCAGTCATGTATGGGAGTTTGGATCCTCTCAGGTTCGCG
Source organism: Phoenix dactylifera (assembly GCF_051530095.1). Lineage (NCBI taxonomy): Eukaryota > Viridiplantae > Streptophyta > Magnoliopsida > Arecales > Arecaceae > Phoenix > Phoenix dactylifera. Next base: position 12,303,579 of record NC_143191.1, read on the forward strand.
ATCACAGCCATCCGTGTGTTGCAGGACGGTGCAGATGGATCGGGCACCATCTAATACAGTGTCGTTGTACCATGTGCAGCATGGGCTCCAATGCATCAGAGGCCGACCATCAAGCTCGATCCCGGAAATTGAGAAGATCTGGACTCGAATACATGAGGCCTTGAGCCGGAGCATTACGTGTACCAACCTCACCAGCCGAGCGCCAAACGTCTCCCTCTCCATTTGAAGAAGCGAAGCCAGCTCTCTCGCTGTGTCCTTTTCTCACACTCGTCGCATTCTTCTGATAACTTTTTCTGTTTCTTTCTACAAGAAATCAATCTCTCAAATTTCACAAGCCTTTCACCTGCCCCAATTTCAGCCCTCATGAGCTGATCTCCAATCCTCATCCATAGACGGTAATCAGCGCCTACATCTTTCTCTTCCATCACAGTTTTCTTCGATTCTTTCATATGTTTGAGCTATTTTCATTGTTGTTTGATTCTATTTGTTTCTTGGATCAAGAAAACAGTTTGGTTTTCATGACGCTTTGTGCGTAGATTGTCTGTAAACGTTTCTTTTTCGTAGAAAGATGATGTTTTAATTGAGGGTAATGCATCTAGAAGCCGGTTTATTTGTGATTTTTGGTGGATTGATTGGAAGCCCCTTCTTCTAAGGTGAGATTTGATTAAAAATCTTATGTTCCCTTACTTCTGCATGCAGGGGCTCTGAGACGGTCCATAATTATGACCCATTTTTATTTTTTCAATTAAATACAGATCACATCTATATGCCTCTTCCATTGCTCATTTTCAGAATTTTTAATTTATGGTTATGCATCTAGAAGGTGGTTTATGTGTGATTTTTGGTGGATTGATTGGAAGTCCCTTCTTTTAAAGTGAGATTTTGATTAAAAATCTTGTGTTCCCTTTTTTTTGAGATAGTCAATAATTACCTCTTTTATTTTTTTTTAATTAAATGCAGATTGCCTTTAACTGCCTCTTCCATTGTTGATTTCTCGGATTTTTCATTCATTTCTGCTCTTTTTGGTTCTTTCATTTTTCTAATGGATGTCAATGAGCTGTTTCATTTTTAACCCATCTTTTGAGTGAAAGATGTTGTATCTATCAATGATATTGTATTTGAAAGCTGGCTTTTTTGTCTTTTCAGATGAATTAAATAGAATTCATTTCTTTAACATGGATCTTTATTATGAATTTTGGTGTTCTCCTTTAGCCTGCAAGAACTGTGAGATGATAAGGAGTGATTTTTTGCACCCAAAACGCGTGTAGAATCAATTTCATTGCAGTTTTCTTTTTTACTTTTGTGAATTTCAGCTAATCTTGTTGTTATTTGGTGCTCTAATCAAGTAAATTCATAGATTAATGCTTTCTGTCGTTTTTTAATGAGTTTTTTTTTTCTTTTTCTGGGGATTGAGACAAGAAACAGCCAACAAAATCAGAGAGGAGACAAGATCGAACCTAGGGCACAGAATGTAGAAGAATCTCTTTGCAGTTCTCTTTGTTTGTTTGATGAATTTTGGCTCCTTCTATTATTATTTCATGTTCAAGTCAAGAATATCCATGCTTTGTGCTTTCTTCTGATTTTGTAGAATGAGTTTCTTCGAGGGACTAAAACAAGAAGCAACCAATAGGATGAGATCGAATCTAGAATGGTGCTATCCAGCATCCAAAGACTTTACCAACTCAACTAGTCGGCATCCTCTTTTTTATTAATTTTTTGATTACATTTTGAGAAGAATTATTTTTATTGTTTTCTTTACTGACATTATTTGATTTTTTTTTTTATGATAATGGATATGCTTAATTTCTCCAAGTTTTTACTATTCCTATATATAGTCATTCTTAAATATAGGCAAAAAATACTTGTTTCAAAATTGTCCTCTACCTCTTCATATCAAGATTTTACAATATTTAGAGTTAGTCCTAGTTAAAAATTTATAAACTTGATCTTTCTAAAAATAGACTACTTTGGCACATCAACACATATACATATACATACATACATACATACATATATACACATACATACACTCATACATACATACATACATACATACATACATATATATATATGTATGTATGTATGTATGTATGTATGCATGCATGCATGCATGAATATATGGATGTATGCATGCATGCATATATGTATGTGTGTGCATATGTGTATACACACACACATATATACACATACATGCAAGTATAAATACATGTATACATGTTTGTATCTGCGTACATATATAAAGTCATAGAAACATAAATGCATACATAATACATACATATATACATGCATATATGTGTGTGTGTTGCGTGCGTATGCGCATGCATACCTATACTTCTTTTGTGATCTCATTTCCAATTCCTTAATATGGTTCTCTTCAATCCTTTCTTTTTCAAATGATATTTCTTTTATTTTAACTAAAGGTGGCAATGCTTAACCGTTTAACCTATTTAACTTATTTCAACTTGTTGTACTTTGGGTTAGATTACCTATTTAATAAAATGTTCAGGTTCGGATCTGAATTTTTGACTTGTTTAATAAATAGGTTAGGTTCGGATTGACAGAATTTTGATCTATCCTGTATCTAACTTGTATCTTGTCAGACCCAACCTGTATCTTGTCCGAACCAATCCGATTGCCACCTATGATTTTAACTGGTACATTAGAAAAATTGTTTTGGATTCTTGATAATAAATAAGTGTTTCTTCAAGGGTATTTCTTATTTCTATTTTTTTGACTGAATCGTACAAGTATATCTTCTTCTTTTTTCCTTTTTCCTAGTGAATCTTCAAATGTATTGTGAGGACCCGTGCGAGCGTGTGTTTAGTCCCACATCGGTTATTCGCTGGGTAGATCTTGGGTACTTATACAGGATCAAGGAACCCAAATAATACCTTCTAGCTAGCCATTTTGGGTGAGGTCCTGGGTTGTTACAAATGGTATCAGAGCGGATCCGGCCCATAACCTATGTAGACTAGGGGACATTGCAGCACGGATCTATTGGAGCTGACCACAAGCTGATTGTGGTGTTTGTTATTAGATTCGAATGGATTTGAACCCTTAGTCTGACGAGGACGTCAGGGCTTGAACGGGAGGAGTATGTGAGGACCCGTGCGGGCGTGTGTTTAGTCCCACATCGGTTATTCGCTGGGTAGATCTTGGGTACTTATACAGGATCAAGGAACCCAAATAATACCTTCTGGCTAGCCATTTTGGGTGAGGTCCTGGGTTGTTACATGTATCCTAGTTGCATTTTGATGCAATGAATTTGATCATGAAAGATGAAAAATTTGGATGAATTTCTTATGACTGGGCAAAGGTGGAGAAAGAAGTGGGTCATCATCTAATTATTCATGAAAACTTCTGTAAACTGAGGAATGAGAGAGGTCTAGAGATTTGAAGTTTTAGAATGATAGACAGTAATTTCTCCATTTAAAAAAAATAGATCTGTTTTTTAAAGAAAAATTATCATTATATAAGATCAAACACAGATTTTGACATTCTACCTGATCAATTTTTGTGCTTTGACAGATTTGATAAAAAAGAGAGTTTGTTTTCCAAATTACTTGGTCTTGGAGGGAGGAGATAGTCTGTCCATTATGCTCGTGAAGGGTTGGTTAAGGTATTAAAACTATATTTTTTATATTTTGATTTCATAATGTATTTTTCCTTATATCCTTTCCTTATATATTCTTGTTAGAATATCTTCAAAGCTCATGTTGCTTCTTTTAAGTAGATATTATGTTATGGAGATTAAGATGACTAATTTGTAAACTTTTTCTTTACCAAAGGGTTAGAATCTTGCTTAGCCGGACAGAGATTTGAGCTTCAAAGTATCGTTTGAACTTGCTAGTTCCCTTAGAATTGAAAACCCATCCTTTGCATGAGTAAGAAAACCCTTTTTTTTCTTTTGTTCCGAGAGTAAGAAACCAATATATTTCCATAGGTTTGCCCATAATCAGTAGTTGATTTCTTTTGCATTTCTCGTATCTCTTTTCGTGGATCAATACTCATCATCTTCTTGTCATGCATAAATTCCTAACCTATGATGGATGACCTTCCAAACAAGAACCACTTTTCTTTTTCTTTTTTTCCTTTTGAGCTAGAATGAAAACAAGTCAAGCCAAAATTGGGCGAGTTCAGGATTCAAACCTAGTAACTACTTCAATACTAATGATACTGATCTCCATCTCTCTCTCTTCCTCTCTCTCCCTGTGAGGGGGGGGTGATCATCTCTTTACCTGTTTATGGACTTTTGATATTAGTTGGGATAATTTTTGAGGAAAAAAATAGATTTTTTTTTTGGTAAGTCAGCCTCTTAGTACAATCAGCCGTGAGATGGCCCAGAACAGTCATAGTACAAAACACGATCTAATGCCAGCGGCACACAATCGGAACTACTCCAAAAGACACCCCCAAAGTAGTGGGCTACAAAAGAGGCGGCCCAGTCCGCTGAACTATTTGCCTCCTAAAACACATGCGAAGCCCGAAATAACTCTAACTCCTCCACGAGCCGCCAAATATCTCGGAGTAGTGGGTGCCGCTTAGACCTGGTCTGCCGGCTCCGGATCCAACCGATCACTGTAGCCGAGTCGCCCTCCAGGAACGCCCGCCTAGCACCCAAGTGCACTCTAGCATAGACGAGGCCCTTCCATGTCGCACGCAACTCTGACATGAGAATGGAACCATCAAATGTACGCCGGCCCTCAGCTGCAATCATTCTGGAGTCCTAGTCTCTGATCACAAAACACACGCCACATCTACTGCTGCCTTCTGATACACTGCCATCGAAGTTTATCTTAAAGAAATCAGAGGGTGGGGGCTCCCAGAATACCATCGATACCATCACATACCTGGATGCTGCAAGAGCCAAAGAAGAACCCCAGATGTCCCTATCATCTCTAGGTGATATCTCTGCAGCAACGCTCACCAGCTCGGTTGCCTGTGCAAAAGCTCTATCGACCACTGATCGTGGGTAGAATCCTCTACCCTCGAAGATCCGCATATTCCTATCTAGCTAAATATGGTATGTCACATATGCCAAACAGCTCCCCTCTGCCATCCCTGGTCTTCGAGCTGAGTCCCTCAACTGACTCAAAAATATCTCCGTAGATGTAAAGAACTACTGATGAGCCAGGGCAAGGCTCCAAACCTGAAGTGCCCACGGACATGTAAACAGGGCGTGGCTGATGGTCTCCTCCTCCCCCAAGCTTCCCTCACAATCTGCTGGTATCCGGACTGCCCTCCTAACTAAGATCCCTTTGGTAGGTAGGATGCCCCATGCCACCCTCCACAAAAACATAGCCACACGTGGATGGACACGTAGCTGCCAAATCCAACGCCCTGCCATCCGACAAACAGACCCTGGGTCCACTATCATCTGGAGATCACTGACTGCGACCCTAACCCTCCTAGTCCAACTCCATACCCTCCTATCTGCCATCCCCTCGAGAGGTAGAGGTGTGGCCAAAATCCTCTATGCAAGGTCGTCGCCGAAGAGGAGGTGGACTTGAGCAGCATCCCATCTGCTCTCATCCTGAGCAAAAAGATCGCACACTCTGCTCCCAGCCGTCGCAATAGGGTCAAACATCGTGGGCCATCTGGATAGCGGCAGCTCAGCCATCCATTTATCCTCAACAACATTAATACTGCAGCCATCCCCCACCGCTCAGTAGATGCAGGGGAGTATCTGTGGGGCTTGTACACACATATCCCACCAAATATAAGAGCACTAACGCCCTGGTGGAAATGAGTCTCCCATCCCGTACTTTGCTCTCATTAGTCTACTCCATAACCCATCCGCCTCCAACAGAATCTAGCCATATGCCTCAATGCCAAGGCCTCTCGCCTAGTAAGGAGAGAGTGAATGCCCAAGCCCCCGGAGCTCTTCGGCTAACATAGGACCTCCCATGCAAGTAGATGAATGCTCCACAATAGTTGCTCCAATTGCCTAAGAAAGATAATCGGGACAATGGTGTTTGAAAGCATGTACACGGGGATAGAGCTCAGCACTGATCTAACCAAAATGACCTTGCCCGTCATGGAGAAAGAACTCGCCTGCTTCCCCTCCAATCGCTGTCGGAAGGTCAACTCCACCTCGGAACAATCTGCCCCGCGCAATCGTCGACCGGTGATGGGGATCCCCAGGTACCGCATGGTACCACACTCCTCAATTCCCAAGATCTTTGAACTGGTACCTTTCAACTGGATTTCAATCTTCGGACTGTAGGATATTGTCGATTTGGCCAAATTTACCCTCTGCTTGGAGGCATTGCAGTACTCTGTAATTATCCCCCGGAGTGTCCGTGTCGACCTCCTAGTCACACGAGCTATCAAGAAGTAGTCATCAGCAAATAATAAATGAGAAATTTGGAAGGTACCGGACCTTGGTGTGTAAGGCTCCAGCTCACGAGTCTCAGCGGCGCTACGGAGGGCTCGGGATAAAGCATCCTAGAAAAGGATGAAAAGTAATGGAGACACCGGATAGCCCTGCCGCAGGCCCACCGAGGATTCGAAGAAACTGGTCGACATGCCATTCACCGGAATGGCATAGGATGGTGCTAAGATGCAACTCATAACCCATTCAATCCACTAATGGTGAAACCCAAGAATCTCTAGGGAGTGTGTCACAAAGTGCCAATCCATTATGTCATATGCTCTCTCCATGTCCAACTTGATGCCCATCCTACATGAAAACTGCCTAAAATCACTCATAAACTACTGGGCTATCAATACATTGTCGGATATACACCAGCCCCCAATGAATGCCCCCTCCACAGGGCTCACCACCTTATCTAGTACCCCCCTAACCCTCCTCACTAGAATTTTGGCTATGATCTTGTAGAGGGTGGTACAGAGGCTAATGGGTCGATAGTGGATGGGCTCTGTGGCATCCTGCTTTTTCAGTATCAAGGTTATGAAAGTCCGTTTTCACTCACTAGGTATGGTAGCTGAGCTGAAACACAGTAGGATAGCCTCAATCACATCCATCCTAACAATATGCCAATACCTTCGAAAAGAGAGAGGGAGAAAATCGTCCGGCCACAGGGCCTTGTCCTCAGCCAAGGACCAAAGGTTCTCCTGAATCTCTGCTACTGATACCGGCCTAATAAGCTCAGCATTCTCCTTCTCAGTAACCCTCTTGGCTGGGGCAGGCTGGGTAGGCGACCCTCCACCACTGGTGTGCTTAGTCCACCTAGCCCTGAAGAACTCCTGCAAGATCCTCCTAACCGAGATTGGACCCTCCATCATCTAGCTACTGCTCTTCCTGATGCTGTGAATTCTGTTCCTCTACAGGAGGATAATAGTGGATTGGTGGAAGAATCTGGTATTGCGGTCCCCCTCTAGAATCCACTGAACCTGTGACTCCAGAAGGTCTTCTACTGCTGAAGTAATGAATGGTGCATAGCCAGGTGAGCCCGGAGGTCCCTCTGCTCGTCCTCACATAAACCACCATTATGCTCTTCTTTGTCCTAAATGCTTGCAATCACTACTTCAACCCTTCAATCTTTCTGAAGATGTTCCCCACCTCCACCCTGTTCCATCTCCTCAGGCGTCGCTTGATCATCTCAAGCCTACGTGACACCCTCTCTATAGCATTACCTCGCACCTGCCAGGCTTCCCTCACCACCTCCCATGATCTTGGATATGAAAGCCAAAATTTCTTAAATCTAAATGGACCGAGAGTCTGAGCTACGGGAGAGGTGCTTACCAGCACCGGACAATGATCTGACGCAATCCGTGGCAAGTGGAAAACCCTGAAGTTAGGCCAGCTCTGAATCCACCCCGCTGTGGCAAACACCCGGTCAATCCGCTCCCATACCTTGGCACGGCCCAACCTGTTGTTGCACCATGTATATCTCGGTCCTGAGAAACCCAGATCCACCAATCCACTTCCTAAAATAAAATTCTGAAACTCCCTCACCTCCACTTTGTTTGTGAATGGCTTGCCCCCCCTCTCCAGTGGGCTGTCAATGCAGTTAAAGTCGCCAACCACTAATGTTGGGTACCCATGATGAATCAGGCTCCTTACCTCATCCCACAGAATTCTTCTCTCACAAAAATCTGTATTAGCATAAGTGGCACAAAAAACCCATGGTTGCCCATCTTCCTCCGATATGACCATCACTACATTCTGAGTACATTCATTAAACACATCAATTTTGCATATGTTCGACTGCCACGTGACAATAATTTCCCCTGACAATCCCCGAGATTCAATTGCATAGAATCCCCATGAGTTGGGAATTCTTCTTCTAGCTTGTTGTAGGCTTCTACCAGAGAGTGGTTTTAAGGATAACACAAATGGTTGGATCATGTATGTGAACTAACCTCCGGGAGGCCGGGCTAAAGGACGGTTTCCGCGCTCTCCGGCAATTCCAAACAAGAATATGCATATCAAGGATCCGAAGGGGTGCTTCTGCACACCCCTAGCTTGGCACCATATGAATGTAGTGAGCCGTCCCACCCCTGCATTGCCTTTTTTAGCTTAGCAACAATACGCATGTGGGAAACCTCAGTAGAGTTCGACCCCTCAACCCCGATACCAATCACCCCTTAATCCCCTACACCACTTGACACTGTCCCACCATCAACCAGGCCTGCCTGGGGATCCTTGCCAGGCCTCCTATTCTCCCCCTTCCTCTGCCAAGACACCAGCCCCAGCCACCAAGACTAATCCCTCCCCTTCTTGCTGCTCCTGGTGCTCCCTGCCACCAATCTCTGCTTCACCATGTGAGATAGTTGATGCTGCCAGATCCGAGCTCTTCCCAGAGACTGCCCCTGTCCTCGCCGCACCTTCTGCCTTGCCGGTGTGTGATGAAGGGTCCTTGCTCCTATGCGTTGCCAACCCCTCCTCTGACACAACCCCTCCACCATCATCGGCCGTGAGATGGAGAGCGCCCTCAGGTTTGGCTCAGTGGATGTGGATGACCTTCGCAGTCGAGCACCAAGGATGGCTCGGTTAGTTTCAGTTCCCTGACAACCTAGTTTTGATCCAGATTCGGATCCCCGCCCGTCCGCCCGGTTCTGGTCCGCAGGCCCCTTTAGAGCTTGGCCTTTCAATGGGCTTCGTGCCCATTTGGACGGCCCTAGTTCGGTTGCTGCCACTTTGTGGACCAAGGTCAAATGGGCTTCTACTGCTCGGCACCTTTGGTTCCCTTATGGCCCAAGTTGCTCCACACCGAGTTGACTCGGCCAAACTCAAAGTTAATCAATGGGTCAAAAGCACTCACCTCGGTAGGGAAGGCTGAGTCGCCTTCAGGATCATCCACCGCTGATGCTTTCTCCCAATCACACCTAGCCATTCTCTTCCACTCATCGGACTCTATCGGAACCTCGGACGGCTCTAGGTTGGGTGTCGGATCCTCGGGGTTTTGGACGTCGGCGAGTGGACCCCGAGTTATTTCTATCCCCAACTCGGCGATAGTCTTCCTCCACTACTCCGCTCCGACCTGTTTTGGCTTGCGCATCTGGCTAGTAACCAGCCACAGTCCATATGTCAGCCGTAGAGGTTGATTGGGGCCAACATCGGCTGGGATCGGTGATGTCTCCATTGCCTTGTCCTCCCGCCTTTGAGTCTCCCCCTCCACCTGGTGCCGAGGACCGAGCAGTGCAGGGCTCCCTTCCATGGCCGAGACACCCACATCTGTAGCATACCCCCGGCAGATTTTTGTAGGTAAAAGCCTGTCAGATCGGCTCCGATTTGCTCTGGAGATAGATCCCAGGCCGTAAGGGTTTCAAGGCATCCACCTCTATCTTAACCCTCGCAAACTCTAGCCGCCACCTGCCATCTGTTGTTGCATCCACTACCACTCCGGCAATGTCGAGGATTGATTCCCTATCCTAGAACTCGAGCGGGAGTGCCGGCAATCACACCCACGACACAACCTTGATCACTTCCTGGACACCGGGCACGAAATCGGGGCGCCACCTCTCCATGGCCAGTAGCTGTCCCGCTACCAACCATGGGCCACTTTGGAGCACCATGTCCCTCTCCTCCTTGAAGCAAATGGCCAGATGCCCCGCTGCCAGAGGGAAGCCTTTGACCTCATTGCCAAGCCTCACCCTATATTGGATTTCCTTCAGAATCCTCTCGATCGGAATAGGGCGGCCGAGGCTTCAGGCAAGAAGGGTTGTCGTCGACCAAGCTCTTCGGGCTCTGTCGATCCTCTCCGGGGGAAGCTCCAAAACCTCGGTGAAGACGCTCTGGTTCTGCCAGAGTTCAACTTGGGAGCTCTCGAAGGTAGTCTACCGCGGCCTGCTCGAGGGGGCCCGGGCTACCACCGACCACAGGGGATTCTCCGTCGCACCCAGTAGTTGCCGAATCCCACTCCCCTGATCCGCCCTAGTCACCACTGGCTCCTCCACATGCTGATTCGCTGCCGCGTCCCGCCGGTGCTCCGCCGCCTTGCAGCCACTCTGCATCTTTTCTTCGGGTGTTGCTTTCTGAAGTAAAGCATCTCGAGCTTCCTTTAAATTTAAAACAAAAATAGTTTTGAGAAAATACATTACTTTGGATACTTGAGTCTCCTTCATTGCTAATAAATGAATCTGTTTTTAAAGAGGTTATATGAGTTGGGTTTGAGTTAGCCATGTAATTTATGTGTTGAATTCATGTTAGAAATTTTGAATTTTTATTTTCTGAATATGGCTTGAACGTGATTTGAAGTATAAGCTTAATTTTAAGTACTTTAATTGTTTCAACTGGACACGAGCAAACATGACAATCGTCACATTCCGCTATCCACCCACATGAATCATCAGCACAACCTGTAACATAAAGTTTGAAGGGCAACCTTGAGACAAAGCACATATCTAACAAACTCACCCCCGAAGCGCCCAATGTCCCACTCCTCTCCATTTGAAAAAGAGAAGCCAGACCCCCACTGTCTTCTTCCCACACTTGTCATCGCTCTTGAAACTTTCTTATTTCTTCCATAAAGGAAAGAGCCCAACCTCTCAATTCTCATAAGCCTTTCCCTTAATTCAGCCCCCAGGAATTCTCTGATAGCCATAGATTGTAACGACCACCAATACTTACCTCTTCCATCACTTTCTCTTTTATTCTTTCATCGGATTCAGCTTCTCTTTTTGCCATCTGGTCATCTCATTTAGTTCTCGTTTTAGTCTTCCCACTTAGCTTGTTATGCTTTTGTATTCGTTAGATGTTTCATTTTTCCAGGGTGCTTTTATGTGAAAAATTATGTTTTCATCAATGCTATTTCATCTGGAAGCCTATTGCCTTTCGATTAGTAGTTCTTTCTTCTAAAATGAGTTTTTGATTAGAGATCTTGGTGTCACCTTATTTCTGCATGCAATATCAACGAGATGGTCAAGAATGACCCTCTCTCTCTCTGTGCGCGCGCGTGCACGCACGCTCACAGGTGCGTGTGTAATGTAGATCGCCTTTAGATGTCTCTTCCATCATTGATTTCTTAAGCTATTTAATCAATTTCTACTCTTCTTGGTCCTTTCATCTTTTCCTATATCAAAATTGATGTTTCCATCTGTGATTTTATACTTGAAATCCTGTTTTGTTGCATTTTGAAATGAACTAATTATAACTATGGATTAGAACTTCCGTTCTTAAAATGGACTTTAGCCTTCAACTAAGCATTGGTGAGGAATAGGTTTGAATCTAGATCATGCTTAGATATCTCTTCCATTTAGTTCTATTTGATCTTTTGATCAATTTCAACTTTTCTAGTTGTTCTTTTAGTTCTTTTATGATGTTTTTTTCATTGTTCAGTTTTCTTACTAATTAATTTCTTGTTTTTGTAGTTTACTTTTATTGTAAGTGGGAACCAACATTCCTAATTTTTCCATGTTCTCACTAGGACTATCTATATAATTTATTCTCAAATATAGGTATAATATATATATATATATATATATATATATATATATATATATATATATATATATATATATATATATATATATATATATATATATATATATATATGCATGTGTTTTTAAGGGTACGTGCCTTTATTTTTATGTACATGTATAATGTAGATTTGTGAATTAGATAGTTTCTCTACTTTATCTGGTTCTCTTCAACACTTTCTTATTTAAATTTGAAATTCTTTTTTATCAAAAGGTTCATCAAGGAAATTAATTTGGTTCCCTCATGTAATAAGTGTATCTTCAAGTGCCTCTTTTTTCTCCTTTAAGTGAACCTTTGGTTGTATCTTTTTCTTTTCCCATTTCTAAGTTTATCTCAGCTGCATGCTAGTCATGTGATGCATGAGTAATGCAGGATTTTGTCCTTTTTAACACCTAAGTGGAACATTTCTGTATATTACCAATGTGGCATGCATTTGGGATATAAGTCTCCATGCATTATTCAGTTACTGTATCAAAAAAATATTTAAATGAATTTCCTAGGATATGGTAAAGGTGAAGAAACGGGAGACTTCATTTTACATGATAGATAGAGTGATATAACTAGACATTCTAGCTAATTAATTTTGCTCCTTGCAAATACAAAAAAAGGGAGAAAATCATAGTTTACATCAAATATTTTGTAAAGGTATTAAAGTTTCCACATAGTGTATTTTCCTTATTATTTTCTTCGTAACTATTTCTGCCATAATATCTTTCAAAAGCTCATCTTTCTTCATTTATAGGATATTAGATTATAAAGTTTAGAAAATAAGATGATTATTTTGTAAAGCATTTTATTATATAACTGATGATGATTATTATATAACTGATTATTATGTAAAACATTTTATGGGCAAGCAGGGTTGAGGATAATAATTTCTTTTGGAATTGTAAGTTCTATTGAAACATTACCTTATTCATTTTCTTGGTTTTTTTTTTGGCTGTGAACTCATTTTCTTGGTTGTCCTAACATTTATGTGTTGAAGGGACAGGATCTCCCTCATATCTTGTTAATTGACTCTTATACATGATCAATGTTTTGTGGCATTTCTCATACTACTTGGGCTATTTGTGTCCACTTCCTCGCTGATAGATAAAGAACATGGTGGGGTTTTTTTTTCTTTTGCAGCTTAGTGGTTGTGATATTAGGAGGCGTGCCATCTTTTGGACTTGGGAAATAAGTTCTGAAGGATTTGACACATTATGAAACCTATCATCCTGGACGGTATGTCGCAATTAGAATTTTAAAAATTTGTTTGCTTTTTTGTTTAACATATTTGTATTGGCGGTTACTTGAATTATGGCCTGTCAGTTGGTGATTACTTGAATTTTAAAAATTTACTTGCATTTAGAATTTTAAAAATTTACTTAAAGTTTAAAAATCTGTTTATTTGATCTATCAATTCAATTATGGCCTTGTCATAATGAATTGATGTGGTTGAAACTAATTTTGGTACCAAAGAAAGTTAAACTATATGATTTTTTATCCACTCTACCTTTAACTAGGTAATATCTAGAGCAATGAACTCGGTCTCCATGCTGCTCCAAGATATAATCGTTCGTCTAAAATATCCTTAAGCTATAGAAGCACCACCAAGAAGAAACAAAGTGATCTAAGAAATTATGATCTAGGTTGCATCACTATAAACGTTAACTACCTCAGGGTATCTAGTGTAGAGAAGATAAAGATGAAAGGTCCCTTAAGATATCCAAATACTATTTCTAAAAAGGTCAAATGAGATTGAAATTGGTTATGAGTATATCTATTTAATCATCCTAAAATATAGGTAATATCTAGTCCTCTCCTATTTGCCACATATAGTGGAGATCTAATGATTTGAGAATATCTAGTTTGATAAACAAATTCACTTAAGTTCTTCATAAGATGTACACTAGTATCATATCGAGTGGGAATTGGTTTTCAATTGAAAAAAACAAATTTTTTAATCAATTTATTGATAGAATGAGAAAGGGCGAGAGCTGCCCTTCTTAAGAGATTTCATTAACTTTATCCTTATGACTACATTGCCTTCATCTAGATCTTTCATATCAAATTGTTTGATAAAAAGACTTGATCTCGAATATGATTTTAATAGATATTCCAACTATCATAGTATCAATGATGTACAAGCAAATGATCGCATAGTCACTATCCATGAACTTCGAAAATATACATTTATCATGATCATTTATAATAAAATTAAAAGATAGGATGGTCTTATCAATTTTTTCATGCCATTATTTGGGAGCATGTTCGAACCATATAGGAAATTAACAAGTTTGCACACCTTATTCTTTTGTCCCTCTACAACAAATCTTTTAGATTATTCCATGGGTATCTCGTCTTCTAAATTTTTGTTTAGAAAATGGAATCTTCACATCAATTTGATGAATGATTAGTTTATAGATGGAAGCAATAGGCAAAAGGATTATAAGAATTGTAATTCTAATTATAGAAAAATAGGTGTCAAAGTAGTTTAGGTTGTTCTTCGGGTTATATTCCTTAGCTACTAGCCTAATCTTATATTTTTCTATAGAATCATAAGGTCTAAGTTACTTTTGGAATATCCACTTGCAACCTAATTACTTACTTTCGAGTCATAGATAGGTTAGAATGTAGGTTGGGTTTTGAATGACTAAGTTGAACTCTTCCTTTCGAAAAGGAGCATCAACCGAAGACTTCATCTCTAAAAAGGTAGAAGGTTCACCATCAATAAGGAAAGTGGAGAATCCCTAATCAAGGTCTTTCCCCACCCTTGTGCCTCTTCCAAGTCCAACATGTCTACTATCAGATCTAGGCCTTTTACTCTTTTTTGATTCATGGGGAGACTCAATTTCAACAGGATTAAGTTATAAGAAGTGGATGATTTAGATGATATTGGATCAGAAACTTGGTTTCTAAAGAAAAAAATATTTTCAAAGTAAGTTACATCTCTAACCTCAATAAAAGTATTATCTGAGATGTCACTATCACTGTATTTGTCACAAGTAACCTATTGGTGTTACAATTAAAGAAATACCTTATAGAAATGGCATTTATAGTTTTGGGTCCTATCTTTTTTCTTTTAGATTCAGATGTACCAACCTAAGCTAGGCACCCCCACACTCTGAGATAATCTAACCTTGGAGTTCTTCCTTTTCAGAGTTCAAAGATGCTTTAGCATTATCTTCAAAAGGTACCTTATTTAGGA
Organism: Phoenix dactylifera; assembly: GCF_051530095.1. Classification (NCBI taxonomy): domain Eukaryota; kingdom Viridiplantae; phylum Streptophyta; class Magnoliopsida; order Arecales; family Arecaceae; genus Phoenix; species Phoenix dactylifera. The sequence goes on from NC_143191.1 coordinate 12,318,656, forward strand.
TATAATAGACTAATAATAGGGCATCCCCCACAAGTGTTCGATATCCAGAATTAACTAATATTAAATTAATCATGTCCATTAAGGTTTAGTTTTTCTATTTGGCTACTGTCACGCCCCAAGCCCGGAGCGCAGCAGACGCCACACGCCCACACGGCGGACCGCACAAGCATGCAAGGCAGCAGATCATATCGCAATCACAAATATTTAAAGATGACATAATTATTTAAATTGTTCAAAAGCAGTCTTACAGAGTTTCAAAATAACATTTGCTGACATAATTCAAATGTCCAAACTAAGCAAACTAAAATGCCAATAACTGAAAAATCATCGAAAAATCTAACGCACTCCCCAATCCCGTGCGATCAAGCCTCTGGATCTGAAAAATAGAGAAAATAAAATAATGAGTTACACTAGCCCAGTAAGCAACAAAATACCCCAAAGTGGGGTCAGAGCATATCAGATCAAAATAGAGGATAATATCTAGAATAAATCATAAATATCATTGTTTTGCTGTTTTCAAAACTTAATATCATTTTTTCGAAAACTCTGATACTAGAATCTCAACATGATAGGCTACGGACACGTAACCCAGTGGCATGATTTCAAATATATTTCATGATAGGCTACGGACACGTAACTCTGATAGCCATGCTGAAAATTCATATATATATAAAAATATATTTCAAAAATTGTCCAATTATATTTTACGGATTTCAGAGCATATAACATGATTTTCAAATAAAATTTAACATGCCTGACCCATTTTACTGAATACAAAATATATGTCAAAACATAATCAGTTTATCAAATAATTTAGAAATCACACTTGAAGTATTAAGCTACTTACCTCTTCTCGCTTAATTCCTACTTCAGGCAGGCGGATCAGGTTCACCTGTTAACATTTAATTAATTTCTTTGTAAATTTCATAGCTAAGCGAAAATCAAAAATAATACTATCGGGTTTCGGGTTCAAGTTCGGAGTTGAACTGGATTTCGGGTTCGGATTTCAAATAGATCCAAATTGGGCCTAACCGGGCTGGACTGGGCCCAAGTTGGGCCTGAAATGGACAGGGCCCAACGGGCCTAGTTTGGCCCATGATGGGCCTCCTTCTTCCCCCAAACTCCCCATGGACAGGGGAAATAGAAACTGAGAGAGGAAGAGGGAAACTGTGGGGTGGTCGGCCTGGGTGGCCGGCCTAGGCGGCTGGGGGCCGTCGCCCGATCGACGGCCAGCCGATCACGGTGGCAGCCGGCAGCCGCTGCGGCTCCCGGCGTGAAGAAGCAACCGAGAATGGTCTTGGTTCATGGGGCCAAAACCAAGGGAGGAAAGCATGCATCGGCTAAGATCGGAGAGCACAAAGGGAAGAGAGCTTACCGGCAGTCGACGAAAGTGGCGGATCTCGGCTGGGGGAGGCTCGATCCGGCGGTCAAGCGGTGGCGGCGGCGCTCAGAACCGAGGGATGCAAATCTCCAAAACAGGGGAAGGCACGGGTGGTGATGGTGGTAGATCCGGCGGCATGCCAGCCACTTGGGAGGCAAAGGCAGAGGAAGGAGAGGGAGGAGGGAGGAGAGGAAGAAGAGGGAGCTCGGCGGTGGCCCTAGGGGAAGGAAAGATGGAGTTTTAAAGCCCCATTGTAACGGCCCTCCGCCGCGATTTTCGCGGCGGTCAAGCGAGATCTGCGGCCGTGAATTGGCTGCGGATGGACTGGGAGGGGTGTCGCGGGATACCCGCGGCGCCCTTGCCCCGTTTGTCCCCCGGAGGAGCCGGAGAGGATCGCGATTGCGATCCTCCGTTCCGGTTCCTCCCGAATCGAATCAGGGCTGAAGTCAGTGAGGGCTGCCGACTTCAGCCCCGTATCTCACATTCTTCCCTCATAAAAAAAATTTCGTCCTCGAAATTTAACATACCTTAGCTGGCAAAAAGGTCCGGATATTTTTCCTTCATCTCATCCTCCAGCTTCCACGTAGCCTCTCGTTTTGAGTGATTGCTCCACTGGATCTTAACATAAGGAATCGTGCACCTCCTCAACACTTGTTCTTTTCTATCAACCACACGTACAGGCTGCTCAGGATATGTCAAATCTTCTCTAAGCTGCAGGGGAGCCACTTTAATCACATGGCTCATATCTGGAATATACTTTCTCAACATAGAAACATGAAAAACATTGTGAACTCCAGACAGTGAAGGTGGGAGTGCCAATTTGTATGCCACAGCTCCTACTCTTTCCAAAATTTCAAAGGGGCCCACATAACGTGGACTGAGTTTTCCGCGTATTCCAAATCGCATCACCCTTTTAGTAGGAGACACTTTCAGAAACACATGATCTCCGACCTAAAATTCCAATTTCCTTATTCTATTATCTGCATAACTTTTCTGTTTGTTTTGAGCTATCCGGAGGCGTTCCCTGATTAGCTGGATCTTCTCTATTGTTTGCTGCACAATCTCGGGGCCCATAGTTTTCTTTCACCAACATCATCCCAATAGATAGGTGATCTACACTTTTTTCCATATAGAGCCTCATAAAGTGCCATTTGAATACTTGCCTGGTAACTGTTATTATATGCAAACTCAACCAAAGGCAAGTGACGGTCCCAGGAATCTTTCATATCCATTACACAAGCTCTTAGCTCTTCCAAGGTCTGAATGGTTCTTTCTGATTGGCCATCAGTCTGAGGGTGGAAAGCTGTGCTGAAGCTCAGAGTGGTCCCCAAGGCTTTATGCAAACTACCCCAAAAGTGAGATACAAACCGCGAGTCCCTATCGGAAACAATGGATACGGGTACTCTATGCAACCTCACTATTTGTTCAATGTAGAGCTCTGCAAACTTTTCCAAGGTCATTCCTACTTTGAATGCCAAAAAATGTGCCGACTTTGTCAATCTATCCACAATCACCCATATAGCATCATAACCTTTAGGAGTGCGAGGCAACCCGGAGACGAAGTCCATAGTGATGTGTTCCCACTTCCATTCAGGAAGTGGTAGGGGCTGCAACAACCCTGCCGGTCTTTGATGCTTTGCTTTAACTTGCTGACATGTCAAACACCGAGCCACAAGTTGTGCAATTTCTCTCTTCATATATTCCACCAAAATGTACTTTTCAAATCCTTATACATCTTAGTACCCCCAGGATGCACTGTATATCCAGTATTATGAGCTTCCCTTATAATTTCATTCTTTAAATCGGAGTCATTTGGAATACACATTCTGTTCCTGTATCTCAATGATCCATCCTCATGAAGTCTGAATTCTGATTGAGAACTTGATTCAATATCACTTCTAAGCTTTTGCAACTGAGGGTTATCTGCTTGAGCAATCCTGATCCTCTCTGTTGCCCAAGGTGACAAGCCAAGAGGGGGGGGGGGGGGGTGAATTGGTTTCTTTTACTTTTAACTATCTTATTTGTGTTAAATAATGAGTTAGTAAACTTAAACAAATCACAATACAAACAACAAGAAGTATAGTGGTTCGGTGCTCTCCTTAGCACCTACGTCCACTCCCCAAGCAACCCCTTGGAAATTCACTATAATCCCGCGGATTACAGTTGGATTGTTTTCCGGGCTCACAATCCAAAAACCTTTACACTTTGGTTTTCCGGGTTCACCAAAAACCTATGTTGGTTTTTCGGGCTCACCAACGAACCTTTACAATTGATTTTCTGGGTTCACCAATCAACCTATTCCTTTGGTTTTGCGGGCTAACCAACCAACCTTTACAAGTAGTTTAACAAATAAAGGAAGAAGATTTAAACTCCTAGATGAGCAAATGAAACAATATAATCAACAAAGAAGAGTTTAGAAAGTATTTATCGCTTGATGTGACTTCTCTCTTCTTTGTCAAGGATGCTTCTCTCTTTAAGGGTGGATGGAGCTCTTGATGACTCTTTGAATCTGCTCAACCACTTTCCTTTGATTCTTGAATGAAGCACTTGGATGAAGAAGATTAGGGCACTTTCTCTTTCTTGTGTACTCTTTGATATTCTTTGAAAAAGATGTTCTATCTGATGAATAGTATCACTTTAAATAGTTTCCTACATCCATTGGACAAGCCCCAATGGTTAGAATTCAAAAACTAGCCGTTACTCACTGTTGGAAGGACAAAAAGTACTTCTGCAGAACTAGCCGTTATGCTTCTGTCCGTGTTTGGGTCGGCTCAACCTGTCCTTGGGTCGACCCAACTTTCACTTGGGTCGACTCAAACTTTCCTTGGGTCGACCCTCTCAGAAACACAGAAACTTGCAATTCAGCCTTCCTTCACTTGGGTCGACCCAACCTTTCTTTGGGTCGACTCAAGGTTCAGTTGGGTCGACTCAACTTCTTCTTGGGTCGACCCTAACAGGGTTTCCAGAGAACCTTTTCTGTCTTCTGTTCTGTCTTGCCTTTGGGTTGACCCACTCAGGGTTTGGGTCGACTCAAGCTTGGGTCGACTCAACTTTATCTTGGGTCGACCCTCTCAGTAAATCCAGAGAACCATTTTCTGAGTTGTTTGAGGATCTTGATGTTTGGGTCGACTCATGCTTTCCTTGGGTCGACCCAACTCACTGTTCATCTGTGCCATTTTTGCAGAAGTGTGCCAAATGCTTTCTTGATGTGCCGGGGTCGACCCAATCATCCTTTGGGTCGACTCAATCTACACTTTGCTGCATCTCAAGGTTAGATTCATTCATATAAATAATGAAATGTATCTATATCAATTTATACAAATATACTGAGAGTAATAGACTTATAAATGAAGTATCGATTTAACTTATAACATACTCTAGATAATTGCTTGTTAATCATCAAAATAACACTATCATCCTCAATCTCCCCCTTTTTGATGATTACAAAATAAAGAGTATGAGCCTATTGATACTTATCTTAAAATTAGTTTTAAAAGGGCTTAACTTGCTGAAATTCAGCTTTTCAAAATATAAGAGTGAAGTCTCCCCCTATATCATTCAAATGTTGCCAATTTGACTTTTTGAATTGCTCCCCCTTTCATTTATAATTCTTTAAAGATGAAACTCCAAAAATTTGAGTTAAAACATGAGTTTCAGGTTATGTATCGAGGTGTGAAAGGTGCGTGCCAAATTCTGAAATTCTATGTGCCAAATTCTGAAATTTGATAGAAATATTTGATTTGATCATTTTCATTGTTACAAATTGCTCCCCCTTGGATGTATATGATTTTCAATTTGTTTTACAAGTTATTTCTCTTTCTTTCTTTACTTCTCCTCTTATTGCTCTATCTTTACTTCTCCCCCTATTACTCTTTCTTTACTTCTCCCCCTTTTTGTTATCATCAAATAGGTGCATGGGAAAAGACACAAAAAAAAAATAACAAACATTCAAACTTCATTGATCAAAATAGAAACATTTTAGTACATTCATGTCAAAAACAAAAGCAAATACAATGTTCCTCAGTCAAAGTTTAAAGATACATGATAAACACAAAATACATATGAGAACTAGATATCTAGCCTAGGCTCTAAACAGAAATGCTAATATCAGCCTAGGGAGTATCTAATGGCTGGGATCTAGTCCTTATCCTCCTAGTGTACGTGGCGAGGGGAGGTGGAGCCTGGTGAGACTGTGTCTGGCATGGAGCACGACGAGCTGGATGACTCTGTGCCGAAATCTCTGACTCAGCAGCCTGTGGCACAGATGGTCCATGGGTCTCTCTCTCTCCGGAGTGCTCCTATCTGCTGCCTCAGCTCACTGATCTCAGCAGACATGATGTCCAATCGGCTCGTCAGCCCATCAGTAATAGTCTTCGCCTGAGCTGACATACTGTCTAATCTGCTCGTCAGTCCGTCTGTGATAGTCCTCGCCTGAGCTGACACAAGCTCAGTCATCCTACTCCAGAACTCATCTGTGTCTCTCGGAGGAACAGATGACGATGGTCCAGCCTCCGAAGGTGCAGTAGGATGATCCATATGCTCCTCATCCTCAGGGATATGGTCTCCAATATCTGGTGCATCACCCTCTGGTCCCTCACCCTGAATCCCTGCTCCAGTATGAACCCACTGCCCGTTCACTTTCCAGTTTTGAGGAAGGCATAGAACTCCCGAACTAATCCGGGGTAGATCATCACATCTAGGGAGCAAAGATACTCCCAACCTTGCCTTTGGATCCATTCCCTCAAACGAAACCCTTCTTGATCAAAGAACTCGGAGTGGATCCTTCTCCCCGTTGTAACTGGTCTCCCCGCAAATCTTGCAAGTATTACTGAGGGGGAAGGAGGAGGAGGTGGCTCTGCACGTGCCTCACATTGTGGAGACACTGTAGATGGCTCCGTAGGTTACCTTTCCTCACGTTGGATCCGTGAGACTCTTCCGGATCTCTTGGCTACGGCTCTTTTGGGTCCCATTTCTCCAAGATCTTAAGGTAATCTACTGTTTGGAGATGTTTGGAGGAGTTTGGAGAGTGGGGAATAGAGTATTCAGAAGAGGACAAGGGCAAACAGTGCCCTAATAGAGCTTTCGGGTCCCCTTTTTAACAGTAGGGTCCCTACGTTGGGTCGACTCAACGTTGGGTCGACCCTATTCTGGGTTGGGTCGACCCAAGTGCAGAATTTTTCTTTTCTCCTCCTTTTTGCTTCTAAAAATTTTTCTTGCTTCCAATCCTTATAAATTCTTTCTGGGACAATGATACATGAGTAAGGAATCTATAGATGACAAGTTTGACTCATGTTTCATGGATTTTTAGAAATTGGAGGAATGTATCATGAGACTACTTGCTCCCTTTTATATTTCTTCAATAAAAAGGATCACATATGCCTAATTCCCTCCTTAGCGTGCAGAATCTATCTTCACTCAATGATTTTGTGAATATGTCGGCTAATTGTTTTTCAGTGCATATATGCTCAATACATATGTTTCCATTTTGCACATGATCCCTAATAAAATGATATTGTATTTCTATGTGTTTGGCTTTAGAATGCTGAACCGGATTTTTAGTAAGATTGATGGCACTAGTATTATCACACTTAATAGGAATATTATCTAGCTTAACTCCATAGTCCTCTAGTTGTTGCTTAAGCCATAGTACTTGAGCACAACAACTACCAGCAGCTATATATTCAGCTTCAGCTGTTGACAGTGCCACTGAATTCTGCTTTTTGCTAAACCATGATACTAAGTTGTTTCCTAAGAATTGACATGTGCCACTTGTGCTTTTCTTATCTAATTTGCATCCAGCAAAATCAGCATCTGAGTATGCAAGCAAATCTAGACAAGAGTCTCTAGAGTACCATAATCCAATATTTGTAGTTCCTCTTAAATATCTAAGGATTCTTTTAACAGCACTTAGATGTGATTCCTTAGGATCTGATTGGTATCTAGCACATATTCCTACACTAAATACGATGTCTGGTCTACTAGCTGTAAGGTAGAGCAAGGATCCAATTAGTCCTCTATAAAGCTTAATATCAATACTCTTCCCTTTTTCATCTTTGTCTAGCTTACTAGTGGGATTCATTGGAGTGCCTACTCCCTTATGATTTTCATTTCCAAACTTCTTTAGTATTTCCTTTGTATACTTAGTTTGATGAATGAAGATTCCTTCTTTAGTTTGTTTGATTTGTAATCCTAGAAAGAAACTTAGTTCTTCCATCAAACTCATTTCGAATTCTCCATGCATTAAATCAGCAAATTCTTTGCAAAGAGTATCATTTGTGGCACCAAAGATTATGTCATCTACATATATTTGTACCACTAATAGATTTTTGTCCTTTCTTTTGAGAAATAGTGTTTTATTTACATTTCCTCTACTAAAGTCATTATTAAGCAGAAATTTGCTTAATCGATCATACCAAGCCCTAGGTGCTTGCTTTAATCCATATAATGCCTTATGTAGTCTAAACACATGATTTGACAATTCATGATTCTCAAAACCAGGAGGTTGCTCTACATATACTTCCTCCTCTATTAAACCATTTAAGAATGCACTTTTTACATCCATTTGATACAATTTGAAATCCATGAAACATGCAAATGCTAGAAGTAATCTAATAGCCTCTAATCTTGCTACAGGAGCAAATGTTTTATCAAAATCTATTCCTTCTTCTTGATTGTATCCCTTAGCTACAAGTCTAGCCTTATTTCTTATAACTAACCCATTTTCATCTAATTTATTTCTAAATATCCATTTTGTTCCAATTACTGAGTTATGCTTTGGTCTTTCAGTTAATGTCCATATATTACTTCTTTTGAATTGATTTAATTCATCTTGCATGGCATTTATCCAATTAGTATCTTTTTCAGCTTCTTCATAAGTCTTAGGTTCTAATTGTGAAACAAAAGCAAGATAATCATTTAAGTTTCTAAGAGATGATCGAGTTCTTACCCCTTGAGATGGATCACTAATGATTAAGTCTTTAGGGTATCCATATGCATACCTCCATTCCTTTGGCAAGCTTTGGGATTGTGGTGGCACGCAATCATCTCCCTTATCTTGAATTGGCACGTCATCAATATTCAACTTTTCAAAGTCGATAATTCCTGTATCATCATCAACAATATTTTCTTTCCTAGCAGACTCACTATCAGACTCATCAAATATAATATTGACTGACTCTTCCACTACTAGAGTTCTTTTATTGAATACTCTGTATGCCCTGCTAGATGTGGAGTATCCTAAGAAGATACCTTCATCTGACTTGGCATCAAATTTACTTAGATCCTCCTTGCCATTGTTTAAGATGAAACATCTACATCCAAATACTTTAAGATATTTAGCAGTTGGTTTCTTATTCTTCCAAAGTTCATAAGGAGTTTTCTTGGTTATTGGTTGTATTAAAACTCGATTTAGAATATGGCAAGCAGTGCTTATAGCTTCAGCCCAAAAGTACTTTGGAAGATTTGACTCACACAACATCGTGCGTGCCATTTCTGCCAATGTCCTATTTTTTCTTTCAATAACCCCATTTTGTTGAGGCGTTCTAGGTGCTGAAAATTGATGTGAAATACCATTTTTAGTACAAAATTCTTCAAAATGTTGATTTTCAAATTCAGTACCATGATCACTTCGAATTGCTACTAAGGTGAGTTTCTTTTCATTTATGATATTATTATATAGTTTCAAGAATTCTGAAAATGTTTCATTCTTATGTGCCAAAAATGAAACCCATGTATATCTTGAAAAATCATCAACAATAACTAGTCCATACTTCTTCCCTCCTAGACTCGCAGTTCTAGTGGGTCCAAATAAATCCATGTGTATGAGTTCAAAAGGCCTAGTTGTTAATACTATATTCTTTGATTTGAAAGATGATTTAGTTTGTTTTCCCAATGAACATGGTCCACAGATTTTGTCCTTTTCAAAAATCAATTTTGGCACATCCTTTATTAATTCCTTCTTGACTAGTTTTGAGATTAATTCCATACTAGCATGTCCTAGTCTACGATGCCAAAGCCAACTTGTTTCATTTTTCTTTTCTTCATTAGTAATTAAGCATAATTCATTTTTCTTGCCTCAATCATGAAGATCTACCAAGTAAATATTTCTTTGCCTTTGTCCTACAAGTACAATGCTATTATCTTTAGGATTTGTGATTATGCATACAGATGCTTCAAATGTGACTTTAAACCCTTTATCACAAAATTGACTTATGCTAAGCAGATTATATTTCAATCCCTTAACTAATAAGATATTTTCTATAAAAATAGATGGAGTAATAAAAATTTTATCCTTTCCAATGATATGCCCTTTACCATTATCTCCATAGGTTACTACTCCACCCTTCTTTGATTCCAAGGTGACAAATTGATCTACGTCACAGGTCATGTGTCTTGAACAGCCTCTATCTAGATACCATCGTTTTTCCACTTTATCAGCTGCAAGACACCCCTGCAATCAAGATCAAAAAAGAGCTTTAGGTACCCAAACTATGTTGGGTCCTTTAGGGTTAGTACTTGATGTTCCTTTTGGAACCCAAACTTTCTTGAATTTAATCTTTTGATTATTACTTAATTTGTTTTGACTGGACTTTCTATAGTTATATTCATATGCTCTATGTCCTAATTTATTGCAGCAATGACAAGTAATATTTTCACTTTTAGCTTTTACAAAAATGTTCTTTAAGAATTTTTGTTTCCTATTTGTTTTATATCCTAATCCAACCTTATCGTATACAGCTTTTTGACTATCAAGAATCATATTTAATTTGGTAGAGCTAAGTGTAAATTTATCTACCAAGGATTTATATTTTTCAGCATCTTCTTTTAACTTGATGTTTTCAGCAATTAGATTCTTGGTTTCATTTGTAAGTTTTCTACTTAATGTTTCATAGTTATGAGACAGTTTTAACTTATCTTGGATAAGAGATTGATTTTCTTTTTTTAGAATTTTATTTTTATTGATTAGTTTCTTATGTTCTTCCATGAGTTCTAAGAATGCATCATGCAATTCATCAACAGTAAAATCACAGTCAAGTTCAGAATCTACCTCATCGTCATTGGCCATATGACACATTTGGGCCGTCTCTTGATGATCTTCCTCTTCCGAACTTGACTCCTCACTTTCACTCCATTCAGCCATAAAGTTCTTCTTTTTCAGTTTTCTTGCCATCCATTTCAAATCTGGGCAATCTATCTTATAATGCCCGAATTTGTTACACTCATAGCAAATAGGAGTTTCTTTTTTCTTTTCTTTGTCCTTACCCTTTTCTTTGCTTGAGCTACCTTTGAGGAAGGGTTTCTTTCTATAAAATCTATTCTTACCTCTCATAAATTTTCTGAATTTTCTTCCAAGCATAGCCATCCCTTCTTCATCAAATTCATCATCATCATCTGAATCTTCCGATTCAGTTTGTTGTTTAGGGGTGGTAGTCTTTAGGGCAATGGGCTTTCTTCTCTTAACCTCATCTTCCGAATTTTGCCTCATTGTCAACTCATGGGTCATGAGTGATCCTAGAAGCTCCTCTAATTGCAGTGTGTTGAGGTCCTTAGCTTCTTGAATTGCGGTTACCTTGGCCTCCCAAATTCTTGGTAGAGACCTGAGAATTTTTCGCACCAATTCAGAGTTAGTGTAAGACTTTCCTAAACTCTTAAGCCCATTTATAATGTCTGTAAAACGAGTAAACATATCAGTTATGGACTCAGTAGAGTCCATTTTAAATAATTCATACTTGTGTACTAATATGTTTATCTTTGACTCCTTAACTTGATTGGTCCCTTCATGAGTGACCTCAAGTATGTCCCAAATTTCTTTAGCAGAGATGCAAGTAGATATTCTATTAAATTCACTTACATCTAATGAGCAATAAAGTACATTTATAGCTTTAGCATTTAACTGTGCCAATCTTCTATCACTTTCATTCCAATCCATTTCTGGTTTGGGTATGATAGTGCCCTCTATATTAAGTGTGGGTGTGTGAGGTCCTCTAGTAATGATGTACCATAATTCATAATCTGAAGCTTAAATGAATATCCTCATCCTAGCTTTCTAATATATGTAGTTTGTGCCATTAAATAGAGGTGGTCTATTTGTGGATTGCCCCTCACTCATAGAACATCCCACTTGGGTTGTCATGATCTTTAACTCTTGATTGTGAGATCAATGAGTACTATTGGAGCACCTTGCTCTGATACCACTTGTTGCCCAAGGTGACAAGCCAAGAGGGGGGTGAATTGGTTTCTTTTACTTTTAACTATCTTACTTGTGTTAAATGATGAGTTAGTAAACTTAAACAAATCACAATACAAACAACAAGAAGTATAGTGGTTCGGTGCTCTCCTTAGCACCTACGTCCAGTCCCCAAGCGACCCCTTGGGAATTCACTATAATCCCGCGGATTACAGTTGGATTATTTTCCGGGCTCACAATCCAAAAACCTTTACACTTTGATTTTCCGGATTCACCAAAAACCTATGTTGGTTTTACGGGCTCACCAACGAACCTATGTTGGTTTTTCGGGCTCACCAACGAACCTTTACAATTGGTTTTCCGGGTTCACCAATCAACCTATTCCGTTGGTTTTGCGGGCTAACCAACCAACCTTTACAAATAGTTTAACAAATAAAGGAAGAAGATTTAAACTCCTAAATGAGCAAATGAAACAATATAATCAACAAAGAAGAGTTTAGAAAGTATTTATCGCTTGATGTGACTTCTCTCTTCTTTGTCAAGGATGCTTCTCTCCTTAAGGGTGGATGGAGCTCTTGATGACTCTTTGAATCTGCTCAACCACTTTCCTTTGATTCTTGAATGAAGCACTTGGATGAAGAAGATTAGGGCACTTTCTCTTTCTTGTGTACTCTTTGATATTCTTTGGAAAAGATGTTCTATCTGATGAATAGTGCCACTTTAAATAGTTTCCTACATCCATTGGACAAGCCCCAATGGTTAGAATTCAAAAACTAGCCGTTACTCACTGTTGGAAGGACAAAAAGTACTTCTGCAGAACTAGCCGTTATGCTTCTGCCCGTGTTTGGGTCGGCTCAACCTGTCCTTGGGTCGACCCAACTTTCACTTGGGTCGACTCAAACTTTCCTTGGGTCGACCCTCTCAGAAACACAGAAACTTGCAATTCAGCCTTCCTTCACTTGGGTCGACCCAACCTTTCTTTGGGTCGACTCAAGGTTCAGTTGGGTCGACTCAACTTCTTCTTGGGTCGACCCTAACAGGGTTTTCAGAGAACCTGTTCTGTCTTGCCTTTGGGTCGACCCACTCAGGGTTTAGGTCGACTCAAGCTTGGGTCGACTCAACTTTATCTTGGGTCGACCCTCTCAGTAAATCCAGAGAACCATTTTCTGAGTTGTTTGAGGATCTTGATGTTTGGGTCGACTCATGCTTTCCTTGGGTCGACCCAACTCACTGTTCATCTGTGCCATTTTTGCAGAAGTGTGCCAAATGCTTTCTTGATGTGCCGGGGTCGACTCAATCATCCTTTGGGTCGACTCAATCCATACTTTGCTGCATCTCAAGGTTAGATTCATTCATATAAACAATGAAATGTATCTGTATCAATTTATACAAATATACTGAGAGTAATAGACTTATAAATGAAGTATCGATTTAACTTATAACATACTCTAGATAATTGCTTGTTAATCATCAAAATAACACTATCATCCTCACTCTCTATCAAGGTAGGTTGGACACGTAGGTTTGCCAATTGTGCATCAAGGTCATGCCAACATATCTCAATTTTTGCTCTCCTCAGATCTTCCAGAATTCTCCTCTGAGAGGTGAGTAAGGCAGCAATACTACCAGTGGATTTTCTGCTCAGTGCATCTGCTACCACATTAGCTTTTTCCGGATGGTAATGAATAGACAAATCCTAATCCTTCAGTAACTCTAACCATCTTCTCTGTCTCATGTTTAGTTCCTTCTGGGTAAAAAGGTATTTCAAACTTTTGTGATCAGTGTACACCTTACAAGGTTCACCATATAAATAATGTCTCCAAATCTATAATGCAAACACAACAGCAGCAAGTTCCAGATCATGAACGGGGTAGTTCTCCTCATATGACTTTAATTGTCAGGAAGCATATGCAATAACCTTATCATTCTGCATCAGCACACAACCCAATCCTTTCTTTGAGGCATCACTGTAGATGGTATAACCTTCGCCACTAGAGAGAAGGGTAAGGATGGGAGCGGACACCAAACGTTGCTTAAGCTCCTGGAAGCTCTGTTCACATTTATCTGACCACTCAAACTTAACTCCTTTACGAGTTAGTCGAGTCAAAGGTGCAGCAATAGAGAAAAAATCCTCAACAAATCGTCTATAATATCCTGCTATGCCCAAGAAGCTGCGAATCTCAGTAACACTGTTGGGTCTGCTCCAGTTGACCACTGCCTCGATCTTCTTTGGATCCACATAGATACCCTCTTTAGATATTACATGCCCTAGGAACATCACACTGTCTAGCCAGAATTCACTTTTCTTCAACTTATCATACAACTGCTCTTGTCTTAGGGTTTTCAGTACTAACCTCAAATGCTGCTCGTGCTCGGCCTGGCTTCCAGAATAGATCAAGATATCAACAATAAAGACTACTACAAATTTGTCCAGAAAGGGTCTGAACACCCTGTTCATCATATCCATAAAAGCTGCAGGGGCATTTGTCAGTCCAAAAGGCATGACCAAAAATTCATAGTGCCCATAACAAGTATGAAAAGCAGTTTTAGGCACATCTTCAGCCCTTATCTTTAATTAATGGTACCCACAACGAAGATCAATTTTGGAGAATATTTGAGCACCCTTTAACTGATCAAATAAGTCATCAATTCTTGGTAGAGGATACTTGTTCTTTATTGTTACTTTATTTATCTCTCGATAATCAATACATAATCTCATACTACCATCCTTCTTCTTTACAAATAAGATTGGAGCTCCCTAAGGTGAAACACTAGGTCTGATGAAATCCTTATCAAGAAGATCCTGCAACTGCTCCTTTAATTCTTTCATTTCAGCTGGAGCCATTCTATAGGAGGTCATAGAGATTGGTGTGGTACCAGGAATCAAATCAATTGCAAATTCAATTTCTCTATCTGGTGGCAAGCTAGAAAGGTCTTCCAGAAAGACATCAGGGTATTCATTCACTACTCGAATATCTTCCAATCTTTGATATGATTGTCTGGTATCAACCACTGTGGCAATATACGCCATACTCCCCTTTCTAAGCAGCCGCTTAATTTGCATAGCGGAGACAACTCGAGGGGAGGTATAAGCACCACTACCTACGAAGCTGAATTCAGTATCTCTGGGGATCTGAAAGTTTACTCGTTTCTCATGGCAGTTAGTGGTGGCAAATTGTGATGCTAACCAGTCCATACCGAGGATTATGTCAAAGTCATGCATATCTATAACTATCAAATCAGCAGGCAAGTCTCTACCTAATATCTGAATAGGACAAGTCTTGCAGACCTAGTTACCAATCATCCTGCTCCCGGCAAGAGTGCTAACATGTAAATCATACTCTAATTGCACACAAGGCAGGTCATGTTTTTGCACAAATGTAGATGACACAAAGGAATGCATAGCGCCAGAATCAAATAATGTATGAGCATAAACAGAAGCAACTGGCAATGTACCTGACACCACAGTGTTGGATGCCTGAGCATCCTGCTGAGTCAGTGCATGAATACGACCCTGTGTGCGCGGTCTCCCTCCTTTCTGCTGCTTAGGAGAAGAAGGCTGAGCTGACTGAGCCGGAGCAGGAGAAATTTGTACTTGCTGAGGTTCTTGTAGTTTGAGGCCTCTGAACTGATCGAAGGTCCTGTTGAGGACACTCGGCTACCTTATGACCCTGCTGGCCGCATCTGAAACAAGCACCGGATAATCGTCTACAATGTTCAGTCTTATGCATATCACCACATGCATCACACTTATGCTTCTCTTGCTGAATAGTTTTTCCAAAAGATCCTTGCTTTCCTAATTGCCAAGATTGATTATAAGATTTTGCAGTCTTGCTAGAACTCTATCCACTGCGAGCATCATAATCTCTGCTTCTCTTCTTTTGTTTCCTATCTTTGGTATCATATGTTTCTTTCCAGACAATTTTCAGATTCTTAGCCCTGTCTACCATATCATCGTAGTTTGTCGAGTGTACTGCAGCCAAACTCCGATGTAAGTGAGGCTTCAATCCTTCTTCGAATTGCCTCATCCGGGACTCTGCATCCATGACGAGGGTGGGAACAAACCGAGATAGCCTGTCAAACTCTGCCTCATACTCATCCACAGTCATAGTTCCTTGATTTAGATTGAGAAATTCCCTCTCTAGCTTCCTCAGGCGACTAGAGGGAAAATACTTGGAGTAGAATGCTGTGCGAAATCTCTGCCAGGTAAGTGCCTCCTGCTCGGGTGCCAATGTACGCTCCACAGACATCCACCAATGATGAGCTCGGTCCTAGAGCATATAGGTGGCAAATCTGACCTTCTCTTCATCGGTGCACTCCATTGCCCTGAAGGCTTTCTCCATTTCATCTACCCAGGTTTCGGCCTCTTGAGGACTAGTGGTGCCTTTAAAAGCCGAAGGTGCCATTCTCTTGAATTCTGCTATACTCCTTCTTTACTCAGGAGGAGCAACATCCTGCTGGACTGGTTGCTGAGGTTGTTGCCTCTGTTGGCGTACTAATCCGACGACCTCCTCAATCAGTTCGCGCACCCGAGTTTGATTTCCAGCGATAGCTTTCGGAGTCATTGTTGATTGACCCTGGGGCCCTGAGCTTTGCGAAGCCTCATCCGCTTGATTAGCAGGGACCCTTCCCCGAGAGCCCCTAACCATCCGATTCAGGCTATGGACACGACGAGGCGGCATTCTGATTCAGTAAAAATATAAATGTCATAAAATCATCCAAACAAAATAATACGAAATAGTTAATAAAATAAATGAACATTATCCCCTTATCTGGTTCCTACCCATCTCTCAACCTTTCTGACGGATCCTAGGAATCCTAAAACTTAGGCTCAATATAATTGTTTCAGTTACAATCCCTAGTGATCTTAAACCTAAGCTCTGATACCACCAAATCTGTCACGCCCCGAGCCCAGAGCGTGGCAGACGCCACACGCCCACACGGCGGACCGCACAGGCATGCAAGGCAGCAGATCATATCAAAGCAATCACAAATATTTAAAGATGACATAATTATTTAAATTGTTCAAAAGCAGTCTTACAGAGTTTCAAAATAATATTTGCTAACATAATTCAAATGTCCAAACTAAACTAACTAAAATGCCAATAACTAAAAAATCATCGGAAAATCTAACGCACTCTCCAATCCCGTGCGATCAAGCCTCTGGATCTGAAAAATAGAGAAAATAAAATAATGAGCTACACTAGCTCAGTAAGCAACAAAATATCCCAAAGTGGGGTCAGAGCATATCAGATCAAAATACAGGATAATGTCTGGAATAAATCATAAATATCATTATTTTGCTATTTTCAAAACTTATTATCATTTTTCCGAAAATTCTGATACCAGAATCTCAACATGATAGGCTACGGCCACGTAACCCAGTGGCATGGGTTGCACAGAGTGCCAAAAATCACTATTGTTAGTCACCGGTGGCAACGGTGTCCAGAAACCACTATTCTAATCACCCATTGGCGGGGCCAGAACAGAACAAAACAGATCATAGCCATGCTGAGAATGCATATATATATATATATTTCAGAAATTGTCTAATTATATTTCACGGATTTCAGAGCATATAACATGATTTTTAAATAAAATTTAACATGCCTGACCAATTTTACTGAATACAAAACATATGTCAAAACATAATCAGTTTATCAAATAATTTAGAAATCACACTTGAAGTATTAAGTTACTTACCTCTTCTCGCTTAATTCCTACTTCAGGCAGGCGGATCAGGTTCACCTGTTAACATTTAATTAATTTCTTTGTAAATTTCAGAGCTAAGCGAAAATCAAAAATAATACTATTGGGTTTCGGATTCGGGTTCGGGTTCAAGTTCAGAGTTGAACTGGATTTCAGGTTCGGATTTCAAATAGACCCAAATTGGGCCTAACCGGGCTGGACTGGGCCCAAGTTGGGCCTGAAATGGACAGAGCCCAACGGGCCTAGTTTGGCCCGTGATGGGCCTCCTTCTTCCCCCAAACTCCCCATGGACAGGGGAGATGGAAACTGAGAGAGGAAGGGGGAAACGGTGGGGTGGTCGGCCTGGGTGGCTGGCTTAGGCGGCTGGGGGCCGGCGGCCGCTGCGGCTCCCGGCATGAAGAAGCAACCGAGAATGGTCTCGGTTCATGGGGCCAAAACCAAGGGAGGAAAGCATGCATCGGCTAAGATCGGAGAGCACAAAGGGAAGAGGGCTTACCGGCAGTCGACGGAAGTGGCGGATCTCGGCCGGGGGAGGCTCGATCCGGCGGTCAAGCGGTGGCGGCGGCGCTCGGAACCGAGGGATGCGAATCTCCAAAATAGGGGAAGACACGGGTGGCGATGGTGGTGGATCCAGCGGCACGCCAGCCACTTGGGAGGCAAGGGCAGAGGAAGGAGAGGGAGGAGGGAGGAGAGGAAGAAGAGGGAGCTCGGCGGTGGCCCTAGGGGAAGGAAAGATGGAGTTTTAAAGCCCCATTGTAACGGCCCTCCGTCGCGATTTTCGCGGCGGTCAAGCAAGATCCGCGGCCGTGAATTGGCCGCGGATGGACTGGGAGGGGTGCCGCGGGATACCCGCGGCGCCCTTGCCCCATTTGTCCCCCGGAGGATTGCGATCCTCTGTTCCGGTTCCTCTCAAATCGAATCGGGGCTGAAGTTGGCGAGGGCTGCCGACTTCAGTCCCGTATCTCACAGCTACACCATGGACTGAAGGGAATAAAGAGGAGTAACCTCATGATTTGATCCAACGTTTTGCCAGAATAGGATCATTGTATTTGATGTATACTCACCACCTCGATTAGACCTAAGTCTTATAATGATTTCTTGATTTGGGTTTCTTCTTCGACTCTAAAGATTTTGAATTTGTCTAGAACTTCATCCTTAGGTTTGTGAGATATGTGCAATATCATCAAGAGAATCATCGATAAACATTCCAAAGTAGTGTTTATCTCCCTAAGTTGGTGACTTGGTAGAGTTATATCATTACATCAAGAAGACTTGAACTTCTATGTACAGACTTCAAAGGTTTTGAGGTACTCCTCGCTTGTATATAGACTTTATATTTAACTTTCTATCTAGATGCACCTTAGGAATGGGATTTAAGTTCATCATGTGATGGATTTGAATAAAGTTCACATGATCAAGTCTACCAAGGTAGATATTGTAAGATCTATGATTGACGACAACATAAGGATTTTTATTCACATTTTTGGAAAGTACATAGTTTGAACAAGCTCTCTCATACAAAGTCTTTCTCTAGAAACTTGGTAATATGAGTGATATAAGTTTATTTGATTCTAATAAAATTTTGTACCCCTAGGATTCTAATAAAATTTTGTATCCCTAGATACTAGAGGATCTACTGATCAAGTATCTCTTAACATTGGATACGAAGGACAACGATTTTTCCAAAGTCATCTTTAAGCCTACTCATCTTTTTTCTTGCACTTGTGTTGTTGAGTTATTCCCAAGAATTATACCTCCGCCATATTATTCCTAAAAGGTGGAGAACCTAAAGTGATTGAAACAAAAATGAACATTAACTTCAAAATTAAGACACCAGTCATAAGATGAATAGGTGAAGTTTATTATAGGAGTTAAATTATTTGACTTGAAAGAAAGTCCGCACCACCTTCAACAATGTTCAGTTAACGTTCGGTGTACTTTCACATTTCCTAAGTAATTTAGTTTTCTTATGGTAGAAATCCTTCACCGTGTGATTGTTCCGACTGCACAAGAAGCAAAAATGCACTTTCAACTTCTAAGCTAATTGGTTTTTGTTTGGATGATTTTGATTTTAAGAAGGTTTGAAAGAAGGATTCTATGTTAATCAGTTTTGAAATTTCTTCTTTTGAAGTCCTTCCCTTGGTGTTTGAATTGGCCTTAATTTGATAGTCTAGGATAGGATTCGATTAGTTTGATCTTGGATCCACACTCCTACTTGTGTTTGAGCTTAACTCGGTATTCTTCTTCGATTTGAATAGAGTTTTCTAACTCCTACCAAGGTCAAGTCACCTTGCTTATGACAGCTCTCACGATAAGTTTGAACAAGATGGAGGAAGAGAGTCATTAAAGCTAGAACCTCATAACTCTTCAAGAATTTGCATCTAATCAATTCAGCATTTAGAGAAAATCTTAGAATTTATGGATATGGACACTAATAGGTTTGGAATCCATCATAGCATACTTTCAGATCTAGGATATGGTGAACTAGTCTAAGCAGGAAACATCTACTCCATACTCAATCTCTAGGACAGTCTACAGTATCTTTGCAGTCTTGATGGCAAGGTAAACATCATAAAGGAATCAGATATGGCATTAAGAATCCTATAATGAGAATAAGAGTCCATTTTCTTGTGGATTTTAACTTAAGTATTAGAGGAAGCTATTTCTTGTGATTAGTCTTAGAGGTAGTTTGAGAACTTGGTATAGATGAGGGTTTAGGATTGGGTTGTTCAATAGGTAAAATCAACTCAAGTGGTCAACCACTATGTCACCTGGTTTTGACATTCTTGAAAAATAAGCCATTGGATTTTTTAAGGTTTAATAGCACTATGATCATAAAAAGAAGCCATTTTATGAAATGTGTGTTGATTAATGAATACTAAGCACATAAGGTTCACATCATCTAGTCTTGATATGTTTAAGTATTTAGTTAATAGCTTCCAATGATAGTGCACTAAATTTTGAAACTCAAATTAAATAGTAATAAATGCATGAATTAAAAGAGAAAATAATTAAATGGTAATAAATATAATAAATAAATAGTGCACTAGATAATTATATTAAACCAATATGATTATTCTAATGCAGGATAGGAATAAATTGATCAAATACATTTTAATGTGTAAGTTTAAAAATTTTGAAATAGAGTAATTAAAACACAATAAAGTGCATTAGTAGAGTTTTAAATAGAGTGTTTAATATTTTTTAAATATACCAAAAAAAATTACTATATGTTTTAAAATAAAGAAACAAATTTAATATCCAGATTAAGAAAATAGACTTCTCCACAATTTTCTATTATTTTTATTATTTTATTCTGGAGATTCAAATTAAGGAATCTCTTTCTTCTCTTCGATCAGATCATCACTTTGGTCTTCTAAGACATAACTAAGACTAAATAGATAAATGATTTATTTTTTTTGAACAAGTATTCTATCTCCTTTTGATTTCTAGTGTTGCAACCTTTGTACCATTTTTTTGATAACTTTGGATGCTTAATAATCATTTTTCCTTCAACCAACATCTAGAATCACGTTGTTTTTCTCTTTTCATGCCAAGATGCAATATTTATGTTATATATATATATATATATATATATATATATATATATATATATATATATATATATATATATATTTGGGTGTGTGCGTGCGCGCGTATATGTATATAAAGAGAGGTTTTAGATGTTACAACTTGATGGATTGTTGTCTTCGCTAACTGATTTAAAATAGCTAAAGACTTGTATGCTTAATGGTCCATTACACACAAACACATATTTCATCACAAGTATGTCAATACAATTTGATATTGATCTACACATCTTCCTAATTCTAAGTGTCTCTATCCAAAAATATACTATAGTCTGTTTCCCATTTATATTTGAATTGAGTTCTTAAGTTTTAGCATCACAACTTAGTATGGAAGAATGGGTAGCAAATTTGAAATTGGATCTAACCTAATTTGACCAAAGTGAACTTGTTTTGACCCAACAAATTGTAGTTAAAGAAAAACTAGGCCTTGGATTTTAAACTTAGATCTGACTTAGACCTAACCTAAAATGAGGGTTTACTCATCCAGAGGTGCCTCTCCTCTCATTTGTCTCCTACCTTTTTTTCTCATCCCTTTAATCCTTTTCTCATCTTCCTTTTCTAGTACTTTATTTATCTTCACCTTTTTAATGGAATTGGCTCTAACGATTAATGGTTCTGTTTGGGCTAGTTGAGCCAACTTAAGCTTAGGCCCAAAGCAAGCCTGACTTTTAAACTTCATGCCTGAGTTGGACTAGACTTATTATATACTTTCATGTAGGACTCAGCTCAGAATAGGACCATATATATTTTTTGCCAAATTTGCAACCCAAGTCAAGCCCAATACTTGTTCTAGCCTTCAGTTTTATAGGCTACACTTGTCTACAGAAAAACGAATAGTACTGCTGACTGGGTTGCCTCCTTTGCGGCTCACCATTTCAGAGATTTTATTTGGGCAAACCATGTGTCCATGTCTGATCCCTTGTGTGATCTTCTTTTTTCTGATTTTTTTGGCCACACTCATACTCGTCGTGTGTGAGTTGCCATTGTACCAAAAAACATAGTAAAGCCTGACTTGCAGCCAAGTCAGCCCTAAAACCTAAGCCCAAGCCCTGTTTTTTCTATGTCGGTCCTTCAAATGTTCACTAAGCATGTTAGGCCTCACATGTCCTTTGTCTAAGGGAAAAGGAAAAGAACTCTATATAGATAAAAATATGCCAATAAAGATGCCATGTCGTTGAAGATTTTTCAAACCAATCCAAGCATAGAAGTTCAAATCCATCATTCTTGATGATAAATAGGAACGAAAATTTTGGGAATGAGAAAACATAAAGTGCACATTTGTCTATCTGAGTTCGCCTACCTGAGTTCTTTGTTTCCATGCCTCTCCCCTCTTTTGTCCCCCATCCTGTTTCTCTTTCCTTCTTTTTTTTCTTAATACTCTTTATGTCATTCATTTAATGAAATTGGTTAGGCTTTCCTGTCATTTCCCTCAGGAAAGAAAAAAAATGTAGATAGAATATGCCATTGAAGATGTTATTTAGTTCATGATTTTTGGACTTTAGAAAAGCATAGGAATCAAAATTCATCATTTTTTAATGATTCTTAGAAATGAATATCCTCGGAATGGGAAAGCCAATCATGATTCCTATGCCTAACAATTGATGCCTAAATGGAAAGGAAAATAAGATAGAGGGTGGTGTCCAAGGGTTAAAGTATCGATGTCAATACCCTTAGTGGTATCTTGTTGTTATCATACCTCATTGGCATATGGCATACTTTTGGCGTCGGCACAATGAAAATGTCATAGTGCAATATTGATCAGCATACCAATGCTAGTAACTTATTGGTATGACATGGCAAGACCATTATGCACCCTTGCTACTTATGGCAATGATTTACAAACCATCAGGTTGTTTGCACTCAAAACTCATTCTCTCAATATTCATTGTTAACACTAAAAGACATTATTCATTTTGATGTGCACAGGGACCTAACATGCCATGGTGACAAGAAAGGAATGGATGTCATTAAAGATACCTTCATACAAGGTGCTATTTCCAGAGATTTTAGGGATTTGGGTGTACATGCACTCCATGATTGCATGTAAAATGTCTATGTTATTATCCACTAATGTAAGTTAGTTAATATAACTTACAGTTATACACCTTGATTGGTACTCTATAAGAAAGAATGTAAAGGTATATGTAGAAGTATAAAGGTTGAATTATTGCTAAGAATTTGCTTCTACCTTTATTTCCAAAGTGGGAGCAGTTGCAAGGGTTGGTTCAAGTTTTCATATATGGAAATGAATTATTGAAAAGAAAATGATAAGAGCATAGGAAGAGAGTGCTTGAGTGAGCTTTTCAAGAGATTACGAAGCAAGTGTAGCATCTTGGATAATAGTTTTCTCTACTAAAATTTCCAACAAATTGTATTCTTAGAAACATGGCTTATCTCAAGTTCATACTAAGACTAGAGAGGTCTAGTTTCAATTATTACTTGGATGGATGGAGATTAAATGGCCCCACAACTTTTAAGTTGGACAATAACATTAAGACACCAACTCTCACTTGATTGTGAGTCATTCTTGTGATAATTAGATAGCTCGACAGCTTGAAAGAAGCGATATCTTTTTTTTAGTAAGACAGCGGCATGATATAGCCCTAGTGTAAATGCAACTATGGTGTCTGAAAAGAAATGGTTGCGAAGCTGTACAGGAATGGGCGAGAGTGAAGTCCAGAGAATCAAGCTTGTATGATATTCTACATGCGAAGTTACCTAATTAGTGATGCTATTAGCTTCTCTACAAATATGGTTGGCTTCAAAGAATCTCAGGGATGAAGTAATCCTTCAACAATTCAGCAGGAGAGAACGAGGTCATCACTATGGGCTGCTAACTTAGATATCCAATTGGTCATAGTTTTTGAGTCACCCTTCAGTACTACATTGGTTGCCTTATAGATGGTGGTTGCATAAATAAGCCTTTCCAAGCACTTCTCTGCTCTACTATCGAAATCATAATATTATATGGATGGCTACCACCTGCTGCCACAAGAATAGAACTAGGATTCTTAATGATAAAGCATGCTTCTCCTTTGGTTCCACCATCTAGCATAATGCCGTTGAAGTAGCTTGGAGGCTCCCAGGTGAACTAAATCACATGAGACTCTGCAGAGCCTACAAAATTGAAGCCCTAGTTTTTTCTAGCTATTATCTCCTAAGGCACTCGAGTGGATGAAATCTAAAGCTAATAGCTGGGCTCTCTTGAGAATGACCAAAGGTCTCTAAACATTGTTCTAGAATATGTAGCATTTCTTGCCAACGAAATATGGTAAGTAATATAGCAATTCACGGTAACATTGTAAACTCATTTACCTCTCCTCTTTCCATCAATTATGTATCCAAGAAGTGTCCATTGAAATGAATGGGTCATGATTAATGCATTATGATCAACCTGGCACATACGAATAGCCCTTAAATATTCAAATAAAATACGGATTATCTCTCATATGCATTCGGGCAGCAGTCGCAATAGGAGAGTATATGGCTTCTTCCATAATGAATTACACTCCTACATTGCTTATACACCACTTTCCAAAGGAAAAGTGCCACTCTCAGATGTATACTAATGTTCTAAACCCAAGCTACATCCCTAATCATTGGAAAATTGGTTTTGAATAGGTTATACAAGTCCTTAGATTTCACTCTCGATCCTTCCTACCCTAATTTGTTTGGATAACTGAAAATTGGGATAAAAATAGAGAAGATCCTACTAGCCAAACCTTCACCTTTTATTTGCAGATGATCGCATACTAACCGCTAAAACTGCATTGTTAAATGCAGTGATCCTTAGAAAATTAATCATGGACTACTATTTAATGTCCAGTCAGCAAGTCAATCCTTAAAAGTTAGTGATGAGATTTAGTCCAAGGATTAATCTATTTGTAAAGTAATAGATCAAGGACCATATGAGCATAACAGAATATAATGGCTCGTGGTAATACCGGAGAGTACTGCTTACTTGTAGGAGAACAAAGTCGGCTAATTGTAAATAGTTGATACAAAGTTCACAAGAGAGACTGAGGGATGGAAATAAAAATTCTTTCAATAATGGGCAGGTTCGCTATCATCATATCAATATTGTGTGCTCTGCCTATTATCTAATGGCTAACACTATCATTCTGAAAAGTGATCTGTAAAATTAAGCACGTGAGAAGTTTCTCATAAAATTCTACTGGTAATGCAAAAAAGTTACAGTTAGTATCTTAGAAAGTGGTTTGTCGACCCTTACAAATTGGAAGACTTGGGATCCCATCCTTGGCTCTTAGGCATGAAGCCATGGTGGTTATGCGACAAACCATTAAATAGATGAGGAAAAAGTATGGGACTAGGGATGGTATTTATAATCCTGTTCCGCCACTTAATTGCTCCTTCATATGGAAAGCAATATGCCTATATGCCCCGATTGTGACCTGATATATCATATAGAAGATCGGAGATAGTAGAATTATCAATGTGCTCAAATGACTCCTAAATACATTAGTTCCTCTCAATCATACTCTCTTTACTCCCTTTCACTTATTCTATCTTCAGTCAAATATGGGACATTGTCCTAGTTCTATGTAGAAACATGGGTGGTACATGGACGTTAGACAAAATAATTACCCAATGGGTATGTAGCACATGAAGATAAAAAGAATAGTGATTAGAAAGTGGAACACATGGTAGTCCTAGAATAAGTGTGGTCTTCCAAACATAGAAGATAGATTAAACCTAGTTTTGAAAAAGGAGGTTATAGAAGAGCTAGTAAATACCATGCTCTTCACTTCAAGGAATCCACCAAGACATGGGATTACACCTTACCTTTGAGGATCCTCCAAGAAGTCTAGGTGAAAGAAAAATTAGAGGAAATAACATATGAACCGAAATACATGAGAGACTTCCAAAAGAGAGACT
The DNA here is from genome assembly GCF_051530095.1 of Phoenix dactylifera. Taxonomy (NCBI): domain Eukaryota; kingdom Viridiplantae; phylum Streptophyta; class Magnoliopsida; order Arecales; family Arecaceae; genus Phoenix; species Phoenix dactylifera. The sequence goes on from NC_143191.1 coordinate 12,344,418, forward strand.
CCTTAGAAGACAAGATATGAATTGTTGACTAGCATAGTATGGAAAGGCACGCAAAATATACGGTGCTAATATTTTATTGACGCATTGAATTGACATGATATTAGGTATATCTTAGTACTTGGCATATTATCATACTAGCATAAGCTAAGCACTAGTAGAAAATTGAATAGCATGATGTGATTCGTACAATGTCATTGCTAATCCATTTACCATTAACACATCATACTTCACTTCTTTTATTAGATTAAACCTATCCATCGATATTCAATATTCAAGTACTACAATAAGATAGAGAGTTCTCTCCAAGTTTTGAAAGAATCCATCATGAATTCCACTTTATCTCAATTCTTAATAGATGTGTTGGTTTAGCCTTAAGGACATGAAATCCTAATTTAGAACTTTCCTGATTAATAATGAATTATCTTTGAGTTCATATTTCTTCATTGATGATAGTTGCAGAACCTAATATTGCATTCACCATAAGAATTCTATAGCACAGAAATTTGATGCTTTCTTCTCAATTTTTTACTGGCTTAAACATCATATTCTTCCTTATTTGAGGATTTTCATATTTTCTACAACTTTTAATTCCACTAGGTGAATGCTTATGTTGACTAATGGCAAATCAACCTAGAAAAGGATGACATCTCCTAGTCATTTCAATAATATCTTATCCGATTCTTTGTCCTATACTGCTTGCCGAATTCAATTGGAGGGTAATAATTCATACTAGTTTGGCTAGACATTTGTAATTCCAAAAGTAAAAGGATGCTTTTTATACAGATATAATGCTTGACAAATTCATTTGATGGACACTTGTAATTCCAAAAGGTAAAAAATGAAAAAAAAAATATTCTAACTTGGTAAATGCACTTCCCAATTTAGTTTATATACCCATTGATGACCATGCAATCTAAGTGTATGCAAGAGGCATTTTTATTAAATGAAATGTATGTTTACAATGATAATCATAGTATATATTTGATATTTAATGTTCTATGTACTTCTTTTATTGCTTGGACTTTTTTTTTAAAGTAATGCTCGCATTTCTTGAGAGCCCTAATTACCTTGCTTATGGTTTGCTCTGTCACATATCATCTCACGATGCCACTAAATGTATGATTTAGTTATTTACTTTTTTAGTAAAAGAAGCATGTAGGAAATGGACTACTCAACTTGATGTAGTCCATCAATTATTCCTAAACCCTAAATCATGGTAAAGGTAGAGTTTGGACCTAGGTTTTTTGGTTTAACCATTAAGAAATTTTACTTGCCTAGTTAGCTAGCTCCTTCTTGAGGATTTTCTTTACAAAGAAATGATGCTATAGATGCATTATGTGCACATGAAAAGTTCATTTTGCTACATGGCACAAAGGGATTGGTGTAACTTGGAAAAATTAGTTAGGTGCACTAGAGATGGTTGAATATGAGTTGCCAAGCCTAGATTAGGTGGGCTTTAAGAATTGTTTTGTGTGTGTGAATTAAGGGGTTTCACAAAGTATTTTACTTAAACTAGAGTAAATGGGATCATAAGGATCTATAGAGACTTGGATGGAAATAAAGTCATGATAAATAATGATGAATGTATACTTGCAATTAAACCTGCATCTATGGATGTAAAATCATCCATGTATTCTTTTAATTAAACCTATTTATTTGGAAGAATGAAACTAATCTCTTCCATTGATTCCAAATCATGGATTGGTGGTTTATCTCTATATTAGGTATTTTAGCCCCCAAAATTATTTGATTAGAAGACCATTACTCATCATTGTTGGAGATATCATGCTCCAAAATGTGACAAGATTCACCACATCCCCAAACTTCAAAGTATCAGTATGGACTTTCACAACCTGCACTTGTCTCCTCGAATCATATCTCAAAGTCATAAAAGATATGTCTGAGACTACTTAAGCTTATATATACATTGATGCTAGAAAGGATTATTACTAAGTCAAACAAAAGGAGATAATACAAGAGCTAGTAAATGTTATATTCCCTTGCTTTCAATGAATCCACGAAGAACAAATAGTGGCATGCCATGAATCTTTATAGGAAATCCACCAAGAGGGATAAAAAGAAAGAGAATATTAAAAAATCCATATCCTAGCAACAAAAAATAAGCTTTATCAACTTAGTCATTCCACTCTACATGCTATACTTTTTAAATTATTTACATGCAAACACTAAAGATTTGAAATTTTTTTGAAAAAGTAACGTACGAGTTGAAAATATATAACAAGTTTTCAGAAGTTAGGCTCCACAAGGACAAGCTACGAAGTTAAATTTAACTACCATTACTTAATGCTTATGCATGGTTATTGAAAGATGGAAAGTTCGCTCTCTAGAACTATCCATTATAGGTTCTACTTTTGGGAGAAGTTTGTTATAGCCAAAATTCTCAATGGACTTTGAGTTGATTTGAGAATAGGGTCATGGAAACTTCCATTTTAACGTGATTGTTGTATATTTTAAGATAATTATTTTAAGAAAAGACTATTTGTGTCAATGTTTCTTTAAAACCCCATCCAACACGTTATCATTAATATCTTTCGAGCCTCTTTAGCCATTTATTTTTTTATTTTATTATTATCATTGTTTATTTTCTTTAATGCAATTTATCTTTCAATTATCATTTAGGTTATTTAAATTATGTAAGGGATTTACTGTCACGACCCCCGCCCCGTTTCCGGCGGGCCGCCGCGACGGTCCTAGGGTGCGGGTAGGCATAAGGCCACCAGCCACCATGTAGAACCCTACTACCTATCAATCATCAATAAATTCTGAAAAATTTTGGCATGATGTATGCACAAAATGATCACCTTTCCTATGGTGACCTGTCAGGATTATCTCATTACATACAACAACACTACCTGTCAGAGCAGCAATCACATAACCTGTCACATAATGAACCCGGACAATATATATCAATACATCATCACAGGCATATAACTCATCTGTATAAAAATCTGGTTCCTATTCCATCCATGGTCAAACCCATATCCACAACAGGATCTATGACTGTAACTATACACTATATATAACAGAAGGTTTATAATAACCAAAAGGGTATAAACCTCTATCTACATTATACTATACTATACTATGGAGCGGCACGGCTAGCAGGCAATCTCTAACCCTGCTCTTCTATATACAATACATGCCCTGCAATCAAAAACACCAAACTGGAGAGTGAGTATATAAATACTCAGTGAGTGGAGTAGAGAGTACTATGCACATGAGACAAGATATAATCATGGCTCGAGGTGAAATCTCAAGATCAATAACAAGATAAACATGAACTCAACATAAAGAATATGGAGTAAATCATCAATATCACCACAATCACAATCAACTCATCTGAAGCATATATGGAATAATCGAGTAAACATATATACTACTCATGAATATGCTCAACAGATCATAATGCTGGAACATACAAATCAGGTGTCAATATGCTGAATCATCAACAAGACAGCTATTGGGAGGTGGGTTTTACGCCCCAGGCGAACCAGCAACAACTCCCTACTGTCACATGCATATGCAGGATAAGACACCATGCCAATAATATAAATACTAGATAGCTATCGGGAGGTGGGTTTTACGCCCCAGGCGAACCAGCAACAACTCCCCACTATCACATGCATATGCAGAATAAGATACCATACTGATAATATAAATGTAAGCCAGTATCCAGAACAGAAATCCATCTCACATCTATATACTAAACGGCACCTCGCGGGAATTCTACATCCGCGGAAAGCCATACTGCACCTCGCGGGGTCTTACTATGCCCGGCGGCAAGCAGAATATAAGTCGTAGGACTGGCCAATCCTACGCCTATGGCCGTGTCCCCCCTAGGAAGGGACTGAGCTCCGCCCACCCAGAAGGCTACTATGTGCACAAAGGCCGATGTTCAACCCCATCGACTATAGGTGTCCTGCAGATACTGCCAAGCCATGCATGAATGCCATAATGCACCCTCCCAATACTCTACTAAAAGGAGCATAATTAAGACTACCACTCACTCGACTCCGACCCAATCATAAACTAACATCAGGGTTGGGAGTGAGGGGTCAAGGGTGTGCAATGCAACTCAATATACCACTGAAATGGGCTCTACAAATCTTTGAAATAGAGGAAATGAAATCAATTTACAAAAGAAGTCATTTTACAATTCAGATCCAATTTAATTACTCATAAAGGAGTATAATCAAGGCTACCACTTACAAGTCTTTGAAAGAGAGGAAATGAAATCAATTTACAAAAGAAGTCATTTCACAATTCAGATCCAATTTAATTACTCATAAAGAGTATAATCAAGGCTACCACTCACAAGTCTTTGAAATAGAGGAAATGAAATCAATTTACAAAAGAAATCATTTCACAATTCAGATCCAATTTAACTACTCATAAAAGAGTATAATCAAGGCTACCACTCACAAGTCTTTGAAATAGAGGAAATGAAATCAATTTACAAAAGAAATCATTTCACAATTCAGATCCAATTTGACTACTTTTCCGCCCCTTGTAATTCCTCTCAATGTTCCCTCAAATGCGTGCACAAGATAATCAAGTATGGAGAAACAAGATTATAGAGGAATCTACTACAATATCAATCAATATGCACAAGTAGAATCAATTTACACTTGGCGGTATTCATGAAAATGAATTAAGGATGCTCATGGTGCAAAGTACATGACTCCCACTCACCTGCCAATCCGGCACGGCCTTGATACGCCTCTAGAATTTTACAGTAGGCAGCAGGGGACTTCTTCCTCTTGCTCCCTAGCTTCTTGCCCAACTGTGACATGCATTTACAATACATTTAGTTTTGTATCAAGGGCTATAATCTACGTGCCAATTATAATATAGGGAACTTTAATTGATTCAACTCCCCCGTTTCCTAAATCTTTTCTTTTCTTTCTCTTTTTCTTTTTCTATTAATTAACTCATCATTTATGTATATTAGGGACTCCCTTGCACGAGTACAAGATCCTTTTTAGCTTGATCTAGGCTTAATACCCTATTATAGCATGAAATCCCCTATTTTCCACCCGGATAAACAGTAATCCGGACCGACAGCCGGTTACTTCATCCCGGGTTTGATTCACTTTCAGGACTCCAAATTTGATGAAATTTTTACCTAACATTCTACACTCATAGGGAATTCTAAAGAGGTAACATGCATTGCTATCGGAGGTCGTTTGACCCCCTAAATAATTCGCCGAAGTTGGGACTTCGACACAGTTTTTCCGTAGTGCCGGAAAAATTTGTCAAAATCCGATTCTTCTTCTTTTAACCGCCTCTACAACCCTTATCCGACCCCTCTAGACTATATTCACCCTTTGTATAACCTAATGTCATCAAAAGACTAGATAGGGATGGATATTTACCTTTTTCTTTTTGAAAATCGAGGTCCTTGCGTAGAGGGAAAGGAGATCTATGTTTTTCCCTTCAGCTGGAAGTGCAACCGAGATTCCTTTTCCTTTCTTTTTCTTCTTCTTCTTCCTCTTCCTTTCTTCCTTTCCTCTCCTCTTCTTCTTTTTTCTTCCTCTCTGTCGCCTGAGAACCCCTCTCTGTCTCTCGGTTTCATTCCAAAAGCCACAGTAAACCCCCCTTTAAATCACATCAAAGCACTATTCACCCTTTGTTTAATATTATTAAATTTCCATTTTGCCCTTGCCACTTCGATATATCTGCAATTATGCCATTATCTTTTGATTCCTTCCCATTTTGCCCCTAACACTTCAACGCATCTACTATTATGCCATTAACTTTTGATTCCTTCCAATTTTATCCCTTATATCAATTTTAAAGGACTATTCTATTTTAAAGGACTATTCTATCCCTTTTTTTTATAAAAAAAATTTTTTAGGTTATTACATCCTCCCCCCTTATATAAAATTCGTCCTCGAATTTAAAAGGGTAAATTATCTGATTACTCAAAGAGGTGAGGGTATTTGCTCTTCATACTTTGCTCCGACTCCCAAGTGCATTCTTCAACATTGTGTCGGTGCCATTGGACCTTTATCATACATATTTCCTTATTTCTTAGCTTCTTGATCTGAGTATCAAGGATAGCTATAGGAAGCTCTTCATAAGAAAGGTCTCCCTCTACTGTAACTTCCTGCACTGACAGCACATGGGATGGATTTGGCACATATTTCCGGAGCATAGATACATGAAATACTGAATGCACATGACTGAGGTTTGGAGGCAGTGCTAATCTGTAAGATACAGTGCCAACCTTGTCTAATATCTCAAAGGGGCCAATGTATCTAGGACTAAGCTTGCCTCTCTTTCCAAACCTCATTATTCCTTTCATAGGAGAGATCTTTAGGAACACATGATTTCCCGTGCCAAACTGCACATCTCTCCTTCTGACATCTGCGTAGCTCTTCTGCCTACTAAACACTGTCCTCAACTTTTCTTGTATCACTAACACCTTTTCTGATCAGTGCATCTACCACAACATTAGCTTTTCTCGGATGTGAGTAGAGCAGCAATACTACCAGAAGTTTTTCAACTCGGTGTATCTATCTCAACATTAGCTTTTTCCGAAGAGTAGTGTATAGACAAGGCATGATTTTTATCAATTCCAATCATCTTTCCTGTCTCATATTGAGTAGCTTCTAGGTAAGAAGGTATTTTAAACTCTTATGATCAGTATACACCTTACAAGATTCATTAATACAGGACCGAAGATATTTGTTCTGTATTGTTACCTTGTCCAATCCTTGATAACCAATACATAACCTCAAACTTCCATCTTCCTTCTTTACAAACAATACTAGAGTTCCTTAAGATGACACACTAAGTCGAATGAAGCCTTTATCAAGCAATTCTTGCAACTTTTCCTTTAATTCTTTTATTTCAGTTGGAGCCATTCTATAGGGGGTTTTTGAAGATTGGTATGGTATTGGGAATCAAATCAATTGCAAATTCAATCTCTCTCTCTCTGGTGGCAAACTAGGAAGATCTTCTGAAAAAAACATCAGGGTGTTCATTCATTACTGGAATATCCTCTAATTTGGTCTCCTTTCAGGTATCCATTACACAGACTAAATAAGTCTTATACTCCTTTTCTAATGCCTTCCTAGCTTTCAGGGCAGAAATTAATGTTATGATGAATTACATTGCACGGGTGCATCGCTTTGAAAGAAGAACCCTGGTTCTTCAGGTATCTAGAATATCACTCTTTTACTGTAGCAGTCAATATGAGTGTGGTACTGAGACCTCCAAGCTATTCCCAAAATGATGTCAAAATCTTGCATGTCAAGTTATATAAGATTTGTCACTAACTCTCCTACCCCTATTTGAATTATGCAATTTTTGCACTAATGTCAACAATTACTGCTTTCTATAGGGGTGTAGGAACACACAGTGATTCTTCTAGTTCCTCAAGTATGCAGTGTAGTTATCTAGATAAACTAACTGAAATAAAGGAATGCATAGTGCCAAAATCGAACAAAATAGAGGGATCAATCAAGCTGACTGGTAATATACCTGTTACCACCCGGTCATTGGCACTAGCATCTTGGTAGGTCAGTGTAAAACTCGAGCATTACTTCTTGGCCTCTGGTCACCAGGTACAGGAGGTCTGAGCTCATTCCTCCTCTTGTATGGGCAATCACGTGCCAGGTGTCCAGTCCGCCCACAACTATAACATGCCCTCGCTCTCCTCATATAGGGCCCACTATGGGATCTGCTAGAGTAAGTGCGGGCTCTGGGATCTGCTATGGTGATATTGATGATTCCACTATGGGATCTGCTAGAGTAATTGCGGACCCTGGGCTTCTCTTGAATTGGAGTGCCCCTGAGATCCCATGGCCTACCACTCTGACTTCTATCTGATCTGGATCTCATCAGGTCAGCCCTTTCTCTATCAGATCTTTTCAATTCAGCCTCTACTCTCAAGGCTCTGTCCAAAATATCCATATAGCTGGTAATTAACTATGAAGATGTCCGGGATCTGATCTCATGTCTAAGCCCTTGTTCGAACCGGTTGGCTCTACTCATATCATCCTCCATGAACTGGGGGCAGAATCGACCCAGCTCATCGAACCTATTGACGTAATCCGAAACAGTCATATGCTCGGACTGAGTCAGCGATAAAAACTCATTCTGCTTCATTTGCCTAACTGAGTCCGAAAAGTACTTAGCATAAAATATTCTCTTAAAATCTCCCCAGGCCGTTCCGTTGACCTCATATGCTGTCTCCATAGCAGTCCACCAAGAGTCAGCACTCCCCCTTAGCATGGAGATAGCTAGTTTGACTTTTACCTCCTCGAGAAATTGAAGTAACTCATACATCTTCTCCAGTTCCCGGATCCAGGCCTCAGCTATCATGGGATCGGACCCACCATTAAACATCGGTGGATTCAACCTACGGAACCTCTCGTAATAGGATTCTATCGGCTGTACAAGTTGGGCAGCTAACTGCATCTGCTACTGTTGCTCAAGCAGTTGTGCTATTAACTGGTACACTCCTGCTAAATCTGCCTGGGTTGCTATGGAGTGTGGAGTAGTTTGTGAAATTGATTGGCTATCAGGGTCCGGAGAAGGTGCCCTTATTTCTCTTTCATCCTCCATGTTGCTTACGGCTACCTAGCAGTCAAGAATTTATGATGAGTTTACATAAATTATCTCTTAACATAGTAAAATAGCAAAAACCATCAAAGAGATCACATAGTCATATCATAATAAATCTGAGAATCTACAATATTCACCTTCTCTTATTAACACAAATCTTCATTATTGAAAAATCTAGTCTCCCATCACAGTCAATATTTTTGACCAATTTAAATTGATTCGATCCACTATACTTTCACTACACAACTCTGATCAATATCCTCCAAATTTATTAATTGACTTTCTGTCAAAATATAAATCTTGATTGTAAACTGAATGATATACAATTTTGTCTCAAGTAGAGCCAAAAAGAACTCTTAAGTCTCATCCCCAAATATATTTTACAGAATTGTATATGACTCATAAAATAACATATAGAAAAAACCCTATGCTCCATAGTATAATCCTATAATTAATCCTGACTCACCCTATTGCTCTGACAGGACTCTTCTAAACCTTTGCTCTGATACCACTTCTTGTCACAACCCCCGCCCCGTTCCCGGCGGGCCGCCGCGACGGTCCTAGGGTGCGGGTAGGCATAAGGCCACCAGCCACCACGTAGAACCCTACTACCTATCAATCATCAATAAATTCTGAAAAATTTTGGCATGATGTATGCACAAAATGATCACCTTTCCTATGGTGACCTGTCAGGATTATCTCATTACATACAACAACACTACCTGTCAGAGCAGCAATCACATAACCTGTCACATAATGAACCTGGACAATATATATCAATACATCATCACAGGCATATAACTCATCTGTATAAAAATCTGGTTCCCATTCCATCCATGGTCAAACCCATATCCACAACAGGATCTATGACTGTAACTATACACTATATATAACAGAAGGTTTATAATAACCAAAAGGGTATAAACCTCTATCTACATTATACTATACTATACTATGGAGCGGCACGGCTAGCAGGCAATCTCTAATCCTGCTCTTCTATATACAATACATGCCCTGCAATCAAAAACACCAAACTGGAGAGTGAGTATATAAATACTCAGTGAGTGGAGTAGAGAGTACTATGCACATAAGACAAGATATAATCATGGCTCGAGGTGAAATCTCAAGATCAATAACAAGATGAACATGAACTCAACATAAAGAATATGGAGTAAATCATCAATATCACCACAATCACAATCAACTCATCTGAAGCATATATGGAATAATCGAGTAAACATATATACTACTCATGAATATGCTCAACAGATCATAATGCTGGAACATACAAATCAGGTGTCAATATACTGAATCATCAACAAGACAGCTATTGGGAGGTGGGTTTTACGCCCCAGGCGAACCAGCAACAACTCCCTACTGTCACATGCATAAGCAGGATAAGACACCATGCCAATAATATAAATACTAGATAGCTATCGGGAGGTGGATTTTACGCCCCAGGCGAACCAGCAACAACTCCCCACTATCACATGCATATGCAGAATAAGATACCATACTGATAACATAAATGCAAGCCAGTATCCAGAACAGAAATTCATCTCACATCTATATACTAAACGGCACCTTGCGGAAATTCTACATCCGCGGAAAGCCATACTGCACCTCGCGGGGTCTTACTATGCCCGGCGGCAAGCAGAATATAAGTCGTAGGACTGGCCAATCCTACGCCTAGGGCCGTGTCCCCCCTAGAAAGGGACTGGTGCTCCGCCTACCCAGAAGGCTACTATGTGCACAAAGGCCGATGTTCAACCCCATCGACTATAGGTGTCCTGCAGATACTGCCAAGCCATGCATGAATGCCATAATGCACCCTCCCAATACTCTACTAAAAGGAGCATAATTAAGACTACCACTCACTCGACTCCGACCCAATCATAAACTAACATCAGGGTTGGGAGTGAGGGGTCAAGGGTGTGCAATGCAACTCAATATACCACTGAAATGGGCTCTACAAATCTTTGAAATAGAGAAAATGAAATCAATTTACAAAAGAAGTCATTTCACAATTCAGATCCAATTTAATTACTCATAAAGGAGTATAATCAAGGCTACCACTTACAAGTCTTTGAAATAGAGGAAATGAAATCAATTTACAAAAGAAGTCATTTCACAATTCAGATCCAATTTAATTACTCATAAAGAGTATAATCAAGGCTACCACTCACAAGTCTTTGAAATAGAGAAAATGAAATCAATTTACAAAAGAAATCATTTCACAATTCAGATCCAATTTAACTACTCATAAAAGAGTATAATCAAGGCTACCACTCACAAGTCTTTGAAATAGAGGAAATGAAATCAATTTACAAAAGAAATTATTTTACAATTCAGATCCAATTTGACTACTTTTCCGCCCCTTGTAATTCCTCTCAATGTTCCCTCAAATGCGTGCACAAGATAATCAAGTATGGAGAAACAAGATTATAGAGGAATCTACTACAATATCAATCAATATGCACAAGTGGAATCAATTCACACTTGGCGGTATTCATGAAAATGAATTAAGGATGCTCATGGTGCAAAGTACATGACTCCCACTCACCTGCCAATCCGGCACGGCCTTGATACGCCTCTAGAATTTTACAGTAGGCAGCAGGGGACTTCTTCCTCTTGCTCCCTAGCTTCTTGCCCAACTGTGACATGCATTTACAATACATTTAGTTTTGTATCAAGGGCTATAATCTATGTGCCAATTATAATATAAGGAACTTTAATTGATTCAACTCCCCCCTAAATCTTTTCTTTTCTTTCTCTTTTTCTTTTTCTATTAATTAACTCATCATTTATGTGTATTAGGGACTCCCTTGCATGAGTACAAGGTCCCTTTTAGCTTAATCTAGGCTTAATACCCTATTATAGCATGAAATCCCCTATTTTCCACCCGGATGAACAGTAATCCGGACCGACAGCCGGTTACTTCATCCCGGGTTTGATCCACTTCAGGACTCCAAATTTGATGAAATTTTTACCTAACATTCTACACTCATAGGAATTCTAAAGAGGTAATATGCATTGCTATCGGAGGTCGTTTGACCCCCTAAATAATTCGCCGAAGTTGGGACTTCAACACAGTTTTTCCGTAGTGCCGGAAAAATTTGTCAAAATCCGATTCTTCTTCTTTTAACCGCCTCTACAACCCTTATCCGACCCCTCTAGACTATATTCACCCTTTGTATAGCCTAATGTCATCAAAAGACTAGATAGGGATGGATATTTACCTTTTTCTTTTTGAAAATCGAGGTCCTTGCGTAGAGGGGAAGGAGATCTATGTTTTTCCCTTCAGCTGGAAGTGCAACCGAGATTTCTTTTCCTTTCTTTTTCTTCTTCTTCTTCCTCTTCCTTTCTTCCTTTCCTCTCCTCTTCTTCTTTTTTCTTCCTCTCTGTCGCCTGAGAACCCCTCTCTGTCTCTCGGTTTCATTCCAAAAGCCACAGTAAACCCCCTTTAAATCACATCAAAGCACTATTCACCCTTTGTTTAATATTATTAAATTCTCATTTTGCCCTTGCCACTTCGATATATCTGCAATTATGCCATTATCTTTTGATTCCTTCCCATTTTGCCCCTAACACTTCAACGCATCTACTATTATGCCATTAACTTTTGATTCCTTCCAATTTTATCCCTTATATCAATTTTAAAGGACTATTCTATCCCCTTTTTTTTTATAAAAAAAAATTTGGGGTTATTACATTTACCTAATGATTAAATATAGCCATGCAATTAATTTTCAATTGCCCAACAGATTGAAAGTCCTCTTAAATAAGAAATGGAGAGAAACCTGAGAAAAGGTTGATGAATTGATCTAATTTGCATTCATTTATACAATCATTGGTTAATTGATTAAGTGAGGCCTTGCTAGGGTTTGTGGGTCATTTATACAAAAATAGAAAAAAAATCTAGAGGAAGAAAAATATTTTATAGTCAGTGATTGGTGATGGAGCAACATAGAACATATTTGATCTTTGAATTATAAGTAATTGAGACTTGTGTGTACATTCAATTACAATGTTACATCAATATTTCTATCAATTGATTTATCCTACTAGAAGGATCCTAGTTGACTCTCTCCAGCAATGTTGGTCCCTATAAAGTGACACGCATTGAGGACTAGTATAATGTATTGCATTATTACATTATTGTTGAGAACCAAAGTGAAGTGACATGCATCAAAATAGACCCTAAAGAAAATAATATTACATTATTTGTACCTGTACAATATATACAAAGAGATGGAGAGAGCTAGAATCTTGTTACTAAGAGTGAATCCTTGATCAATTGGTTCAAAATTAATGGTTCAATGTTAAATTAGAAGCACATGCTATTAAACTTAATTTATAGTGTTAAAAATGCACAAAGACAAAAAAGGTAATATATTTTATAGATTTTGTACATATACATCAACCGAAAAACAAATAAAAGGTTTGAATGATATGTGAAGCATTTATTTTGATGTGAAGTAACATCCATTAGACTAAACCATAAAGAAAAATCATGTTGCATTGAAAAATAGGTAACTTAAGTTGAAGTACAAAGCAATATTCCTTTATTTTGTTCAAATTGTTAGAATCAGCCTTTCTAAATAAGTTGGGCAATTAAGAAAGTGCAACCTCTATTTTGAGCTAAACAATAACAAGATATTGTTGATATTATATTCCTTTATTGCACTTGTACAATTTACATATTACAAGGCGATTTCAAAGTTCTCTCAACTATTTATTAGCATTTATATAAAACATTCACTTTATGTGATTTAACAAGTACAAAATTAATAGACTATTTAATTAAAGCAGCATTTGTAAAAAACATGAGTTTAGAAACTATCCAATGTAAGAACTTAGTGTTACTTTCATTTACTAACTTATGTGATATGGTTTAGAAACAAAATATGATGCTAAATGATAGCAAGAAATATCCATTTATAGAAATAAAAATAATATACAAGTAGAACTAGTGTAGCACTAAATTAGGATGACGAGTTGGCTAATGAAAAAAAGATTTTAAAAATTGGCAATTATTTTAAACTTAATTTGACTTTATTTTAATAAGGTCAACTATCGAGACCATTTGTTGCTACTCTACTCATGAAAAATTTATATTAGATTTGGAAGGAAAAAACAAAGAAAGAAAGAAAGAATAAATCTACACATAGTCTTTACTGACCTAGAAAAAAGGTATTATAAAATGATATGAGCGATTTGCAAGGACTTGTAGGAAAATAGTTTTTGAAGGGTACATCAGAATTTGACACGCTTGAATGAGCTGTTGTAAGTGTTAAAGCATTTCTGATGAGATAATTGCATTTCTAGTCATAATGGCTAACACCATTTATTGGCAAAAATCTCATATATCTTTCAACTAGTTGTATATGAAGTTAGTATTTCTGATGAGATAATTGTATTTCTAGTTTCAACTGCATACAACAATTATTGGCATAACTCTCATATATCTTTGAACTTGTTGTATGTGAATTACTTTAATATTTAGGGGATAGAAAACTCATGATGTATGTCATATGCCATCAAATAACAAAATGTTGATAAATGATATTATTTTTTTTCACCGAAAGACAATGTGAATTAAAGGTTAAATGCTTGGGAAAGTTTTGAGGGGACAAAGGTTTAAATTTAGTGTAACTACCATAGAACATAGAGGGAAACAAGGCTGTGAGAAACATGTGGAACTAAAGTACGGTATAAGAAGGCTGTGGAAAACTTATACAAGTCAAGAAACATTTATCCATATCATATTTTTTTTCTTTTTCATCTTGAATATATCATATAGAAGAACAATGAGATAGATGAAGATATTATACAATTAAGTCAGGTAGAAGAAGTAAATAGAGGTGTTTTCACCAAAAAAAAAATTGAATAATTAGCTCCTTACCAAGCATATCTCTCCATTTTCTCAGGAAACTCTCTCGGTTAGATATATATTATATCTATCCTCATGCAATGACATAACGAATCACTCTCGTCACTTCCTCTCTAGGCGATTCTCTTAATATTTCTAATTTATGATGTTATCTTTATATTTTTGTAGATCAAACTGATAGCGACCATGACGTTCAAGAAGAACCAAATGAAAGGAATCATGGAACTCAGAAAGTTCCAACATCTACGTATCAAGCCAGTGGCTATCCTTACGGCCAGTCAAGCCTACTCCGTAGCACTCGTACAAGCAGAAAAGATGCAGGTGGTAGCGGTTCCAGTGCTTTCCCAAAGCCTATTAAAGTCACGCCAATCCAGCCTTCCCCTAGGGGTTTCCCTCTTCGTCATGCCCTAAGTATATATGTATGCTAAGTTTCCTAATGCAGCAGTTTAAGGGCAAGATTGAGGATAGTTTGCTATGCAGGTGACAGCAGAGACCAACCAATCATAATTGATGATGATGATGATGATGATGATGATGATGAGGAGGAGGAGGAGGAGGAGGAGGACGACGACGACGACAACGACGATGATGATGATGAACCCTTCTTTCTTTTTGAAACACCAGCACCTCCTCCAACCTTTGCCGAGTATGCCGGTTTTGGATTGAAGAGAAAGCATGACCAGAATGACTCTATACCATATCGCCTGCAGCGACCGCCACGGCATACTAGGCTTAGAGGTATTCCTAATGTTTCTCTTTTCAATCTCATACAGCATTTTAGCTTTCAAAAGATTCAGGTCAAACAAGAGAGAATGCCACAAGTTGAGTAATAGGCTTGTACTATGATTTATTTCCATTATATACAGTCATCATGATGGTTGTACTCAGATAATCAGGAAGATCATATTCAGAGAACCTGAGCATAGAGCATAGATACTCTCATAAAGGGTGCAAGTTGAGGAAGTCAGTGGCTTAACCATATCCACAACGAAGCAATTAAGCAGCTCATTCTGTAACTTATGATATGGATGTAAGAGTGCTAACTAAATCATCTTGTTCCAGTTGACTCCAGTGATACTGTGCCTGAGCCGCTCGGCTATAAGTGTCAGCTCTGCAACATAGACCTAGCATTCAATCCGAGAGGGTCCAGTTCCGATTCAGTTCCTGTACATGTAGTCTTACCATGTGGTCACTCTTATCACAGTAGTTGCTTTGAAGAAGTACATGGTTACGTAGGAAAAGATGAAATCCCTCCATGCTTTCGCTGCTCGCAAGGTGGAGATTAGAGAAGGAATTGAACGCCTCACATCAGACAATTCTCAGTGCAGTTAAGTTTCTTTCTGGCATTTTCCTTGTTTCAGTATTCCAAGTATTCTCCAGGGTCAGATGAAGTAACTTACATTGCTAGGAATAGTGGCTGAAATGATTTGAGCTCATATATTTGATTTTAATGTGTGCAGCAATTTAGCAGCTGAAGGAGAAAAAGGAGGCCACCTTCATGGAAAGTTGACGGCACTCAAATAACGTCATCACTGCCATCAAATCTGTGTCAGGAAAGGACTTGAGCTCTTATTCAAATAAACCAAGCTCGGGACTCTTTATTGGTTGCGTTGCATTAAAGTACCTTTCAGTTATCACAAAGTTATATGGAACTATTAGCAGTTAGTCTTGGTGATGTTTAAGCTCTTACTATGTTTAGGCTGCCATTTCTTTTCTGTTATTATCCTGTTGTTAGCGATAATGATGCTCACTGAGCATAGTCACAGAGATGCACAAAGGCACACACCAACGTACACACATGGGCGCACAAAACGACAGGAAATCCACAGATGAGATGGAAACTAAGAGGCAAATGAAAGCTAGAGAGAAGTTTAGAAGCTAAAATGATGAATATTTGGGAAAGGAAGGAGAAACACAGTAATGTAGGAGAGTATTCTTGTTTTAAACTAAGCTGCTAGGTGGTTAGAATGTAGCCTGATAAATGTCATACTCAAGAAAAACTTTTAGGTGACTAAAGCAGACAACTGTTGTATGGATTAAAATGTCACGAGAATGAAATGAATCAAATATATATATATATATATATATATACAGGACAGTTGGGAGACATCATATTTAAAGTAGATGTACCAAGACCACAGAAGGATTAGTTTTAGATGGGAGCGTATCAGAGAGAACATTATAATTGTGCTGACCTGTAAATAACCGGGTGGGATGCTATCAGCCAAAGAAAAACATAAAGCTGGACAAGGATAGTAAGCAGGATATCCCTGACAAGAGGATGAAAGACCTAAGAAAACATGGATGTAATTTACAAAGAAAATGAAACAACGAAGAAAACTTGATGGATGATGTAAGCCATATTCATGAAATTCATGACAACATGAAGCTGAACAAGCATGGTAAGTAGGATTTCCCCGACAAAAGGAGCAAAGAAAAAGAAACAACAAAGAAGAAAACTTGCTAGATGATATAAGCTACACCATCTAATTCATGACAACAGGCCAAATGTGTGTGATCATAAAGTGCATCAGTTTTCATGGTTCCATGCATCCAAGGATATTTTCCATAAATTTTCTGAACTTTTGCACGAGACTATCAGTAGCTAGAGCAGCATGTGTTAGTTCCAGTATGCAGTCCCCATATCATGGATGGAGAAGTTTGTGGAGAAACAAAATATCATAAACTTTTCTTTTCTGAGAATTCATTGGCCCTCTGGAAGGCTTTCAAGGGATTTCAAGAATATTCAGAGTCTAATAACATCAGAAAGTTGGCTTTATACAAATAAAAGAGTGAAATCAATCATATGTACAAGATACCACCCACCAAGTTGTATTCATATATGTACAGTTTAATCTCCCTTCATTTCAGCCACAGGCAGGATCAGGAAAGATTTGAATGAATGGCATCAGGTAGGATGGCAACTGTCACTATGAAATATTCACAACCAACAGGAAGACTGTATGGATTTGAGGCAGCCCCTGATCCTGGAGACCGCCGGTTGCTGTTGCCAGAACTCAAAGATTCTACTTGATCACCATGCTCGGTCCGCATGGATACTGGTGGCCTCACGATTCGCCGCTCAATGTGCACAATCTGTCCAATTATGTATGTTGGTCTGCTTGGATGTTGTTCTGTGAACAGAGCAATAGATTCTTCAGAAAGAAAGTAATTTGAACAATTTCGGTTGACTGCTTCATAATGCCCAGCAGAGTTAAGAACAAAGGCAGCAAGCTCGTGGACTTCAAAACGACCAAGAGATATCTTCTCCTTGCTTGCCTATCGCAACAAAATCCATCTTTCAGCGACTAAGAAATAGAGCAAAAATAGACTTAATTCAAATAGGGTAATGATGAAAAATACAAATTTTCACAAGTTCGGGTACCATCCAAAAAAGTGGCCAATTATAACATGATTTAGAAGTGACTTCAACGTGGTTGGTAACAGAACAAGCTAGATGTTCAAGAATTCTCAGTCCATTTTGAAACTTATAAACTACAGAAAAATTTAACATGTAAATGGGATGGACACACCTGCAACTAGAAGCAGTCACTAAAGGGGTCAACAGGTTGAATAACTTATTCAGAAAGGTTCCAAATACTCCTGACCATTTACCATTAGGTCCAATTTGAGATCTGTGCAGATCAATTTCTTTATTACAAAGAAAAATCAAGACCATCCCTCCTGCTTTCCTCCCAATATTTGCCTCCAGCCTATCCTATTCTTCCTCGACTCTTCCACATAAGTTACCCCACCCTTAACGACTTGAAAAAAAAATAATAAATAAAATATTCTTATTTGGCCTTTTGTTTTTGCCCCCTTCTACAACCTGCTTGAAATCTTTGCCATCATGCCCTCTAGTCACATCCTAATTTGTCCACCATGCATGCAGTAGTAGAATTCAAACCACCAGCCTCCCCCAACTCCACCCCATGAAGACACTGCTCCATAAACCAACATCCACAAGCAGCCCAAAAGAGTGGTGGCACATGGGGTAGCAGACCCAACCAATGGGGTTTAGGTGGCGGATATAAAAGGATATTGATGGGTTATAGAGAGAGCTGGAAGAAAAGGGATTACAAGCTGTGGTTGAGGGTGAGAAAGGTGGATAAGATAGGGAGGGAATCAGCAGGGAAAGGGAGAGATGCCTGAACAAAGGGGGAATGTAAGGGGCAAAATAAGAATCAAAAAAAAAAGGCCCATTCCTTTGTGTCTATACTTTAAAAAAACAATCTGCTACAATAGAAGTAAGGGTTGCAATTTATGACCTAACCCATCAATACGATCAGCAAATGACCCGCTTTAAGCAAGTTCGGGTTTGATATAAATGGATTTAGGTCATAAACGGGTCAACCTGTCTAAACATGTTTATTAAATAAGTTGGGTTTAGGTTTAGACCTTTGACCCATTTAACCCATTTTGACCTATTTAATAGTTAGGTCGGATCATGACCCGACCCATTTAATCTATTTAAAACCTTCTTAACTTGTTTCTGTCTTGTTTAACCCAACCAGCTTCACATGTTTAACCCGACCATCTTCACATGTTTAACCCGTTTAAATCCATTTAACTATTTAA
This sequence comes from Phoenix dactylifera, assembly GCF_051530095.1. NCBI lineage: Eukaryota > Viridiplantae > Streptophyta > Magnoliopsida > Arecales > Arecaceae > Phoenix > Phoenix dactylifera. The sequence continues at coordinate 12,363,484 of NC_143191.1, forward strand.
AACCCACTTAACTTGTTTAACCCATTTAGCCTAACTTGACTTATTTAATAAACGGCTTATGCAGGTCAAATCGAGTTACCCATTTAATAAACAATTGGATTTCGATCTAAATTGTTGACCTGTTTAATAAACAGATCATGTTCAGGTTGACCAATTTTTGACCCGGCCCGTACTCGAACCCACTCGATCCAATTGCCACTCGTAAATAAAAGCTTGGAGATATTTCGGGCCATATATTCTCAATAGCAGCCTACTCAACCCAAATCCCCTCTGCTCTCTTTCTCTCACCCTTTTATACATACATACACAGGTACATACATATACACATATATATACATATATAGATATATATACATATGTATATGTATGTATATATGTATATATGTATATATGTACACATGTGCACATATTTATATAGTACATGTATATATGTTCCGATGTATGTGTTATTTACATACATACATGCATTTGGTGTATAGAAAAATCTCAAGATTTTAAATATTGGGGCTGGAAATCGTACCTATCCCTCATTAGTATGGTACATGTCATAATGTGTAGAGTTGACTGGAATGGGGTTGCTTGAAGTCAGCAAGAAACAAAAAAGAAAAAGGGTACATCAAGCAGCATAAAAAGTGTTCAATTCAGGGTCGATACGGGAGGTATAGGGTCATTTGAGACAAAATAGTATGGTGCATCCTGGTACGTGCACTCCCATACTTGATATATTTCTAGAACAAAAATCATCAAACTTTGTCCCAACTATTCATAGTCAGCTTCATGAGTTCTCATCCGCGAAACATTCCTATTTAGGGATGCGTGACACCTTGTGTTATTTCAAGTTTTTTCCTATGCTCTAGAATTTGCAGTACCACAGTTCAACATTCTATTTAGACTAGCTTATACATGCAATATATATGCATGTACATGTGTAGGCATGTATCTCTATATGTACGTATGTATGTATAGTATATATATCTTGCATAACATGTACAATACTGAGTTAACACAGCTTAGTCCTAAATTGATTGCTCTCCAATTAATTTTAGATGTTAAAGGCACATTAAATGTATAAATTCATTTCATCCTAGTTATAAAGACTGGACCTTAGCAAGACAGTCTTTCCACAATGAAAGATGGAGCATCCATTAGTACATAAAAGGACAGAATACTAATTCTTGTACCACTAAACTGTCAATGACACATTACTTCAATGCAAAAAATTTAAAACAGGGCATGCAACGGACCTGTTTCTCTAGCTGATGCTTAGTATATAAGCTTGTAATCAACTCTTTCTTCTCTTTCAATTCCCTTACAAGATGTCCATGTGCAGCTTCCACTCTAGTGCAACGCTCTGAGCGTTGAGATAGAAAACTCACTTCCTCTGCAAGATCCTTGATACATGCTTGGAACTCTGCAGTACCATCATCTTCATCCTCATTGACAGAGCTGAAAGAGTAACATATAAAAGTTAGAAAAGAACTTACTGACCTGCATGCTAAATATACATAGAAAACATATGAACTTTCACGGAATACAACTGGAATTGAATCGATCTGCTCATATACTACAAAGTACTTTAGTACAATGACAATTTGAACAGCAGGTCGATAGATTAAATTTATACATCCATCTTTAATCATCACAGATAGCAGCCCAACAATAATTTGCAGCTGGAAAAGAAAAGAGGGAAAAATGAAAAAGAAGAAAGAAATAGAAAGACTACAATGGACAACTATTCTTGGTGGTTATTACAAGCAGTATCATTTCTATGAACTACTACAACTCATTAGTGTTACTGTTACCATCATCATTACCATAAACATCATTAAGTTTTGAAGTGAAAGATGACTAAAGCAAAATAAAATGTTAAAGATTTGCAAAGGTCCAATGGAGAATTAGATAAATGTATGAGAAAGCATAGACAAGCATTAGACAAGTGAATCATAATTGTGGCAAGCATTGAAATTCGAATAAGAAGATCAGCATTAAACCCTTCAAAACAACCTGTCCAGAGAGAGATTTCAGACTGCATTATATCAATACAGACAAGTCTACAAAGCAACCCATGTAAGCCCAATGTAATTGCATCTATAATCTCATTTGACCATGACTCCAACAAGAGTTTTCTATGGTCAAGCCCGGTCCTCCTAATGGAGGTAGAATCTGATACAAGACTTGCTACCAACATGGCTGGAATAAACAAAGGTAATGCTATGTGCATCCCCTATATCTAGCCAAAAGCTAAACAGTATAATTTACCTAATGAGCTTCCATGAAAACTTGGCTTCCAACCAAACTCTAGGGTTTAGGGATGTGCAAATGATAGGTGAAGATGAGGATTTTGAGATAATTAAGACTACGGAATATTAGAAGTATCAAAGTTTCAGCAAGGACAAAGTGAGAGGCAACAGATTGAAATGGCATCAGCACACGCAAAAAAAAAAAAGACATGGAGACATCCCAACAGAGCGAAGGGTTAGGGATACAAAGGTTAATTTCAAGCTAACAGGGACGGAAGTTACAAGTAATCAGAAAACCTCAAATTAACACCAAAGGTGGCGCTCAGCAGGAAAATAAGTCAAATACAGATCCATAAACAACTCTTAACAGTTAGGGCCAAAATTGTCGAAAGCAGGAGTCGCTGCAGGAACAAATTCGGGCAATAGGTACAGGAAGCAGGTCTCTGAAAAGGATTAGAATAAGGGAATGCTTAGGAAGTGGGTGCAGGCAAGAGTTTCTGAAGCAGGTATGCCACTTTAGGCAGAAATTTATGGCTGCTAAGGTAGGGAAAGGTTTGATGGTCATGGTTATGCATGCAATGATCAGCTAAAAATTTCTTTTTTGGTTAGTTAACTCATCAAACTTAAAAATAAAAAAGAAAAAAGAAACATTGCTGGACAAGCAATATCATCACAAAATGGACATCACTTTGTGCTTGCGATCACAACTATTAATGGTAGTTTGTCTTTGAAATGTATCTTGCTTCTTTCCATCAAATTGCTCATTCACTATCAATGGAAGAATACCCAACTTACCTTTCATAGCAATTTAACTCTATAGCATACACATTGATATCCACAACAACTAAAGCAAAGGATTTAATTTCAAGTTGCAAGTGGGAAGCATAGCTCATAATTCCATGGACATGCCTAATTTGAACCTAGCCCATGCCTGAAACTTGTTCCAATCACTCCACTCACTGCCAAATCAAGTACTTCTCCAATAGAGTTGGACCTGTGCAATAATTCAAACTTGATCTCCAACTCAATACCAGGTGACTGAAACTGTGAGAGTTGGCTGCATTCTGCGTGACGCAAAGGAGTAATGCGAACCAACTGCTTGGATATTAAAGGCCATGCTGCTACAGTTAGTTCCTTCTGGTCAAAATGGAGACGAAAGAGAGTATCAGCTAAGTTCCAAAGGGTTCGGGAACAACTTTCTATGGTAGTTTGTTGGGCAGTCTGGAAGGATAGAAACCGCAGGGTTCTCGTAAGGAAGCAATCATCTGTTTTGCTCGTTCTTCAACTAGCATTAGGTTTGTTCAAGGACTAGGGTCACTAGATAGTTTGACGTAATGTAGAGGTTTACCCCCGATACGTCTTCTCGCTTTCTATGTTGTTATAAATTTCCTGCAGGGAGGGGTTCTTCCCCTCCCTTTCCCCTCAAGAGAAAGTGATTGGATTAAAGAATTCAGTGTATAAAAGTTAATTCCAACAAATAAGTTCAACATTTGTCTATCTTTTTCAAGGTATACAACTATCAAACTCTTAGTAGCAGGAATCTTTCACTTAGGATGGCACAACCATATCAGAATCTCTCTACAATATTGTCTCCCCACCCCTCCCTAAAAATTCCCCCATCTAAATTTTTTTTAAAGAGACTCACTTGCACTTAATCTGCTCCTGCACTTGCATGTGCTCGTGGTAACTATGATCGAACTTCTATCCCATTAAAAGATAACTTTATATTAGTAACTAAGTCGATGAAGCATGAATCAAAGAAAAAGTATCATCTCAAATTAGGAGAACTTAGCTTCTGGCTGATTTGCTAACCTTCACTCATGATGGGTCATACAATTGGTTCATTTGATAGATTCCACCATCAACCTTCTTTTACTTTTTAAATGAAATTGAAAAATATGGAATTCTATAGCTTGCAGCAAAATGTGTATTACATGTGAATCCCATGCTATGACCTCCCAAAACTGATTCCAATACAAATTTAAATAGAAAACATTGTCATAGAAGTAGGGGTGTCCTAAATATCTTAAATAGGGGCACTTATCCTACTGGAACTCTTTAGAGCAATTGCAGAAGAAAACCATAAAAGAGAGACTTTTTCTAGCTAGAATAGGCTTGTGGTGCCTCAACACCTACAATGACAAGAGAAGTCCTCTCCAAAGTCAATTGAACACAATCATTTTTCTGCAATTCATGCATTCATTTGGTGGTCTAACAACAATAAGATTTCAGGTTACTGCAGACCAGTTCTACTATGCACAAACTTGTCTGAACTTGTCTTTAACTCATTGATCCAAATCCTATACCTCCATCACTAAGCTTCCATTTAATATGTACTTTATGATGAATGTCTACCATAAGATGTCAAAGTTGCATCTGTGCTGATACAAAGATTCCATCTGGTACAACCTGCCAAGATCTCTTTAGACAGCAGTGAAGTTGAAAGCATGTCTTCTACGTCCTCTGGGTTGAATCCTATAATATGTACGATCTTCCTTCTTCATAAATAGGTTTTTGTGTCTGATTTCATATGAAAATTTCTCTAGTTCTTCAGCATAATCATGTAACTTCTAAATATGGCCATCTCTTCTAATACTTCACCCTCATTCAAGAATCAAAAGTATTATGAACAACTTCATTAGGAAGAAGCTCTTAATTAACAATATATGGCCCTCGAATAAAGACTTCATCTTTAGTCTTGGTTTTTGTTAGGATCTTCATCTAAGTGCACATGTTTGGATAACATGAACACTATTTTTACCAAAGAGACATGTTGAGAAGATGGCTTTATATTGTCAAGGAGATGAGACAAGACGAACTCTTTCAGTAAAGTAAAGAAATGCAAGTGATATGCTGTTTAAAATCCATCCCACCTTCTACATTGGAATGTACACTTCAAGAAAACTTGGCAGAACCAAAATCTCTAATAGCACAGTGATACAAAGCATCAATTTGATCCCAAAATTAAAACTTTAGGCAATAAGATTTTGCATTTCTTGATTTTTTTCCCTTTATACGATAGTAATTTTAGCACGCAAATGTCAATACCAGTTTCAGTAGTTGACCAACTAATTTAAGTCCCAACTATGTAACTTAAATCCACATCAAAAAGTGGTTGCTGAATTAGATGAATAAGCATATAGAAATGCACTAGTCAAGATTCGCCGTACTGACCATACCGACGTACCGGTGCGGTATGGTACCAGTACCGAACCGATACCGTACCGAAAGTACCACAGCGCGTGGCACTTAGTGCGTGGCTTTAGCCATGCGCTGTCTCCCATGAAGAACACCCCATACCAGTTCGAACCGACCGGTACGGGTGTGTACCGGTGCGAACCGAGCCAGTTCAAACCACACGCTGTCTCCCGTGAAGAACACCCCATACCAGTGTGAACCGATCGGTACGAGTATGTACCGGTGCGAACCGGCTCGGTTCGCACCGATACAGGCCATGAACCGATCGGTTCCGACCCAAATCTGGGTCGGAACCGATTTCAATAATCGTACCGTACCGGTGCCTGTCGGTACCGATACGGTACGGGCTGAACCGATCGGTACTGATCGGTTCAACAAACCATGGCGCTAGTATTCCCTATTTAAAAGTTAAATAACTATGAAACCTAAAGAAAAGTCCTACTTACCAAATTTACAAGCTTTAATGCTACACAAACTCCATTAAGCATTACACTAAAAAAATAAGAAAATTTTACGTTGCTCTGGACAAGGAGGCATACGACACAACCATTTTCAAAGCCAAGTGTAGAGCTATGTCCTTCACCAGTTTCAGTGTCATGTTGTGTTGATATCAATAAGATTGAGTAAACTACCAAGTTCAAGTAATATAGACAAAAGTTATTGTAGGTAACAATGAATAAGACAACTTTCTTTCAAGATCAACTAAATGTGGGCCTTCTTTAGTGCCCTCAGGGTTTATTTTTATTCCATTTCACTACTATAAAGTCCTATTGGCCAAAGGGTCTGGCCAACTAAGGCCCTGTTTGGCAGAGCTTTTGGAGGGCCAGAAAGCACTTTCTGGCCCTCCAAATGCACTTTTAGATGGAATAAGAGTGTTTGGTAAAAAAATTAGAAAGTTGTTTTAGCTTTATCAGAAAGCTAAAATAGCTTTTTGGAAAGTTATTTTGAATTATAATTTTTTTTTTCTTTTTGGACCAAAATACCTAGGATAAAATATAATAATTTCAGAAAATAATAATATTAACATATAATGATAATAATTATAATATTTTATACCTTTATTATTGTACTATAAATATAATAGTATATTACATTATATCATTACATTGATATGTTATGTTATATAATATCAAATTATGTTATATTATTATGCTATAGTATACAATATTATATTACTATATTATAATAATATTATATTACATAACAGTAATATTATACTATATTATATATTTATGTATTAATATATATTATATTTTATGTTCTGTTGTATAATACTATGCAATATCTTTTATGGTCATTTTGTCATACCCAAAGTATTTTTTCAGTTTGTTTATCAAACACATATTAAAATCTCACAGCACTTTAGAAATGTGATTACCAAACAGCAAATAACTTTTTATAAAAGCTCTACTTCAAAAAGCTCTACTTCCGAATGCTCTACTGCCAATAGCTCTGCGAAGCGGGGCCTAAGACAAGTGACACATCAAGTGGCACCACTCTTCTTTACTTTATATGTGCCAACACAAACAAGGATGACACAAAGTGGTCACTGCTACAGAAGGGCATTCTCTCTCCCTTTGAAGTTCCTCTTAGAGCGTCTTTGGTTTTGCTTCGGCTTTGTGAAATGAGGAGAACCCTCTAGCTTCTGCTAGAAACACTTTTCTATCTTTGTCTTCTTGCATAAGCACTTTCCAGACAAGTTACCAAACTATTATTTCTCAAAAAAAAGTCCTTTTTTGCTTTAAAAGTCACTAAAAAACATTCATTAAGCAATATCCAAGCCTTCCCATGGCTCTTCAAAAGTTGGTGAATTCTATCCAGACCCCAAAAACTTCAAGTTTTTCCAGTAATGTTGCTTTGATGCATCAAAATATCTGAACCTTTTGGTTCATTAACAAGCATCCATGAACTCTTTTAATCTTGTATGTTAATCAAGTGGTTCAGTAGCTACATTGCTTAATCCAATCTATTATTTCCATGTCATAGAAAAAACAATGTAGCTCCTAATAATTCAAAAGTGAAGTATAGCAAAAAAATAAATAAATAAATAAGAGAACCTATTTCATTAAAATATTAAATATATACTTCAGTTAGGTCCGAATCTAGGTCCTTTGAACCCAAATCTACCTACATGGAACCCTAAACAGAGACCCACAAGAGCATGAATTTGGCATCTTAATGGAGTATGTTTACTTGTTGGAATGAAAGAATTCATTTTACAATTTGTGCCTTGTATCTTCTGAGCTTTTAATTAAAGGTAGATTGTGCCCACACAAAACTTCCTAAATTTTGGCCATATATGTGCATCAATAGTGGTACTTATTAGCTTTAGAGAGCGTGCATCTCGTTATTCTCAAATAATGTAACAGATAAACAAATAATTCAGCTTCTGTTTTCCATTAGAAGGAAAACAAATCCCAGCAATAATGTGGAACTGAAAAAACTAAATAAGAACTGCATTAAAGAAACATACGCCTGATAACAAAAAACGAGCATTGAACTACACAGATAGTTCAAGTTGAAATATAATTTAGAGTGCAAGAATACCTGGGCAGCTCATTATGGTGCAAGCAAAATATTATGAACTGCAGATTGACAAAATTAAAGATATACAACCATATAAAATGGGAATTAAACGCCAAATATAGTTCATGTCAGTAAATAATTGGGCATGAATACCTGGCCAAAGAAAGAGCTAAAGAATGCAACGCATCTGCAAGACCAGCAACACCTGAAGCAGTTACACAGTTACGAAACCTTTCAAATAAACTACGCATTTTTACAGCAGTGGTACGCAGAGCATTATATTCTGAGGCCCTTCTATCAGCAGCACATTGATTAGTATGAGCTTCCTCTCTTGCTTCATGCAGGCAATTTTCCAAATGTGCACAGTTCATCTGCTTTGCAAAGTTGTAAAAGAACATCAAAAAAACCACTAACAAATGAATAGATCAAGAAATCGGGAAAATATGTAAAATTATTAATGCATAACTAAATCTAGAAATGACATGTTTGCACATGCACATTGACACTTGTGAAAGGTCCTGGTTTGGGAGTGCAGCCAAAAATACTCATGGAAGGTTATTTACGTGGAATAATATCACCACATGCAGGTACCAAGGACTCATTATGTCAAAAATCATATTAACAGGGATATAACCCATGTAAAATCATATTAACAGGGATACAATCCATGTAAAATTGTATTAACAGGGATACAACCCATGTAAAATATATAATACATGATCCACATAACCTAAAAAGAAGCTTGGGATACATACCAAGCTTGCTTGCACTATGACCTACAAAATATACTAGGTTATGGCACACATTTCTCAAGCAACCCCCCCTCCCCCAACACACACACACCCCTGCAGGGGCAAAAAGGGGGAAAAGAAAGAAAAGTTTTACCCATTCACTCAACAGAAGACACGGCGTACTTATCAATCTCCATATGCACTTGAGAGCAGCATTAATAGGCAAATGGTCTCCCAACCAACCGCTGCCCCTGACCCACCAGAATAAAAAAAAAAAGGATTCTCCACCCAATGCCCTATCTAGGCCTGAAGAATTAACAGAATGATTAGAAGAAAGGAGCACCCTTGTCTCTACGCATGTCTTTAGCCTCCAAGGAGGGTCATTAGGAATAGTCAAGAAATGTTATACAGAAAAGAGCAGGAAAGTGAATAATCTGCATCAAGAATGACAATAGGTAGACGAAAATAATTACAACATTAGATTGTTGACAATCCTTACTATAAGCACAGCCTAAACGCTTATCCTTTCATCTTAATCCTAGCAAATAAATAGGGAGTTCAAATATTTCCCGAAGAGCAGAGAAAGAATATATAACTTAAAATATTAAGAATACTAATTTGGACAATCAAAAATAAGATAGGGACCACAAAGTAAGGTAGGACAGCTGCAAAACTATGACAAGCAAAAAGCAGTCCCTTAAACAGAGGGCAATACAAACGAGGGAGGAAAAACTTTCCAAGTTGGCATTTCATAGAAAAGATTTGAGGGCACAAACATGCATAAATCAATCCAATTCTGCCTCATTTGGTTATATGTAGCAATAACAACATCTTTGGAGCATTTAGACAGAATGCTACCTAAAATTGAATGATGCTCTGTGATTTCTATCCCAGAACATCATTTGCAACTTCTAGGAGGAATATTGCTGGAGCAGTGATTTAGGTGGGGAAGAAAAGCAATGCTCATACGATTAGTGTCAATCAGTATAAATTTTGCAGAACACTCATGCAGATGATTGCCTTTCACCAAATCCTTATATTTGCAAAAATAAAAAGGGCTAATAAAAATATAAACATTCATAACAGGATGCACTTTTCTGCATGGATTATTTTTTACTCGACAAATAAAATCTATGCAACCGCCCTTTCAATTCTTTTTACCTGAGATTCATCAAGAAGATTTCGGCTCATTTCCAGTTCCCTTCTCAGAGAGTTGACCTCCTCCACAACAGCTTTGATTTTGATTTCAGTTTCATTCAACTTGTTTGACTTTTCTGCCAAGGCATTTTGCAAGTCCAATACATGGCTACCTCCAGCTTTTGACTCTACACTTGGTTCAGCAGCTGCTCCACAAGGTAACATGTTCAGAGGTACCCCTGAGCTCACATTAGAATCATTTGTCACAATCAATTGCAGCATCATCATTTTCGCTTCCCTGTCAATATCACCAACTTGATGTTCATCACGAGGTGGTTCCTGCATTGATGCATCCATAGCACGTTCAGAATCCACTGACTGCATATTTAGTGTGCCCAGAATATCTGCCATATTTTCATCTCCACCTTCTCCAGGTTTGCTCAGTTGTCCGGTAGTCTGATCAAGTTTTGGGTCCATCGATGCAGAAGTACAAGAAACCTCATCCATAGGCATGGTTGATATGTAAGGAATATGAGCATCCCCATCTCCATATATTTCTGACTTGAAGTCATCAACCTTTATAGCCAAAAGGATGGAATCAGAGGCATCTTTACAGGCAGAAAGCTTCTGTCCTTGCAAATACTGATCTGACAATCTCTGCTCAAGCTCTTGGATGCGTTTTTCATAAGACAAACACTGCTCCTGCTTCCTGTTTAGCAATGACTGAAGATGCTTGGCATACTCGTCCTTGCAGTTCAGAGCTTCACTTGTCTTCTCCTGTATGGTTTTCAACATATCATCCATTTGACCTTCAGTTATAAAGTCATATCCAAATTCTGCAATTTCTGCACTGAAACTACAGATTAATGCAATTTTAGAAGCAAGTTCAGCTTTTAACCATGCATTCTCAACTTCCATCTTGCTTGTTCCAGCAATATCTACTGACTCACAACCCTCAAGAAGTTCTTGAATGTCAATTCTCTCACCAGTATGCACTGGATTTTCTTGGGATTTAGCCACATTACAGCTATCACTAGGCATGCCTGAGCAACCTTTCGGTACTCCATTCCTCTCAGATTTAGAACAAGAGCCTACCAAAAACTGAGGTGCAAACCGATCCACGTCAACAACATCAATTTCCAGCAAACTTGTATCGAAAGGAGCTACATGAACATCACACTGACTTGGAGAATCAAACAATCCCATGGATGCTAAAATATCATGTGGTAAGTATTTATTCCATGTTCTGAGGAACCCCTCTCGTCTTCTTATCTCAGACTCCCTCTCAGTTGCAAGCCTTTCAGCCAACTGTCCAGCTAGACCCATGTACAACTTCGATGAAGATTTTCTCCTTGCTACTTCAGCAAGGCAAGCCCTGTATGCCTGACTGATTCCATTAACAAATTTTAGATTCTCAAATTCCTTCTCTTGATGTCCCATTACCTCTTGGAATGCATGTAGCTCATTCATCATGTCCTTGATGCTGGTCTGGACAGATTTGACCTTTTGCATGCTAACATGCACTAGCAAATTCATATCATTTTTTTTAGCCTTACATTTATCTAGTAACTTTGATATTGTATGATCACAATTCTGCACATTTGAGAGATGACTTTTCTCATGGACATCATATATGCGACCAAGAGCCGAAACTGCATCATGAGGACGAAGGGATGGAGACAGTTGGCAGTTTGATGAATCATCCACTAGTTTCTTTGCCGTGATGACATCTTTACTGCATGCAAAGTATCCAAGATCCAACGAAAGCTTTAAATATTTATGCCAGAAGAAAAGAAAAGGCATATATCAAACAAAACAAAAAGGACAGCAGTTCGCACATGGACTAGGAAAAGTTCAAGCAAGATTATGTGTGCATGCCCGTGCTTGCGTCTTTGTGGGTGGGTGGGCGGATGGTGGGTGTTGGGGTGTGTGGGTGCATGCGTGCATACATTCAAACATTTCTTGAAGAAGATTGCTTTTCGATATTCTTTTACTAATCAAAATATTATTAGAGCCATCTGCTTAACCCATAGAGTCAACAGATTAAAAAAGAGTCCATTATAACATAAAATTCAGGACCAAATCCAATGGTGGTGGTTCAAAAATGAAAATACAAACTACTAAATATGATGTACATGGCTTAAAGTGTTTGTAGAAAAAAAAATAAACAAACAAACAAATATAGAACTTTGGCCATAATTCAAAAAAAAAGAAAATTAACTCAATTAAGCCAACTGGAACAATGTTTAGCACAAGATTATTAACCAGGGGTCTTTAAAATGGAATGTTGCAGCATAATTTAATTTCTAGTTCCACAGAGAAGTGAATATATTAAAGGGATCATACTGACTATAATTGACTATACAAATTTTGCCCAAGCACATTGAACTCCAGAATTCTTAAAACAAACAATTAAGCAATTTTATAAGGTAACCCAAACCCATACAAGGTTGGACCAAACCATGATTCCTCTTTTGTGATCATATGCTGAAATTCTTTATGTTGGATCATATGCTGAAACTCTTTGTGCTGGCTATTTGACTGAGTTATTAATTTTAAAGAGAAGCAAATTCCATACTGATAGTATTATTACTTGAGAGTTTATCTGGTTGCATTATGTCCACTTGTATGCTTTTTCCTATGTAAACTAATACCAAATCTTTCTAAGGCAAAAGGAAATTTCCAAATATTAATAAAGCATAGATCATGATCAATATGAAAGTATACTGCATGGTAAAACGACACTAAAGGTTGCCAGACCATAAAAGGTACTGAATTAGATGAATGGCAGATTGAGAGCGGAACTATAGACTAACCTCAAAGACTGCATTGTACTTTTCTGGTCGCTAAGAATCCTTTGGTGGTCTTTAATCACTAGGTCTAAATCTTTGCAAGCAGCTGAATCCATAACGGAGAACAGATCCTCCACCCTTCTCTGCAGCTCCCAGAAGTTTGTCTTTAGCTGTGAAACCTTAACCTCAAACTGCCGGTGGGAGTTGAAGCAGATGTCCGCCCACTTCCGCAGGTCATCCTCCTTCACAAGATCAAGCAAACATTTGCGTGCCTCAGACTGAAACCTTGGATGGAGCTTCTGCATTCGGAGTCTATCCACATCCCTCTCGAAATTAGCCAAGAGGTCGGAGTGGCTCCGGTGCTTCTGCGAGAAATACTTAATGAATTCTGTATACCTCTGCTGCAGCTTCCGATAAGTATGATCCAGATTGGCCCGGGCAGTCTCTAATGCCCTCACCTGCACCTGCTGCTCCCTCAATAACCTCTTGCAGACCTCAAACTTTGCTCGGGTGCAGCCATACACCGCATTGGCAAGCTGGAAGTGGTAGTGGAACTGACGCTCGTAGGAAATCAATGCCTTGAGGGCAGGATCTGTGGCGTTATCCAAAGGGTGTGTGTCCTGAGTCGGAGACGGTGGAGGAGGGATGGCGGCCTCAGAGACATCGATGGCTTCAGGAGGCGGGCGAAGGGAGCTGGCGTGGAGCCTGGCCTTGTTGTAGAGGAAGACCTCGCGATCATCCTGTGGTAACTTGTAGTGCGAGAGGGGCTGCTGCGGGTCGAGCGAGGTCTTATGGCAGAGAAGGAGCTGGTCGGTGACGCGGACGCCGCAGAGGGCCTCGATCGAGAGCTGGATGGCCTCGACGGTGGTGGAGCCGTCGCACTCGAACTCAAAGCTATGCCCGTTCTCCGCAACGTGGACCAGAAGCTTCCTCCCAAGGACGAAATCATCCGTGGTGGTGGTGACCGTCGAACCAGAGCTCATCTTTCTCCCTCACCCGCTCCTCCCCCAACACCGGAACCCTAGCGAGCCGAACCCGCCGCTAAAAAATCCAATCTTTTTCCGAGTCGTGCAACAGAAACCCCCCCAAACGGCCAATTCCCGACCCAAAACCCTAAATCCCCTCAACCCCAAGAAAAAAAAAACAACCGAAAAAGCAAACTTTCCGCAAAAATTTCCCAAGAAAACGTCGATGAAGCCCAAATCTCCCACCGGAAGCCCTAATCTCACATCAAGAAGGGCCCAAGCTCGCACCTTTCGATGATTACGAGACCCCCGAGGGTGATTCCGGAACGGGAAGAGACTATTTCTTCCCGGTCTCGATCAATCAACGAAAAAAATCAGCAAAAATCCCCAAAAAAAGCCGCGTCGATGCGATAAAAAGGAGAACAAAGACAGGATTTCTTGCGAGGAAGATGGAGGGGGGTATTCCAAAGGAAGCAAATCTCTCAAGTAAAACCCTAATCCCGTTTTTTTCTAGTTTTTTTCGTTTCCTATTTGAACGCAAGGGGAAACCTGAGGGGGCAAGAAAGAGAGGCGGAGACGGCGTCCGGGAGAAGCACAGCTAATGCTGGACGGTAAATATCTGGAGATCTATCGGGTATCTATGTTTTCAATACGCATCGATTCCCTTCTGCGTAACAAATTGGCCCAAGTATAGCTTCTTAGTTGGAGATGAAGTGAAACTTCCAATCATCTTCGTCCATTCTAGCCTGCAAATATAAAATAATAATCCATGCCCTTGTGGTACACATGGAGAGAGGTAATGAGATCTTGATTGGTGTTGGCCAGCATGCCTCCACGCAAATCACATGAGGGCTCAAGTCAATTAGGCAAAATATTATTTGGACTCAATCAACCATGCTCTTATCAAATCATGTTAGTCAAAACAACTTGAACGATTGAATGCATGATCTTTAGCATCATAAGCATATTTTTTTTATCTTACACACGTTTCATCAAAGTTGCTCTATGCTCGTAGTAATTATCAGGGTCTATGCAGGCATGTATTTAGTCCAACATTATGGATCATTTATCGGAGAGATTTTGGATACTTATATAGAACTAAGGAACAAAAAAATTTAGTTTTTTTTTTTGATGTGATTCTGAATTATGACAAAATAGCAATATCACCAACCAGCCCATAATTTATGTGGAATAGGCTATACTGCAATACGAGCCCATTTGGATTGACAATAAGCTGATTGTGATGTTTATCATTGGATCTGAATGAATTCGAACTTGAATTTGAATTTTTAGCCTGATGAGGACGTCAAGACTTAAATAAAGAACATACGTAAGAACTTGTGCAGGCTGTCATGAAAAAAATTATTTTTGTGTTAGCTGTAGCATTAGATGTAAACTAGCATTTAAAATGAAAGCTACGTGCATGTGGCATGAAACACGAGCAGTCCTCTCTTAATATGGGAGCAACATCTCTTTCATGTGGGGAAATAATTTGAGAAAGGTGAGGTGTAATACATGCAGTTACATTACATGGTTGCCTGTATACGAGTACCAACGCTATCAACATTGCTTTGTTCTCGGACTAAATCACTTTGAAAGAAATTTTATGTTACCATGCAACATGACGCGCTAAGAGATTGGAATTGGTCGATTCTAATGCGAAAACTAGTTCCTGACCACTGCCTTGCCCTTGTTTCAAATCCAATTCTGCATTTACTTAAAATGTTGAAATTTTTTGAACTTGGCTTGGGAAATGGGGGCTCAACAGCAACGTAAAACTACTTGTTAATGGACCTTTTTTTTTTTTTTTTTTTTTTTTTTTTTTTTTTTTTTGCTAAAGCGGTCATTTCATACAACACGGGTACGAATACACCCTAAGGAGTCAGAATACAAAATGTCCCGAAGGGCACCGGGCATCTCTCTCACCCCAGCCCAAAGGGTGCCTCCTGAGTGGCTCGCTACATACGCAGCCATCCAGTCGGCTGCCCCATTGGCCTCACGATATACATGCCTGGCCTGAAATGTAACCCTTCCTCTCATTCCCACTCTTCCAAGTCTTAATGTTAGACCTAACAGAGGAACAGCGGCAAGGAAGCAAAAGAAAAGCAGTTTCGCTGTTGCTTGAGGACATAGAATGTGGATTGCCAAATGAACTTTCTAAATAACAGCCAATGGCCAACTTAATCATTTGACGAAAGATCTAACCCAACACTAGATTTGTCTTTTTGAGGGAAAGGAATTAGGCAGAAGCCTAAGACAATTTATTGACATAAACATAACAGTAACTACAACAGTGAACCTAGACTAACCATATTAACATACTGAGAAGGCAATTAAAATAGGCTCAAGGATTCATATGCCAACAACAAGATATTAATTGTATCTAAGTGGATTTGCTTCTGAAAAAAACATTGCATAATGTCATTATGTCTATCCCTTGATATAAAATTTCCTTTTGTTTTATCCAAGTTTTCCTCGAATGCATATGTAACAACTCAGGACCTCACCCAAAAGATTAGCTGAAAAGTATTTTTTAGATTCTTTAGTTTTGTATAAGTATCTAAGATCTCTCCAGCGAATATCTAATGTGCGACTAAACACATGCTCGCACAATTCCTCACTACTCCCCATTTAATCCCTAATATGGCTAATGGTCCAAACGCATTCAAATTTAATTACAAGCACTACAATTGACTCATAGTCTCCTAATCCACATGGGCCATAAGTCGAATCTGCTCCGATACCATTTGTAACAATTCAAAATCTCACCTAAAAAAGATAGAATATATTTTTTGGGCTCCTTAGTTCTGTATAAATATCCAAGATCTCTCTGGCGAATAATCGATGTAGGACTAAATACATGCTCGCATGGGTCCTCATGGCATGCCTATAAAAAATACAATGAGCGCTCCCGTTTGTGATGTCCAATTCTCTCCATGAGATACTTCAAAATCCAATCATTAAGAGCAAGACTAGACACAAACTGTCATAATATTAAGTCACAAGGAAAAAAAGACAGATTAGTGTGCACAAATAGAAAACAAGTGCTTTTCCTTTAGTTGCCCCAAAATAGTTATCAGACACCCAATTCTTGTATATGACTGCAAGGTCCCAAAAGAATAGGGAATGAATTTACCACTATATTTTGACAATTTTGATCTGTTATTGGTCCATTTTTTCTTACAAATCTTTATCATCCATTTGTCAGACAACCAAACCTACATAACATGTACAGAAGAGTAGTTAATTTTGTGTCCCCACCCAATGAATGAGCTCAAAGTTGTCAGCGATGTGAAGCTCTGCTAACCAGCAAAGCATCCTCGAGTGACAGGAATGGTGTTTGGCCAAGAGGAGTCACCTCATCTGAATGATGTGGCGATATAACCACAAAAAGGAAGTGGAAAGTGTTTGGCTTGCGACTTGGAGTTATCACAATAGTGATCTCTGATCATAAGTCAGTCATCCACAATATGTGGTTGAAATTAGAGTATGTTGGCTAAATGTTACAACCACATACACCCTTTGGCCACAAAATCGTTGTCCCCTGTTTGTATACTAAGGAAAAAAAGAGGACTTCATAGTTGTTGCTACTTGTTGGTCTAGTTTAGTGATCGTTTAAATTATTGATAACAGGCTGGAAGCTCAAACATTATAGGCCAAGTAGCAATATGGAGCAAAGAAATTATGAAAAACAAATAGAAAGAGAATTTTAATCGAGTCTCTATTGAAGGATCCTATGCTAAGTTCAGTATCAAATATAGAGCACATGATTATGCAAGTTGCTATCACTTCTTCTCTCTCTCTCAAAAAAAAAAAAAGAGTCACTATCACTGCATTAAATTACTTAATGTATGCATTTCTAGAGACATTTTACCAAAGATATGACAGAAGGCCAGGTCTAATATATCTATGGATCTCCAAATGGAGCCAGGAAGCCTATATAAGAGAAGCTTGATTCTATATATTTAGTTCGATCTAAAGGATATACAAGGTTGAAGAGTGAGGAAGGATCATGAATCAATGCTAAAGTCAAGAACCAAATGACCGTCAAGGGAAAGCAATTGATCGAAATCTAGATTTCTTGAAGTGTTTTTCGTGGAGATGAATTGTATATCTGCAACAGAAATATTTTTTTCAGGCAACAGATAAAAGATTCTATGCTTTGTCCTTTCATTCTCAAAATTTTGAGTCCTAAGTTAACACTTACATATATACATATATCAATTTTTTCATTGCCTCAAGCTAAATTCATGAGCTAATTTGCATTTACAGTGAAAATTACAGCATGCGCTCAATTAGCTGACACATGGACAATTTTTTAATGGACCCTGTGAATGTTACCGGTCTGACTTCAAAAAAGGCCCACTGCCTACACCCAGCTTGCATCAAGAAGCTGCTCTCTCTCTCTCTCTCTCTCTCTCTCTCTCTCTCTCTCTGCGCGCGCGCGTGCGTGCGTGCGTGCGTGTTGAGAAAGGAGGGGGAAGAAGACGAAGAGATGTAGAGAAAAAAAATATACTTTCTTATTGCATTTGGAAACAACCATAGCCTGCATAAGGAAAAGGTGGCTATCGTATACAACGGCTCATGTACAGTGCCAACGGCTACAATGTCAGGTATTACAACAGCTACAGTGTCAGGTCATGTACAGTTACATCAAAAGCTAAGCTAAGCTAATGTATAGCTAAGCTAACATCCTCCCTCAAACTCAAGATGGGAACGAAGATGCCATCTTAAGTTTGTGAACCAAATCACGATGACGCCCCGGTGGATGTGCCTTCATAAAGATATCAGCAAGCTGATCCACAGAAGCAATATATATCAACTGAAGAGTATCTTGCTTGATATGATGCCGAATGAAGTAACAATCTATCTCAATATGCTTCGTTCGCTCATGAAATATATCGTTACGAGCAATCCGCATGACACTTATATTATCACAATGTAAAGGAGAACTGCTAGTCAAAGGAACACCTATATCATGCAGTAGCCATCGAAGCCATAAGAACTCAGAGGTAGTATCTGCCAGTGCACGATTCTCAGCCTCTGTACCGAAGCAAGAGACAATCATTTGCTTCTTGCTTTTCCAAGAGATAAGAGATGACCCAAGCAAGAAACAATAGCCTGTGGTAGAGCGGCGATCTGTAGGGTCTCCAGCCTAATCAGCATCAGAATAGGCCTATATATCTAAAGTGGAGTAAGCCGAAAAATGAAGGCCGTAAAACAATGTACCCTTAACGTACAAAAGGATACGTAGGACTGCTGCATAATATGTAGAGCGTAGTGCATGCATAAACTGACTAACCAATGTGGCTGCATAAGAAATGTCAGGGCGTGTTACAATCAGGTAGATGAGACTGCCAACCAACTGCCGATACAGAGTCACATCTGTCAATGGTTCACCATCCATGGGAAGAAGCTTAACATTTATTTCCAAAGGACTATCCACGATCTTGCTATCTGTCAACCCAGCACGATATATCAACTCGGAAGCATACTTAGCCTGTGTAAGATCATAGCCATCTGAGCTAGATGTCACCTCGAGATCAAGAAAGTAGCCGAGAGATCCTAAATCCTTCATCTCAAACTGCTGTCCAAGAAACTGTTGAAGTGTATGGATTCCTGACATGTCATCTCCAGTAATAACCATATCATCTACATATAGTAAGAGAAGAACAATATCAGCCTCAGATCGGCGAATAAATAGTACAGAGTCATATGCACTAGGAGTGAAACCCTGTTGAGTGGGGACTGAGCTGAACTTGAAAAACCAAGCTCGAGGAGGCTGTTTGAGGCCATAGAGTGCCTTTCGAAGACGACAAACCTTTTTCTGTGGATGAGCAAGATCTGGAAGAGGTTGTAGATACACTTCCTCAGCTAAATCATCATTGAGGAAAAGCATTCTTAACATCCATCTTATGCGTCTTCCATTGCTTGACAGCTACAACTGCAAGTAAAGAACGAAAAGTGGTAAAACGTGCTATTGGAGCAAAGGTCTCCTCATAGTCAATACCATACTTTTGTGTGAATCCTTGAGCCACCAGACAAGCTTTGTAGCGTTCCACTGAGCCATTAGCACGAGTCTTGATCTTATACACCCACTTACATCCTACTGCAGTCTTTTCAGGAGGCAAGTTAGTTAGGTCCCATGTATGCGTATCATGAAGAGCTTGGAGTTCATCAGACATGACCTTCTGCCAAAGGGCATTAGAACTAGCATCACAATAATTGTGAGGCTCATAGAGGGTAGCATGAGATAAAAACAGTGATAATCATTAAGATGAGATGGGATGGATCTTACCTTACTAGACCGGCGAAGGGCAGTACTGGGAAGAGGCTTGGATGATCCAATTGTGATGATCGGATCAGTGGACAATCTAGACTCGGTGGAGTCGGACGTAGAGAGATTACCTGATGAGCTCTCATTACCTGCCTCAAAAGGAAAATCTGGAAAGAGATCAATAGTGGGGTTATTCAAGATAGAAGAATACTGAGGAGGACCCGTGGAGAGCGGAGAGATGCTAGTAATTATTTTGTGTTCCCAAAATAGAACATGTCGGGATATACGAAGTCGCTTGGCGATAGGATCATAACAACGATAACCTTTATGTTCGATACCATAACCAAGAAAAAAGCAGATATGTGAGCATAGTTCAAGTTTAGCACGCTCATGTGAAGGAAGCAGAACAAAACAGGCATAACCAAAAACTTTTAGAAAAGAGTAAACAGGAATCTTCTCATAAAGAACCTCATATGGTGATTTATTTGAGATCATGGGAAAAAGTACCTAATTGATGGTATAAACTGCTCTAAGAGCAGCCTCTCCCCATAAAGACTCAGGTAAGGCAGCAAAAAGAAGAAGGGACCTGATAGTGTCCAAGATGTGTTGGTGTTTTCATTCAACACGATCATTCTGCTGAGAGGTGTAAGGGCAAGAATGATGGGATATTGTTCCATCTTGTTTAAATACTTTCA
Source organism: Phoenix dactylifera (assembly GCF_051530095.1). Classification (NCBI taxonomy): domain Eukaryota; kingdom Viridiplantae; phylum Streptophyta; class Magnoliopsida; order Arecales; family Arecaceae; genus Phoenix; species Phoenix dactylifera. Next base: position 12,384,045 of record NC_143191.1, read on the forward strand.
TGAATAAGGTGGAGGCATATTTCATGGCGTTGTCACCACGAAAAACTTTTATGGATCGACCAAACTAGGTTTTGACTATCTGTTGAAAATCACGAAATGTGTCAAGCAACTCAGAACGATCACGTAAAAGATAAATCCATATATAGTGTGAGTAATCATCAATAAACAACACAAAATATCGTGATCCTCCTTTAGTCGCAACAGGAGCAGGTCCCCAAATATCGGAGTGTATCAAATCAAAAAGTGCGGTGGAGAAAGAAACGCTTTTATTAAAGGGCAGAGCATTTCGTCCCGGAGACGCCGAAAAAAAAGGAGAGCCGCCGATCGGTGGTGGCTCTGGTTTCTCAGCGGCAAGCAATGGGGAGACCAAGACCACCGCTGGGCTGCCTCTTGCTGCATCGGGGTTGAAGATCCGGAGGAGGCGGCAACGGTAGCAGCGTCAAAGGGGCCGTGCAGAGCTGCTCACCAAATTCACCCAAGAGCAGAAGGAGAAGATGTAAACGTTCGCAGAGAAGTTAGGGTGGCGGATCCAGAAGCACGACGTCGTCACACTCGAGGAGTTCTGCATCTAGTTTGAAGATCCGACAGCTCCTACACCGCCGCCGGAGACCGAGACAAGCTTCTTGGAAGAGATCGAGAGAGAGCCGCTGCCGAAAGGACCTCTCGTTGCCGCCGGCCGCTAGCTCGAAGAGAAGAGAGATGGGAGAAGGAGACTATCGGGACAATGGAAGAACCACAACTAACCGCCGGCCGTTAGCTCGAAAAGAAGAATGATGGGAGAAGAAGACTTTCAGCACAAAGGGAGAGGGGAGAGGGAAAGAGGCTCTCGTAGAGCTAGAGAAGGTGAGGCTCTGATACCATGTTGAGAAAGGAGGGGGAAGGAGAGGAAGAGATGTAGAGAAGAAAAATATACTTTCTTATTGCATTTGGAAATAGCCCTAGCCCGGCTTTTATAAGGGGAAGGTAGCTATCGTATACAACAGCTGATGTATATTACAACGGCTACAGTATCAGGTATTACGATGGCTACAGTGTCAGGCGATGTACAGTCACATCAAAAGCTAAACTAAGCTAATGTACTGCTAAGCTAAAGCTAAGCTAACACTTTTGTTGTTGACAAGTCGCAATATACACCTCAAATGTCTCTGTGCCACCTCAGGTTCCTTTCAGGGAGTAATCCAATTTGAGAGGACCACCTCATGTGATCACCTCAATCAGTTGCCACCAAGATGGATGTGAAAGGCTGCCATCCTTCCACCACCCAACATCCCACTGAGAACAGAACCACCACATAAGACCATTGGAAAAAAAAGGGACTATTTCTGATTTTGTCTCCAGATGCAACCTATCATTTTCAACATGCCCTTTTTGCATGCTAAATCATCTAAAAAAATAAGGTGGTTATTCCCATTTCATGCATAAGATGCTGCATGAGTTGCAATTTAATAACACAAAGCAATTCTATTGCCCACAGGTGGCCTTTTGCAGTGGGTATAGAACCCAGCAGGTGACCAAGGTTCCCAAGCCAATCAACTGCTCATTTTGGCTCTCAATAGGTGCAGACAAACTAAATCACTTCAGATCCTTTTACTACCATCAGAAACATTAAAAAAAAAAAAAAAGAAATCAGATCCTTTTGCATGCAAATATTCTTGGATCACGTACGAATCCTAGCAGATGGACTCATGTTCTGGTAAAATTGCAAGGTGAGACAGTTGCTTTCAACAATAGCCATTCTTGCATTCATGTCCCAGCTACTATGAGAGTTTCATGGGGATCTCTAGGCCTTGGCCGCCAGTGTGGAGTTTCTATGCATTACCATTGCCATGAATCTATGGAGCACCAACATGGTGCAATGAGCTTGAATGAGCCATGCCATGTAGACTTGGTGTTGTCAATGAGCCAGCTCAAGCTTTGGATTTCTTTTGGCTTGTAGGCATGAGATCACCCTAGTCCAAACTTGGGCAGAGTATGCATGCCCAAGATTAACCTCAGATAGGGTTGGCAAATTAGATGGAAAGATTTTACAATCTCACAAAATTAGATGGAAGTGATTGTAAAATCTACATTGTTGAATGTTTTACATGACTTGAAATGTTTGCAATTAAAAATCAAACATCTTGAGAGATTTACTTCATGCCTCTTTTATTTTTTTTTCTCTAAAGAAAAAAGGTTCAATCTCAAACCTCTAACTAGAAAAGAGCAAAAAAAAGAAAATTACTTTATTAACCATTTCCATCTTTTATCAACTCACAATATCTAAAATTTCAAAATCCTTCTATATGATATTTCCAATCCGGAGAGACTCGACAGGAAGTATACTGTACATTGAGGTACCCAAGTGATGCTATGGGCCAACTTGATTAAAGCTCCCAAATATTCTGGGATCCAACCACATGGGTAGGGCTGCCAATAGTGCAACTTAGATTGCAATGGTAGATAGAAACGCTGTTTGATAAGATGATTTTTAGGCTGATTGGGTGTGATCGGTGATTTATATGATGAAGAAATTGTTCATCGGATGCTATGTTTGGTGCACTAAAAAATTGAGGACTATGGAAATATAAGGATCCATGTGGACATGTATTTAATTTCATTGGGCAGATCTTGGGTACTTATATATGACCAAAAAATCTAAATAACATCTTTTGGTTAGTCCTCTTGAGTAAAGTCCTAAGTTGACCGAAATGGTATCGGAGCGAACCAGCTCATGGCCATGTGAATTAGAGACACTACAGCATGGATCCGTTTGGGCTGACATAGATTGATCATGACATTTGTGATTGGATTTGTGGCACTTGTGATTGGATTTAAATAAATTTGGATCCTTAGCCTCATGAGGATGTAGGGCTTAAATAGGGAAGAGTATGTATGGATCCGTGCAAGCATATATTTAGTCTCATACTGGTCATCCTTTTACCTATTAAAGTGCAAAACCTTTTTGGGATTGGACAGCGGTTGTATCTTTCACGCGAAAGAAGGATTCACCTTCCTTCACATAAATCCACCAATGGATTTCGGATTGCTTTGAAATTTATGCAGGGCATGATCAACCGGTCGAAGTTGCCAAAAAAAAAAAAAATCAATCATTTTTTTCACGCGAAAGATACAAACATAACTCTTTGGATTGGCTCTCTATAATAAAATTCTAAAAAATTTCCTTAAAAAGGGTAGTTGGTGATAACATTGTGCTTTATATGGGGTTCAGGTAATAGCGAACCATCTGCTTCCGATTGCAAGTTATCTACAATGGGTTGGTCTTTCTTCAAATATTATTTTTGGAGTTAAAGATGGAGCTGCCACCTTCAATTCCTTGCAGACCAAGCGAATGACAGAGGGTGATGGCGGGCTCACAAAAGGCTTCTTGTCTGGTGGCCATGGTTCTTTATTGGAATCTAATGGTTAGAAAGGAATAATAGAATTTTTTTGATAAGAAAGGTGGAAACTTCAGACAACTTTTGTAGGTTCTTATACTAGCATTTGTTGAAACTTCTTCTTGCTGTAGGGTTTCTTCTGAGCCAAACTTCCAGCTGGGACTGGTGAGAAATCTTTGGGTCTTCTTCTTTGTTAGGAGTGGTGACTGCTTAGTACATGCAGGGCATGTTTCTCATGGACTGGGCTGGTTAATGGTTCAGCTAATTTGCTTTGGATAATCCACCCATTCACAGATAGTTTGGTTAAGAAATCTAGCGAGAGCATTAGTTTTGTAAAGATTTTTATTTATTTATTTTTAGGAGATTATTCTGGTTATATTTTAATTTCATAAGGTGATATGCAATCAACTCATGTAAGTTCTATTAATTTTAAGAAATAAGTATAAATAATATAAATATTAAAAGTTAGTAATATATGTATATTTTTATCTTAATGGAGATGAATGTTGAGCCGAATATAAGTAAGCTTATGAACAACTCCTCTTTTTGGCATTTTTATATTTACATATTATAAATTCTTAAATTCTAAACACTCCTCCATAATTTAAAATTACTGTTAATCATAATTTTATTTTCATACATTATGATTATATCATCCATAGATAGTATGCTCCAAACAATATCATCTTGAATATACCTCATATGGTCATCTATAACTAGAACAAAAAGTTATAGACTTAAAGTAGATTGTTGGTATAAACATACAGTAACTCTCCATTATACACCATTAACTGCTCCATTAGACATATGCTTAATTGCATCAATATATTTAATAGAAATGCCTTTCTTTTCTAACACCCCCATAAAACTTCTCTAGACATTCTATCGTATACATTTTCTAAATCAATAAAAAATATATAAAGATCTTGTTTCTTTTCTCTATACTTCTCCATTAACCTCCAAAAAAAAAATGGATTACATTGTTGACTTTCCCAACATAAAACCAAATTAGTTCTTTGATATTTTCTATCATATCTCAATATGTGCTCAATCACCCTCTATTAAAGTTTCATAGAGTTCCTCATGAGTTTGATACCATGCTAGTCAAAACAATTTAAATCGATATTTCAATGCTTTTTTACCATTCATTTAGCATCTTCTTAGTCTTTAAAATTAAATAAATTAGTCAATCCCGTTACTCTGACATCATCTGAATACTTTCAAATCTCAATAAAGGATCTATTAGTTCTAATTACTTTTCCTATTTTCATTTTTTCATGGCCTCCTTTACCTTTGACGCTCTAATATGTGTGTATTCTTTTCCTCATATATTAAAAATTAAGGTAATCGTTACCATTAACATTAAGAGGGTCGACATAGCCATTACCTAGATGGCAGAGACTAGTTTGCCTCATTCATCAAAAATAAGGTGCTAAATTTGCTTTTATAAAGAGATTAGTTCTTCAGGCTTCCAATTTTTCTTCAAAATATGAGAAATATATGTAACGCATTATCATAAATGAGATGAGGCAGAGGCTAGAGGAATTGATCAAAGATGGGAGGTCATCAAATTAGAATGTTCAGTCTACGGTTGAAGACAAGGGCTTTCAGATTCAAGGAAAAGGCTATACTTTTGTGTGGAAGAGGGGCTCTTGAAGTATGGTAGTCAAGGGCAATTCATGGGCGCAGATTGAGGTTTAGGCCTCCGCAGTCGAGTTTGGAATTTGCCAGGTTCTAAATGGAGATGGACCAATATCCTACAATAATGGGCCTGATGGGCCTTCTAGTTTGGCCTGTCAAGCTCAACAAGGTTGCCTTCAATGTCTAACAGAGCGATCCTCTTTCCCTCGTCCTATTTTTTTTTATTTTTTCTATTTAAACTTTTTTTTTCTTCCTCTCTTTTGTCTTGAGGGATTTTCCCTCCTCTATGTGATCATTTAATTTCTAGCAGAGTGTTCCTCTTTCCTTCTTCCCATTTTTTTTTTTCTATTTTAACTTTTTTCTTCTTTTCTTCTCTTTTGTCTTGAGGGATTTTTCCCTCCTCTATGTGATCAATTCAATTTCTAACAGAGTGATGGTGCCTCAGCATTTTCTTCTCTCTCACAAGGAAAAATCTTTCCTAAGAGAAGGAGAGTGTTAGAAATAGGCTGAAAAAATGTTCTAGTACATGTAAATAAAAGTCTTGTGTACCTCCTTTTGAATTGCCATCCTTTTCAAATTAAATGTAATATTATAGCTTTACAATTTTCTCTTTCAGATGTTCTTTAGACTATTGATTTCCACCTAAGTCTTTGACAGGGGAAAGAGAAAAAACTTTGATTTCGTCACCGCGCCCCACCAGCTCCCATCTAAAAAAAAAAAAAATCCCCTCCTACCCTCCTCCATATGAATCTCCATATGAAATTCAAGATCTACTACTTAAACTCTACCAATTACATCTGCCTTCTCTCCTTTAAGTTTTTCCCTTCCAACAAACATAATAACTTAATGTATCCGCAACTGAAGAAAACATCAGTAAAAAAAAGGAAATGATTGTCTGCATGAAACGAAATAGGAAATTATAGTAAAAATGTAATTATTATTTCAAATAGTTTTTGAACATTGAATGGTGATGTTAAAATGTACATGAATAAATGACCTACATTACGTATTGGCACTGTAACTCTCATTTCTATCATCTCCCCAGATTCTCTTCCAGTACAGACTGAATATTTTAGTATACAAATCCAACCTATTCTAAAACGCTGCTTGCTGCCTTGTAGCATCGTGCAGTGCTTCATTCTCTGATGATGACTGCTGTCGACATTCGATAGCTACATTCCTCATGTCTTCAAGAATACTGGTCATCCACATATGACTCAATGTCAATGTTTTTTCAAGTCACCAAAATCTTTACAGTACCTATGCTGCACAGTATTACCATGTTAGTAGTACGTTGTTCTGAAAAGGATGTCTTGATTCAATCCTGGATTGTGCTCTGCATGTCCACTTTTGTGTATTGCCGAACATGTCGATCTTAAATGCCTGATCTGTAATGCATGTTTCTCACGAAAAAAGATCAGGCATTATTGCATTCCAAAAGAAGCTTGGAGCAAGTGGATGCAGAACCTCACTTAGTTTCCAAATGATAAATCAGTTGAAGAAATAAGGAGACTCAAGAACTTTCTTTAGGTCAAAGTTGCCCCGATCTGGCAAAGGAGGAAAAGTTAATGTCGGGAAGGATGTCTGGAAGCCCTCAAGCAGCTGGATGGATGAAGAAGCAAAATTTCAGGGAAAAAAACGAATATCAGAAATAAAGCATTGTAACTGATCTAGAAAACAAAGGCACTCTCTCTCTCTCTCTAATATAGCATTATATTATTCTTATTTTTTTGATGCATGCATAAGATAGCAAGACAGACCAATAAATGAGAGAAAAGGAACAAGAACTTGTTTACAATGTGCTCACGTTCTCAAGAATTGGAATGTTGTAAAGCTCCACAAATTGTTCTCTTAGGATTTGATTCATCCTGTCTACATCACAAGCATGCGTCCAGAATGAGTCATGCACCCCTGCAGCCAGAGTCCACTGCAGATTAATATAAAAAGAAAAACTAATGGCATTTCAGAGTCTAAAGTCAAAACTTAGCCAGGACTTCAGAGTAAGTTGTACAGTTCTTTTTTATTTAAAACAATTAACCTAGACTTGGATCTCACAGTTTTTTAGCATTTCATTTAGAAGAAACAAGTCCATGGTCATGTTTGGTCAGGTCTGCTTTTTAACAAGTCATTTGAAAAAGTCGCACTCATTTAAATTTGTAAATAAACTGCGCTTTTCAGTATATTTGGTGTTTTTGGCAAATGCACACAAAGAACTACTATTTTGGATGGGCTTACCATTCTTGAAAGACAAGGAGCAATCTCACATGCTAAAACTTAGTTTTTATATGACTTCCAGATCATGGTGGGTCCACACCAAGGGTGGTCTTTAAGCTTGTATTCTTTAGTTAAATTCTATTCTAGCTATACCACATCAAGTTTACCCCAAAGTTATGCGGTATGACATGGATCTGCAAGGGAGAAAACTACTTATAACATTAGAAGGATCTAATACTTAGACATGTACTGCACCCAATAATTGTGCCCAAGTCCATGTAAAATAGGTTATGCTTGTGGAGAGTAAATTCGTTGACATTTCATAGGAGGTCACACAATGAATCCATGTTTTGTAAATGAGATAACAGTGGGTATATCATAAAACAAGAAAGAATTGAGTTACTAAATGTTATGACTTATAAGGGATAAAAATATCTTTTCTGGGAACCTATAAGTTTACCAAATAGGCCATGCCAATCAAGGATTACTGAACCGGGTTGTACCGCCCGGTTCGGGCCAAACCGAGCGAACCCGGTCTCTGATTAGGTCGGTTTGCTTATGAAAAACGGTTTTGGCCCCTACGGGGCCGGAACCACGGTAACACCGGCCGGTACTAGACAGAACCGGACGGAACCAGATGGTTCCGTCCGGTTCGACTAGGACTCAGTTTCGCCCTGAGTCGGGGCTATTTTAGGCCTTTGGCCCAAAGCCACAGCGCGCAGCATCAGAAAACATCAAAAAAAATTAAGAAAATATAAAAAAAATCAAATTAGACTTAAATTCATAGAAAAAATTCGAAAAAAGAGAGAACTCTCACAAAAATAAAAATTAGGGCATGCGGATACATGAACCAAACCGGACCGGGCGCCGACCGATACGGCACCCGGTACCAGTTCGGCAATCCTTGATGCCAATAGATACTATTACATTCTGTTTATATCAAAGAATTCACCATGTACAGAATGGTTCACTTTCTATCTAGCTGTTACGAAATCATCTTTTGTTTCACTTTCCAAAATCAGATCAGATTTGAGAGAGACTAACAAGATCTTTGTTTATTTTTGTTTCCTTTAACATAAGATTTCTTAGTTGGCCAGCCCCTTAAGAAGTAATAAAGAGTTCTGCTGGGGAGAGGGAAGCTTTGAATTTCTGATTGTGGAGAGAAAAAAGGGAGACAAAGATGAGTGCTACTCCCTCCTCACTTCTTCTATTTCTCCTTTTCTACTCCAGAAGCTCCGATGCAACAATTATGAAGTTTTAATAACATCTTGTTGCGTGCCCTTGATGTTAGCATCCTACAGATTGTCGTTTAAATGCTTTCTTTTCAGTTCACAACCTTCATCAGTCCTGTTCTCTGAGCCTTGAACAACCTTATTTTGTTGCATACCAACCATATTCTTTTTTTTTTCCTGTTTCTGATAAAAGATCAGCAACATATCAATCCTCTACAGTCTACACCTTGATCACCCACAAGCCCTAGCCTTTTAACCTACTTCTAACTCTGGCTTCCAGGCGACGAAAGAATATATAGGAGGGACTGGGAGGATAAAGCCATGGAAAACTAACTAAAATGATACATGCAAAGCAAAGATTGAGGATGCCTCAACAAGGTAAAAGATGTGGATTGGTGTCACAAATGTAGGAAAGGGAGGTGAAAAAGGATTACGAAAAGCTAATGATGTTGGAAAATCTGGCCCTTAGCAGATAATCAAAAGATGGATCTATTGCTTTAACCCCAAATGGTTGGGTTAAGGCTTCTTGGTGATGGTTATGGGTGTCAATATGATGCTTCTGTTTCAGTTTCCATAAAAATCCATTGTTTCACTTACATATCGAATTAAACCATTCAAACTGCAAACTTGCTTATATTGGAATCAAAATTAGACCTGCAAAGTGTAAACCAGCATTCTTGCAGGAAATGGCAGTCAACATCATATGTGAACCATCAAGAGAGTGTACAAAATTTGGAGGAAAAGCTGACTTCTGCCGCTTAACTGAAACCTGAAGCAACCATAGCATTGTTAAAAGAATCAAAGAAGAACAATAAATGGCCATAGAGAAAGAGTATTTGAAGCTTACTGAGTGACCCTCCCGTTGCAATGCCAAGACCTGAAGGGAAGTTCTTATCTGCAACCATGATTAAAAATGTGAGATAAAAATCTCAGCAAGATCACTTTCAGCAAAATATAAACTTCATCTTACCTTAGCTAAAACCATAATGCAATGAATATGGCATCATCTGAGGCTAGCTAATAAAAAAAACTCAAGAAACAACTCACGCCAAAAATCTTAAATTACTAATGCCTCTATGCTATTACAAAATTTAAATGGAGAAAAAACAATGAAAGCTTCAATTAGGTGACTTCATTTTATGATTATTTCCATAACAACCATGTTATGGTTGTTTAATTAAAAAAAGACTGTTAACAACTTAACATGAAAAAATAAAAAAAAATACAAGATCAGCTCATTTTTTTAATTTTGTTACATCCTCTTCTCTCCTTCCTCAGTGAACATATACCTTATTTGACCAACTAAAGAAGGCTCTACAGGGGTTATCACAGCTACTACTTGTTGCTAACTGCCAAACCATTGCAGCAACCTACTTTTATATGGAAGAAGGGTGAAAAATGATGAAAAAAGTTGATGAAATATGTCCAGCTGAAATTGAAAAAGGTCATCTCCTACATATACATAGCTACATAGAAGAGGGATGATTTTTTTTCAAGGACAAGGACTGGTGGAAGCCCAGGTCTCTTCTATCAACAAGAAAGACCTTACCAACTCGACCAGCTGGCACCCTCAATTGGAAGTTACATTAATGTGCCAGAAACCTTTTATTAGAATATGACATAATGGCAATGCAAACTTTTGACATTATAAAAGAACTATGACAATTTAGTAGTTCCGTATCAACAGCAGCAAATGTTTACATGAAATGGCTTGGAACTAATATAAACATAACACCATAAAGCATACATACAAAAAGATATGAGGAAAAAAAAGCTGCCTAATGTCATGATTCGTCGATTTTATCTAATTAACTGAGTTTTTTTTTAAAAAAATCCAACTAAAAATAAGCTGCTAAAAATAAACTTAAACGACTGAAAGAGTGAAAATATTTCCATTGATATTGGAAAATTGTTAAGTGAAGAAGTTCTAACTGACAATAGTAATACTATATTATAAAAGAATGCCTGGATTACTTTTATGTTCGTTAGGTTCTGAATATTCAATATAGTAGAGCTACAAAACTCACAAGATGCCTTTCACAATTTTTATAAGGCTGAACAACTGGGAGGCCAAGAGGAGTCGTCCATCTCACAGGCTGATTCTCTGAAGCAATCACCTGTTGTGAAAGGTGATACAAATGATTTCCATTTTAAAAAATTTAGAGTGGAAAGTAAATCTAAATAGGTTAAATAACAATGCACGATAGGTTTAAGTTAGAAAAATTTAAGCTCTAATACTGTGTTCTGTGAAGCTAAGATTAACAGTCTGCTTTGGAAACTAAGGGGCAGCCATGTTATCCAACAACTAAAAAAAGAGAGAAGAAAACACACCTTTGCACAATCAGCAAGCCATTTCATAATACCGCGTGCAGCTTGGAACATCTCTCCCAAAGCATCTAATGTTACCTATGCCAAACGTCACTTGTCAAAAAGTGTTCTCAATTCTCTGATATAATTATTGGTCACAATACTTGTAAAGTATTTACTTTGAAACTATTAAATAACCATCTACCTTAGCAGCATAGCAAGATGCAGTAAACAGCAACCTGTCATCCGTAATTAGTCCCTTCTCTTCCAGTCTCCTTTTGATCTGTTCACGAGCACCAACATATGTAACACCATAGACTGATGTCATCACAGTCTGCTTTACTAGCTTCCTATCCACCTGAAAGCTACCAAGACCCGATAGTGTTCAATTGAATTTGATAGAAATGTTAATAATAAAACACATGCAAGGCTTTAGCTCAGGAGCAGGGTGTCATTAGATCATCATAAATTCTTAACAAAACTAACCTGATCAACTAAGGCCTTGGCCAACAATGCTCTTGGATCAGTAGTAGGATCTTTTGCAGAGTCCTTTCTCATAATATCCATAACCCTTCAGTTGGCACAACATTTCAGGATCATTGTATCTTCAGGGGAATGTAAATACTAAAGAAAAATGCATAGATTATAACAGATAATCCACTAAAATAGATAATGCAATCACAAATTTTATCAGAACTATCTCAAAACGTGGGTTAAGAACAACAGATCCGATAATTACAGGTATGGTTTTATTTAGATATAGTTTTACAATTCTTGGACCCAGCTGAGAATAGGCACCAAAAGTTATGTAGTAACATCCAATTGAGTATGTATGTAGCATAGCAAGATAAAAAATATTACAACACATCCAGGGGACATGAAATGAATGTGAAACCCAAATGAAGAAAAAACATCAAAAAGAAAAAAGGAAAAAATAATTCCCATAATTATTATGCTTTTGAATTGCTAGCTTTTAGGACCGATATAGATGACAACACTGAGTGGAGCAGATTTTCAGAAAAATATGTGAGAGGTAAACTCTTTTGCTCACAGGTCACATCACTTCAACAGAATATTTGTCACCTTAGAGGAGATTTTTTGTGCAGTGAAGCATGTCAGTGCAAGTTCTACCTTAAGAGCCTCAAAGTTGAACATGTTGCAGTTTTGGACCTCTCATTCAGAGCCACTGGCAATGACAGTATTCCACAAACAGCCTCTCGAATTGAATGGTCGTCGATAATTTGAATAACATAAATAGATTGTTATGCATTTTTTTTGGTGTTGGTTTGTGAGGGTTGGGGGTATGAGGAAAGGAGACAAATTACAACACTATAAAGTCATATATGTGCAAGAGACACTACTATTTTATATTAATATCTATTCCAACTTTATAAAGTCTTGCACATTAAGAGAATATGAAGAATGAAATACAGGATCTCAATTGTGACACTAAGATTCCTTCAATACATGGAAACACTTCATTTCTCTAGAAACCTCTCAAAGCAGAGAATCACATACTAGAGTTTGTTATAGGGATGTCTCATTCAAATGGTTTTTCAGAGGACTACATCTTTTTTGGCTGTTAAAAATTGCAAAGTCATCTTTCATAGCATTCAAACAACTATAATCCCTCAATGTAAGAAATGAGTATAAATATTCTTCTACCTAGTAACTGTCCTGATAAATGTTGCAGCAAAATCACACTATGCAGTCCAGCAATTACCTCTTATTCCTGCTAGAACACATGAAAAACTATCATAGGCAATCTTGTAGATATGGGATGCACAGTGATGTTGAAAGGATTTTGACGCAATCGGGGATGCGTGCTGCTGGATTTTTGGTGGATGATGGCTGAAATTGGTTGGACCTAAAGCTAATTTGGGCTACATGTATCCCATAAAGATGTCCACCTTGAACTGTTTGTGAACATTGTATGCAAGAGGACATGATATAATCGTGGTATAGTTTTGACTCTCATCTGAAACAGCATTTATCATATGAAAGAAAAATGAAAAACATGGTACATTGTCATAAATCAACACACATTAGGCCATTGAACTAGGTTGAATACGAAGATTCTGCAATAAATACCCACAAAAATGAAAACAATGAAATAAACATAAAGAGAAAGAAGACATAAGAGAACTGCTTGATGGCTCTATCGCATCGTAATCAGACAATGATCAAAGTCTACTAGAAAGGACTTATAGCAAAATATCTCACCACCCATGCCAGCATTAATGCTATATTGGGCATAACAGCATTCATGACTACCCATAGGGCTAATTTTCCATGCAACATGATTATCCCGAATAGATATGCATTTTAATGACTGGGCATCTTCACAATTGTGTATGCAATGGTGCTAAGCATGGCCACATCAACATGCATTGTTACCTCCATTTAATCCTAAGCCTATGCATCAAGGTCACCTCTTGATTGTATAAACAATACACGATTGAGTGCCTTCACAAGAAGTAGAAAAACAAGTACACCTGTCTATTACAACCCATCCAGCTGATATAAACACTCTTCAGAAATACTTAAGCCTCATTGATGTCCTATTTCAATGATGTTCACTGCAAAATGCTAAACTTGTAGAAAATCTTTACCTTTTCTTCCAAGTTCCAATTGAAACTATTATTCAAACAGACATCCCTTTTTATATAAAAACTAGATGGAGATTCATGCTGTTAAAATGGTAGAACATATTTAGAAAATAAAAATTTAATATGGATTACTAAGAAAATAACAAGATCTGCACAGAGAGAGAAAAAGTGTTTTGTAGGAGTGGATGAATCTTCATTTCAGTATGTCTCTTGCAAATCAAATATAGTGTTTCTAGTACTTAAAACATAAACATTAATTTCCTGCTTTAGGTTTTCGACAACTGAAAGCATATTATACCTAGCAGCTATTCCTGAATAGACATCTGCAGGTTTCTCTCCAGCAACTAAGTTGACAGCAGCTGCCTCCAGCTGAAACATTTAACATCCACAAATAGGTTAAGTGCAGAATGATATGTAATATACAACGAAATTCTTAATAAATCCATTCTTGCATGGGTTACATGAAATCTGGAGCTTATTCAATTACAACATTAACCAACTATCGATGATGAGAGATTAAAGACTATTGCACCAACCAATCATGCAGTGGCAGAGGCAAGGAGCAGGATGTCTAAGGTACATATTCAAACTAATAGACTAATTTTATACTCATAACAAAAATGAAGTCTTAGGCCAACTCTTTGTCTTCATGTCTCATGCAATTGGTCCAAGTCAAGGTTTTATTCTGTTCAAGTGTGATTTCAGCTTGAGGGGCTTCTGATTTCCAGGGTTCCAGGGTTTAGGTTAAATCTGAAGGTGTTCAGACACAATTGTAACCAAAGGAAAGCGCTGCCAACCATCTGATCCATCTGGCCAGTAATAGCATTTCATCTGATGTCTCCAAGGTTCTCTTCAATTTAAAGGGTGGCTATCCAAAAGGAAAAGGGGGAAGGGGCTGTGTAAGGAGTTAGGTAAAAGTATAAAACAAAAAGGTGATTGCTCACATGGAAGAGTTATTTTCATAGTATAACTCACTCACTTAAAGCTAAAGAACATGAACCAACATAACCATCACCATCAAACCTTGTCCTAATTTGGGCTCAGCCTCATGAATTCTCATTCACCAATAATTCATATCAAGGCCCTCATCTAATGTTACTCCAGATCTCTTTGAGTCCTTCCTCATGAACTCCCTCCAATGCACTTGAGTCTCGTCTTCCTAAATCAATCGGCATAAATTACAATATCCCTTCCTACCAAAGCCTTCTCATGATTTCATTGTACAGGACCATACCATCTTTAATAGTTCCCCATTTTGTCCTCAATTAATGTAATCTCTACAGCTGCCTTGATATATTTATTAATTCAGACAATCTTTCATAGTTTAATTACACATACATCTCAAAATTAATTTCTGTTACATTCGCCTATTTTCTTACCACTACTATTCAGAATGCTGAACCATACAACATTCCAGATCTTGTTATTGTTCTATAGAACTCTTCCTAAACTTGCCAAGTTATGCATGTCACATAAACCCCCTGAAGCACCTCTCCACTTCATCCACTATCTAGTTTATGTTGATCTATCAACTCCTTTTCCCCTTCTATTTCCTTTTTTCGTTTTTTAGTGGTTTGGTGGTGTGCTTCTATTTTATTCTTTGCATCTTTTGTTTAAATTAAAGAGAACAGTCCTCCAAGAGTTCTTTCTGTAGTGGAATTATTCTTGCCTGTAGGTTGATCCTTGGTAATGTTCGCTTTTAAAAGAGCACTTGTAGCACCAATTTTATAAGAAAATCCATGGGACTCTTTAGTAACAGTATAATATAGTGGTCTCAAGATGACTTACAACCCTTTAGGTATATGATTCTCAGGGTACATATTTTGTACGACATTTTATCTTGCAGAAACCTAATATATTCTTAAGCTTCCCCTCCATTCAGTAAGTATGCAGTTATGCTTTGGCTGGCTAGTATAAACTACAAAGTCAAAATTGCTGATCACGTTGATTGTGGTTAGCTTGTTCATACATTTCCTTTTTCCAGGCTATAATACAATTCATATTGTGCAAGAATTTAAATAGTATGCTACTACTTTGTCTGGCATGTTACTTATAGTCCCAATCCTTCACACTTTCGTTCCACCAACATTCATGTACCTCTTAAGTAACTATTTCATATTATTATACTATATTTTAGAGATATGATCATCACATTCATGGAAAAAAACTTGAAGATTTACTGTCAGCTAAACAACACATATTTTGCTGTAGAAGCCATGCTTACGTAGCTTGAAATTACTTTTCAGGTCCACATATCTTAAATACCACAGCATGACAACAATCATATCATATTAGATTACATGGATACTAAAGCAATAGCATCTTGATACTTGGCATAACAATCAAGTGTCCAACAGAGTGCTAGACACATTCCAAATTTCCTAACATATGCATATTTTTTACAATCCAAATGGATATATTTGGCCCAAGACCCATATTTCATATTCTGAACCCACCCTAGCACCAAAGAAAGAAAGGAGGTAAGGGATCAGAGGTGATGGATAAGCTTCCTGATAGATAGGAATGTTGCTCAGATGTTAGATTTGGAAACGTAGATGCCTGTGTGATGATTCTTTGTTGACCACCGCCCCTTCTGATGTTGAGGTTGCACCTTTTATGTAGAACTATATTTAAAAAAGAAAACAAAAGCAGGTACTCTTTTGGAAGTATCACAGACACTTTTTCATCAATAATGTTTTCCACTTGGCATGGTTGATGAGTTATCATTGCTTGCTCTTAAAGGCATTTTTAGATAGGAAAGATCCAAAAGCTTGGTTTAACTATTTCAACAGAAGCAAACAAAAGCATGACTCTCCAATTTTAGAATGTCAAAGTGAATTATGCAGTGTCGTGACTAAGAATCTAAAAGTGAAGATACTCTAAAAATGAGAGAGAAAAAAAATATATGGTTAACATTAACTTGAAGTTCCCTGTAACCATCAACAATTTCAATAACAATTAACAAATGATGCCAGTGATGATTACAAACAAGGATTGGTTGAGAAGAAGAACAATAAGCTTACACTATCTCTTCCTAAAGCTGAGTAATGCTGCAAACCATTGCACGAACCGTCCTGAAAAGTAAAAGGACAGATTAGAGAAAATTCATGTCAAGAAAAATATACACAAAGCAAGTAATAGCACAATAACACAAGGAGTTAGAACATTTGATGGATAGTAGCACATCCAGTAAGTCTAACAAAGATAGATGGACGGTTTGCACAACATACAAAAATTGCACCAACTTGCACGAGCTAGTAAATACATTGCCAATAGAAATGAGACATCACAAAATGAAGACATCAGAAAAATCTTTGGAAATGTAAAAGGCTTGTCAACATATAAAATAAAGAGCTTAACGCGACTACTATTATATTGCTACAATACATCAATAACATCCAGCCAACACCGCAGGTTTATAACATGTTTATTCATCAATATATGGCAATCCAGAATAATGTAGAACTGTGGATTTTAAAAGATAGAAGTTCATTGATTTATGTTCACATCTTTATTGAATGTTGTATAATTGGTCCAATCCTCAAGGACAGGCCAACTCGCCCCCAAAAAAGCTAGTTTTGGTTAGGTCCTTAATAACCCAACAAAATTTGGGTCAAGTTAAACATGTCCCAAACATATAATACATTGGGTTCAAGTTGGGAATCTAGTCCCAATCAGATCTCCATCATTGGAAAAGGAGACTGAGAGAGAAAAACTGGAAAGATGATACCTCCATCCTCCCCCGTCCTTGACTTCGCATCACTGCCCCATCCAACCCCGTCAATGACAAATCCATCACTCTCTATTAAAAGCTAAAGCCAAATCCTAAATCAAATAAGATAAGAAAGCTAAAGCTAAATCCTAAAGCAAATAAGATAAGAGAGAGAAACCAGGCCATGATTTGGGGATTAGGGCGAGGAGAGGCTGGGTCATGGGTTGGGGCATAGGTGACAGAGAGAGAAGGAGACGGCTGTGGGTTAGGTTGTAGGGAGAGAATGTTAGATACATGAGGAGTCTGGAGTTCCAGAAAAAGAATTTTAATTATTTATATTTTTATTTTATACTCAAACTTTCTTTCATTTCTGTAATCTAGCCAGTTTGACCTAGACCTGCATTTCATTGACCAGGTTCATTGGAGCAATTTCTGTCATCAGCCAAAAATTGAGTCAACTTGGCCCACACATTGCCAGACTAATCAATAGGGGAGGACAGACAATGCATAAACATTGGGTACATTTGCATCTAGCTTTATCCATTTCTCTCCTTCCAACCCTATCATGTACCAAATCCTATATCAATGCAAGGAATAGTGAGAAAACTCCTAATAAATTTTCTTATAACTTCCCCTCAAAAAAAGAAGTAAAATCCAAATCCATTTGACCCTTCTGCAAGAATGCAAGCACACTTCTCACTAGGGCTACCTTTAGCCACAAACCACATGTTAGATTGCATCAAAATTTTCCAGTCCAAATCCTCAATTAGTATTGCTTTGATATTCCTTCAATAAACTGTGCTATGATATAAATTGTAGTTGGCCACACATCAAACCAATACTAGGACAACCTTACATGTCTTTGTCCAATTTCCTTAACATGGAATATTGCCATGAGATAACGACTAACAATATGAAAAAATTGCAGATCTACTTATGGATAGATTATTTCCTATTCAACTTCCTGTCGCTTATGGATGTCATCACATGACTCATGTCGCCCAAATATCTGATTCAAGAACCACCCAAACAAATGACATCACAAACACTATTCATGGTGCAAAAAATACCTGAAAACATGGTACAAAGCATCCAATGTTTCTTAAATTTCAGCTACATGAGGGCAACTATAAATTCCACTAATTTGCCTAATGAAGCCAGTTTCTCACTCTAAGTAGTTGTTTAGCAGGAATCCTATATGTAACAATAACCTATAGATATGCATCTTTTAATGAATAATTTCTCTCCAGGCTAACCAAGCAATACAAATCAGCAAGTTGTTATTCCATTCAAAAGTACTGACGCAATCCCTTTATATATAATCGGATGCAATGGTCACCTGATGAATGGGTAGGTGGGAGATGGCCTCTGTTGGTGATGAGCTTTTTAAGGCATCAGATAGATTAATACATGCAGCTAAGCACTGGAAAGGATCTTCAGCATTCAACCACCAGCGGTTCCCATCAATGGGATTCACAGCTGAATCAAATATATCAGGTAAATTATTCTCCACAAATGCCAACCTCCCATCATACGAAAGCTTTCCAACACCTCCACCATATAAGTTTGCCAAATGTATTTTCAGCCACTGCAAGCCAGACTTCCCCAGTGGCCTTCCTTCAGCAAACTCCAGAATTCCTCGACATAGATCTGAATTTAAATGATTTAAGTGTGAATGCACAGGGTAGGCCCGGCCACGGAAATCTAGATTATGAGGATAATAAAATCCTTCCTCATCCCTCATTTTATGGGCTACCTGTTCCAAAAGAGTGATACAGATAAACCCAAAAACTGAAAAACAAGAGAGTAGATTTATGAGAAATCAAAATGGCAACCTACAAAACAAGAGATAGGGGAAAAAATCTTACTGAAAGTTTAAGTTCTGTATCACATCGCTGAGCATGCATCTCATTGTTAGCCTTTTTCGCTTTTCTTACACTCCACCTCCATTTTTTTATCTCAACAGAATCCTCTGAATCAGGTCTTCCTGGCACAAAAATCTATGACCCAAGCAAAAAAAAAAAGAATATATAACACCCAAGAAGAAACAAGTAACTCATGCATGAACCAGCATTTGAGGGGCGAAAAATCAAAACATTCAATTACAAATAAAATAAATCCATTCCTACTTACATCTTCACGGTCAACCAGACCTGCAATACCTCCCCCTCTACTCCAGATACTCTCTATGACATCAAGTACTGGTCTATTTACTCTCCACTTGGTGCTTCCAAGGATATCCAGTGCCTGTACAAAATGACACCATACCATAACTCCACGGTAACTACAAATTCCAAGAGAAAGTTAACAAAATCCTGGTAGTAGAAACTGGGTCTTTTTTCCTTTTTTCCACTCCAAAAGAGAAATTACCCCAATTTCAACTCACAGGGGAACATTCAAGAAGAAAATGATGAAACATACAAGTCGAAGCCTATAAACATAGAGAATATAACAAAGAAATATTGCAGTCACACCTAACAATGACCAACATAAGAAAGAAGAGCTCAGCATCAATCATACAAACATAGAACAAATCTCTGCACATACTCAAAAGCATAATAAATTACAAGCTTCACATTGAAATTCAGATAGTAGCTCTATCCAGAATCTGCAATAGACAAGCAAAAAAACAGCATCATCATCAGAAAAATCCAACTGCAAGAGTTAAAACTCTTAATGTATTTCCTCACTTTAAATTACAAACATAAGGCAAAACAAACATAGGCACCATAAATATGGCACAAAGGTTTGCCGCAGAAACTTTTATTATTACTTTCAAAAGGTTGCAGCCAGGAACCCTATTCTTCATTTGTATCCCCTTTCACATTCTGCTTGCAACCACTTACTGGAAAATATATAAGAAGATATAAGAGTGTTGCATCAACCTCCCAGCTTCACAAGATTTAACCAGTTCTTTAACAAGTGATTTTGTGGAATTTTCTCTTCAGATATGCCAATATCATATAAACATGGTGGTGGAGGTCTACAAATCTGAAAAGAAGGATGAAAGGCAATTCGGGCATTATCTGCCATGCAGAAATTATTGTAGATTTAATCTATCCATTTTGCAGCTCTAATTTGCAGTTAGTATGAGGTGTCTCTATGTTAGACAGTTGATATTATGCTATGGCACATCTCACATGAGAACTTATATGTTTATACAGCAACCATTGGCAAAACAGCTTAGAGATTTGGACTGGGCAGGCACAGTTTGGACATCAAAAATGAAGAATGAAGTCAATTGTGCCTCAATCCACTTCAAGAAGAATTGCAAAAATTCAAAATCAGGGACAGAAAATGAGGATTGATAAGAAATAAAGTTGGGGCATCTATGCAGAATTTCAGCTAATTGGGCATAAAAGGCTGGGTTATCTAGCAACAATAAGACTCAGCATGAAGAAGAGGCCTAATGCCTAGCAATTAATAAAGGAGTGGCAATGTCTAAAGAGAGCTTTCGAAGATGTCCTTGCCTACATTAATGCCAAAAGGCATAAATGACTTGAAAACATGAGCAATTGCAATTATCAGTGATTTCAAAGAAACTGTGCAATTAGCTAGGAAAGTTCAAGCAATCTGATGTCAGACCAGATTGTCCTTGAAATGATGGATCAGACTAACAACAAGCTAAGATGTCTTGGCATCATTTTAATGGTTGGCTGGCATGGAACAGAAGGATTTTGGTGAGTCTCCACCAAACAGTGGAGAAGATATAATGTCATGAAGAACAATTTTTACAATCAATATCCGAAGGCAAAGATCGATAATTAAATGGTTCATGATACAAAAAAGGCTGCTAAAGCATTCAATATGACTCTGAAAGAACACCTGCCAGATATAATACCATGGTAACTTGAAGATCAAGTGTTGGATGGTCAGAAACATCCCATAGATTCCCCTAGAGTTGCTCAATAAACAGTAACAGCTGGTGAATATCCAGTCACATGCAGTACTCAATAATATAGGCATACCATAATGTGTAAGACGATGGATGATGAAGTGGCATTGTTAACATTACTAGATACAAATATATCATTTACAGCTTTTCTCATCTTCACATCTTTAGAGACTATAATTCATAATGAAAGTATTGGGCCAAATATGCATATATTTGTTTGGGCAAATATTTTGCACACTTATACATACAGTGAAGACTGAGTAACCATACTATATGTTCTTGATACATCATTGCCCAAATGCATTCCTCAAGTGCCAGATTCCTGAATTATTCAACATATACCTTAATAGATATTTTAAACAAGGGCAAGATCAAGCTAGTCGAAAAGCAAATGTTGAAAAAGACAACAGTGCGAAAATTCATGACAAAAAAGTAGCCATCAAACCGCTGAAAAATCAAAATATCTAGACCTTGAATACTTTCTGCAGCTGTTTTCTTGGAACACTTTTAATTGCATCCTGCTGCTCCTTTGATCCATGTGTGCGCATAACATAGGAGGGTAAGAACAAATGTCCACCATTGTCATACCTTAACAGGAAAAGAAGTTCTATAAATACAAACAACTAATTAGATTAAAGAAAAAAGTTTAGCCAAAATAGTATATCAAGCATATAAATCAAATAAAATGCTCCAACTAATAAAAGAAAATTGTAAGGCCATGATAATCTCTTGGATCCCATTGCCTCGTCAATTTTGCATTAGGAAAACAAGGAATACCGTGGTAGAGAACAGCATGTTGAGACTATTTAATAGAACAAGGGTAGAAAATAGCTATAAACGTTATAGCTTTATTTCACACAGTAGTGCTTGCATTTAACCGTACCCTTTCCAACTCTTTGGAGGTATCAACATTGGCAGGTAAGGGATCACCATGTGCCTAGCCTACAGAAACACAAAAGGGAAATGAAAATCAAAACTAGAAGGCAGAAATAAAAAGAAAAATTCTGCAACCAACCTACATGAAAAAGACAAGCATTGTGGATAACCAGAATCCTGGTGCATCTTCCAGAATAAAACATTATGTCTTGACAAACTTATTCTTCTTATAGAGCACAGTCAGAAAGAGTATGCATATATAATATAAAAATAGCAAATGGTAGAAATTCTGTGCTGATTCTAGTTAACTGACTCAGCACAGTTTGTTACTGAGACATCTGCAGAAATATTAATTACAATGAAGATTTTTGTAGTGCAGACTATAATACAAGACAACATTTAATACAATTCAATGTTAAACAAGGCAGCTAAAACAAACCTTTCAAGCAACCCCTAAGAAAATAACATAGATTAGAGAGAGAGAGGGAGAATAGTAGGGTGGGAAATGGGCCTGGTTCAATGTTCAACAAGGCAGCTAAACCATTCCTTTCAAGCTACCCCTAAGAAATCTAACATAGATCAGAGAGAGAGAGAGAGAGAGAGAGAGAGAGAAAGAAGAGTAGCATTGGAAATGGGCCCGGTTCAATGTTAAACAAGGCAGCTAAACCATACCTTTCAAGCTACTCCTAAGAAATTTAACATAGATCAGCCCAATTTTTTGGGCCCAACCTGAAAAAATTCAAGTCGGGCTTTGACTTGGAATCCAAGGCCCAACGAAACTTAGGCTAGGTTCAGGTCTAGTGTTATCCCAGCCTGAAATCCGAACTAACTCCAGGCTTGACTCCTAGTGTAGTCTCTCTTCACCCAAAAATATCTTCACATCCCCCCTCTTCAACCCATCCCATCACCTAGCTCTGCCCGCCCCTACCCCCCCTACGGACAACCAAACCCCTCCCAGTCACTCTCTCTCCCACAATCTCTCTCTCCCCCCTTTCCCCAACCAAACCCCTCCCCCCATGATCTCCTCTCTCTCTCTCTCTCTCTCTCTCTCTCTCTCTTTCGCTCTCTCGCTCTCTCTGGCCACAATAGATCCCCTCCCCACTCTTTCCCACATTTTCTTCTCTCCCCGCCCCCACCCCCCCCCCCACCCCCGATTCCCTTCCCCTCTCTCCCTACCCACCCCCATGATCTCCTCTCTCTTTCTCTCCTCCCACACTTGATCATTTCTCTCCCCCCTCCTTAACCTTAGGGGGAACAGGACCTCATGGGTCATGCCAGAGCCCCACACCACACGAAATCCCTCTCCCCCTAACGAGCCTAAATCAGGTTGGACCCATTTGGGCATTGGGCCTAGCTCAGCTTCAAGCCCAGATCTGACCTTGAAAAAAAAAGAGCCTAGACTTGGTCTAAAGCCCAAAAATTTTTCAAGGCTAGGCCTGGGCACAAGCGGTAGGAAAAACCAATCTAGCCTAACCTAGTTCCAACCCTTTAGAAAAGAGAAATTAAAACTTACTGTGCTGTCGAGCCCCTTTTGGACTAGTGGATCACATTCTATCACTCCATATTTATTTCTCAATTTCCTGGTGGGACACATAAAAATTTAAAATTAGAGACCATCCAAATTATCAATTGATGATAGAAAAAAAAACCATTTTCATACCCATCTTCCTTAGCAACAGCTTTCAAGGAGTGCCTAAAAGCAGGTCGAATATCGGGCAAACTATCTACTAACTGGTTAGGTGGTGATTGTACAAATGCTGATTCTATTAATAATTCTATCAAACGACTTCCCAACTGCAGAAATAGAAAGCAAACATCCATAAGAGAAACAAAAATATTTGTGAGATATATCAGCAGAAGAGAAGATAAAAGTTCATAAAACCTTAGCTTGGCCATCTCGACCCCAAGAATCCAGCTCAATCTCATTCTTCACTAGTTTCTGCACCTCAATCAGCTTCTTCATTTTAATTAATTTTGTCACTTTTTTCCGAAGATTTTCCTGCCCTTGATTTAAGATCACATCTTTTTCTTCCTGACTTTTTCTCCTTCCCGGTCTCTTAGTCTTCTCAAGATAAGTAAGGATTTTAAACTAGAATTTGAATGAAACAATCTTAGAACAACAATAAACTACAAAATTAAACATAAGGGCAAATAAGAGAATAAATAAATATTTGTAAATGAAAAAAAAGGTGAACTGTAAGTAAACTTTATCAAGATAAAGATGAACGCAAATATAGCATGAGAGCAAAGACAATAACAAGAAACTTGCACAGTTATCTTAACATGACATCCATATGCCATAATATACGATATTACAAAATATTTATTTCTCATTGATGAAGATCTATAATAATTTGAGCATGGAATCCTACATAACTCCTTTTCGTCAAAGTTTTGGAGCATATTTATCCAATGACTTGCTAAGGAACATGTTATTTGCATGACCTTGAACTAGAAATAAGGCCTAGGGTGCAGATAGTCGATTCAAGGAGAGAGATGCCCCTACCAATTTGGACATTACAATTCAAGATTCACCTACCGGCACTAGGGATCGCACTAGGGAAAGTACTAGCCGGCTACTGGTTTAGTATAGTATCGATGTGTATCGTACCAACCAAAAATGTAGCAGAACCAGGACGAAGTGGGAGTGATAGGCAAGGAGAGGGATAGAGAGGCAGGGAGATAGATAGAAAGAGGAAGAGACAGGGGGAGGGAGAAGAGAGAGGGGGAGAGAGGAGAGTGAGAGAGGGGGAGAGAGGAGAGAGGAGAGTGAGAGAGGGAGAGAGAGAGGTACCCATCAACAATGTCATTGACGATGGCGGCAAAAAGTGAAAACCCTGGAATCAAGGGTCTTGACCAAGTGAAGGAACATGTGTGAGAGGCTCACACAAGGTGGGTGTGGTCAAGTGAGAACCAAGTTAGAGTTTTTTCGAAGATAATTGGGCCGGTATGGCCCTTGAACACCAAGTCAAACAACTTCTAGTTCCACTTGATTTAGAGTGGTTCAAGCCAATTTGTACCAATTCCCAGACCGAATTGCCAAACCTCTGATTCCATATCAGTTCCGGGCTGTTCAGGTCAGTTTGGCAGGCATTGTTGCAATCAAATTGCATAATAGACCAACAAGAGTGCACGCTTAAATTTAAAAAGAAAATATCGAAGTTTTCTTCTATCCATCTTTCACTACCTAGCATACTAGGTTTGTCCCCTCAACTTCTTCCATAAAAAGTTTGTTAATTTAACACTAGATACACTTCATATTACACTACTACCATTGTTGTTGAAATGAGACTGCTAGCCCTATCAGCAAAAGCTTCTAAAAGCCACTCCTCTAAACTACCAGTAGTTTCTTATGCAGCATAAAATTTCCTTGCATGAGTTTTTATCAGAGTTCTGAACCTAAAGAAATGAGTTCTCACATTGTAAAAATATTTTGGGTTTTTCCCCCCATTAGATTAGAAATTATAATTTAATGTTTCTGTGGGCATCAAGGTTTGGAATGTAAGACTATGCATTCATAGCATATTTGCATTAGGTATATAACCCATAGTTTAATAGATAAGATCACAACAAAATGTTGGGCAAGGATTGCATTATACTTGCATAGTGGAAATTTTGATTCATTCATAAGCCTAACACGTTATTAAGTTATGAGTTTAATACATGCAAGATGGATAACCTAAAGTTCGATAACTAATCCATAATCAAAGCATAGGTAGGGGTTGTGTGCATCACTAGATAACCTGATATAATAAAAAACGCCTACAGACAATATTTTTAAATGTTTTGAGCATGCACTTACGTAGGTTGGACTAGAGTCTCCCTAAGTATGCAAATGGATTTCCAACCACCCTTCCACTGTAGCCTAACCTCTATCCTCAGCTACTTCGGGAGCTTATTGCAAATCGAGCATGTCAGCTAGTACTAAAACTAGGTTGTGAAATCTTTCATAATTGAAATTTCAGACTACTTGAGCTTACAGTAATTTGAAATTCCTTTATGTCAACATCTAAATAATGACGGGCAGTAAATTGTCATCCAAGATATATGAAAGAAAGGAAGCAAAAAGGAAAAAAGAAGAACAACTAAGCATTTGAAGAACAAGAGCAAAGACTGCGCTCGCTAATTACAAATAAATTGTTCAAACCAACACCAGCACAATCTTTCTACAAAATTTCTCCTGTCAGGACAAGGCAGGCCTTCATATGAAATGTTTTGATTTTTTTCTTTTTAAGGAATTATTTGACCTAAACTCAACTTGTAGGTAGCGTAGATAGCAACCAATGGATCTGCAGGTACGATTGGAACTTTACATACATCAAATCCACCAGAACTACAAAATATGCTACTGTAAAAGAAAAGGGTCAATTATTAAATTAGCTGAAAACCTTGTTAAGCAAATCACCTTCACTCACCTCTTGTTCTATAGCCTCCCCAATATGAATTGCAGCTTGGACAACCCGAACACACCCCTCCACTTGGCCCGTCATCAGCAGCCCCATCATCTTATGCATCACGATGACCGCCATCTTATCAGCTGACAAAAGCCCAAGATGCGAAGCATATGCCGCCTTCTGCCTCTTTGTCTTCTGTAGCCTTTGCTCCTTCTCAATGGCATCTCTCAGCGGCTCGAACCAGCCCAAAAAGAGTGACTTCACATACGGCAAGCTCGGGGCCAGCTTCTTCTCAAGCATCACCCTCTCCAATTCTTTGTACTCCGCCGCCGCCCTCTCCCACGCCTCCGTCTCCGCCTTAATCTGCCTTCTCCTTAAAGCATTATACTTCTTTTTTTCTTCTCGACGAGAATCCGATGTCGCGATCTTCGCCGGAGCATCGAACTCAGTGGACAAATTGGGTGAAATCCAGTCCGGATCTTCGCAAAAATCCATCTTTAAGCTTTTCCTGGGGAAATCAGGAGAGAACCCATACCCCAGCCACGGAAACTTCATCGCCTCATCGACGCACTCCACAATATCGTCATCGATGGCAGGTTCTAGCAAAACGGAGGATTGGAGGGGTCCCAATTGAGAGAAAGCCACCGGAAACGAGTCCTCCGACTCCGGCGGCTCCGAGCCAAGAGGGAAGGAGGAAGAACGGAGCGAGCTGAAGGACTCCCATCCGGAAATTGGGCGAGAAGAGGGCGAATGGAAGGGAAGAGGGGGATTAGCCAGGGGATTCTTGGATGTTTTCTCTCGTCCTCCTCTCCAGAGCTCGTGGGTTCGCCATAAGGGGGTTGGGAGAGAGGAAGCGGAGAAAGCCAGAGTTTCGGATTGAACGAGAGAGCTGGCTTTGGATTGGAGGAGCGGAGAAGCGAATGAATAGAGTGATAAAACCACCGATAAACCCCTAATCGGCGGCTGCTTCGGAGCTTTTATATTGCTGTCTACAACCGACGTCTTTTTGCGGCTGCAACTCGTGGACGATGGTGGTAAGGCCCGAGGTGATGGGATATTTTTGATACCCTCCAGGGTCCAGAGGTTTGCGACATCCTCTCGTTATTTTTCATTTTTCATGCATAAAGATTTTCATGTTTAAAACCTTCGGAGGGGAATGTGTAAAAACTCCTTTACTTGATTTTTATATATTTAAAAAATTTTAAGTTAATTTGAAAGAGAGAGATTGTTTTGGATTCAAAGAATCATTATCTCACTTGATATTTATATTTTTATAATTTTTAAATTAAATTTAAAAAAAGGACATTGTTTAAAATTCAATAAACCATTATGTTCCTGCCGTCAAACAGGGCAAGATTAAAAATTTTCGCTAATCTTTTTGGTAAAATAATGGATCACCACAAATGATATCAAAGCAAATCCAACTTAAAGCCCATGATAGACATGAATTGATAATAAGCCAGTATTTATGATTAGAGTTGATTAGATTTGAATTTTTAGCCTAGTAATGATTGCTTGAATGGAATAGTATGTGAGAATCTATACGAACATATGTTTAGTCTTACATTAGTTATACTGGAGATTTTGTGTACTTATAGAGTGCCAAGAAATCTAAATAATACCTTCTGACTATTCTTTTTAGGTAAAGTTCTGTATCATTACAAATAATATCGAAAAAAAATCTAAACCATCTTTTTTAAGTGAGGTTCTGAGTTGTTATAAATGATCTAAGAGAGGATCTAGTCTATACCCCATATGCTCTAAATCGTTACAAATGATATCAAATAGTCTTTTTTGGGTTGCACATGAGCCAATATGGTGTGTATAATTGAATTTCATTAGATTTAGATTTTTAGTTTGATAAAGATGCTAAAATTTAAATGAAAAAAGTATGTAAGGACTCGTTTGAGGGTGCGTTTAATCCCACATTGACTATACACATTAGTGATTTTGGATACTTATGCTAGGCTAAAAAATCTAAATAACACATTCTAGCTAGCCTTTTGGATAAGGTCACGGATTGTTGCCAAAATATTTTATTATAAATAGACAAATATATAATATTATAAAATTCTTAAATATTTTGTGGTAAATAAATAAAGCATATAACTCAACTCAACTTAACACAACTAAATGTTAATCGTAAACTAGTTGTGGTTGCTTACATGAATCCTTTTTCTCCTATTTTGGTCTATTTTGGCCTACACTTTTTGAAAGATTTAACAATATCAATTTCTTCCTATTGACTTATTCCCATGTGATTTTTGGTCCTTTCCTTGTACAAGTATAACATCACTCCTTATACCTGTACCTCCCCTCAAACCTATGTTGCACATATACAAACTACTTAAGTCGACCTTCTCTCAATTTATCCTCAATTGGTGTTATCTCTATCTTTTTTATAAATAAACTTATTTCTTATTATATCTTTTACTAAATATCCATCTCAATATTCTCATTTCGAATCACACACATCTTATGCACATATCATCTTCTAACTACCCAATATTCCGGACTATAAAACATCATTGACCATATGACTATCATATTAAATATTTCTTCAACTTGGCTTGTATCCTATAATCACATAGTATCCTAGTTGTACTTCTCCATTTTATTTACATTGCTTTAATCCTATAGATAGCATCCTCTTCAATCTGCTCTTCTTTATGAATGATCAATTCTAAGTACCAAAAATGATTACTCATAGAAAATTCATGATCCTCAATTTTCACTTTACCTTCATCTCTATTTCTAATTTTACTAAAACTATATTTCATGTATTTAGTCTTGGTGTTACTTAAACTGAAAACTAAGATTCTAATGCACTCCTCCACAATTCCAACTTACAATTAACTCCAACCTTAGTTTCATCTACTAAGACTCTATCATTCATAAATAACATGCCCCAAAGAATATCGTCTTAGATATTCCTAATAAAACCATCCATAACTAGCACGAAAAAATAAATACTAAGAACAAATATTTAGTGTAAATCTATTATAAATTAAAACTCGCTGGGATTACCCTCAGCAGTTCTTACACTAGTAACTACTTCATTGTACACATCTTTAATCATATTAATAGAATTAACAAAGATTTCTTCTTTTATAACACCCAGTATAAGACTTCTCTAGGGACTATATCACATGCTTTCTTTTAATTAATAAAAACTATAGAAAGATCTTGTCTCTTTTCTCCATATTTCTCCATTAACCTTTGAAAGAAAAAAATAACTTTTATAGTTGACCTTATTGGTGTCAAAGCCAAATTGGTTCTATAATATTTTTGTGTCATGTCTCAACCTATGCTCAATGACTCCCTTCCAAAATTTCGTAGTAGAACTCATGAGTTTAATATCACAATAGTTAGAACAATTGAATATTACCTTTAGGTTTATGAATCATGCTATAGTGCTTTTCCTCCATTCATCAAGCATCTTTTTGCTCTTTATATAAACAAATTAGTCTACTAAGTTACTTTTTCATGTTAGCTAAATACTTCAAGCCTCAATAAGAATTCTATGAGGTCCAATCATTTTTTCTATTATCATTTTTTTCATAGCCCCTTTATTACAAATTCTCTAATTCTAAATATATATGATAGAACTAGTGAAGCATCCTAAATTATTTATATGACTCCTTTATTTTAGATTCTTTAATTCTACATGTATACTAATCATTTCTATTCTTAATCAAAATTTTAATTTTTCTATTTCCTAGTCTTGCAATCTTATAGATATCTTTTTCTCCATCTATAGTTTCTAACTTGTGATATCACTATTTATATGCTTTGAAGCCAGTCTCTCATACTACCTTTTCAAGCTTCTTCTTGGTCACCTTATAACTTTCATGCACTTCTCTATTCCTATATTTAGGTTGTCTTCCATAACACTCTATTTTAGCCATAATTGTTATTCTCTTCTTCTTCTTCTTTTTTTTGCTGAAAATGGATGCTTTATACAGTGCGTGTACGAATACACCCAATAAGATCAAAATACAACAACTCGTGGAGTGCCAATGGCAGCTCCCCCTCCCCCGACTAAAGGGCATTACCCCGAGTGGTGGGCCGCGTCGGTAGCCACCCAATCGGCTGCCCCATTGGCCTCCCTAAATACATGCTTGGCCTAGATGGCCCCCCAATCTCTTATCATCATCACTATGTCGTGGATCAAGGGGTGGTCTGTGCTCTCACCCCTCGATCCCCTCTGAATCCACCCAATGACAGTGGCCGAGTCGCCCTCCAGAATAATCGAGCTGGCCCGCAGCACCACCCGCGCATATCGAAGACCCGCCCAGGCTACACGCAGCTCTGCTCTCGAAATCGATGTATCAAACAACTGGCAGCCATCTACGGCCAGTGCCCTGGAGTGCGGGCCCCGTATGACAAAGCCTGCACCGCCCCGCGTACCGTCATTCAGAACTGACCCATCGAAATTGACCTTGAGGAAGCTCGGAGGTGGGGGCTCCCAGGTGAAAAACACCATCTAGTTTCTTTACTAGATAGCTCTTTTTTCTTAATTCTCCTAATATCTCCATAATTATGTTTTTTTAATACTGCTAGTCATATCTACCCACATGGTATTAATTGTTCTATCTAGATCTCATTT
Source organism: Phoenix dactylifera (assembly GCF_051530095.1). Taxonomy (NCBI): domain Eukaryota; kingdom Viridiplantae; phylum Streptophyta; class Magnoliopsida; order Arecales; family Arecaceae; genus Phoenix; species Phoenix dactylifera. Next base: position 12,414,908 of record NC_143191.1, read on the forward strand.
TTTTCTTCAATATTCTATCCTTAAAAGCTATTTATTTTTTCCCTGCAAATTCCACCATCTAGTTCTTGGGTTTTTAATTTATTTAGTCTTTTTCTTGTATTTTATAATACATGCATTCAAAACTACCAATCTATGTTGAGTGTTAAACTCTCACTTGTTAAACTTTACGATCTCTACATAAAACTCGATCAATTTCTCTAGTGATAAAAAAAGAACTATTTGATTAGTATTATGCCCACTTTTAAAAGTGACCAAGCGAGAGTCCTTTTTAAAGTAAGTATTAGCAAATACAAAGATATATGCAACATCCTGATGCGCGAGAATCACCAAACCTTTCTTTATCAATATTTTTTTTTTTTTGCTACAACGGATGACTCATACACTTTTAGTATGAATACATCCAAAATAGTCATAAAATAACAAGTCTCAGAGTGCCCTAGGTAGCTCCATCTTTCCAACCTAGAGAGCTTCCCAGAGTGGTCGGCCACATACGAGGCCACCTAGTACGCAGCTCCATTGGCCTCTCTGTTGACATGCTTGGTCTAGAAGGCAATGTCTCTACCCACCATAGTCCGAATATTCCGAAGCAATGGGTTGTAGCCACCTATACTATCAGTGCCCCCGAGCTCCAGTCGATTATCATAGCTGAGTCACCCTTGAGCAGGACTACGCTGGCCCGCAGAATACGCCAAGCTTGACACAAACCAACCCAAGCTGCCCTCAGGTCCGCCTCAGAAACAAAAATGTCAAAGATCTGGGACCCACTAGCAACAGCCACCCTAGAATCCGGGCCTCTAATTACAAAGCCCGCACCACCCTTTCTGCCACCATCCAATACACATCCGTCGAAGTTGACCTTAAGAAAACTCAGAGGTAGCAGCTTCTAGGTGATAAACACCATCTGTGACGCTACAAGAATAGATGTAGAGCCCCATATGCCCTGAGCTGTCAAAGGTCTGTCCGATAGACCTGCATGGGTGATATTTGATGCCTGCACACGGGCTTGCTCCACAACGAATCTAGGTGTAGGGCTGGTCTCTCCAAAGAATTAGGCATTTCTGGCCAGTTAAATATAATAAGCAATATAAGTCGCCCCAATAGGCACATACCAGGTCTGAAGAGCGGCAGCCCACAATCTAAGCGCCTGGGTGAAGGGGCCCGACTAGCATTGAGCATCCGACGAGCTATCAACGAGCCTTCAAATTTTCCTAGCTCGATCACACTGAAACAAAATGTACTCTACGATCTCCTCCACCTAGCACCCAGGGCACTGCGGTGAATGCTTAGACCCCTCTCGCTCAGCACAAATCTCATTAATAGCCGACGTCAAACTACCTTCCAGAGAAACAGAGCAACCCTCAGATGAAGAGGCGCAATCCTGCCTCGAGTGCTGCTCACACAGAAGAAGGCTATAGATGTCTCTCACTCTGACCCTAGGACTGCAGGATGTACACTAAAACCCCACATCCGAACCAGCACTCTCCAAAACTGCCAGCAGCTGAACTCTCTCCATGAGGTATCCACCAAACAAATGATTGATTTGGCTGGTATCCTACCCTATCTCGTCAGGGCAGAGAAGATCACAAACCTGTAAACTATCCACGACCTCAATATTGACTATGGTTGGCTAGAGACTCACCAAGAGAATATCCACCCAAGAGTCCTCCACAACATCCATATTGTATCCATCACCAATCAGCCACTTGGTGTTAGCCAAAATAGTGGGCATGTACCTATAGATCTTCTGCCAGAGGAAGGAGCGCCTCCAACCACTTTGAGCTACCCCGCCTGCCGTAACTAATCCATATCGGGCAGTCATCACCTGATTCTAAAAGCATTGTGGCTCAAGTACCAGTCTCGCCACATGCCGAGCAATCAACGCCTCTCTCCTCATGAGAAGAGACTGGACACCTAGCCGCCTTTGCAGTCGGCTGGCAGACCATCTTCCACGTCAACAGGTGCACCCCGTGTCCTCCGCTATATGAGCCCCACAGGAAGCAACTACCAATATTTAATGAATATCTTTTGATTATTATTCTTTAAAAATATTTTACTGACTCGGGAGTCTTATTTACACATCTTAACATCCGGGATCATTGTAGATGTGGTAGCCCTAAAGTAGGGACTCCAAGCCTTCATCCAAGATCTAAAGCTAGTTTGGTTGCCTAAATGGTTGGCAAAAAGAATGTTTGATGGACCGAAGTGAACAAGTACTGCATAAGGAGAGCTAGCCAAATTTGTTCAGAGACAATTCAAGTTACAAAAGACCATGCTATAGGCTGATTAGAAAAAGGTGGCGAAAGCAAACTATCACGAGACAAGCAAAATAGAGGTTAATAACAAGTCAAGGCCGATAGCGTATGATCATCGATCTAACAGGTGGTGTAAGATTCGACTATTTTGATAAATGTGAGTAGTGGAAGGACAACTAGCTCAATTACCAGAATCACCAAAAGTAAGAGCAAGACATAGACTGCTACTGAAAGCTAATAGTTGCATGTGGATTATCTTCTAATATAAATAAGTGAATCTCTAGAAAAAATCCTTTGATATCAATATATCTAGTTTATCTTTAATTATCTTTGCTTTGCCTTTCCTTTACCTTGCTTTTAAATTACCAGTAGGACTCTAACTTAGGAGTAGCACTAACAGTGGATTTCTTCAGTCATAGTTTTGGTTACACCCTATCCAAGTTTATCCATCTTCTTTCGAACGAGCGGTATGATGGTAGCAAAAGTTCTTAAAGGTTAAGATACTAGGGCCCATGCTATTCTAATCATCTTCCTTCGGTCATTCGCTTTTTAGCTAATCCAATACCGATGGCATGCCTGTGCATCTTTAACGTAGCCACTAAGCTTGTTTTTCCTTTGACCGCCTATGAGCTTTACTAGTATGCCCATCTCCTTACAGGCGGTCAAAGTGAGAGCAAAAGGGGAAACAAATCTATACAACTACAACCACGTATGATCCATATGACAGGCCCAAAGTATCGCACTTAACCTATGTGGAGTATGTAGGTCCAAAGTATCGCACTTAACTTTTGTGGAGTAGGTCCAAAATATCACACTTAACCCCTGTAGAAACAAATTAATTAAGTTCCGAAATGATCAAATGCCAAATACCGATGTATAACTTTCATTGGCAGGGTCCAAAATGTAGTTAGACAGAGTTCAATCAATATACACAAAATCCAATAATTTAATCAAAACTATTATATTTATTTTTTAATATACAAATATGGTTTAGCATTTACAAACCATAGTTATATATAAATATTAAAATTTCAATAATTAAAATGCAAGCATGATTTTTTAAATCAATATAATTAAATATACCAAAATACAAAGTCTAGAGGTTCATGTAGAAGTTTCCAAAAATTTAATTAATTAGAATAATTATAACAATAACTCATGATTATGAAAAACGAATGGATGCCATGTATATTCAAAAGCTCGATAATATAATAGGTTCATGCTTGATCTAATTTAAAAATATACAAAACAAATAGTGCAATTTTCAAAATATTCAACAATAGTTAATACAAAATGTATTTTCAACAATATATACCATTTAAAATTACCCTGATTAGGTTGAGGTTGCTTATCTAGCAAGTGCAAACTACAATCAAATCTGAATATTCCAAAATAATCTCTCTAAGTCCTAATAACTGATAAATAAATTAGTAAATAATATTAATTAAGAATAATTTTCAAAACCATCCAAATTTCAATTGACTTCCTTGATTCATTTCCCAAAAGCATAGTGGTATCCACAAAAATCATTTTTAGCCTCAAGATAAAAATAAATAACTATTTAGTGCTAAAAACCCCATAGACTAAATCCCCAAAATTGTCTAAATTAATCTACATCCTTAACCATAACTCCTCTATGTATTCCTAAAAATACTATTTAATTACAAATAAAGGGGATAAAGTGATCTTGCCTCTATAACTTGGCAAGAGGAGCTGGCTACCGATTACTGGGTTCCACTGCAAACATATTAAAAATGAGAAGTTTATGGGATCAGAAATTAAAATTAACTTAGAAAACAGGAAATAGATAGAAAGGAGGGAAGAGTTAGTGGGTTGACCACTGGTTGGGGTCCTTGGATGCCACTTGTGGCACAACCACTGGCCATAAGAGAAAAGGAATACAAGACAAGCAGGGATGTGCTGGGAGATGATGCAGAGCAGCAAGTGAACGAGAGATAAAAAGATGGAAGGGAAGAAGAACGATAGGAAGAGAAAGCGACTAACCATAAGGGACCTCTAAAGTGGAATAAGGGAGAGGAGTAGTATGCTTTGAAGTCGACGGAGCAACGATCTCAGTCACGAGGTGAGAAAAAGGGACCTCTAAAGTGGAATAAGGGAGAGGAGAAGGAAAATAAATGTCGTGTCTTTGATAGGTGCCGCCTCCAATCAATGGTAAGGCAGTTCCCTGTGGCCTGAAACATGGATGCCCTGTTTTGAAATGGAACAGAGAACGCCATAATGTTTTTATAAATTTTGAATTGAAGTCAGCAAATCATCTATCGACTTACTTCTCGATGATGTCGGCAAGTATCTATCGACTTCCTCCTAACTGAGGTCGGCAAGTCATCTATCAACTTTCTTTGATAAGTTGGCAAATCATTTATCCACTTCAATTCAAGACCCGGTTCTTACAAGTAGTGTGTTAGGAAATAGTTATAACATGTGTTTAGCTATAAAGGAGAGCTGGTGAGAGAAGGGAAAAAGAAGAGAAGTAAAGAGAGAGGAAAAAATGAGAACGAGATTTGAGAGTGCTCGTATTTGCTCGTGTCAATCTCAAAATTATCATGATTCAATTACTTATGCGTTTTTAAAGTAACTTCCTTTTATATCCGCCTCCTTTTTTTGAATTATCCTTGGCAGTAATCTCTCTTTTGTAATTCTTATGCTAAAACCTAGTTTTAGAGGTGCAATTCTTGCAACTTATTTATTATTATATATTATTATGTAATGGATTTCTTACTTCCAAGTGGATGTTGGCTTTTTGGGTGAATCATCTAAAATTTTAGTGTTATGTGTTTGTTTGAACTCCAAATACTATTTTTTTATTATTATATCTAGCTGTTCTTGTTGGAAAAATTAAATACATGCGCGGCCGAAAAAACGTCCCCAAATTGCCGGGAGACCCGTATGGGCAGTGTCTACGCGCTTCGACCTGCCTTCATTCAGGCTATTTCCTCTTATCTTTATTTCAAACTAAATATTAGTAGATCTATTGCATTTACGAGTTATAATTTAAATTTATTACATGTTTTATAGAATAGATTTCTTTTGTGCTAAAATAGAAATCTTTTGATTTCGAATAATATATATATATTATTCCTTTTAAGATTATTCTATTAATTGTAATTATAGTTTTATTTGCTTATTTGGTGATATATTGCTAACAATCTAAAGAAGTATTTGTTTTTGTTAGTAATATATAATTCATTAATTCTCTATTACAATTTGTGACATAGTAGATCTTAATTACAATAATTGTTTTGCTAACACAAAATTAGTAATCAATTATTCTAATAAAGCAATAAATTATTCTAATACATAATTCATTGAATTGACATATTAGATCTCAATTACAATAATTATTTTGCTAGCACAAAATTAGTAATTAATTATTCTAATAAGGTAATAAAATATTCTAATATATAATTCATTGAATTGACATATTAGATTTTAATTACAATAATTATTTTGCTAGCACAAAATTAGTAATCAATTATTCTAATAACGTAATAAATTATTCTAATATATAATTTATTGAATGACATATTAGATCTCAATTACAATAATTATTTTGCTAGCACAAAATTAGTAATCAATTATTTTAATAAGATAATCAATTATTCTCAAAAGGTAATAATTTGTTTAACCTCCAAGAGATTTATCATACCTCCATTTAGACTCCTCCAGGAGTAATTTCTAGATCCCATTCAAACGAAAATTCGAAAATTGGTTCATCCATAATAACTAATTTAAGTTGCACTTAGGTTTTTCTAAAAGTTGATTTGTATGATATCTAATGATTATATTCACTAACTAATAGTGTCCAAGAAAAGCTTGTCAAAAAGGTATATGTGCCTAAGAGGCTAGTACTCAAGTGAGCCTAGTGCTCCACCACCGATTTGAAGCATGATCCGGCTATTATTTTTTTGGATATATTAACTAGACATCCAAAATTCAATATAAATTTTAGTGCAATCTTTTGACATAAACTTTTTGCCTTCATTCAGGTTTCTGTCTCTTTTCTATATTCTATAACTTTGAACCTATGGCCTCTAACACTAGTGAGCACCTTAGTGCCAAATCTGAAAAATTTGATGGTCATAACTTTAGAAGGTGGTAGAACCAAATGCGGTTCTGGCTCACCACATTAGGCTTGATCTCAGCCATAGGTGAGAGCACTACTGAAGTTGATAACAGGTCTAACCTAACTGCTTCACGACTTGCTACTCGCCACAACCCAAATCGGAGTTCACCCTTCTTCCACAGTGAACCTTCTGCCTCTGCCAGCACACTCTCTAGGACAACTGATGAGATTGACTATCACTGCATCCATAGAATCTTAAGTGCCCTTTCAGAGAGGTTGTATAATATTTATTACACAGCCAAGAGTACCAAATAACTCTGTGACACCCTAGAAAGCAAATATGGTCTTGATGATGCTAGGGTAAAGAAGTTCAAGGCCTCCGATTTCAATAACTTTAGGATGGTGAATTCAAAGTCTATGAATGACTAAATCCATGATTTTGAAATCCTGATCCACCAGCTTAGGGCTAATGAAACTGATTTAGATGAATCATTCTAAGTAGCCTGTCTGATAGATAAACTATCCAATTTTTGGTCTGATTTAGCTAAGACTCTAAGCCATACCCAAGGAGATCTCATCTTAACCCAAGTTTTGAACTCCATTAGAATTGAAGAGCAGCATACGCTCAAGAGTAAGACCTCTACTAGATACAAAAATAATGCTTATAATGTAGAGGCCCCACATAAGAAAAATCAGAACCGACTCTTCCATCATAACCACAATAAGCATTTCAAAAAGAAACCCTACAACCCTAGAAGCCCTAACCACCACTTCAATAGGAAACCTATCCAATCCCAAGAGCAGAAAAAGAAGAAAGAGAAAGATGGTGTTCGTTTCTGTTTTGTGTCTGGTCGGACTAACCATTTGTCTCCCCAATGCTTTTATAAGAAGATTGCACCTCTTCAATCCAAGAACAAAGGTCCACACACAACCAGTGCTCAAGTCAACATGGTGACTTCTGGTGCTGGCTCCTCTGAGACTGCTTTCAAGTCTATTTTTTTTACTCCCGAAGTTAACATGACTTTACAAGTACTTGATTGGTGGATTGATACCAGAGCTGGTATTCATATTTGTTCGGATCGCTTCTGATTTTCTTCTTACAAGGTCTCAAGTAGAGGAGCTTTGATCATGGCAAACAGCTCAGAGGTGCGTGTGCTAGGAGCGGGACATGTGGACTTAAAGCTCACTTTTGGAAAAGTCCTATCCCTGCACGGTGTCCAATATATTTTGGTTGTTAGGAGAAACCTTATTAGTGGTTCCTTGCTTGTCTAGCAAGACTTTCGTCTTATTTTTGAGTCCACTAAAATTATAATTTCTCATGGTGTAATGTTTATTGGAAAAGAATTCCTTAGTGAAGGATTGTTTAAGTTGAATATAATAGTTCCTTCAATGAATGAAAATCCTTTAATTATGAATTTAGAACCTCCTTCTATTTGGCATGGTAGATTAGGTCATGTAAATTATAAATCAATTAAGCAATTTATGAACCTAAATTTAATACCAAAAAGTGATCTTAAGAACCACGAGAAATGTGAAATTTGTATAGAAGTCAAACTCCCTAGGAAGCCTTTTAAATCTATTAATAAGGATTCAGATCTATTAGAGTTGATCTATAGTGATGTTTGTGACTCTGGTAAAACTTTTAGATGAGGTAACAGATACTTTGTGACCTCCATAGATGATTTATCCAAGTTCTGTTATATCTACCTAATTAAAACCAAGGATGAGGTGCTCCGCTAATTTAAGATTTTTAAGATCGAAGATGAGAACAAACAAAAAAAAGAAAATTAAAATTCTTAGATCAGATCATGGAGGTGAATATACATATAATGATATAACTCAATTTTGTGAAGATAATGGAATCATTCATAAAGTTACTGTTCCCTATTCTCCCCAATTAAATGGAGTAGCAGAAAAGAAGAATAGAACTTTAATGGATATAGTTAACTCCATGCTTATAAGCTCAGGACTACCAGAGAATTTATTGGGGGAAGCTCTAGTTTCAGCCTGTTATATCCTCAATAGAATTTTCTCTAAAAATAATGATCTTACCCCATATGAGGTTTGGAAACATAAAAAACCAAATTTTAGCTATTTGAAAGTGTGGGGGTACTTGGCAAAAGTAAAAATACCTAATTTTAAAAGAAAAGAAATATGACCTAAAACAGTGGATGCCATATTCATAGGATATGCAGCCAATAGATTTCTGATGATTAATTCAGAAGAAAATGATATTAGTAACTGTTGCCCAGATAGACAACCCAAGAGGGGGGGTGAATTGGGTTTTAAAATAATTTAGCTATTTAAAACGTTGTGAAGGACTAATTAAAACTATTGCAAGTTGTTTAATTAAATGCTATGTGCTGTGAGTGATATGAGAGGAAGAAGAAGAGAGACAATCAATCACAAACACCAAGTTTTATAGTGGTTCGGAGCTAACCCTTGCTCCTACGTCCACTCCCCAAGTCTCACTTGGGAATTCACTATAACCCCCTTGGATTACAGCCGGTTGTTTTCCAAGCTCAAAACCAAACTTGTTGTATTACGAGCTCACAACGAACTCGGTCGGTTTTTCCAGGCTCACCGACTAGAACCACCCCGATTGTTTTTCCGGGATCACAATCGAACCCTTACACACGTTGGTTTTACACTCGGCTCACCAACTAACCTCAATACCCTTGATTCAATCCCCCGATTGAACCAAGCAGATACAAGTTGTAAATAAAATAGACAAACAGAAAACTAAGCTTCTCAAAAGCAGATGGAAAACAATATAATCTGAAAAGAGTTTAGACGCCCTCAAACGCTTTTAAGTTGGAGAAGAGGAATGGCTTCTTAAACTTCGGGTCTCCTCTTGAATGTGTAGTCGACTTGAATGCAGGAGGAGGATTCTTTAATTGCTGGAAAGATGTAGGTGGATGCAGTTAATGCAGCTCTTCCCACTTGTTTCGTTGAAGAACAGGTTGCAGAGATTGAATGCTTGAATACTTGGAGTGAAATGGTTGTTCTCTACTTTGCTACAGTCTTCTGTGGCTATTTAAACCAACCCCCACGGAAACTAGCCGTTAGACACCTTTTTCTGCCCGTTCTGCACACTCTGCACAGCCTGACAATGTGTCCGTTGGTGGGTTGGAGTCGACTCGCGCGATCAGGAGTCGACTCGTCTGTAGCGGGAGTCGACTCATACTTTTCCGGAGTCGACTCGGCAACTGTTCCAGATTTGAATTAAAGTTGCCTTCGTGACTGGGAGTCGACTCGTCTTGACCCAGAGTCGACTCGCCAACTTCTGGAGCTGACTTGGCTTTCTCGGAGTCGGCTCATCCCATGGAATCCGTGGATTTATTTTTGAATTTGGTCCACTCGAGTCGACTCGTCAATCCTGGGAGTCGACTCGGCGCTCAGAGCCCGAACTCCCTATCTTCTGTCTTTTTGGCTCGTCCAGTCTTGGAGTCGACTCGAACTTCCTCGGAGTCGACTCGGCTCTCAGTTTCCGAAACTTGGTCTTCTGCCTTTTTGATGTGAAGCTGCCTTGGAGTCGACTCTAGCTGTCTGGGAGTCGACTCGAATCTCAGAGGCAGTAACTTGGTCTTCTGTCTTCTTTGTGGTCGCGGAGTCTCGGAGTCGACTCGCGTATTGCGGGAGTCGACTCGAATCTCAGAGTCCGAAAAATGCTTTCTGTCTTTTTCCTTGTGTTCCTCTGAGAGTCGACTCTCACTTTCTGTGGAGTCGACTTGCCAACCATCGGAGTCGACTCGCGTTCCACTGGAGTCGACTCGAATCTCAGACCCGAAAACTGCTCTCTGACTTTTCTGCCTGTGGCTCCTTGGAGTCGACTCATACTTCTCCGGAGTCGACTCGGTAAACATTGGAGTCGACTCGCGCACTTCGGGAGTCGACTCGCTGACAGGTTTTGAATTGAAGCTTTCTGTTCGTCTGTCTGTTCTCAGTCGGAGTCGACTCGTACCGATCCGGAGTCGACTCGAGCCCGTGCCAGTGAACTTGATACGCTTGGAGTCGACTCGTGATACTCTGGAGTCGACTCGAGTCTCAGACTTTGGTTCAAGCTGACTTCTTAACTTATCCAAAATACTATGAACCAAGTCTAGAGACACTTAGAGAAGATTTTCACTGAAAACACTTAATTAAATTCATTAGTAAACAAGAAATATACTCAAATGCTTTGAGCTCATCAAAATCAAATAGGGTTTTAATCAATCACTCCACAATCTCCCCCTTTTTGATGATGACAAAACATTGAGTATATGTAAAGTAAATTGCACCATAAACAATGAAATAAAATCCATAAATGAATTCAAATGTCTGGTAATTCAATTTATCCAAGCTTGAAAGGAGTGAAACAGTAAATTTCGGAGTTAAAGCTCCCCCTTTCATTTGGAATTATATAAGCCTTCATATTATGCAATCAATTGTTTGGCTTATATATCTTTAATGATTTAGCTTGGTTAAAATTTCAGATTCTCCCCCTCAACATATGCATTCTACTTTGTTTTGATTCTTTGAATTTCCTTTTAATGCTTTGAAGTTTTTGAACTGAAATTTTGGTTTTTAGAGGAAAAATCTGTCAATTTGTTCTTGAGTAGGATTCAGCTAATCTCCGAATATCCCTTGAATAGATTCTGGAGATTACTCCATTAGGAGCCCCAAAAGAGAGATAATGAGCCTCGAGGTACCGAATCCACTTAGAACAAATTTGTGTGTTTTAAGAGTTTATCTTTTTATTGATTTTCATTGATTCCTTTTACATATTTTATGCATATTTCTCCCCCTTTTACATATTTTATACATATTTCTCCCCCTTTTTGTCATCATATCAAAAAGGAGGTAATCAGAACACACAATTAAATATAGATCAAAAGGCACAGTATTGAAGAAAAATGCGGCTACTCATTGTATTAATTTGTATGTAAGTACATTTCAGAATACAATAAGTAAAGCAAAACAATACATGTCAAGACAAAACACAAAAAGTAGCTATGGTCTCCTCGAGGATGTAGCTCCTCCTCTCGAGGATGTGGCTCCTCCTCTCGAGGATGTGTCTCCTCGAGGCATGCGCTCCACGAGTGATTGGACCGCATTGGTGACGTTCTCGAGCTGGCGAATGATGGCCTGGATGGCCCTGCTCTGTGTCGTATCCAGCTCGAGCACCGATTTCTGCAGTCCGTCCAGCTTGTCGATGAGCACATTCGACAAGCGCTCGGCCCCCGCGGTAGTGGTGGACATGTCACGGCCGATGTCATCCCGCATCTGTCGAGTGGTGCTCGTGACCTCACCCATGCTATGGAACTGGGCCTGCATCAAGGTCCTCATGTTGTATATCTCTTGCCGCACCTCAGCCGTCATGTCAGTCACGGCTGTCAGGGAAGGAACCAACGCGGAAGATGTGGGCGCAGGAGAGGGAGTAGGCATCGAACCTCGGAGCTCCCGAAGCAACTCATCCCTCAGATCTCGGACTATCTCCTGCCGCAGCTCCCGGAGCTGCTCAGGATCAATGCGGACCTCCATGGGTGGTGGAGCCGAGGAGGAGGGTCCGGCGGAAGTGGGAGGAGCAGAAGTGGGTGGAAAGTCTGGTACGTCAGGAAAGTCAAAATCGGGCTCAGAACTGGGGGAAGGTCTGGTGGTCTGTGTGGTGATGGATGACTTCCTAACCCAAATCCCCTCTCTCTTCCGAAACCCCATCCTGTGTAGGGTCCCTGCACGCATGCGATCAGTCCATCGCAATGCGCGAAAGGGTTCCCCCTCAGGGATAGGAATCTCGTACTCCCTAAATAATAATGTGAAGACCATGCCGTAGGGTAGGGTGAGCCTAGGTCTGTCTAGTGGCTCACACATGTATCGATATATGAGTTTGGAGAAGTTGATTGGGGTGTCATGAAGCATATAGAACATGAGAGCTAGGTCTCTCTCAGATACAAAGTCAAATCTCCCGGTCTTAGGGAAGATGGACCTAGACAATATACTCAAGAGGATCCGCATCTCAATCGGTAGTGAGCTAGCGGATACCTCGTCTATGGGTGACTGGGGTGGATGCCCTAGAACGGCCGTAAGGGCCTCAACCCTGTCCTCAGGGTGTGTGGGAGCCACCCCTACTAGTGGAAGGTGGAGGATGTGGGCAATAAGATCCTCCGTAACGAACAGAGGGACACCGGCTACTGTGCCCTCGATACCCCCATCTCCCCGATGGACGGTACCGTAGAACTCTCTAATGAGCCCTGGATATGTGGGGAGATCTAAGGTGAGGAAGTACTCTAATCCCTGGGCCCTGAGTCTATCACCTATAGTGAACCCTTCCCGGGAGAGATAGTCGAAGTCGACATATCTCCCGGTGGTGACGGCCTTCCCCGCTAATGGCCTCGCGGGAACCGCCCTAGGCGGGGAACGAGCCGGAGGTTGTGGCCTCGCGGGATCGTGCCGAGCCTTGGAGCGCCGCTCGGGACCGGCCTCGGGTCGGGACCTCTTCCGGACTACGGTCTTATGCGGCATAATGACCTAAAATGGGAGGAAAACCTAATGAACGGTGAAGAACCGACGGGAAAGGCTTGGGGACGACCGGGGACGACCTAGAAAGGGAGGAAAACCCTAGGGGACGGTGAAGGGTCGACGAAAAAAGCCTTGTGGACGACCTAGGAGTCGGCTCTAGGGCTTGTGAACAGTGGCGGCTTGAGAAAGAAGTGTTTTCGAAACGACAAAGTTAGGGTTAAAAAGTCGGATCCCGACTGCGAGTCGACTCCACTGAGTCGCGAGTCGACTCGACCTCGAGTCGACTCGACCTCGAGTCGACTCCAGAATATGCGCGAGTCGACTCCCCCTCAGCTGCCATCTCTGCGAGTCGACTCCCGCAAATGCGCAAGTCGACTCTCCCTCAGGAGCCGACTCTGAAACTTACTCGAGTCGTCTCTAACTTTGGCACGCACCTAAAAATCATGCTACATTCGTGCCAAATGAGGGAAAAACACTAAAGTATGATCTGATTTGATGATCAGTGAAAAGAAACTCTATTTTAACCACAATCTAATCATCAAAATCAATGAATCTAGTGGAAACTACCACTAGGATGGATCAATCACTCCTAATCCCCTCCTAAGCACACTAAACCTCTCTTCACTTAGGGGTTTTGTAAAAATATCTGCTAATTGATCATCAGTACAAACAAATTGGAGTGTCACATCACCATTCAATACATGATCTCTTATGAAGTGATGTCTTATCTCAATGTGTTTAGTTCTTGAATGCTGAATTGGATTTTTTAGTTAGATTAATGGCACTTGTATTATCACAATTAATGGAAATTTTATCTTGTTTAATGCCATAATCTTCTAGTTGTTGTTTAATCCACAAGATTTGAGCACAACAACTCCCGGCTGCTACATATTCAGCTTCAGCAGTAGACAATGCAACCGAGTTTTGTTTCTTGCTAAACCATGAGATAAGGTTTTCTCCTAGAAATTGACAAGACCCGCTGGTACTTTTTCTATCAAGCTTACATCCAGCGAAGTCTGAATCTGTGTATCCTATTAAGTTTAGGCTAGATTCTTTAGAGTACCATAATCCTATATTCTTAGTTCCTATTAAGTATTTAAAAATTCTCTTAACTGCAACTAGATGTGATTCTTTAGGATTAGCCTGATATCTAGCACACATGCAAACGCTAAACATAATATCAGGTCTACTTGCAGTAAGATACAATAAGGATCCTATCATACCTCTATACAGTTTCTGATCTACAGATTTACCTGATTCATCTTGGTCTAATTTGCATGATGAGCTCATGGGGGTGCTGATTGACTTGTTTCCCTCCATATCAAACTTCTTGAGCATCTCCTTGATATATTTGGCTTGATTGATGAAGATGCCTTCTTCAGACTGTTTGATTTGAAGCCCGAGGAAGTAGTTCAGCTCTCCCATCATGCTCATCTCAAATTCACTCTGCATTAAATCAGCAAATTCTTCGCAGAGGCGATTGTTAGTAGCACCGAAAATGATATCATCAACATAAATCTGTACTAATAACATATCTTTGTTTTGCTTTTTCAGAAACAGTGTTGTATCTACATTTTCCCTAGAGAATTTATGTTCTAATAGGAATTTGCTAAGCCTCTCATACCATGCTCTAGGTGCTTGTTTTAAACCATAAAGTGCTTTGTTCAGTTTATATACATGATTAGGGTATTGATGATTTTCAAAACCAGGAGGTTGTTCTACATATACCTCCTCATTAATATACCCATTTAAAAATGCACTTTTTACATCCATTTGAAATAGTTTGAAGTCCTTAGAGCATGCATACGCTAATAATAATCTAATGGCCTCAAGTCTAGCTACTGGAGCAAAGGTTTCATCAAAATCTATACCTTCTTCTTGATTATAACCCTTTGCTACTAGTCTAGCCTTATTCCTTATAACAATTCCATTTTCATCAAGTTTATTTTTATAAATCCATTTAGTACCTATAATTGGATATTCAGAAGGTCTCTCTACTAGATTCCATACCTTATTTCTAGTAAATTGGTTTAATTCTTCTTGCATTGCATTTATCCAATTTACATCATTTTCGGCTTCTTCTCTATGTTTGGGCTCAAAGTGTGAGACAAAAGCTAGATAGTTATTTAAATTTCTAAGGGATGCTCTAGTCCTAACCAGTTGAGATGGATCATCTAGAATTAGTTCCTTAGGATGCCCGTGAGCATACCTCCAAGCTTTAGTTAGCCCATGATCCACAATAGCCTCTTGGCTTGATGATGCTCCTTCACTCAACTTTTGACTATCATCTTGTAATGCCATTTCATCTATCTTTTCTTCAAGAATTTCAACATCATCATCAAAATTAACTTTCTTACTAGAGGAAAAATCACTAGAGTCATCAAATACAACATGTATAGATTCTTCTATAACTAACGTTCTTTTATTAAAGACTCTATAGGCTTTACTAGTTGTAGAGTAACCTAAGAATATTCCCTCATCAGATTTAGAGTCAAATTTACCTAGATTATCTTTCCCATTATTATGAACAAAACACCTACATCCAAAAACATGAAGGTAATTGACTTTTGGTTTTCTGTTTTTCCAAAGTTCATAAGGTGTTTTCTTTATGATGGGTCTCAATAGAACTCTATTTAATATATGACAAGAGGTATTAATGGCTTCTCCCCAAAAGTACTTAGGGAGGTTACTTTCACATAACATAGTTCTAGCCATTTCCTCTAGAGTTCTATTTTTCCTCTCCACAACTCCATTTTGTTGTGGTGTCCTAGGTGCAGAAAAATTATGGGTTATCCCCTTTTTACTACAAAACTCATCAAATGACAGATTTTCGAATTCGGTACCATGGTCACTTCTAATAGCTATTACAGAGGTATCTCTAGCATTGGTTACTTCTTTATGGAATTTCTTAAAAACAGAAAATGCTTGATCCTTATGTGCTAGGAACATGACCCATGTGTACCTAAAATAATCATCTACAATAACTAGACCATATTTATTTCCACCTAGGCTTGTTGTTCTAGTTGGTCCGAATAGGTCCATGTGTAATAATTCTAGAGGCCTAGAGGTAGAGACACATTTTATGGATTTAAATGAGTTCCTAGATTGTTTGCCAAATTGACATGCTTCACATATTTTGTTCTTTTCAAATTTTAATTTTGGCAAACCTATCACGGAATCTCTTTTAACTAGTTTAGTTATTGTGTCCATGCTTGCATGACCTAACTTGCGGTGCCATAACCAACTAGCATCATTATCTTTAGTTTCATTAACAACTAAACATTGGTTATGTTTTGCAAGATCTTCAAGGTCTACAACATATACATTTCCACGTCTAATTCCTTTAAAAACTAAACTATTGTCATTAGGGTTTGTTATAATGCATAGTGATGGTTTAAACATAACATCATACCCTTTATCACATAGTTGACTAATGCTTAATAAGTTATGCTTTAGACCATCAACATATCTAACATTATCAATAAAAGTAGAAGGGGTGATTTGAACTTTACCAATACCAATGATGTGACCTTGGTTGTTGTCTCCAAAAGTCACAGCACCTCCCTTCTTAGCTTCAAGGGTGAAAAATTGATCCTTGTCATCCGTCATGTGCCTTGAGCAGCCACTATCCAAATACCAGCAGTTTTTGTTGACCTTGGCTGCAAGACACTCTTACACAAGTAGATTATATAATTTTAGGTACCCAAGTTTTCTTGGGTCCTTCATGGTTAGTCATGTTGGTTCCTTTTGGAACCCATATCCTTTTAATTTTCCTTTTTGTTTTACCTTTCCTAAAATTACACACATTTGCTTTATGACCTATAGTTCCACAACAAAAGCAGGTTATTTTCTTAGTTTTACTTTTCCCAGCTTTAACAAAGAAGTTACTAAGAAGTTTTTGTTTATTTCTTGGTTTATACCCTAAACCCGCTTTATTAAATACTGCTCGTTGACTATTGAGTATCATATTTAACTTTTCAGAACTACATGTAAATTTTTCAACCAAAGGTTTGTATTTGTTAAGTTCTTTGGTTAGTGTTTGATTTTCTGCCTTTAGATCATTTAGTTCTTTTGTGAGATCTTTGTTTAAGATTTGTTTATGGTTTTTAAGTTCTGAAAGTTCCTTAGTTAGTTTTTCATTATCCTTAGTTAAGGTATTAGTCTTTTGAGTTAAAAGTTGGTTGCTTGTCTTAAGGTCTATATTTTCTTTGGTGATTAAATCCTTATCCTTAACTAATGAATCATACTTACGGATATAAGTTTGGTTAGTTACTTTTAATTCTCTGTTTTTAACATTTATAGCCTTATATTCAATCATTAGTTCATTAAAAGCATCGTAAAGCTCATCAAAAGTAAAATCTAAAGACGATTCGAGCGTTACCTCAATTCCATTGGCCATGAAGCAGAAATTGGCCTTTTCCTCTTGTTCCTCATCCGATGAAGAGGATGATGAGTCCGAGTCGGATAGTGTCGTGACAAGAGCCTTCTTCTTCTTGTACTTGCTCCTCTTCTTCAGTAAAGGGCACTCAGCTCTTATGTGACCCGACTTCTTGCATTCGTAACACCCAATCCCCTCATTTTCCCTTTCCTTACCTTTGTCCTTGCGGTAGGAATTTGAGGGGCCTCTCCTTTGATGATAGGACTTCTTGTGGTTGATGAATTTTCTGAATTTGCGCACAAGAAGTGCCTCACCATCATCTTCCTCATGTTCTTCTTCTTCACTGCTGCTACTGCAAGATAAGTCCTTGTTAGATGAAGTAGATTTTAGAGCTATTACCTTTTTCTTATGGAAGGACTCTTCCTCGTTGTGTTGTTTCATGGTTAGCTCGTGCGTCATTAGGGATCCAAGAAGCTCCTCAAGTGGTAACTTGTTCAAGTCCTTGGCTTCTTGGATTGCCGTCACTTTAGCTTCCCATGACCTTGGTAGACACCGAAGGATTTTCCTGACAAGCTCACTGTTAGTATAGTTCTTGCCAAGGCTTTTTAGGCCATTGACAATATCAGTAAACCTAGTGAACATGCATGTGATTGTTTCATTAGAATCCATTTTAAATAGTTCATATTTATGAACCAAAATATTTATTTTGGATTTTTTGACTTGATTCGTGCCCTCATGGGTCACTTCAAGTCTGTCCCAAATCTCTTTTGCAGAATTGCAAGTTGAGACCCTATTGAATTCATTTCTATCTAAGGCACAATAAAGCATATTCATAGCTTTAGAATTTAGTTGTGCCTTTCTCATGTCATGTTCATCCCAATCCTTTTCTAGTTTGGGTACCGTGACACCTTCTACATATATGGATGGGATGTATGGGCCATTTACTATAATGGTCCACATCTCATAGTCTTGGGCTTGGATGAATATTCTCATCCTAGCCTTCCAATATGAGTAGTCGGATCCATTAAAGAATGGGGGTCTTTGGGTGGACTGACCCTCAATGTGAGAAGATCCAAATGAAATTGTCATTTCGATCTTTTACTCTTGGGGTGGAAGAGTTTAGGCTCTGATACCACTTGTTGCCCAGATAGACAACCCAAGAGGGGGGGTGAATTGGGTTTTAAAATAATTTAGCTATTTAAAACGTTGTGAAGGACTAATTAAAACTATTGCAAGTTGTTTAATTAAATGCTATGTGCTGTGAGTGATATGAGAGGAAGAAGAAGAGAGACAATCAATCACAAACACCAAGTTTTATAGTGGTTCGGAGCTAACCCTTGCTCCTACGTCCACTCCCCAAGTCTCACTTGGGAATTCACTATAACCCCCTTGGATTACAGCCGGTTGTTTTCCAAGCTCACAACCAAACTTGTTGTTTTACGAGCTCACAACGAACTCGGTCGATTTTCCCAGGCTCACCGACTAGAACCACCCCGATTGTTTTTCCGGGATCACAATCGAACCCTTACACACGTTGGTTTTACACTCGGCTCACCAACCAACCTCAATACCCTTGATTCAATCCTCCGATTGAACCAAGCAGATACAAGTTGTAAATAAAATAGACAAACAGAAAACTAAGCTTCTCAAAAGCAGATGGAAAACAATATAATCTGAAAAGAGTTTAGACGCCCTCAAACGCTTTTAAGTTGGAGAAGAGGAATGGCTTCTTAAACTTCGGGTCTCCTCTTGAATGTGTAGTCGACTTGAATGCAGGAGGAAGATTCTTTAATTGCTGGGAAGATGTAGGTGGATGCAGTTAATGCAGCTCTTCCCACTTGTTTCATTGAAGAACAGGTTGCAGAGATTGAATGCTTGAATACTTGGAGTGGAATGGTTGTTCTCTACTTTGCTACAGTCTTCTGTGGCTATTTAAACCAACCCCCACGGAAACTAGCCGTTAGACACCTTTTTCTGCCCGTTCTGCACACTCTGCACAGCCTGACAATGTGTCCGTTGGTGGGTTGGAGTCGACTCGCGCGATCAGGAGTCGACTCGTCTGTAGCGGGAGTCGACTCATACTTTTCCGGAGTCGACTCGGCAACTGTTCCAGATTTGAATTAAAGTTGCCTTCGTGACTGGGAGTCGACTCGTCTTGACCCAGAGTCGACTCGCCAACTTCTGGAGCTGACTTGGCTTTCTCGGAGTCGGCTCATCCCATGGAGTCCGTGGATTTATTTTTGAATTTGGTCCACTCGAGTCGACTCGTCAATCCTGGGAGTCGACTCGGCGCTCAGAGCCCGAACTCCCTATCTTCTGTCTTTTTGGCTCGTCCAGTCTTGGAGTCGACTCGAACTTCCTCGGAGTCGACTCGGCTCTCAGTTTCCGAAACTTGGTCTTCTGCCTTTTTGATGTGAAGCTGCCTTGGAGTCGACTCTAGCTGTCTGGGAGTCGACTCGAATCTCAGAGGCAGTAACTTGGTCTTCTGTCTTCTTTGTGGTCGCGGAGTCTCGGAGTCGACTCGCGTATTGCGGGAGTCGACTCGAATCTCAGAGTCCGAAAAATGCTTTCTGTCTTTTTCCTTGTGTTCCTCTGAGAGTCGACTCTCACTTTCTGTGGAGTCGACTTGCCAACCATCGGAGTCGACTCGCGTTCCACTGGAGTCGACTCGAATCTCAGACCCGAAAACTGCTCTCTGACTTTTCTGCCTGTGGCTCCTTGGAGTCGACTCATACTTCTCCGGAGTCGACTCGGTAAACATTGGAGTCGACTCGCGCACTTCGGGAGTCGACTCGCTGACAGGTTTTGAATTGAAGCTTTCTGTTCGTCTGTCTGTTCTCAGTCGGAGTCGACTCGTACCGATCCGGAGTCGACTCGAGCCCGTGCCAGTGAACTTGATACGCTTGGAGTCGACTCGTGATACTCTGGAGTCGACTCGAGTCTCAGACTTTGGTTCAAGCTGACTTCTTAACTTATCCAAAATACTATGAACCAAGTCTAGAGACACTTAGAGAAGATTTTCACTGAAAACACTTAATTGAATTCATTAGTAAACAAGAAATATACTCAAATGCTTTGAGCTCATCAAAATCAAATAGGGTTTTAATCAATCACTCCACACTAACAACACTATCATAGAAGCCAGAGATGCAACATATTTTGAAGACATCTTTCTACTTAGGACTAGAGTAAATAATGGTATAGCTAGCAGCTCTAGTAGAATAAGGACAAGAGAAACAGAAGTAGAAGCAGAACCTAGGAGGAGTAAGAGATCCATGGTAGAGAAAACTTTTGGAGATGACCTTTATACCTTTCTTATAAAGGACTCTCCAACTACTTTTGAGGATGCAAAGAAATTCTTGGATTCACCTTTTTGAAAAAAAACCTGTGGACAATGAGATACAGTCAATTATCCAAAATAATATTTGGGAATTGACTGATCTTCCTTCTGGCTGTAAAACTATAGGGTGCAAATGGATCTTTAAGAAGAAACTTAGGACTGATGGCTCTATAGATAAATTTAAGGGTAGATTAGTTGCCAAGAATTTTACTCGGAGACCTGAGGTAGATTTCTTTGATGTCTATGGACCTGTAGCTAGGATTACTACTATTAGGGTCTTTATAGCATTAGCATCCATCCATAGATTAGTGATTCATCAGATGGATGTGAAAACAACTTTTCTAAATGGAGACTTAAATGAATAAATTTATATGGAACAGCCAGAGGAATTTATAATCCGAGGCCAAGAAAAGAAAATTTGCATATTAGTCAGATTTCTCTATAGTCTTAAACAAGCACCCAAACAATGGTAATTGAAATTTGATGAAATTATACTGACATTTGGATTTAAAATCAATAGTACATACGAATATGTATACCATAAGAGAGTTGGAAATAAATTTGTGATCTTGTGCCTCTATATAGATGATATACTGATCTTTCGGACAGATCTTTAGATAGTTGATGAAGTAAAGCAATTTTTATATCATAAGTTTGATATGAAAGACTTGAGACAAGCTGACTTAATTTTAAATGCTAAAATAATTAAAAATGCAAATAGAATTGAGTTATCCCAAAGTCATTATGTTGACAAGATTCTCAATAAATTTAATTATACCCATTGTCAGCCTGTCTTTACTCCCTTTGATCCCTCTACACACCTTAAGAAGAACTTAGGAATTTCTATCCTTCAAAGTCTATATGCTCAAATTATAGGCTCACTAGAATTTCTTTCAAACTACACCAAGCCAGATATAGCATATGCTGTAAATAGACTTAGTAGATATACTATTAATCCAAATAGAGATTACTGGACAACATTAGAGAGGATTCTTAGATATCTTAAGGGTACCAAGTCCTATAGTTTGCACTTTAGTGGGTTTCCTGTTGTTCTAAAAGGCTATAATGATACCAACTAGATCAACGATACCTTAAATGTTAAATCTACTACAGGATATATCTTTTTTCTAAGAGGTGCTGCTGTATCTTGAAAATCCACCAAACAAACCTTGATATTTTGGAGTACCATGGAGTCTGAGCTAATTGCTTTAGACACTACTAGCACTGAGGTTGAGTTGTTCAGAGATCTAATTATAGACTTTTCTGTAAATGAGTCATCTTTACCACCTGTCCCTTTACATTGTGACTATAAATCTGCAATAAATAAGTGCTACCAAGAAAATGCCAATATAAAAATGAACAGGTACTTAAAAGTGCGTCATAAATCATTAAGATATAAATTAAAAAATAACATTATAACTTTGAATTTTGTAAAATCTGAAAATAATTTGGTTGATCAGCTTACAAAAGTTTTGTTTAGAACAGTAGTTGTAGAGTCGTCGAGAGGGATGGGGCTTGCCCATAAAGACATATCACTACGGTAGAATCCGACCTTAAAAGGTTCAATAGGTAGAAACAAACCGGAGTGTGACTAAGAAGAGCACTATTTTATATTTTCCTAATCCCTATGGCACTAGTACTCATAAAAGCAAGCGGTAGGATGAGTTTGCTTGTATAACTCTTAATGAGTCCGGGATCCAAGAGGCATGAGCTTTCTTGCTAGCTTACTTATTACGACTCATCTATATGCATAGTCGTGAGGTCGCGATTATGAAAAATGGGCGACTCCCTAAAAAGTGCATGAAAAATACCTATGCATGGCCATATTAGCGCAACCCGCTTAAACCCGGATCGGGCTATATTATGCGTGCTGTTGATTTAATTTGAGTCATGAACTGAAGTTCATGGTTAAGACCACCTTAACTCCACAAATGTAATCAATTATCATTAAGTGAATGTTCAAATCGAAAGATACCTATACTTATTACATAATATAAGATATCCAGCAATTTTTTTTATTTTAAAATTATTTAAAAATTAATTTTTGTGGCAGATTGTTGGAAAAATTAAATGCGCGCGCGAGTGCGCGCGCGCTCGCACCCTCCGCGGGATGACCACGGGCGCGTCCGTGCCTTGCGCAAACGCGTCTGCAAAAATGTCCCTAAAATGCCTCTGCTTTCTTTTTTGGGCCAACGAGACGTTGGCCCAAGAACTCTATAAATACTCCTCTTTTTTCTCCTATTCGGACATGAAAAAATTAGGAGAAAAATTTTAAAAAATTTCTGAGAAAAAGTTCTTCCTCCTTTTAGCCACTTTCTGATTTTTATTTTTGCGCCTTTATTCAACAAAGTTCTTTTCTTCTTTTTATTTCTTTCTTTATTGGATCTTCAATTACTATCGGGTTCGTTTTGGCTTCTTCCAAGACGTACTGAAGAAGAAGTTTTAGAGTCATCGTATCTTTGAGAAGGATTGCTGAAAGACCCATACATGGGGGCAAATACTTCTTTGGAATAGCATCTACGCGCTTCGACCTACCTTCATTCAGGCTATTTTCTTTTACCTTTATTTCAAATTAAATATTAATAGATCAGTAGCATTTACGAGTTATGATTTAAATTTATTACATGTTCTATAGAATAGATTTATTTTGTGCTAACATAAAATTTTTTTGATTCTAATATATATATATATATATATATATATATATAATTTTTTTAAGATTATTTTATTAATTGTAATTATAGTTTTATTTGCTTATTTAGGTGATATATTACAGTTCTTGGGCTATGCAAACTTCTCAAATGGACTCTAGGAGACACCTCTTCTTCTCCTCATCTTATATATGCACTTTGTTTATAAATAAGTGCAATTTTTCTAATGGATCCCTCTACAGCATCCAATCAACCGAGTATAGGTGAATTTGAACTCAAGTTTATTGAGTACAACATTCCCATGACTTTGCCAACTAGACTAGTTGGCAAACAATATACAACTTTATATTTATTCTAGAAAAAAGAAGTATACTAAAGTATGCGAGGCGCATACTTATCAGATATACTCCAGAAAAAAATTAATGCGTGCAAGTATATCCATCTATTTCTCCTCCTTTGACAAACAGTCTTCATATCATGCCCTAAATTCTCACCACATTATTACCACATAATGGCAACTGACATTCTTTATAGCACCACTTAGAAATGGAAATATAGGAGAGATGCATATTGCTGCATCAACTTTTTTTGTGGGAGATTTGCGTTGTTGTAAGGCACATAAAAGCATCTTCTAAGAAAGCACATCAGGCTATCATCTTCCAATGAGAAGAAAGTCATTCACTGGATCCATCGTTTGCTTCAACCAGCTTCATCCATTAGCAAAATACTATTTTCTAATTTTTACTCCAGTGATCTTACCAACGAAAACACTTTACATTGTATCCTTTCAAAAAATAATCTCACCAAAAAATAATGATTCCAACTCTAACAAGCAAACAATCTTCATCAGAATGCATGATTTGAGATATTTCATTAATAGGGCATCCACGAAAGCCTATCTGTTCAAGCTAACTTCGTGATCTGAATCATATGATGGATATAGCATTTGTAGAAATGGATACACAAACATCATGCTACATCCTAGAAATACTTTTTTAATTACTTAAATAAATAAAATAAAGGTATCTATTCTACCAAGAAATATCTCAGTTCAAGAGCAAGCAAGATAAGTAATTTCCACTGAAGATATCTATTACAATGTAAATTTGATTAATTTCAGAAATATAAGGCAGTATAAATTTGTAGACTTGGATGTTTTTGGTCCTACATGATGCTATATAGCAAAAGATCTATAAAAGATACCATCAAATTTATAAAACTCCACTAAATATAATTCATTATAGCAAGACATAAAAAAAAGAGAGTCAAGAAATAGTTAATCTACAATATTGGACCAATTTACAAATTGGTATATGTTATATATACTGGTATGTTCAAATGAATCATTCTTGTCGTCCAGCCATGGTATATCTTACATTGTGAAAAGCAGGTATCAGCTGGTAGTTTCTCCTGTCGCAACTATTACTGGAAACAAACCTCAACTGACTGTTGCCGCGTCATTGAGCCCAGCGGCTCACTCTCCTTCGAGAAAGAAAACGAGAAGGAGGAACGGAGACTTGTAATTTACATGAAGATTAGTACCGACAAAGTGAACTTCAAGCAAAAGGATGAGTGTCAGCAGGTTACCAGCTTGACGGGGCTATAGCCAAAAATATAGCATTGCCTGTTAATCAAATAAACCATGTCAAAGGAACCTGTTGATGCCAATGACGAAAAAGCAATGAGCAATCTACGGTTGCAACAGTTACACTCATTATAAACAGATAAAAGGTCTACAACATAACTGATCATTGCTAAACTGCTTAAAGTAAGCAAATTTGTGTCGAGAAAGGGACATAAGCCTGTATTATTTGTTTAAGTTTTTAAATATGGTGATAATGAATTATAATCAGCTGGTAATAACAAGCAATTTCATAAAAGTAATGAGGGGCAAAGAGACTAATTTAAGAAATTTTAATAGAATAGTATAGTCATGATAACTATTGCTGAACCCAGGATCAAGAATGGACAAAATGGACAGAGGTTAAGGTGAATTAAACTAAAATCAAACTGACAATAACTCGAGATAAGGAAGGCCTTTTAAAGACCTCGAGAAGCCCTGTAGATTCAACCCAGGAAAGTTGTGGTTCATAAACTATCATTAATAAACTATGAATTTATTCGTATCCATTAACTTAGATTGGTACAAACTCTCAGCTCATATATGAACATGTTCTGCCAATCATGACATCCTAAAAAGCGAAACATGATACCATGAGTTAAACATGCAAACAGAATATAATTCTCAAAAACATGGAAACAGGACATACCTCCATAAGATGCACTAATGAAGGCTCATCCTGTTGAGGGAACTTCTTAGACTTTGAGTTTATTTCTGATTGTATTGTGTCAAGCTGCTCGCCCATCCCTCTCAACAACCTCCACAGTTCTTTGTTTCTCTGAAAGTCTTCCTGCTTAATACTCCTTACATCATCCTCAACCTGCTGCATCTGCTTCTTCAGCAGTTCAATATCCACTTGAGATGAAACAATCTCACTCCTAGAGTCTGCACAAATCAAATGATAATTCATAAAAGCCTCCTTCTGTTGTTCAGGAAATTTGTTTTCATGGAAAGTACATGCTTCCTTTAACAAGTCCTTGTCTTCTGACAAGAAGTTCACAGCTTCTTGTGGCATTGATTTAGGCATTCTGGTAGTTTGCTTGGGTTCCAAGGTAGATTCTTGTAGTTCTTTGTGATTGCAGCTGTTGCTACTTTCAGGAACTTCATGTATGTCTTGCAGATTGAAAGAATTTATTGTGAGACCATTTGCTTCCGATTCCAAATAAAAACTGCTAAGGTGGTCACAGTGGGATATTTTATCTGCATCTTTCATTTGAGATGATAAAGACAAGGCATCTTTACCCTTTAATTTAATCCCTGATATTGACTTGTACAATGTCTCACCGCTCCCCTCCAAGTACCATGAACATCTGGACTCCTCTCCCAGACTCATGGGATCTGTGGTCGAGGTTATTTGAAATTCATCATTTGCAGATACTGGTTCTTTCTCTTTTAGTTTTCTGCTCGTTTCTGCTGGCTCCCATGTAGACTCCTTAAAGAACTCTTGCAATTTGTGCTTATTATCACTGAGCTGCTTCACGCAGTCATCACTTCCCCAACAAATTGATTGTCCAGTAGGAAATAAAGAATTATCTTTATCAGCAATATCAATTCCAGTGCACAACTCTTCCGATCGAATGGCAGGCAAAGAGATGTTCCTTTTAGCAGTACAGTGAAAGCACGCCTTGTCCAAAAGCGAAGTACTTCTTTTCAAACATGGATAGCCAAATGTTTCCATTTCTCCAGCATCAGGGTTCTTGACACCAATACCTGCTAACTTGCGCCTATAAGCATTAATTTGATATTTGAGGGATGCAATCTCTATTTCTTTCTGAAATATGACTTCTCTGAGAATTTCCAAAGACTCTTCAGCATGCTGTAGCTTCTCCTCAGCCATTCTTTTGTATTGGCATGCTTCCATTTTATCTGCAGCCTTCTCTGCCTGAAGACGCAAAATCATGGACAGAGCTTCATTGGCTCCAGATGTTGAAGCTTTCCTTTCCTCCTCCAGCTCAGTGTAAAGCTCTTTTAAAGCAAGAGACTGGTTGTAGAGAGATTCCCTTAGAGCAGCGACCTCACGTTTAGCCATAGCCAGAAATGATCCAGATTCAACCAACCACCTTATAGGAAATAATAATGTCTTCTAATCTGTATCCGAACCGTGTAATGATATTCTTAGACTCACAAAACAGACACTAACCATCTATAAATAATTCCAAGCAATCTAATTTCCAAACACCCAAACAGAAACCACATAGATTTACATCTATCTCCTATGGATAAATAATGCGAAAGATCATAGGCAAAAGCTAATGAGAGAACAAACTATCAATCCAAGCTAAATACCACTTTGGCTAGCAACTCTATGCATTTGTTATGATGCGAATGAGAAAAATCTTCCCTGAGAACAACACTTGTCATTTTGTGGCTTTTCATATCTTATTCCATCCAAAGGTCAGTAAAAAGAAAGGAAAAAAATCAACCAGAAACTCAATTTAACAGGTGGATTTCAAGGTAGCATATGGCAGGAGCATATGATGAGAATGATGGTGAAAATATCTTCGTATCAATAACTACAAAGATTTAGTAGTTAGCTACCTCTACAGAAAAAAAAAAATATATCTATATATGTACTATGATTAAATCAGACAGAAAGTATGTGAAGAAACTTTTAATTGAGCAAAAAATAAAAATTAGTTCACAAGCACTAGAAGCCAAATCCCAATTCCAAGCGTAAAAATTTTTACGTGCCGTATCATGAATAGAGCCATCTTGCCGACGTGCGACTTCGAACTTAGATAAGAGCGGAGAAGACAGAAGATTACAACTTAGAAAACGATTTTTTTCGAAAAAGAAAATTAATCCGATCTACATAGATAGATAGGCCAACAAACAGCATCGAGATAGAGACAAAATAAGGTCAAAAAGAAAGAGAAGCACCGATTCACCTGATCCCGGCACTATAAAATGGTCCCAGGGCCAAAAACCTGAAAGATTATGGTGCCAAAAATCATATTTGTTCTCCCAGAAACTCTACAGTCGCCAAAGTAACTGATTAGACCCAACGACTCAAGAAGAGGATGATGAATTGAACAACGATATAGGCCTGCATCCAAGAAAATCAATCAGATCCGAGATCCTAAAGTTCTCTGGATTGCTTAAAAATGAAATCTTTCCCAAAGAGTAAAATCGCAGAGATAAAATTAAACAACTTAGAGAATCCACCCATTCCCGCAGATCAGAATGCTTCTTCCCCGAGGATTTTTTTTCCTCAACAAGATATAGAAGGGGGGGAAGAGAAGATAAATACCTATTCCGTGGAGTCTCGAAGAAACCAAGCTCAGAACCTTGAGAGATCTCACGTGAAGCGAACCTTTCCCTCTTTCAGGATTACAAATCCGCTGCCAAAAAGTGCATTTAATGGTATTCGGGAGCGATGCAACCAAAAAAAAAAAGTATTAGAGGGTGCATTTATCAACGGCCATTTTTGGATAGAAATCGATGTGGCCACCGGAGGCGCGGGTTAGATCCAATGTCCAGTAGAAAATTTATTTCCATGGACTCCTTGACTACGATACACGAGAGACATCAAGAGTCCCACAAATTAAACCGAATCTCAAAGTCATGATGGCATATCTGAGGCCTACGATGGAACAAAGTATCCACCGGACACTAGGCACTGCTGGGGAAGCGCGGCAGGCCGCCCAACACGGCCGTCCCACGCTGCAACGCGCCTCCGGGCCTGGAATGAAATCATGATGGACCCCACAAACGAACCCGACGCATGATGTGCAAATGGACCAATAAATTTGCCCTTGTGATTTTGGTTAAAAATCATATGCATTGAACCTATTGCTTAAAAAACAAAGAAAACAAAATAAGGAGAGTCATCCAATAAACAATTCCTTCTCAATTTTTTTTAAAAATAATTAATATATATATATATATATATATATATATATATATATATATATATATATATATATATATATATATATATATATATATATATATATATATATATATATATATATATATACTATATAGCTAAGCTATTTATTGAGATTCTGACATCATTAATTGAGAAAAAAAAAATTCTTGTATTCGAAAGGATGATTTATTTTTCTTTTTTCACAAAACCACCATTGGATCACCTACCATATAAATTTCAAAGCGTTCCGCACTTAATGATTTGTCTACTAGCATAGATCTCGAAGCAAGCGATCAATAAAAGTAAAAAGAATAAACTTTCTCCTTCATGCATGATTGCCTCGACCTTGAGTTATTTCTTCCACCCATCCACCCTCTAGTGCCGTGCCTTCAACAAGACCGAGGCCTCCAATGACGATGAGATCTATGCTGCGAGCAAGTCCATTAGTTAGACCAAGGGCATTACTTCTCTATTCCGGGGGTGCCTTAGTCCGGCAAAGTTGAGGGCCGAGGGTACCATGCCAGCAAAGCTAAGACAATCATATTCCACTACAAGAAAAATAAGCTTTGGCGACGCTTTTTAAGCCTTTTACCGACGTTTATAAGCATCGGTAATTTTCCTTCCGACGCTTTCAAAAGCGTCATCAAAGCATTGGCTATTCCAGAGTGAAAAAAAAATGCCGACACTTTTAAAAAATTTCGCTAAAGAGTGGTTTTTAGCGACGATTTTAAGCGTCGCTAAAAGTCTCTTTCAAAGCTTCAACTTCTAACTTTTTTTGTTTTTAGTTAGCAACACTTTGTTTTTAGAATTCTAAAGGCACATTGCCTCTGTTCTGAGGGTATCATGCCTTTGTTCCAAGGGTGCTTCAATCAAGTGAGCCCGCGGTCTAAGGCCAAGGGTTAAGGACACCACGTTGGCATGGCCGAGGAAACTACGCCTCTATTCCTCTATTCCGGTGAGGCCAAGGGCCAACGGGCGTGGGCACCACACCTCTACTCTTCTATTTCATTGTTCGGGCGAGGTTGGAGGGCACGATATGTAGCCGACGTTGACGCCTCAGTCCGTCGAGTCCAATCCACTTGCCGCCTCCCAAGTGAGCTTTATAACCTTGATTATACCAACATCTCAATCATGATTGTTTCCTCCTTCGTCCCTCTTCTCCTACACCTTTCTCTACAACGCCCTCGCTCCCTTCGTCTATATCTCCACCATCACTACCCTTGGCCCTTTTGTCGTTGTGTTTATAAGTGCCACGTTGACCAATTTGGGCAAAGACAAAATAAATGAAAGTCATGTGAAGCATGGTCATGATAAATCCCACCAAATATGAAAGCATATGCCGACAAAGAAGGATTTGGCTATGATGTTGGCAAGCCAAAAGACGAAGTTAGCCATGATTGACTACAGTACAAGGCAGGTTAATCCGTCTTAAAAGTATTCTAAAAACGACAGTACTATAAGATACCTAAAGTGAGGCGACCAATGTAAAGCTATGTCGAGATAGGCTGAAGGAAAGTTAATGATAGGCTGGGGCTGATAAAATATGAGTATCGGTGTGGCAATTAATATGAAATGGATTCTAATAATCCTATGGTAGTAAAAAAGGCAACAAGCATCAACCATCACTATGAGTGGAGGACATAGATTGCAATCACCAAATTAAATATTTATTTTATTTTAGTATATATAAGTGAAATTATACTCTATAAAGAATCTCTACGATAATCAATCCAATGCATATTTTATTTTTTTTAGTTTTACCATACTAGTAGTTTTACCTTATGAGTAGCTACACATTAGATTGCTACAATAGCTCAGTACTGCATCTTTATCGCAACTCAGCGCTACATCCCTATTATATCCCAATGCTAAATTTGTATCCAATCTATCTCCTTCGAATGATGGTGTGGCAATGGTAAAAGTCCTTAAAGGTCAAAGCATCTGGATCCATATTACTTATTATCCTTCCTTCAATCCCCATCATCATTTTTTCGATTGATCAAATACCGGTGGCAAGCTTGCACATGCCAACTTCGTTGCCGTTAGGACTTGACGCCTTTCCCGACCAACCAAGTTCTCTAAGATCTCTAATTAAAAATATTTCTTTTAATGAAAAATTGATAAGGAGCAGCAGAACTTTGAGCTTTCTTAGTGGGCAGCGGTCATTGGCTGGTTGAAGAATTGCAGTAACCAAGAAGGCACTTAGCATCCATCCCTCTTTCATGTGAGGTATCTCGTGCAATAAAACCATATATCTATTTTTTCTCATTTCTACCATGAGGCTAATTAGGCTGCCAACTAGATGTCCAATTTTATAGCCTAAGACAGTGGGGCGAATAGTTGTAGGAAAAATGTACCTAAAGAGTTAGTAGATAAAGTCAGGACGGATGACAAGGGAGTCTTGTATTTTTGAAGAGTGTAAACTTTCACTTAAATATTCGAAAAAAGAAAGTTTTAGATTAGTTCCTCAAAAAATTTCATATATATACAATATTAGTCTTTATGTTTTCATGTTTATGTAAAAATTCTTATAAAGTTCTCGGTTTGTGAATCACTCATTCCTCTAGTTTTCATTAATAAAACCCTAGATAAGGTTAAAAAGGTTATATAATGACAAATATTGCTTTGGATTTAACTGCAGATGAGGCTTGGGACTCGATCGTTTCTTGCTTATTTTGCTTGCTTTTCGCTTGGGGCTTGGCTACTAGAAGACCAAGATGGGCTCAAATTCAGGAATCGATCCAGTATGAGAATTAGGGGCAATTTTTCTAGAAATACAAAAGTAATACCCTTAGAACAATATGAGCAGAATATTCAATTATTATGCACTTAATCTATGCTGAGGGACATATATGTAAGCAAGAAGTTACAAGATTTCAAGCATTAAAACGTGAATATTAAAAAGACAAGAATTAATATGCAAATATAGAAGATCTTGGGTTAAAACTTTTAAAAGAAAAAAGATGGATGATTAATGTCTTATCTTAAAATTACACCATCTTTTTTCCTTTCATGAGAAAATCTAGGCAAAAAAGAATATGACAATATCAAGCCTTTGTGACATTCCAAGTCTTCAACCTGGACCATCTCAATTTGCTCAAAAGTTCTTAATTATAACGTGGAAGTATTTTACATGAGTTCCTTGATGGCATGGAGCAGTGAATTCTCTACAGTCTAAGTTATAAGAAATTTTGCATGCACATGGTTATTTTTAGTTGTCATTTGATGTCTTGATCTTGTGCAACTAGGTGAAAAACTAATATCTTATGAGATTAACCATTTTATCCTTTTTCGAATGTATCTACATCTGAGAAAAAAAATGTGCAAAAATATATAGTTCATTTCGAGAAAAGATCACTGTACATTCAAATTTGCTTGCCATTTAAAATTATATATTTTTATTTTGTGAATAGCGTATTCAATAAGAACAACATTGCTTTCCCATTGCCATCCACTACTTTTCATTATAACATCTAAAGATGACCAATTTAGTGGTCAAAAAATAATGATTATAATCAAGAACAACAATTTGGGATGGGTTTACATAGTGGTCCAATAGCTAACTAGCAAAGCATTCCCAGTCTTTTACAACTACATGGCTAAAGAAATTTCTATAGCAATCCCAGAGCACCACTTTTGTACGATAGAGTAGAACTGGAACTGATATTCCTCGAAATTGATATCTACTAACGAGGCAAATCGACCAATGAAAGCTCACCACCTTGTGCGGACTAACCATTCAAAGCTTGCTATATGACTGACCCAAAAAACATGCAGAAAGTAGTCTGCATTTTACACTCTCCCCCAACTGGCAACAATTTGATCGTGATCAATAACTGTTTTCTAACAAACACAACACTCGAGCAAATCCCCACGACCGACAAGAGCGGGCGTGATTTACGGGCAAGCATATATTATTTGTTATCATATCAATCAATGTATAGCCTTGAGCTACTCGGCGGTAGGCTCCAACCCTGAGCTACTTGGCGGCGGGCTCCAGCCCTCGCCTATATATTGTATTCTCCAAAGCCCTTCAGGTAAGTTTGCTTTTGACTCTCTTACGCTGCCTCTCTATTTCTCTCAGACCTTTTTCTATTCCTTGAGAGTCATGTCTAACTTAGGTATTGGAGGATCCCCATTGGCCATGCTCCGATGCATAGACTTTTTTGTTTTTACTATTTTAGGTCGGAGCTAGCATCTGTTAGCTAAAGTCGCTCCTCCACCATCCAACACCAGCTCATAAGTGCTTGACATTGGGATCATTGCCAATTCAGCACAGTGGCCACCGGACCAGCGATAAGGAGGCGTGCAACAATTCCATCCAATCTCTTTGATCCAGATGGTAGACGAGCCGAGATCCCCAGCAAGCCTATTAACTTAGCCCTTGGGTCAAATTTATTCCTAGCGACAATAAGAACTCAACATAACTGAAGTATAGAAATGAAGCTATCAATAAATCTTCTTTCATATGTATGCTCTATTTGAATATTACTGATAATTTGCAGTCTTATTTGGAAATGCAGGGTAGATGCAAATGTAATTGGAGAATTGTAAATGGAACTATTAGTTATTCTTCATTTCACATGTTCTATATAGATACTGTAAACAAGCTGCAGTCTATATGGAAATATTAGTGGAACTATTAACTCAAGAAATAACATTTAGTAATTCTTCGTTCCATATGCTACATATAATTTAGTATGTGAAACAAAATCATACTTATCATTTTTAATCGGGTCTCTAAATGAACTTTGTAAATAGAAGTTTAGTCGAAATCCTCTAGCAAGTACAACCAGCAATTTTGACTTTCATACTTCCATCATTTGCAATCCATATGTAAAACAAAGAATATAGATCTAAATATAATTAAAATACCAGTGAGAAAGTTGTTACTAATTGGATTACCATTATCTAACGCCCCTCGTTTTCTTTCCTAGCTCACCAATCCCCGGTGACGGTCAAAAATTGATGTGATGCATGGGATTCCTTCGTACACGTCATGGTTCCACACACACGCGCGCGCGCGCGCGCGCACACACACGTATTTATATGTATATGTATGTATATATATATGTACGTATACAAACATACATACATACATACATACATATACATCCTCAGAGCACAAATCCCTCGTTGGAGTACAAAATTATTCAGGTTTACCGATCTTGACGACGCCCGTCTCTCGTCTCTTCCAAGCTTCCTCCCCGATCTCCATCGCGGCCTCTCTCCTATCTATCCCATCTTATCGCGAACCCAAGACCTAGGTTTCCATCTCCTCTCTCCTATCTATCCCATCTTATCGCGAACCCAAGACCTAGGTTTCCATCTCCTCTCTCCTATCTATCCCATCAGATCTGGAAGCCAAGACCTAGAGTTCCATCTCCTCCAAGCTTACGGGTTCTCCGATCGCTCTAAGGTCTCTCTCTCTCTCTCCCAGCCTCGTTTCGATTTCTTTCATCTTTTCCCTTTAATTTTTGCCAATGGTTGTTGGGAAATTATGTTATTTTGGCGTGCAGAAAGTCTTCCATCTACTTGCATTTGTTGTGGATTACATTTTTTTTTTTGTTATTTTCGGCATTCAAATTTTTGCGATAATTGGATATATTTTGTGGCGCTGATTGTTTTAATTCATCTATGTGTTCTGCTGCTGTCATTGGTCTAATGATCGCTAGAAATTTGTGGTTTACAATTAATCCTTGTTCCAAATTTTGACGGTGATTTTTTAGCAAAAAGAGGTTGGGTGGTGTTTGTTCTTTGTAAGTGGTTGATGGAATCATTATCCTCTCCACCAATTTGCGGAGTGGTTGGATTGTTTGCCTAGATTTTGGCAATGGCCTTTCTTGCTGCGCGGAAGAAGATTGATGTCAATAATTCTCCTTGAAGATTGAGTTCCTTTGAAGAACATAAATGACAAATTAATGTAGGTTGCCAATAAGCATTGTACTGAATGACTTAATAATAATAGTAATGGTGGTGTGTATCAAGATTTGAGAAAATGGAAGCAACTTCTATTAAGCAACAAACATCAGCGTTCCATGTGGAAAACTTTGTTGATATGCTTTAAATGTCTGTCTCCATCTCTTGAAAGGCTTATCATAGACAATGCCTATAAAAGCTGCGGTATCAATCATCACATTGGGTGACTGGAACCGAGAAAAACTGAGATCTTGGTTTATCTCAGCTTGAGATGGCAGGCAGGGAAATTTGAGCAGGATGGAGATTTTCAGATGTATTGGCTGATATATTGAACTAGAAAAAGGAAAAAATGTTGGTCTATTATCTTTCTACTATTTGTGCATGATCCTCATCATAGGAGTCTACATCATACCTGGTATTATAGCTCTTCTTATAAAATCATGAACATTGTATTGAGAGATCTTGCCATGAGGAGAAGTGCAAAACTTGAAGCTGTCATTGCAAATGCCAAGAGTGTCCAATTCAAGAAATCATGTTATGATTAGGATCCAGCCCCTTCATCTTGGTTCCACAAAATTCCCAAAAAGTCAAGTTGGAATATAAGTGTTAGGTTACAAGCGGAATGGAGATAATTCATGTGTTGTGTTTTCCCACATACATAGTGGATAAGATGAACTAAATATGGATTGGGAGGCATTTAGTCACGAAGCACCAGTTCCTAATTTCTTTCTTTACTGGGTTGTCAAGGATCAGGTGTTCTGTGATATCATTTCCATGATAACCACACACCTGTTGTCAAGAAACTCATGGTTGTTTGGTTGAAGGTTGGAACATAGTGTTTAAGCTAACACATATACCATATGATATGAAGGCTGAAAGTATACTTTTTTGATGAACAAGCTAACTGATCATGAACGTGAACATGAAAATTTTGCTTTGGCTTAGCAATCATCTATGTATCACCAGAGAAAGAGATACATGGACCTTATCCAGGGTGGTTAGAGGGGCCACATGTAAATATGGTAATCTCAGGCTGAACTACATGCAACAGAAGTGATGACACAGTCATCTACAGGGAGAACTTTTGGCTTCATGTGCTTTCATAAATATCAGAGAAGGTCCATGGTCCATCCAAAAGGCCTTAATTTGCTGTTACGATTTATATTATACATACATAATTAGGGATCCATTATAATCTTGGTAGATTATAGAAGAAATTTAGTTAATCAAATCAATTTTATTATCTAAAGGACATTAAAAAATACACTCTGATCTTCTCTTTCAAATTTCTTCGTTTTTTCCTTTTTATTGAGATTTAGAAGCGATTTAGAGATGCCATGTATTATTTCTTTGCTTCATAGGAGTCCTTTCTAACAAGTGGTTTGCTTCTTTGTGTTATGACGAGGATAGAGTGGCTATTATGTAAATAGATTGGCAGTTGAAGAGGATAGAGTTTTCTGTAAGGTTTTCTATGAGGTTTAAGTGGCTACCATTCTTCTTCTTCTTTTCTAGCCTTTCCTGAGATTGCCAGCTGTTCTTCACAAACCTGTCAAAAAACCAGGTAATAGTCCATAAATAAACCCTTGCCAATGCTCATAAATTGACCTATAAATGCTAGTTCCGTCCCTTATCGATCATGGCCCCCTAAGGAAACAACAAAACCTTTCCATGATCCTCAAACAAAAGTTGTGCATCTGTCTATATCTGTTGGTAGATTTCTGGAAAACAGATGTATAAAACTTCCAATAAATCTGGTAATCCAGATTAGCCTTAACATCACCTGTAAAAAAAATTTAATAGGGATGAAAAAGGGTCAGATATTACCCAACCGAATTCATTGCCGTATCTAGTTCAGATTAGATTTGGATAAAATCTTTGTATTCAATTAGATTTGGATACAGATCCTTATATATGCTCCTTTTTTTTTTTCAGATATTGGGTATGGATTCATACATTGGGTTTCTATGAATTTGGATATTACGTTTTTTTTTTTTTTTTTGATATTGGATACAGATTGGATATCCGGTTAAAAAAGTCTACAAGCATCTATAATAGGAAAAAATTCTGTGAAAACTTATACAATGGATCGGACCCAAGACCTTTTGAATTTTTGCCTACCACTCAACCACCATGGCAGCATTCACTTCTAGTACATAGTTATGGTTTATCGTACTTAATCAAAATTTGTTCACATTATAAAATATGGTCATCTCAAATATGTTTATGGTATTTCATATTTTATTAATTAATTATTTCATGAAAATTCAATTATCTTCTTCTTGAGAAAAAATTTAAAATGATAACTTCATTTTATTCTATATAATATTTTAAAAATATTTTTGTTTAAAATATTTAAAAATATTACTTAGTTCAACATAGTCCTATGTATATATATTTTAAAAGTTCTTTAAAATAGATAGTTCATGATTCTTTTTATTCATGCTACAATTTAAAAGTAAAAATGGTATTTAATATAGAAAACTTTTAATACTTATATCACACATTATTTAAATAGTTTTAATTTTTAATATATTTTTAACACAAATCAGGTTGGATTAGTGATCCAAACCTTTGGTCAAATTGGTTTCTATGCAAGTTTAAAATTATGTCTTAGACCATCACCTGGTTACAGTGCATTGCTTGTAATCTTGATAGTGGATTTCGTACTTGTCTTTTATAATTATGTCATTTATTTATTTTTTCATAGAATTTCATTTGACAAAATTCGATTTATATTCAAATAATATCCGGCTTATATCTCTATTCGGATAGAGAAAATATAGATACATCTAATATCTGACTTGTGTCTATTTTCATCTAAAACAAATATAGATAAGCTTAATATCTGATTCGTATCTATATCCATTTTGAACAAATATGGATACTAATCTTGGTATCCATTTAATATCCGAATCCGTATCGATCTGAAAAATATGGTTACAAATGTGGATAAACTAATATCCTATCTATATCCTATTCGTTTTCACCCTAGATTCTAATCAGTAAGAGGTCACATCACACTGTTAGTGTAGTTGTTTTTGGTGGCTGAGCTGGGCTTTTGGTGCAGTGCTGATGCTGAAGGTTGGTTTCAGGCATAACTGTCTTATTTTTTTGTTATATACTTCGTCAATGGTGAGATAGATGGATTGATGCTTTTAAAAATGGTCAACTTTAAAGGGAAGGATCGTCATTTTAGTGAGCAGTGGAAGGTGATGGGAGTGTACTAGTGTTACAGCTAAATATGTCTTGAATGGCCTGCATTACTTGTTAAGTGTTTTCCAAAGGTAAATTTTGGCGAGAATATATATTTTGCAGCAGGCCACCAGCAGAGAATGCAAAAGGAATTGGGAATGGTCCAAAGAACAAACATCTGGTTATTAATTTCATTCCCCTTTTTCTCTACCTATATGTTTCTATTTAGGTTTTTGTGTGTACACATGAAAACTTGTAATCTTTTCTATGGAAGCAATTATTTGATTAGTTTGTCAAATTTTTGTCAAATTATATGATATTTTGTACAAAAAGAGATCATTTTTGTAAAGAAATGATATGTTGGTGATCTATTGGGTTTGCAAAGAATTGTTCTTTTGACTTCTCTTCCCATGTCTAAAATTAAAAGATTTAAAAATAATTAGTTGTGCATATTGCTATAGTTGATTCTCATGTCATCTTGCAACACTGGAAATAGTATATCATATTATGGATGTTTCTCATATGTTCTCTATAATCTATGATGCAGATTTTACGTTACAGCTTGTCTAGCAGTAGCCTGACCAGGACAATCAGCTTATCTGCTTAGCTGTTTGTATCAGAAGTTAAAATATATTTAATTTTCCTTGCAGCTGTCTTTTGAAAATGGTATCTACTGATCTTCACATACTCCTACTTTACTTTTATTTGCTGGCATGTGTAAATCGTGATGAATAACTGATGCAGCATATCCTCAACCATGTTCCATATCAGTGTGTTCCATGTCTACATTTAACAATAGATTTTCTTTCTCAGCACTTCTTTTTTATATATTAAGCCACATGTTACTTTCTATTAAATGTTCCAAAACTCAACTTTTTAGTGCTTATTTCATTCTAAAATGCATATGGCTCATCTCTCTTCGTCTTCTTTTTTTTCCGCAAGGCATAATTTGGTAGAAAGGAGGAACCTACTTGAACTAGGTAGGACGTTTTTCTCTTAAGCTTAAAGAATATGCTGGCTGTTAGTAAACCAGTTCTTAAGTGCTAGAACCAACATGTGGAGCTAGTTGTCCAAGTACAAAGGATATACATATACATACATACATACATACATACATACATACATATATATATGTATGTATGTAAGTATGTATGTATTAATTATATTATATTGTAAATGTATGAAGCTAAAATAATGGATGTGATATTGGAGGAAGGTTTGGTAATTCTGTGAAGGATTGAGTTATACTGCTCTAGGAGGGGTTAAAATAAGTTCTTTACTATGTTTTTGAGGAAAAAGAAAAATGTTATGTTGAGCTTGCTCCCATGAGCAGAACTAGTTATCTGACTTTTAACAGGTTTGTTTGGTTGGGCTACTTATTTTATAACTCTGTTAATGTAGTTTACTGGCAACATTGGTCTTCTCTATCCAGTGTCTTCTCTTTAGCAGTTTCATTATAATGCTGCCCTTTATATGATTCAGGCTATGTATATTCGTGTAAAGCGCAACAAGACAACCTACTTTGTGCAGTGTGATCCAACTGAGACAACTTTAGACATTAAGCAGAAATTGCAAACTTTGATTGATCAACCAAGCAATAATCAGCGTTTAACCTTGGCATCAACTAATGATGTCTTAGATGATTCAAAGACATTAGCTGAACAGAAGGTAATATTGTATTCAAAAAAGACAGTCTGACCTCACTCCAAATTTGATTGTTTTACAAGCATCCTTCTTTCCCTGATTGATGCTTTTCATAAATTGATTATTGTTTCGTAGAAAAACAACAGGACAAGCAAAGTTCGTTAATTTCTTTTTATTAATCTATTTGTAGGTCGAGAATGATGCTGTTGTGGCATTGACTCTCAGAAAAGGTTTTGTTCTTCTTCTGCTCTGTTTATATTTATTAAAATCTTGATTCTATTGATGACCAACATTTACATGCAAAGTATTGCAATGACTAACTTGTATGACCTAACTGATCTGTTTATCAGGTGAATTTATTTGGATTTGCTATGCGTAATTGCATGTCATTTTAAAATGTTAGATAAAGCTTATTAGCTATCTTGCGGCTATTCTCTAGCTTTTTACCCTTTATATTAACTGCATTTCCAAGGCCTTTCTGCTCCCATATTTAGTTTCTTCTAGGTCTGGGATCCTCATCGGAATTTTCTACAACTCCTTTTGCTTCAATCTATCATATATTCTTTATTATTTGCTGTGTTTTCTATCACTTGACTTTCCCCTGCTGGGTTCAGATCTGTTAGGTAATCATCTCTGAAAGAAAAATGTTTGGCATCTTTCTTTGCTGCACATGCATATCAACAGTGCTCCCACCTGTCTTACACTCAAGCACCTGCTATTTGCCAAATTTGATGACAACATCCCTGCTTTCATCAGTCCATGCTGAGTTTTATGTCAAGGCAGTATACAAAAGTGATATTCCCCTCTTTTGATGCAATAAAATTGTTAAAGCGGGATCTCAACTGTTTATCTGGACTTTTTAGGCTTTTTGCTTGTAATAAATTTGCTTGGCTAAGGGTATGAACAAGGGCCTAGTATGGCTATTGTTTAGTCACAAAGATACAAGTGCGCACTAGCAATTTTGATCGGTTGATCTCTGCTATATTTTCACATGAGACTGCTCAACATTAGGTGATTTAATCGTAATCAAATCTATCTTGCATTTCTTGACTTATGGTTTTATTAGGTTCTCTAGGATGTTTTCTGAATTGCTTCAGATTGCTGGACAAGTCAACTTAGTGCAGATTTATCAGAGTTCTGAAAGATAGGGCTCTATTAGTAGTCTCAGCCAAAAAAGGGGAAAGGAAAGAAACAGACTTTCCCCTGCTGGGTTCAGATCTGTTAGGTAATCATCTCTGAAAGAAAAATGTTTGGCATCTTTCTTTGCTGCACATGCATATCAACAGTGCTCCCACCTGTCTTACACTCAAGCACCTGCTATTTGCCAAATTTGATGACAACATCCCTGCTTTCATCAGTCCATGCTGAGTTTTATGTCAAGGCAGTATACAAAAGTGATATTCCCCTCTTTTGATGCAATAAAATTGTTAAAGCGGGATCTCAACTGTTTATCTGGACTTTTTAGGCTTTTTGCTTGTAATAAATTTGCTTGGCTAAGGGTATGAACAAGGGCCTAGTATGGCTATTGTTTAGTCACAAAGATACAAGTGCGCACTAGCAATTTTGATCGGTTGATCTCTGCTATATTTTCACATGAGACTGCTCAACATTAGGTGATTTAATCGTAATCAAATCTATCTTGCATTTCTTGACTTATGGTTTTATTAGGTTCTCTAGGATGTTTTCTGAATTGCTTCAGATTGCTGGACAAGTCAACTTAGTGCAGATTTATCAGAGTTCTGAAAGATAGGGCTCTATTAGTAGTCTCAGCCAAAAAAGGGGAAAGGAAAGAAACAAAAAGAAAAAGGAGGAGAT
The DNA here is from genome assembly GCF_051530095.1 of Phoenix dactylifera. NCBI lineage: Eukaryota > Viridiplantae > Streptophyta > Magnoliopsida > Arecales > Arecaceae > Phoenix > Phoenix dactylifera. The sequence goes on from NC_143191.1 coordinate 12,456,173, forward strand.
GATGTTGCTGAAGGAATTAGTACTTTAGGAAGGTTTTGCAACTTTAGTTGAGTGTACAGAAAATCAAAGTTAGATGGAAGCTTTACACCTATATCAGCAAAGCAAGAATTTGAGATGGTCGTAAGTCGTAACAATCTTCTGGATGGTTTCAGATTGCTGGACAGGTCAGATTTTTTTAAGAGTTCTAAGCAGGGAACTTGACTGCAGATGAAAGATGGGGCTATATTAGTAGCTTCTTACAAGATAGAGAGGCTATATTTTTGAAGAATGAATTCATTTTTTAGGAGGCTATGATAGAAACTATTTGGGCTAGGGTTTGCAACTAACTTGTATGGTTACCTTCATGCATTTGCCTGCATATGTTAAGTGCTTTGTTGTGAGACTCGACCATCAAGGTATTAACTTCATTCTTTTATATAAGTAGAATTGCATACTTAAGAGTTTGCTTAAGATATTTTGTGTTAAAACCTAATATCTTGTTAGACGTTTTATCTTTTTTTATTTTTTAATCCCTCCTGCAAGCTGTTCTTTGACTCAACAAGTCATTGCAAAGTGCTAGTCCCTATCATTAAGTCTTGATTGGGTCCACACATGTAGCATATTGGATGAAAGGCAAACACTTCAGCAAGAATGCTCAACATAGTATGCATTCTCAATTTAGCAAAACCAATTTAGATATCCATATTTTAAGACTTTATTTGCTTTACTCGACTGTTTTCATTGATAATGAATTTGTTCTTCAGAAAAAGGGGATTATCAAATGTTTCCTCTTTAAGCAAAGTTCCTGAATATGAAAGATGCCAAGGAAATGGATTTAGTGCTACATGGGCTGGAATACAATCTGGAATACTATCCAGAGAAGCTAATTGTATGCAATAACAAGTTATATGGAAGGAGCTGCTTGCTATACTTCCCTTCGTAAGATAGTTACAAATTGAATGTCCCACACTGCATGTAGTTAATGTTCCTTTTGTGATACTGTAGAATTGGGAGCCCATGTAAGGCCCATGACAGATGCTAATATAATAATTTTCTTAATCCTTAGGAGAGACAAGTTACATCTATCAATAATTTAGTCAAAGCTACATTATAAAGCATAGTGCGGTTTCAACCAGTGTAGTGTGTTGTTAGGCATGAGTTATAACTGGATTAAGAAGATCAACATTGTGCATTCATACACAAGTTACAACTGATGCCCTTTATGGATGCATTTTGCCGAGTCTGTTACCTTTATTTTTATTTTGGTGCCTAAGAAGCGGAGAGGACAATTCTCTTACAAGTGTCTTTTTGTCTTTTTCCTTTACACATGTTAGGAATAAGGACAAAAATAACTCTTAAGATGTTCTTATTTGATTCTGTTATTTTTGTGAGAGCTTGAGATACTCTAGTTTGCATTGAGGGAAAAGATGACATTAGATTGACAAATGGCTACCATGTACTCCTATATTCTTTAGAGTTCTAAGAGTAACTGAAGATGATACGAGGACAGCAGGCTGCATCTCAAAAATTTGGTCAAAGCACAACGGTATGAGAGTTACCCTTCAGTCATCAATTCACAGATTTTTTTTTTAAATATTAACTCTGGTTTCATTCTTTTATTATTTATCTCAAATGGCAGTTCCAAAAAACATATTTCTATGTCAAAAAACCATATTCGTAGGGAAATGGAGGGAAAAAGGTGCAGCATTGTATTTAGAGAACTTTGTTATGCATTCTAGTTTATGGTTGCTGTAGGCAGAAAAAGAGAATGACAGGTATAAGAAGACGTGGATGTCAGTACTAGTTAAATGAAACTGTTTATTGAAATGTTTAATAAATGAAGCTTTAGCATATTTGAGATCATCTCTCTTAGAACAAAAGAGTGGCCTTTTGTGATTCTTTGATAGCTAGGATACATTATAATGCTTTCCCACCTCGTTTCTAATGTCATTTAAATTTGCAAGTTCTTGTTTTGTACTATACTTTTTCCACGATTTTTTTGTCAACTAGATATGTAATGATCTGTTTTCTTTTCTCAGATGACAATGAGTTTGAGGAAGTGTACATTGCACAACCAGAAGTCTTGAAGTCATTCTCTTGATGCAGAGAATGGCAGGGAACCATTTGCTTGAAACTTCTCATATCTGTAATCTCTTAATGTGACAAATCCTGTGCACTAGAAACGGGGATCCGTTTTCACCTACATGTAGTTTTCAATTGTGCTCTTCTGTGGATCTACTATTATATACTTGAGTCCTGATAGTGTTTGCTACAAAGTGAAGCATAGCAAAGTTCACCTCAGGAGCTGTGTTCTTCCATGTTTTGCTGCCATAGTATATCAATCTATTATTAAGAAATCATATTGCCCTTTTGTGATAATCTTCATATTTGACTAGTGGTATGGACTGTAAGGATACCTAGTTTTCCATTATTCAGTTGGTCACGGATTTTGGTGGGGTGCACGGTTAGGAGATGATGGAAGGCGCTGCGAGGGTTCTGCTTTGTCGTTCTTGTGATTTGTCGATGATCTGAGACTCGATGATCTCTGCAAATTTCCTGACATGTTTAATTATCATACATTACATGATGATCATGTCATATTGGTGCACCAAAGGAGTTCGCATCCCCTGCTATTTGTGGTACTGTGGTATTTGTGGTTTTTTGAGGCATTTAATATCAGTGGAAATTAGAATATCTTATATTGAGATGCTTTTATTGTTACAATCTTCAGAAATATCCAAGTCAATAGACCAAAACCCAGATAGGGAGATGGACAAATAAAAATCCTCAAGCCTCAGTTCCAAGCCTAAATCACCTTACCCAGGATTACATGCATATATATTCAAATTAGTTGCACAAGTCGTGCATCTTGGCTGTCAAACTTTTTTTTCCTGCCAAATTTCCCGCAACTTGGATTTTAAAATTTGTTTATGAATAAATTTTTTTAGAGGATTTGTTGCTCTATGATTCATGAATGATCTAAATGTGAAAGAGACCTGCCAAATATTGGTAATATTGCTTAAGAATGTATGAAAGACTTGGAATCAACAAAGTTGAGATTCTCACATGGCATCCACCATGTCGTGTGGCCTGATATTTTTCTTCCCCGATGGCTTCGATCACGACTGTCACTACAAAAAGTACATGGCAGCTAGCTCATATAAGTTAACTTTCTTTCCTTTTCTTTTTATTTTTTTCTATCACTGCCTAACTTATATTCCACAGATAGAACCATGTTCTTGTGACAAGAGGTTAGCTAACTTGAATGAGCAGAGTTATGTACATGTTCAACTCCTATCTTAGTCACCTTAGTGTTCAATGACAATTTGGGAGTGATTGATAATGGATTTGTGGTACATCACTTTTCTGATATATCTTAGTGTTGCTTTTGCCAACAAAAAGACACTTACTTTTTCTTAAAACAAAACTGGTGTTTGATAAAATGTATGAAAAGTTTGTCAGAGAGTTCACAAACAATGCGAATAATTAAAACTCAAAAGTGAATAGAGAGATGTAATAATATGTGAAATATTGGTATCTTTATGTATTTATCTATATTGCTCTTAATATTAAATTTTCTCCCCTCTTTTTCATCATAAATTATTTAGATTATCAAATTACCTCCTAAATGCAAAATAATATTTTGTATAAATAAAGCATGATAAAGAAAAAAATATTTACAATGACAAATTAATCCGTAACCTATACTAGTCTGTCCATGCAAAACCTAGTAAAGGACCACCTTATAACAGTTAGGTAATCAATGGGTAGTCAATGAGAAAATTTAATTCACGATCAAATTAATTTATTATGCCAAGAATAATTCAAAATGTCATTAGATTAACCCAAAAAAAGGAAAATTAGATAACTTGAGATATTTTTTTTTGGGTAGTAGTTTTTTTTTTCGGTAGAATTTTTTGCATGAATACCTTCTTCTCAAAATTAATATTTGCATGTATATCCTGTAAAACACTTATTTTGCTATTCTACTTTTTTTCATTCTTATTTTTGTGTATATACCTACGGCAACAAACGCCATTAAAAAATTAAGAGTTTTAAATTAAGATGACTAAAATATTCGTAATGGATAGATGTGCAAAAAAAAATATTTTAAGACGATCGTAATAGAAAACAAAAAGATAATTTCAAAAATTTATTTTATTTTTAATTAAAATAAATATGATTTTTATTGACGGTGTTAGTAAATTCGTTATCTTAAGAGCATTTATATAAAAACAGTATTTTATAAGCATATAGTAATAAATATAAATTTCAAAAAAATATTTATGCAAATTTACATTTTTACAAGGTACTCATATAAAAAAAATAAAACCCTCTGGTGTGCGTTGATAGTTTCTTTGGTCAGAGTGCCCCTAACAGGGCTCTAACTGATCCCTATTTGAGTATTGACCAAGTATTGGTGGAAACTTTGAGAATCGTGTTCTATCTATGGACGAACGAATCTCCGTCCACGTATAAATATCTTTTAAATGGCCGGCCTCGGCCATGGTCTTCTCCGACGTTCTCCCGCCGCTCCGCTTCCTCCTCTCTCCAAGGGTTAGGGTCAGGGTCAGGGTTTCCTCCACCGCTTCCACTCCCCATCCGCCGGTAGCGGAGACGAAGGAGGCAACACCACCACCGGGGGCGGCGATGGAGTGGTCCGGGAACAAGGTGAGGGAGACCTTCATCTCGTTCTTCGAGAGAAAGGAGCACGTGAACTGGCGTTCGAGTCCGGTGGTGCCTTTGGACGATCCCACCCTCCTCTTCGCCAACGCCGGGATGAACCAGTTCAAGCCCATCTTCCTCGGGACCGTGAATCCGGCGAACCCCCTCGGCAAGCTCACCCGGGCCTGCAACACCCAGAAGTGCATCCGCGCCGGCGGGAAGCACAACGACCTCGATGACGTCGGCAAGGACACCTACCACCACACCTTCTTCGAGATGCTCGGCAACTGGTCCTTCGGCGACTACTTCAAGCGGGAGGCCATCTCCTGGGCCTGGGAGCTTCTCACCCAGGTCGATCTCCATCCCCATCTCATGATGATTTTCTTACCAAGATCTCTCCTTTTGCTTTTACTCCTTTCTTTTCTTTTTTTTTTCCCGATACTGTTTGTTCAAGATTTTGTGCGTAAGTAAATTGGGCTTCTGTTTAGGCTAATTCGATATACCTTTTAAGAAGTTTCCACATCCAGATCTCAGTCAATATGAATTCTTTGTTTCCATAATTTTTACTGTGAAATTTCTTATATTGTTGGAAAAGAAAAATTCTGTATTTCTGCTTATCAATCTTTTTAAAACCTTGAGTGGAACTAGTTCTGCGAAATTGCGAGCTTCATTTTTGCATAATTCGAATTTACAGTTCGTTTGCGTCAAAGGAAATGAACAAAGGATTCCTTTTACATCATGCAGATACCGTGATATTGGAAAGAGTCTTTTTTTTTTTTGTGTGTGTGTGTAGATGTTTAGAATGTTCTAGCTTTCACCTTCACTAAATTTGAGAAAAATTTGCAAGCGGAGTCTGGTCTGTCTGAGTTTGTTCATAAAATCAGCTGATAGTTACTGTTATTGTTTGATTTGTCCTCAGGTCTATAAGTTGCCTGCAGACAGGATCTATGCCACCTATTTTGGCGGCGATGAGAAGGCTGGTCTTGCAGCTGATACTGAAGCAAAGGACATATGGCTAAAATTTTTACCTCCTGGACGAGTATTGCCCTTTGGTAGTAAGGTAAGGTAGACATTTTGTGTATGGGACCCAAGTTGTATGCTTATAGTATTAGTGTCAGTATCACATTAACAACTGACCAAATATTGATGTTAACGTATGTTCCTAGGCTTTGATTAGTACTGAGTGCAAAAATTGCTGTAGGTTTCAAGATATTTATTTAGGAAACAACTCCTGTTGAAAATGCATGTCTCTGAAACTGGTGGATAATAGATGTAAAGAAAGTCTTGAGAAGGACGTGAAAGTTTCAGGTATGGTAGAATTTTTGGAGGATTATTAGATGAAGACATGAAGTATGACAAATGGCCGCAGGCGTGATGCAGCTCCAAATTCAAAATTGAGCTGCTGAAGTCTTTCCATGCAGAAACTTGTCCATGTCTGCAACTTTTACCATTTTCTGCTATGGAATGTGGAAAGTTAGAGCTAAAAGGATTCATTCAAGAGGATTAGAGTGGAAGAAAACAGAAGAGAGAGAAATTAAAGAAGAGACAAAGCTGAGATAGTAGATGAGAAGAAATAATTGTGAGGAAAAACCTCCATAAATGAATTGTTTAAAATAATCTGTAATACATACAAAACTCCTACTCTTCATGGATCTCTGTCTATGTACAACATTTTAAAACAACCCATAATCGGGTCTGGCTGAATGTTGGAAGCTGATTTGAGTCTCATGTCAGTTATGGTGGAAAATTTTCACTTCTTGTGTTCTAGATGAAACTTCGAACCATGATAATTTCTATCTTGACAGCTACTCAATTTTTGGTTGCATTTCTCTTTTTCATGTTTCTCATTTATTTCTTCTCATTATGATCGGAAAATTTTTGTGGCATTCTTTGGTAATCATTGGTGCTCATCATCTTCTCTGGTTACTTTCTTCTTTAATGATGATATTACTCTTTACTTTGTTCTCTTAGTGACTTCCAATTAAATTACATCATGATGCTCTTTAAATTTGTTTTAGTAATCTATTTTTCTTATTGTTGAATTTGCATGATGAGATGATAGAATGTTAAATCTTGAATGCACACCTTATTTGTATTCATCTTTATTTTCTTGTACTGTTTTGAACCTCAAACAGGACAATTTCTGGGAGATGGGCGATACTGGCCCTTGTGGGCCTTGTACTGAGATTCATTTTGATCGCGTTGGTAACAGAGATGCTGCTTCGTTGGTCAATAATGATGATCCTACTTGCATTGAAATCTGGAACCTCGTGTTTATTCAGGTTTACTATCTGACTCTGTCTTTCAGTTCATGATTGTGTATTGCATGATACTGTTCTTTTTTGTCCTTCTTATGGAAGAATTGTTTTCCATTAATGTATTTAAAACCTCCAGTGATATTTCTGCAGTTCAATAGGGAAGCTGATGGCAGCCTAAGGTCTTTACCTGCGAGACATGTCGATACTGGAATGGGTTTTGAACGTTTGACTTCAATTCTTCAGAACAAAATGAGCAATTATGACACTGATGTATTCTTTCCCATATTTGACGCTATCCAGCAAGTATGTTTATAATCCAATCAGCCTTTTTGATTCAAAACTTGTACTTATTTGTTGTGATGAGAACTCAGTTCAAAAATAAGCACGAGGTCTCATTCCTAACTATTTCTTTTATTTATTGTTTTTTTCTTATGATTACAGTTGACAGGGGCTCGGCCATACTCTGGAAGAGTCGGGCTAGATGATGTTGACAAAGTTGATATGGCTTACAGAGTGGTTGCTGATCACATAAGGACTCTTTCTTTTGCTATTGCGGATGGTTCTCGTCCTGGTAAATGTTTAGCATGTTATGTATTTTTATATTTCTCATCATAATATCCTTCATTCTAGTTTCAACTTTTACTATACAGGCATACTAGTTAAATTGAAAAAAACTATGCTTAGTTTAGACAGTACACAAGACTACAACTTCAGAAAATGATAATAGAATTATTTCAAGTTTGCAAAAAATCTCTAGTTAAACCATCCAAAGTGTTTCTTTGTTTTTGTTGTTTACCCTGAATCCTTTCGAAGCTCGTAGGCTGTTCTTAATTTTCTCTCATGTTTGTATAATTTTTCACTGTGCCAGCAAATTCAAGATGATAAAGACTAACATTCTTATGTTAGAAACATTTGTGGAAAGGCCTGTTCTGTAGTTTCCATCAATCTTGTTCAGCCATCCAGAGTGGCCTAGTCTCAAAGGCATCGGCTATGATGTTTTTGACATTTACTTGATGCTTGTTGTGTCTAACACCCTTCTTGGGTATGCAATGAAAAAGGATAGGAAGCACAATGAGAGCAAGAAAAAGATAAAAAAGAAGAGAAAAGAAGGTGAATCTCACTCCCATTATTTGGATCTACAGGGATAAAAAAAGAAGAAACTTAACTTTTAGGGCAAAATAGGAAATTAAAAATTACATATAAGGTGTCGCTTTTATTCTTCTCCATTTTATCATTTTTTTATCCTCCTATTTTACTGTCTAAAGACTCTAAACCAAGGTTTACAATCTCAATATTGGATGGTGTAACCAGTAGCAAACCGAATCATACACACCAAATATATATCTTGCAAGTTTGTTTTAAATGTTTAAATGTAATATGATTTAACTTTTTTTTTTTTGTTACATGCCTAAAGAATGGTGTGACTATATGATTCATTGTTAAATTAACTAAGTATAATATTGAAAACATAAAAAAATTAGGAATACAATATTCATGCATTTGTTCAAATTCCAAGTTGAGTGTCTATGTCCCTTATACACATTTTGTTCACATTCGTAGTTGGGTCCTAGGACTTGATTCTAGCATTGGTATTGTTCCCACCCATCTATGGGATGTAAAAGAAAATGAAAAGGAAGAGAAAAATACCTGGATCCCACCCTTCCACTCTCTCCCTCTCTCTCCCTCTCTTTCTCCTCTCTCCCTCTCTCCCTCTCTTTCTCCTCTTTTTCTTGAAGTAGAGGGAGAAAAGGGAGTCAGACCCTTTCTCCCCCAATTCCCTTTCTCCCCCAATTATTGAGGCCTTGAACTAGTGTGGGGTCCTTACTTGGTTACAGGAAATTTAGTCTGGTAAGGATTGGTTCACACTAGTTGGGACCAAATACCATATCGAGACTATGAAATGTCCTAGTTCGTGATTGATATGTTACAATATCGACCAAACGAGGCAATTCAGTACAAAGTTGTATACCATTGGTCTAAACAAAAGATTCTGACTTCCTATATTTCTGTTCTTATCATGGTACGCCGTACTGAACTCGACAGTGCAGGGCGTACCGTACTATACCGGTTTGGTACCGGTACCTTAGAACGGATCGCGCAGCAACACTCGATACGCCAAAAAAAATTCTGTACCGTACCGATGCTGTGCTAGTGTGTTACCGGTACGGGATCCGGTATCGAGACGGCGAACCTTGGTTCTTATTCTCTTCAATTTTCTCAATTTGAACAGATTGCAAGTACTTTGGTTTAGGTGTTTCAAGAGCCACATTTCGAGGACTTATGTTGTAAGAGCAGTGAGCAGAGTTGTATGAAATATGTAGGTAAATGGTAGGATATGAAACTACTTCAATTGTAACTGTAGAATTAAATCACAAATTTCATGGCAAAATTTTCAGTACCTCCATTTCCCAATAGTCACATTCTTATGTGAATTCATGGTAAAAATTGAAAAAATAAAGAAATGGAAGAATAATATAATGCTTCATCATTTGTGATTATCATCATCTCTGCATTTGCTTGAAACAATGCCAGAGGTCCATTTAAAAAAATGCTTCATAAATGACTTATGAAGCTAATCAGAAACAATCGGGAGAAGGTTCATTTTTTATGGTTATCGTCATGCTTAATTGCTGTTATATTCTAATAAGTAGTGTCCTGATTTATCAAATGTGATTACCTTGAGATCAGGAAGCTGATATCAAATGCTGCTTAGAAGAGATGCTGATGCTACATGTTGACCAATCTGTCAAAAATTCATTTCCGAGCTTTTACATACATAGAAATAACTATCCTTTAGGTAACTGAAAATATTAACAGTGGCACTTGAAAATCATTGTTCCCGATTAATGCTTGTATAATTAATTTGTACGTTAATGTTTTTTTTTGGATCAACAGTATTCCATTATCTCTGTCATTCCATTATAAGTGAATTCGAATTATTCTTGTTTGTTTTGTGAATACAAATCTGTCTCAAGGCTGATAGACAAGTACTATTTTGTGTTCAGGCAATGAGGGACGGGAGTATGTTCTTAGACGTATTCTTCGACGTGCTGTTCGTTACGGCAGGGAAGTTCTAAAAGCACAAGAAGGATTTTTTAGCGGGTAGGAATGATAATTTTCTGTCATATCCTTCGGTGCTCAAGCAGTATTATTTATCATACATGCCGTGCATATTTGACAACGTACAACGTTCTAAATACTGCTAAGCTTAATGAGTATTGGAATTGTTGTAGGTTGCTGGGATGTTCTCCCGGTAAGGACATGTTTATGTACTCAATAACTGGGGAGCAACTGTTTGTTCCCCTCTAACTTAGTGAAAATTTCGGAACTTAAGTCCCCAGACATGCCCTAAGTGCATTCTAAGGATGTTTAGAAGCCTTGTTATAACCTTGTGGAAATTCCATATATAGAACAGAACACTTAAATTTATGTTTGGACAAGCATTTTTCTATCTGGGACATTTTTTCTCTGTCTGTGATAGATTTCATGAACCATTGCTGGATGTTAATTGGGTGTCTTTCAGGAGTAATTGAGGAACTTTTGTTGATTTAATTGTATATATTCATCATAAGATCAGGGGCAACAATGTCAGGTCAATATGATGGTCTGGCTTGGCATGTGGTATGCAATTCTATGAAATGCCTAAATGAAATTGAAGAGTCTGATAATGGTGTTAACTGTCTAATATGGTAACTGGAGAAGGTTCACAAGGTTGCCAGGGGAAGTGGGTGCTGCCACATGTTAACATGTAACAGTGATTGATTTGTTGAAACATGAAATGTTGGAGTTGGACTGAAGAACTGGGACAAAGGTGTAATTAACAGAGCATGCTATCTTGGAGATCTGGTGCATGAAGTCTGTCCTATAGATCTTGCTACAGAATGCTTTATTGCATTTTTGTGGTATGTGGGCTTAAAGAATAGCAGAAATGGTTGCTATCAGCAACATCATATCTTATTTTAATTTGATTGCGGTTCCTCCAGTAAATTGAGGTTTCGTGATTTCTGCAGTAATTCATGATCATTGCAATGAAAATATTATGAGTGCCATGAATTTCCAAGTGATGCTTAAGCATGTTATTTGCTTTGAAGACTTTTCGAGAGCAACCTTTCAAATAAGTCCACTGGAAGGTGGTGGTCTCTGGGTGTCTGACTAGCAGAATATCCTTGGCATTTTGTATGATGGATAAATGCTTAAATATGATAAACGATATTATAAAGGATGTGTTAATGGTTGGGGGTTGACTAGCTTGCAAATTGCTAGGAGAATGCTTATTAACACGAAGTCCTGAAATATGTGATATAGGTTCTTGATTTTCCATTGTCCTTGTTTCTAGCTTGTCTCTACTCCTAAATTAAGGCTTTTTTTCTTACGTAAGGGAAATTCAACTTTATGTGTGTATGCTTGTATTGTTGATGGAGATTTTTCTTGTCACTGATCTCATGATATGATTGTTGATATCCAGTCTTGTAGGCATTGTTGTGAAAGTGATGGGTGCTGTATTTCCGGAGCTTAAGCAATATGAGGCCAATATTAAAGAAATTATTGCAGAGGAAGAAATAAGTTTTGGGAAGACACTAGTAAAGGTAATGTTCCTTAGCAGGTCTAAATAATCTTGACACAGGTTTAATATTCCAGGTTGTTTGCTCTGTTTGTAAAATATTTGTCTTTGCTACTTTGTTCCTTAAAAGATTCGTCTGTATGAACTTTGTAAGGCTGCAAAAAGCAAACTGCATATCATTTTTTAAATTCTGTGTGCTGCATGATCAGTCTGATAAAATGTGAGACTTATTTGTAGCTACATAGATGTTCGCATGTATCACTGGTTCTTTTTGCAGCATAGGTCATGCGTCCTTAGTCTTCTTAGTTTTAATGAATTAATGCCTGCAGTTTAATATGAGAGAGTATGCAGTTTGCTCCCGCAAAAGGGAAAATTAAACATGGTTTGAAGTGCCAGCTGTGGCAAACCATGCCAATACTGATACCAGACACTGTTGGCAAAGCACTTACCAAGTTCATTTTTAATATTTTTAAGTAAAAGAGGGATTTAAGTACTTTTTTCTTCAGCATGAAATGACACGTGTCATGCCAGCAGGTGAGCATCATGGATACTGGCACTGCTACCTAAATGATTCTCCAGATTTTTTGTCTCAAATCCTTCTAAATCACTTGCATATTTTTATCGCATTCTTTTAGGTTTGGTTTATAAGTGCTGTAATGTCATGCATGTTATTAATTAACAAAATGGAATGCATGCACAAGATGGGAGGAGACTGCTGCCTGTTAAATGCCTTTATCGTTTTTCATTTGAATCACTTTTTATCCTTGTCAGACCACTTCATCGTCAGCAAGGCGAAAATCTTTGGTTAAGGAAATAAATTATCCAGAAAATGAAGGAGAAAGGCAGCAGCCATAACATTATTGAGCACATTCATATTCAAATGCATGCAAACTAGCAAACATGGAGTCAATTTGTTTTAATTGTCTATACTGATGCTGTTATTCTTATATTTGCTTTGCTCTATTTGTAATCAAGCTTGATTGATCATCCTACATTCAGGGAATTGAGAAGTTTAAAAGGGCTGCTCAGGATGTCCAGGGGAACATATTGAGTGGTCAGGCAAGTCCTCTCTGGTCTAATTGTCACAACCTTGTATTCTTTTCCAAATCATTTATGTGATATACTTTGCTGAAGCATTTGCTACCGGCTTCTACTTAAACATTCAGTGATTTGTTATCATCTGGTGTGGGTTGGATGATTTCCGCCTTTCTTATTTCTTTAGTTTGTGTCCCACATTTTTTTTGCTTTTTTCCTTTCCTTTTTTTTTTTTTTTTGCGGGGTAGTGGGGGATGGTGGATTGGGCGGACATGGGATGCTACTTGGGTTTTGTTTATCCATAGTTCCCCATATCTTTCAAAAGGCCTGTCTTCTTGTCTTAAAATAGCCCAAGGAGGTTTTTGGGAAGCCTTTATCATGGAAAGCAACTCAAGGAATGCTGCCATGGAAGCTTGCTCAAGTGCTTAGGAGTGCCAATGAGTGTGTTTATCTCCTTCTTGGAGAAAATATAGCTTTATTTAGAAAAGACACTTCATTAGCCTTTGTATCTTAGTTGTCAACTTCTCATGGATGTCCAATGATTATAAGTTAATTTCTCACTTCAATTTTTGGTCAATGCGATAGATTTTGGCTGACTTGATTTTCTTATATATGTTGCTTTAGTTGATACAATGAATGTGTTGCCATTCGCTCCATATTTTATGTCCATTGGTTGCTTCTTTTATTTTTAATTCTTTCTTATGGAAGATTTTGTTTCAAAAGAATGCCTTTTTCTTGGTATTTGGGTGTTGTGCATTGATATGCATTGTGAGTTGCTGTCCTCGGAGAATGATAAGCCAGAGGGTGTTTATTTTGTTATTTCTTGTGTACCTGTTGACGACGCCCCATTCTTCTTTACCTTTTGATTTTTGTGATTAGCATGATTTTCAACATGAGACCATACTGACTTGTACAGGTAGGGAATCAATACTCAGTATGCTCTGTGCTGAGTGTTGGTACCAAGTATTGTTTGGTACTGACACCATTCAAGTTAGATATTGGTAAGGGTATTGGTATACCAGTGCTGAAAACCTTGGTGATCAGACTAACAACAAAAGTTGCATTTTCCTCTTTTTATGTTTTTAACATTTTTACGGTATTAATCTTTAATGTGCAATTGCATTTGGCTATGAGGTTTTATCAGCTTCTCTTTTCAGCATTTTCCGAGTTTTTCTAAAGCATTTTTTAGAATATATTTAGCTTTAGGTCATGTCTTGTTTCTGAGTTTTTCTAAAGCATTTTTTAAAATATATTTAGCTTTTGTTCATGTCTTGTTATGTGGTGTGATTGCTGTGGTTGCAGGATGCCTTTATTTTGTGGGACACCTATGGTTTTCCGATGGATTTAACTCAGGTAATTATTCATTCATTATATGGCTTTTATTCCTGTAGACTTTCTTTTTAACTTGCAATGATTAGTCTTTTTCTTCTCCCTTCTCCAACTGCCTTCTTTCTCAGCTAATGGCAGAAGAAAGAGGACTAACAGTCGATGTCGAAGGTTTTAATGTTGCGATGGAAGAAGCCAGACAAAAGGCTAGGTGTGCTCGGAACAAGGCATGTTCTTTTCTTACATTTCTCTTCAAAACTTGATGTTTATGATTCTTAATTTTATATTAAAGTCATTATTCTTTCTGGGCCTTTTTTGTTCCTTCTGAATCTGTATCTAAGTAACCATATACTCTGAAACTGTGGCATTTTATGTGATGCATCCGTGGCCATAGGCAGTCTTACTCTTTTCCCTTAACAACACTTACCTGTCTGCTATATTATAACGTGCCAATTCAGAAAAGGTATTTGGACTGCTCTATTACCAAATTATTATGGGATGGGAATAGGAAAAGATGATCTAGGTTTAAGGATTGACATATGGATATACTGTTGGCTGCTAGGCAAATTGGAATGTTTCTAAGGTGAACTAGGGGCTGTTTGGTTGGCCGGTTAAATAATCCTCAGATAACTTCCCATTCAACTGGGAGTCATGGAGGAGATAAGAACAGACAGAAAATTAAGGGATCACAGAGGGTATCAATAATCCCAAAAATTTGATAAGGCACTGCACAAAAAAGATAATTTCCGGTATCCTTGAAAATTAGAATAATGGGATTCACTCCACCTCTAATTCTTTAAAATTCTTAGACCACTTGCTTCTGCTTTCAAATCTTACTCATGAATGCACAGGTTATCTTAGACACCTTAATCAAACATCCAAAGAGGCCCTTGGTTTCTGGTTTGCTGGAATTCCTTGTCAGGGATAGGAATTCCAAATGGCTGAAATTGAGCTTATCTTGAACCATGAACCCTCAAATTTCTGTGGATTGTATGGGATAGGAGCTATTGTTAGGGATAGAATATCTTTATCTTTTGCTTAATGTGAGACTTGTTAGGGCTTGTTTGGTTGCCACATCAGGTTACTGTTCATAACCTCCTTGCATGGGAGGTAGTTAATGGGCAATAAATATGTGGGACAAGAATTTGAAGGGACCTAGGAGGCTTTAGACACTAGCAATTGTAGAAAAAGAAAAATAGGACAATGAGTTTATATAAAAAGGGTGATAGGGATAATGGGAACTCCGACAGCCTCCATCAATACCTCGACCTGTTTGTTTTTTTGCTTTCTTTTCTTTGCCTCTTCCATGCGAGCATAAGATACTACCATTTCCACATCCAAAGAGGCTTTGAATATAAGAATGTAAAACCCCAAGACTTGCTAGAGATTGTCTGCAGAACTTCATTTTGACAAAGGTTTGAAGTAGAACACTAATAAAATTGAAGAAAACCTATTTGATTTGGAAGATGAAATGTTTGTGATTTAGATTTGTTTATAGTTATCAAAGGGTTTTAGTATATGGAGTTTCAGGGGAAAAAAATACTATGTAGAAGAAAAAAGAACGTTGGAAGATGATTACTGTGGAGTTAGCGCCAATTGATTGAGGGAGTTGCTGCCTTTGACCAAACTGCAGATAATTTAATATCTCCCTTTCTAAATGTTGTGCTCTCTCATGGTTGGTGACCACTATGATCCAAAATATTTGATCCTGCCCCAGTTTTGGTGGGGTGTCCATTTCTTTGGAACAATTGGATCTATGATCTAGTGTTATGAGCCTTTTAATCCACAAATGTGTCCATTTTCTAGCACACGTTCTTCATGCTGTAATTTTTTTTTTCTGTCACTGTTTTATGAATGGTTCACTTCAATTGATGCGGCGATGGATATAACAGAAGCAGTTCATGCTATTATGAGCACTATCAAGTATCAACCATACTCTGCTGCATCCTGTACAACAGGCTTTCCACTATATTTTAATGCCCTTGGTGGTCAGATGTATTTCAATGGCTGGAAATTTTTTCCTAACTTTATCCTTTCATAAAATGAGGGGAATTTACTGGTTTTCAGTAACCATTTATGATATTAATTATTGCTTTATTGCCACATGCTTGTGTGAATACTTGACAGGCAGTTGGTGACACTATTGTAATGGATGCCGATGCTACATCGGAGTTGCATAGGAAGGGTGTCGCTACAACAGATGACAATTACAAGTTTATCTGGCACCAGGTTAGGACCACTTAATTTCATTGCGAGCACTTTGGCTTTAATTGGTATGGACCTCTCAATGATTTCATGCTATAAAACATCCCACTAAATTATTTCTAATACAAATATCTTATCTAGCATAAATTGGTTGTTCTCTGGTCTTATTTCTCAGTCAAAGTTTGAATGCTCTATCTGGTTGCTAATAAAGTGAAAGAAATAAAGCAAGTTAGAGAGGTTCTGTTGTTTGATATTGAAGAGGAAAGCCACAGAGAGAGAGAGAGAGAGGCAAAGAAATAAGGGGCCAAAATTTTATATAATCCTAGAATTATTATTCTTCAATAAAAGGCAGTGATTTTGAAGGAAAATAACGGATAGGCAAATGGTTCAAGATAAACATATTCTAAACTACTTCCACAACTTTTTCTTTGATTTCCAGTGCTCGACTAAACATGAGAAATTTTTTGCGCTTTTCTTTTTTTTACTTTCATTTTCTCAATAACCAAACAAAGCCCTACCTTTCTTACGGAATAATATGAGAGATCATTGTTTTATTGTTTAGATAACTTTTTTGAGGATGCTGCCATGGTTTTGAAAATATGTTTATTTACACTGCCTGCTCATCATGTCCTATTGCCTGATACCAAATGCCTTCTTTTTATGTTTACATGGTTTTACCTGTCAACAAAATATTTGTCTTCTACTAGGACCATGAAAGTGTGATCAAAGCTATATACACTGGTGCTGAGTTCCTTGAAACTGCCTTTGCTGGAGCTGATGTTGGTCTTGTTTTGGAAAGTACAAGTTTCTATGCTGAACAAGGCGGTCAGGTACTGCTCCTGCTTTCTGGCCAACTCCAATTTGATTAGCTTATTCATGTTACTTTTACATGAGGTCTGAATATTTTTCAAATATGAGTTACTTGTAACTACATCGGGGATTTATAACCAGACTCCCAACATGTAACATTGATGGTTCTCTGAATATGTGTTGTTTTGATGGAAGTTTCCAGAATTTCTTATTGTACTATTATGGCATTTGTTCTTACCCCTCCCCTTCCACCCTAGAAACCATGTTAATGAAACAACTTGTTCCAGACATTTACAATCGGCATACATGATGTGAGAACATTAATTCGATTGATATTATTTGAACATGCAACCATGTGATTCTCCATTTCAAATGTGTCAAAATAACGATTGGAAAAGAAGGCAGTATATGTGATTCATGAAATCTAGAAGTGTGGAAGTAACCTGAGTTACTTCCCTTCACATTTTAGTGCTGCTTCTGATTAAAAGCGATTAGCCTGCATCCATTCCTGACCTTTCGACAAGCTACCTTCTCCCCGTGGCCCTGCTGTTTAATTTCCGTTCGTCAGAGTCCTGCCTCTTTGGTGATGACAACTTTGCTTCATGTAACCCAACTAGTATGTGAATATGTACAAATGAAGGGCCAGGTTGGGGTTATCTTTTATTGAGCTAAACGTAGAAACTAGTGTGCTAAAAAACTATGTAATTCAAATTTAAAATTTTAGTTGGATGCAAATTCTTATTCTGAATTTTGTTCATAATATTGATGCCATATGTTATGGCTTTGAAGGGATTTTTTTGTAGTGGAGTCAACCAAGTGGATTCCTTAGATTTATTTTATACATTCTATTCTAAATTGTTACAGATGGCACACAAAATAATCTATTATTATTTCGTATTTGGCCTTTTGCAATATGTCTGTCTATCTAAATAGAGAGAGAGAGAGAGAGAGAGAGAGAGAGAGAGAGAGAGAGAGAGAGAGAGAGAGAGAGAGAGAGAGCATATAGGCTAAACATGGCTGATTGAGAAAACATTTCCATACACTAGAAAGTATGGTCTCTTTGATCTAGAATTTCATTTGCATCATTTAACTACATCCTATTCATGTATCTTTCATACTGTTGGTCTCATTGATGCCACAACGAACAAGATTGTTCTATTTCATGTTTCACTTGACCTTTTGGCTTCAGATATACGACACCGGGTCAATTGAAGGATTGTTTGGATCATTTCAAGTTAGTAATGTTCAAGTTTATGGAGGTTTTGTACTTCACATAGGATCAATTGCTGGAGGGGCCAAGGCTTTTTCAGTTGGCGATCAAGTGATATGTAAGGTGAAGTAAATAAAAAAGAAACATCAGTTTGTTATGTGCTTTTTTCTTTAGAGTTTTCTGTGAATACTGATAATTGTGTCCCTAACTTCCTACTTGGCTGCATTAATAGGTTGACTATGAGAGGCGTACCTTAATTGCTCCTAACCACACATGTACTCACATGCTCAATTTTGCTCTCAGGGTATGAAATGTTTATGCTTTATAAAGTTGGTGTTACTTTTTTTAACCCTTGTCTTGATCTTATTGCCATGAGAATGCAGGAAGTTCTTGGTGATCATGTTGATCAGAAGGGCTCCATTGTTCTCCCTGAAAAGTTGCGTTTTGATTTCTCCCATGGTAATATTTACAGTAAGATTCCTTTCATTTAAGTGTATTTAGTTCTTTTCATAAAATTTACACCTAATTTTAACAGGAAAACCTGTTCATCCCGAAGATTTGAGAAACATTGAGTTAATTGTGAATCAGCAGATTAAAGATGGATTAGATGTATATGCAAGTGAAGCAAGCCTTGCTGCTGCAAAGCAGATAACTGGACTAAGAGCAGTCTTTGGAGAAGTAAGTTCTTAGTGAATTTTTCATAAGATGTTTTAGTTCAAGCTTATATCTTGAAACATCATTTTGGTTCATTATCATAATAACTGTGTGCAATCATTGCTATGCCTGCCTTCATCTGTGTAGATCTATCCTGACCCAGTTAGGGTTGTGTCAATTGGTCGTAAGGTGGAAGATCTCCTTGCAAATCCTGATAATAAACAGTGGTTATCCTATTCTACGGAACTATGTGGAGGTCTCTTTTTAAACTCCAGTTTTGTTTTCCTTGGGGATTTTTTGCTATTTGATTTAATTGATGATTTTTTCTGCCAGGGACCCATATATCAAATACTCGAGAAGCTAAGGCATTTGCCCTTCTGTCTGAGGAGGGAATTGCTAAGGGAATTCGGAGAATAACAGCTGTCACAACTGAATGTGCGTTCAAGGCAATCGAGTTGGCATCATCTCTTGCTTCTGAAATTAGTGATGCATCCAAATATGAAGGAAGCCTGCTTGAGAAGGTAACACAGCTGTCTATATAGCTTGTCACACAATTTACATGTTATGAGCTTAGTCGGCATTCACATTACTTGGGCATAATATAAGTGCTCATAGTTGATGCCTATCATAGAGTTCTGGTATACAAAAATGTTAGCAAATTCTGGAATATCGCTGTCACATTTGCCAGAAAATGTGAAACTTATAACCCCTAATCTTCAAGACCTGTTCTTCTTGATTAATTTGAGATTAGTCACCAGTTTTGAAATTTTGCTTAGCAAAAGAAGTCTCTACCACCACTTACGGTATAAATGGAATTTATTTAAGAAGGATGGACAATGACAGCAATATTCATTTCTCTGGTAAGCCTTCTCTTCCCTAGCCATCTGCAGTGATGCAGAAAGCAATCTGCATTCGAAAATAATCAAGATTTCATGAAAATGCAAACCTACAATCAAGTGAGCATTCAAGGAGCAAATTGTTGCCATCTGTGCTCGGAGCTGTCTCGGTCTGATGATTTAAGAACGTTTTCTTGCTTATTAAAATGTATGAGCAGCATCTAGAAAGTTTTTCAGGCAAAGAACTGGTTGATTAGAGATCTTTTAGTATTTTCTATGCTGTCAGTATGTTACCAATATTTTGTTAATTGATATCATATCACAAGAGGGAGTTGACATGTTGGATCACGATTCACGAATGATAAGATTTTCAGGAGAGAAACAACATAAAATAAGAAGCACCCGATTAAATTGTAATTTGATGAATAATGAGTAAGAAATCATCATATGATGGCACAAAATAATTATCACGTCCAATAACCAGGATGGTTCTATGGCATCAGGTAGGTCTCTATAGAACATCTTAATTTAAGTTATTTGACCTGAACAAACATAGACAGGTTTATTGAACAAAATTCTCTTGTGAGTTGAGAGATTAGAGAAGGAATCGGATCTTGAAGATGGTAGGAGAGACATGGGGGAAAAATCAATTCTAGGTCTTATCTCTAGAGATACTAAATCTCTTTTATCTTTACGATTAAAAGTTGGAAATTTCAAGACATTGCTAATTTGATGTTTTGGAAGTTCGTCAATGATATTTTTGTCAGTGTAAAATTCAAAGGAATAATTTTATCATAAATATGGATTTTCTAATAGCTTTTAGGGCTTGTTTGGATGCCGGAAGAACTTATCAGCTTGGCGAAACTTCCCAGCAGGGTTTCAGGTGAGAATACATGGAGGAAATCAGGGTAATTTAAAGAGATTAGGAAGACAAGGCTCAGTGATAGCTAATCCCCTTGTCAAGGTG
Source organism: Phoenix dactylifera (assembly GCF_051530095.1). Lineage (NCBI taxonomy): Eukaryota > Viridiplantae > Streptophyta > Magnoliopsida > Arecales > Arecaceae > Phoenix > Phoenix dactylifera. Next base: position 12,476,679 of record NC_143191.1, read on the forward strand.
ATTTATCTTATCCCTAACTATTAGGGATTACCTGTCAACCTGCTCCCTCAATCTTTAAACTCTTTAATTCTGCCATAATTTTTCAACTGGAGTCCTGCTGTAGAAGATCTTATCACACTGATGAGATCTTGTGGCAGTCCAATAGGCCCTTAGGATGTAAAATTGCGACCTAGACCTGGTTTGTACAATCCAAAGGATCATAATATCTCTACATCTGGATTCTATGATCCGTAACTATACTAGTTAAGTGATCTAATGTGGATCACTTAAACCATTTCGATTCAGATCGTATGATCTGGATCATGGATCATAAGATTGTGCAAATAATGATATTTACTTCTCATGTTATTATTGTGCTACAGCACTGCTACAACACCTTGGTCTAACAAGGGATTTTAGATGCCCTATCTAGGAACTCATTTATTGACTCAAATTGGGAAGTGTTAGCAAGTTAGTTGAGTCTATACTCTATAAGAAGCCTAGTTGGGCTGGTTGAAGATCTTTGTGCAGGGTTTATTTTGAGGAAAAAGAACAGACTTACTGTTCTTCCCACCCCTCACCTCCTTTCAGTATCTCTTATTCCCTATTTTCACTCTTCTAAACTTTACATTTCTTTTCTTTTTTTTATAAAAAATCTGTGCAAGTGACTAAGTGTAATTGCTGCAAGCTAATCTTTCTTTAAGACTCTAAAGAGACCAGCACCAACTAATAAATTGCCTTTTGATTTTTTTGGGACATCCAAAGATCTAACACAGAATTTCTTTAACCTTTATGAATTTTATTAATTGCCCAAAAAAGCCTTATTGCCTTGTTTGGTTACAAGCGGACTTTTTCACCCAAACTCTCATTTTGCCAACAATGGAAGGGACACCACCAATACAGACTTGTAGAGCAATAATGAATAAGCTCCATACATCAACTTGAGTGGGGGCACGAATTTCATGATAAAACTTTTGTCTGAGTTGCAGCAGAACACCCATTCCTATGTTCAACAGTTCAAGCCCTTTTGAGTTGTGACTGCTCGAGTAACTTTCTGATATTATTCTATGATATCTTAATGAATCAAAATACTGGATTTATTTTCTTGTAAGTATGTAGAAATACAGAAAATCCAATAAAAAGACAGGCTTTGTGCTGTTGAGAATTCATTAGTACTGGTAGATTATTTGTATCTTCTCTTCTATTCTTTAAGATGATTTTCTTTTCCCCTAGTAAAGTTTCAAATTCCCTTGCCAATCAGGAAGCCATGACCCTAATCTGAACTGCCATGTTTCTAGTTGCTTTATATTTGATTTATATTGAAAGATCTACTGTTTGTGTTAGTTGTTGACACCATTTTTGTGTTGAAATCCACATTACAGAACTTAAACAGCATAAATTTCTTATTTGGAACATAATGACAGGTTCTTAATATTATCTTTCTTTTTGTCAGAAAGTTGCTTCTCTGAAAAGTAAGATAGATGCAGCGGCTATTCCAGCAGCCATAAAAGCAGATCTCAGAGCCAAGACCTCCCAGCTGGAGGTATGTTACACATACTGAAATAAGTTATTTGCCATGAAAAAATTCGGGGGAGAGAGAGAGGGCTGTATTCCTTCGTATTTTTCTTTCTTTAGACAACTATTTTCAATAGATTTGAGACTTCATGTATTGGCCTGTGACAGGATCAAGTTAGAAAGGCAAAAAAGAAGATTGGTGAGGAAAATATCCAGAAAGCAATTAAAGCTGCAACCAAGATTGCAGAAGCTGCTGCTTCTGAAGGAAAAGCTTTCTGTATAAGCCGAGTGGATGTAGGTCTTGACACCACTGCTGTTAGGGAAGCTGTTCTGAAAGTCATGGATCAAAAGGTCATTATCTTCCACCTTTCCCCGAGTTATATTCTCTAACTAATGCTGCGGATAGAAAATTATGGCAATATTTTAAACTCAGTTAGTTGTAGACCTTGCAAGTCTAGGGCAATTCTCTTGAGAAATGCATTTATAGAGCCAAAGAAGCTTAGATGTGACCTAGACTGTTGATTCGTAATTTGTGTATACATTTTTTCTTATTCCTGAGAGCAGAAACACTTCACTTTATCCTTATTCTTTCAACTGCCAGTTATAATCAATGGTCATGCCTTCCCTGAAGCTTGCAATAGCAACAGTTAGATCATACATGGGTATACATGCATATGTACATACCTACATAAGGTGCATTAAGGGTTATGGTAAATTACAGAAATACCCTCATGCAAGTAAAGCTAACTAGTGCAATATGTGAGGAGGTAAAATTGTCATTTCTTGGTAGGACCAAATTATAAACTTTACCTTGTATGTATCTATGTACCTTCTTTCTATTACCTCTTAAGTAACTGCAGGCATTAGCTATAATGGTATTCAGCACGGATGAAACATTGAACAAGGCAGTGGTGTATGCTGGAGTGCCTAAATCAAAGGATGGCCTGGTAGTGTTGGAGTGGCTGACTGCTGCTATGGGGCCTCTGAAGGGAAAAGGTGGTGGTGGGAAGAATGGTATTGCTCAGGGCCAGGTGAGCTATTTTTTCTGACTGTCATGCAAATAAATACACACAAAGAAAAAGCTCTGATTACAATGAATGTATACTAAATATATATCATGATCTAACTACGCAGGGAAGTGATGCTTCTCGTGTGGATGAGGCTATGGACGTGGCCTCAAAGTTTGCTTCAATGAAGTTGGGGTCGTAAATAACATTGGAGTGTATGCCAGCCGATAAAGGCTACTAATTAATCTTTGCTTGCTATAATGAATTACCAGATAGCAAAAATTTACAGTTCATTACAGAAGCAAATGGAAAACTGATTTATAGGTTGGATTTATGCACAATGCCTCAACAAGTTGGGCTCAGCGACATATCTACATATTGATGGTATGGGACATGAGCAAATTCACCGTCATCTAATTCATTTTTTAAATTCTTTAGACGTTTGCCTGGTAATACGCCTGGTAATCAAATGATTCGAAACATTTTTTGAACTCATGTTTTCTTTTCTTGTTATTATGTTCCATAGTCATGCAAAAATGGTGTCTTTTTACTTCGGAAATATGTTTCTTTTACCAAGTTCCGCCAGTGTTAGGTGGTATTTCCGTGTTATAGTTTCGGTCTCTTGGACTAGGCATGATAACACACTTGCTTCTCCGTATACGTGCCCACTCCAAATCAGCTAAATTTTGCAATGAAATAACTATGTTGCCTAAGCTGGCCAAGGGCATGGTCACAACGTTGGGCTTCGGCAACAGGTCGGCGAGCTTTTTTCGTCTGGATACCTGAGAAATGAGGGAATTCATGAAAGTTCAGAGAGTTTCAACTATAAAAATGAGGTTGATAATAATACAAGTAAATTCGCTGATGCATTCAAGTTCTTTTCATGTTAAAACTTTATGGGAAGGGAAAATCGCTAGACTACATGGGACTGGCAGCGTTGTTAATTTGTTATTCTGGAGTAACAGGACATTCATAACCATTAAATATAATTATCAGGTCTTTGATCCAATTAATCATGTAAATCGTCGTGTGCCAAGCCTTCCTGTATAGGCTGTTCTATTGCAAGTTTTGTCGGATTCTTTTTTTTCATAACTTTTGTTCATGGTGCATCGTGGGAGTCTGCCCTCAAAATTTTTCTTTTTCCCCCTCTTCTCAAATGTGTCAAAGTAATGCTTCTATAAGAGCAAACAAAGGTTTTTATTACTTATATTCTATCTTAATTGATTATTTACTAGTTTGCTTTTATCTGTTGTACTCTATAACGCCAACTTCTAATATATCCGTGTATGAGGCAAATCATTTTCATTTTCCTACCCATTTTTTCCATCTGCACTTTTTCTCATCCCGCCTTTTCTATCCCATTTTTTATCTGTGCATTCTTCTTGTGGTTGCTAACCACAACATAAAAAAAATCGAGTCCTTCTAACTTTTGTTATTTACTTAACATAATTTTTATTAAAAGGTTCAGACGCCAGATTCTAGTATTCAACTATTGCAACTCCAATATACTGATTTTTCATTCTAATCTTCTTAATTTTGCCACATCCATAACAAAATTCTTATTTTTTGGGCTGCAGTTCATGCCTAAAATCAAGGTCCAAATGGACCTATTTTTATGGCTTTTGGGCAGCCCTGAGCTTGTCTTGGCAAGTAAAATACATAAGTGCTTATACAAGCATGGAATTATATATTTGGCTAAGCTTAAAAAAAAATCCTGAACTTTATGATCCATTTTAACTTAAGTCCTGAATTTCAATTTCTCACAATTCGACTCCCAGACTTATAATCCATCAACAATAGGATCTCTTCGTTGCTCAGGTGTTACATACTTAATGGAAAAGGGCATGCGCCTCGCACGTGCCCTTTCAGGTTCCTTATGTGTCACTTCCAAAAGCAAGCCTATATTGTTCTGATGACACTTGGCCTTCATTTGCCACCAAAATCAATTCATTTCCCATCAAAATGGTGTCTTTTGGTCTTGCTAGAGAATATGTTTCACAAAGCCAAAAACAGAGGAGGAGGAGAAGGAGAAAGAAAGAGACTGGGTGGAGATTTTGGCAATGAGTGCATATTCATCTACTTCACACTACCAGCATTCTCCGAGCATTAATGAACGCCACTACAGGCTGCCAGTGGTCGAGCACACCTCATGGACTCCCTAGAACCCTAGGAGGAGATTATATGGATGTGGTTTGGATGATCCAGCTGATCTTCTAAGTGGATATAACAGATTTACGTGGAAGGACCCTGTAATGTGCGCAAGATCAAAGCAGATTATACTTGGTTTGCTATGAGCAAAAGACTCACAGGAGACTCAAGTGAGGAGGCTAAGGAGACTGGAATATGGGTAGAGAAGTCAAGCTGAGAAGCAGGGTGAAGAGGTGCAAAGGTTAACTGCTTTGCTGGCCGAGAAGAAAGAGGCACTAAATAGGAAAGGTGGTGAAATTTCAAGAATGTGTGAGGCCATCCAGAGCTTGAAGGGCACTGCAATGAGTCATAGGGCACAAGAAAGATGGTTGTTCTTGGTGTTGGCAATAATACTTTGGGTTGATAGGTACAAGGGACGTGCCCCAAACACTCTAAAAGGGCAACTATCTCACCTCCCTTAAATTGTTGTGAAGTGCCATATTTTTATAATATGTTAGGAGTTGTGTAGTTTCGGTAGACTTTAGTGGGTTGGGTGAATGCTTGTAAGAGCAGATGTTGCCTTTTGTATCTATGTTATGGAGTGAATGGAATTTACTGCCTTTTGTACTTATTTATGTTATCATGTTGATGCTTCGCTAATTTTCTGTATTGGTTCAATCCTGATATGGTTTAATTCTGTTTGATTAAATCCAATACATGTAATAAAGTGAACAAAATTGATGCATTGCAACATGTAATGAACTAAACTTAGTGAACCATCTTGCTGCTGAACATAAGCAGAATATGTCATTAAGTTAAAATGAAATTTACATTGTTCTAATTGAGTACATATCATCAGCAGGCCAGACTTAGTCCGACGAATCCCATTGAGTTTTCCTTTGGTTTCCATTGAGTGTTATGCACGAGCTGCCATCGATTACCTTGCCAGAGCAAGATAATCAACCTCAACCCCCTTTCTATACTTATCTCCTGGTCCCTTGGCCATCGCCAATGGCTAGATTGCCACCGGTGAGTCGCCAAATTTTGTTGGAAACCAGATGCCCTATTCTATACTTCCTCTCCCTAGTTTCTTGTTTTGCCGACCACCACCGACCGTGGCTCGTTGTACAGATCATCGCCGTTGCCTTGCCGCCGGACGCCACCATAGGTTGCTGCCCAACGGCCCATTGTAACAACTTGGACAGCTCCTCACCTTCCTCTACTCTCTCTTCCTCTCTCTCTACATGATTAATGGACCTTTGAAGGTCCATATGTCTAGGTAAGCTCAGGATAACTGTTGACCCTAAGAGGGATCCCGGGTCGCCGATATGGAGCCCCAGGAGGGGTTTTCGGACTGATTTTGTTATGACCATCTACCATAATTTATGGATGGTTATAATTTTTTGATGATGAGATCTGGCCCTATAGGTGAGCAATCGTCGAGACTAGAGGGTGTTGAGCAGAATACTTTGCCCTCGAGTTCATAGATCAAAAAGTGGATTTGTGTTCGCTGTACTTAAGTCTATCACCAGTAAAGGTAAGAATCCATGGACATAATCACTTGTATTTATACATATATTTATTTTGTGGTTTTGGTTTTACATACCTGATTGTTGCTAATATATGATTGCTGGCACGAATATTTATGTTTTCTATATTATATGTATGTAGCAAATATTGATGACTTTTCAGATATTTGGAATATGATATTAGTTACTTGAAATTTAATGTTATATTATATTATTTGGTATGAATGAGATTTAATAAATTGATGATTATAAAATAGATATTTAGACTAGCCATGTTAAACTATGGATAGCCCCATCATAGGTAGAAATGTGGCAATATAGATAGCCTTGTTAAGGGCATGAATGTGGCATTATGGATAGCCCGTCATGGGCAAGAACATTGCATTGTGGATAGCCCTGCTATAGGCAGGAACATGGTACTTGAGCTTGTTGGTCACGAGCTGGAGCTTGGCCGTGGTTAATCCATAACCTAATATAGTTGTTGATTGATTTGAATTTAGTTAATGAGAAATAGATAATAAGTCATGAAACCACTGAGAGTATTTTGTGATAGATTCATGATGATACATAATGTATATTATATGTATATATAATGGTTTGAGTTATACTGGATACTTAATATGAGATTTCATGATTTATATTTTCACTTTGATACTGTTTATTTGCTATTTTTGAATTATAATATTGTATTGGTGTGGTGTGTGGGGATTCTTACTAGGTTATAAAGCTCACACCATCTTTTTTCTTTTTTATTTCAGAGTTGCTGGACGCATAGTCTCTATTGGGTTGGACATGGAGCTCAAGTGATGGAGTCATTAGTTAGTTTAATTTCTAATACCACATGGATATTTGAATATTTTGTAATTGAATATGTTTGATTATTGATTACAATGGATTATTTGGCTATTAGCTATTGATTTAAATTTTTTGAGTTATTGATAATTTGTTCATCTTAGGTCTTGTATGATCATTAGAGCACTGCTCTAGGATTCATGCAGCCGTATCAGGTGACCGACTTAAGGATAGGTTCGGGGTATGATAATAATACAGTGCACGCAAAAATATAGTAATCCTATACCTAAGAACACGTCACACAGTTTACACAGACTGCATAGGGTTCTATAAAAAAATTGAAATATCACAACAGTGCACATACTTAAACTATAGTAAAGTATACCAATTACAGGCTGCATAGAGTTAAATAATTAGAGCAATGACCCGCCACATAGAGTTAAATAATCAGATCTATAACTTTGATCCAAGCGGTTTATGTACCTACAGACGATTTGACCGATCCTGCTCCTGCCACGACATTTGCACATTTAGATGCTACTACGGTATTATGCCCCATTCCTTTAACCAATTTAGCTCTTAATACAAGATCATTCAAGTCAGGTTTCTTTGTTATTGGGATAGGTGAATTCTTATAGATCCATCCCCTGAAGGAACCGGATATGATAATTTTTCATTATCCGGCTCGAGCAAGAACGCTGAGGTATATGAAGAATTGCTTTTTGGTCCCTTTCGTCCAGTGGTTAGGACATCATTTTTTCATGTCGAAGACACGGGTTCGATTCCCGTAAGGGATAGGTACTTATTCCCGGCAAAGAAGATCTGGTTGATAGTCACCAGCGTAAGCTTTTGAGCAAGCGATAAACAACATTGCTTTAGATAAAGCGCTATAAATAACAATCCAGACTTTCTAGTCAACCTGTAGACCTGCTTTGCAAATAGGTATGCAGCGATGCACCTCTCCTTAGTGAAACCATCGAACACGACCAGGGTAGCTCTGTTAAGCATACCAATGATCGTGTCAGGACCTTCAAAGATCCTGCACCGGCTCATGCCATTGAGGTGGCCCAGCCCAGCATTCATTCGCAAATCTAGTAGTAAAATTGAGATTGCTCGACCCCCTAGTCCGGTTGAAGTCTTCAAGATTCCAGAGACACCCCATTCCGGTGCTTCGGAGGCCGCACCGGGGCCAGCGGAACTGGGGCAACCCTCAAATTTGAAACCCCGTCGAGCCCGGTTTTTTCTTTAGGAGAGTTTACTAGCCCTAAACCAACGGCTTTCAACACCCTTACTAGTTCTTGTCTTATAAGGTTTTCTTGCTTCCTGGCTCCTCTGCTGATTAGGTTCACTTCCGTCTGATTGGAGTTTCATTTCCCCTTTTTGGGCCCCGGGGAGCACTCCGTTGATTACAGGCCACTCAGAGTTAAATAAGAAAAAGGAAACATCACAACAGACTATAACAGAGTAATTATATTGACATCTCAAAGATAAAACAACACCTAGCCAGCAAATAGTAATGGAAGAAATTTCAGATGACATTCTTGATGAATCGAAGCACATACCATAATATGATTTCAAATGCTTGCCCCCTTGCTTTCTATATTCCGATGCCATCTTTCAATGTTGGCCTTTTTTTTATCAGATTTCCTCTCTCTTGCTGCAAAGTGTCTAACAAAAATCCTAGCCTTTCCCCTGGATTTCAAAAAAAAAAAAAAAAGGCTTGCTTCCGGAAATGCCACGTAAGTAAACCAAAAGGGCACATGCAAGACACGTGCCTTTTTTCCATTAACTATTTAACGCCCGAGCGATGAAAGGGTCACATTGTTAACGGGTCATAAGCTTGGGAGCCAAATTATGAGAAATTGAAGTTTATGGTTTAAGTTAAATTGAGTCATAATATTCAGGGTTTTTTATGAAGTTGAGCCTATATATTTTTAAGAATGAAATTCTAGTAAGCCCAAAAATGAATTGAAACTAGTATGTTTATGTTCATGTCCATTTTTATATGGTGAATACAAGGTTAGTCAGAAAAGATTAGTCAAATGTTTGAATTTGTATCCATATATATTTTTAATCGACACAAATATAAATTAGATATTATATATGGACATAATTGAATAGTTAAACTCTGTGGGTAGGAAGTTATATTATAAATTTTTCCTTTTGTTGTACAATTTGTTTCACTTTTTATACTCTTAAGAATTTTGACCATAAATCCAATATAGAATTTAATCTTCCTTTTTAATCAGTCAACTCATGCGATAAATTTCTGAATAAGTTATTAATTAGTTTTGTTATAGAAAATGATTATATGAGATAATTTGGAAGCATTAGCTCATGAGAGATTGTGAATAACATGTAAGTGGCAAGGAGTGGTATCATCTAAACTAAAATTCATCGGTAGTTTTTCAATAAATTAAAATAGAAAATCTTTTCTTTTTTGCTGAAAAAAAAAGCTAGAAACCGTCTCTACTTTCATGCACATACTCATGAAGTCTAAGAAGGAAGGCATACCAAGATTTAGCTTATATACAAGGAAAGTAATTCCTCGACGGACTCGCTGTCTCACTTTAGGATGGGAAAAATGTGCCTAAGGTTTGCATGTTCCCCAGCTTGGACTTGTTACCTTTTAATCCTAGAATTATTCATTCTGATAGTATATGCATAAGCTTTCCTCGATGAAGTCAATGGCTGGTGCAATTTCTGGTGCCAACTTGACTGGGGCTATAATCCCACCCTACGCCCAAAAGCCTTCAATTGGTACATTTACCATAAAGCTGCATCTTAATGGAAGCCAACATTTTCTGCTACAATTTTTTCATGGATTTAAATCGGAGTTTCAGAATATCTAATCCTCGTGTTAAAACTTTTTATAGCTTATTCCACGCTACTTCCAGGCAAGCTTTGCTTAAATCGGAGTTTCGTATCTAATCCTTGCTCGGTGGTTGGCTACGGTTCATATCAGCACTTTGAGTGGAATATCAATCAATTAAGGGCCTGCTATTTCTTAGTGAAAGGTGGAATTCTTTCTCTTATCAAATAATCTTTCATTATTTATTATCACATATGTGCTCGGCTATTTTGCATCGGTGAAGATTGCACATACCACCTCATTATGATCTCTACCCTAGGGTTCAAAAGTCCACTGCTCATGTTATTCTAGAGTGCGAATTGGCGTTACAAGTGTGGAGGTTGGCTCATTTCTCAATCACTTTTTCTATCTCAAGTTTACCTTCAACCACTGAAAGAAAAAACTCTCGAAAGGAGCCAGAGGACAAAAACGATCCTCATATGCTACATTTCATAACATATTTGGTTAGTTAAAAATGATTTAATCTTCCAAAGCACCTTGCGAAGCCTTAGGCGGATCTAGTTGAAAGCCTTTCTTCAGGCCTCTAAGTTCATTCAGGCTACTACCTCCAAGGATCCATGATAACAAGGAAAATCCGTGGCTCCTCTTCCATAGGTTCCGCATTTCTTCAAATGATTACTTTAGCCTCTGAGAGCCACCACCCTTTTTTTTCCTTTAACTTCGATGGCAGTGTATATAATAGGGAACCTATAGTGGAGCTAGTTTTGTCCATAGAGGCATTAGTTGCTAGTTTTGTCTTTTCTTGATATAGGTAGTACTCAGCTATTTGACACAATTGTTTCAATGGCTGAGCTGAGTCGAGCATAAGAAGGGTCGACTTATGCTACTACGACCCTAGGAACATCCTATATTATGCTTGAGGGGGACTCAAAAATGATGGTCAAGTAGCTAGTAAATAGGTATCAAACAATAGTTGTGCTCACCCCCTCATTTTCAAGAAAGACAGTCTGCATTCTCTTTGTCGTTTCGGTTGAAGAGGAGTCAGGTGTTTTCAGTCTTTCATTGCAAAAGGCTATAAGGCTAGATCTTCTCATTTTTAAAAAGATCCCCAGCTATATATGGTTTAGTATCAAGGATGAGGGGGCGCCACACAAATTCTCTTTCTTTTCCGATAAACCTCCATAGAGAAAGATTAGCATTTGAAGAGCCAAGTGAGATCCTTTTCCTTGAAGTAAGTGAGCAAGAGCCGGTCAACAAGCCATACCCAGTAGATTGGTCTCGGTAAGAAAAGATATTGCATTTATTTCTTAAGGAAGGCCATAATTTGAGATTTCACCGAGGGTGGAATTCGGCTAACTGAATTTCACCAATTTATCATGAGAATTTGTTAATCTTCATACCATAATGAGAGTCAGTCAAAAATAAATATTGGTCTAAAAGTCAAAGCAAAGTCCTATTCTATCAAAAAATACTATAATAAAATATTTTTCTAAATAATCTCCGTTACCGAGTTCTTGTTCCCCTTATTTTGTTCTTCTCGATGCAAGACGATCAACCTTAAGGAAGCTTCTAGTAGAGCTGTCATGGAGTAGTTGAAAAGTGAAGATAAAACCTACTTCACAAGTGGCAGATGAGCCATTCTTCCTCCTATTATGAATAGCAAGTGAAAACAAACAAGGGCTTTCCTCAAAAAGGGGGAAGTAAAAAAAATGTGGGTTCTTTAAAAAAAAGTAAAGATTTCAATTCCTCAACGAAGGAAAAAAGTATCCAAAAAATAAAGTTCCTTCTTCGAGGTTAGCTAAGGTAGGATAAATAAGATCGGTCCATCCATACTCCAAGTTTAAATAAGATTTCTTTTTTGACCTTTTATAGTTAGCAGCTAATTTGAATTATTAATAAAAGAGGCTTTTTCTAGCAAAAAATGAATTCATTTCAAATGCGCATCAAAGGAACCGAACAAGATCAATTTCTGTACTCCAATTTCATAGGATCCGATTTCAGAGTCGAGGTTAGGGCTTGAGTCCAAGTCAATAGCATTTACCAAAAGTTAGGGTTCATTCAATTTTGATCTGCATTTACCATAATAATGGCATTAAGTCCTGGAATGGATTACTGATGCCAACCGGAAGAACTTGGATTACATGAGACCATCTTGCAAACGTGCAAACATAATTGTTGTTAGTTTTAGGTGCATCGGTTACTTTTATATGCTAATACCTATGAAAAAGGAGGCTTCCAGAACCCGTAATGATGAATGTGCCAAAGTGGAGATGTCCGTGTACTCAAGAGACAATTTACAGATGAAAGTTTGAGACCTAGAGCATTCACCTCTTTATTATCCACTATTCGTTCGTGAAGAATATTAGGACGTCATTAACAACTATTTGTGTATCAAGGGGACGTTGCATTCACTGTGGACCAAGTGGAGAAAGAAGAACTGGAGGAAGGCTTTGGGGACCAGCCAGTCCTAGCAGTTTGATGGCAGGCAAGGAAAGAATAAATTGGCAACGTATTACTTCAAAAGCGATCAACATGCATATCTGTCTGATGGCAGCTTTTAGGTTATTCAGCAAAGAAAAAAAAGAAAAAGGATGTTGCAAGCCATGCTTTACAGCTTAACAACTTAGGCGAACTCTAGTAAAATACTGCAACCATATACAGATTGTGAACCTTTCATTGTTTCATTTCTTTTAAATAATTAGTGGGGGGATTCTCCCTCTCCTTAATCTTAGAAAAAAAAAATGCAGATAATTTTTACATCATTTTCTGAAGTAGCATTTGAGACTCCTTCAGCTAAACATGATGGCAAAGTTTCTGCTTTGCTAGTTGTGTGTTGATTATGCAACCTGCAACAATCTAACTAATGCCACCTTTAGAATGGGAGAATGCACCAACCGGTTGACGCATGGGATATCTAACTTCATGTGATTTCCATCCATTAATATATTATCAAACTTGTAAATCTCTCTCATGGGATTTTTTTTTTGTTAGAATTCCTTTCTTGGGATAGATTAATAGTCTAAAATCCTTTCGTTGGCTCGAATGAAAAAGAGTATTAGCTCTCTCAATCACTCGATATGAAACAGGTTAATGGCATTGTTTTTCTTTCATTTGTTTCCCTAATGTATAGTGAAAGATTCATTCACCTTGAGCCTCCAAATCTCCATAATGGTCCTGACAAAGGCTTGTGGGCTATTCAAAGTAGGAGATGGAACAGTTTGCTGCATACGCTAATATTGCTCATATTCAAAGTAGGAGTTTTCAGTGATCTAAGATCGAAACCTTGATAGTTTATGAATTAACCTATTGCCCCATGTTAAAGAAAGCCTTGAAGACTCTTGCACCGAAAACCGAAGGCACCATATATACCAGCTGCAAGAGTTCTGACGACTCCAACTCCAAACAATAATTTTATTTCTTAATCAGTATCCATACCACAACAACAATGATCAAAGACACATGCTCATTCCGGATGGTACAAATATGCTAATTTTGAAGTCCAAACTCAGAAAAGTAAAACAGAGACAAGGAGCTCATGGAAGATGACTTGTGTGAAGGAAAGACTTAACAATAGGATAGATGGTGCATCACTACTTCGTTCCGAACGTGGCTCACGGGCAGCTTGTGAACCGCCACCACCAGCGCTTCTCCCACCACCTTTGCCTCCAGCGCCACCTTTCCCCGAGTGACTCAACCCTTTCATAGGATCCAGGTCTTCGCTCAGCTTTGCGGTGGCATCTAGGCCTAGGAAAGCCTCGCAGAGAAGACGATTTTTTTTTGTTAGAACTTGTAAACTACAGAAGGATGAGTCAAGGAAGTTTTTTAGTGGTTTCTCCTTGGAAATGAGTAGTGCCTCATGAACAAATCAGGTCACTGTGGTAACTAAAAACAAAGCAGTTTGAGGATCCAAACCTTGAAATTGTTCTGCTGATTGGGGAACTCCAGCAGTCTTACCACTAGTGCTTTCATTAGACACACTCCAAATTGGTTGGAGGAAAAGGATGAGGAGAAAAAATGGGAAATGACCAGCCTTCATCTGTGAAAGTGACTAAGTGAGCAGTTAGCACTTTGTTTCTGAAAAGATTTTAGGAGCTAGCCAGGGGGATTTATAGGCTTTCTGGGCGGAAGCTACAAGCAGACGGCTGAAAAAAGGATTGCCACCTTCGCTTTTCCGTGTTTCTCATAGCTGGAAGCCAAATTGGGAGCAGAATCAGCAATAAAGGGACCAGGATTCTTAAGCGCACACGAGCCATCTGGTGTAAAATTTCAGGCGTTCTAATGCCAATTGCGCGTGCTCTGGCACTGTTCTATTGAGAGGAAAAGCAAAATGAAATGAAACAGGCATCCTTGTGCCCATAAGGCAAACTGAAAAAAGGATCACGGCCACCGAAAAAGGCACGAGAGAAGCTCTCTTTTTGCACGCTTGGAGAACAACTTAAGAGTGCTTTGGGACCACGAATTCTTTTGTCACTTGGAATGCCAGACGTACAAGCTCAGATAGAGATCAAGAGCATCTTAGTTGAATTAATTTCGAGAATATATAGAGGTTTAATGCTATACCTTCTAGATGCACCTGCGTGAAGTGACATACCTCTTCATAGGCAAAACCTAGCAACAAGAAAAACATACAAAGAAAAAGCATTGGTTTGAAAACCAAACATGTGAAAAAGGATATTGCATTTTATGAAACTGTAAAATAGTATGGACCATTCTTCCATCCTCTAATGCTGGAGTGTATTGCATTGTCTACTTCCTTTTGAACTCAATCATAGCCATCTCCGCCGACACAACACGAACTCTAAATGCAGGAGAACAAGGACTTCAGGAATATGGAAGTATAGAATTTCAGCATAGCAGCTGCAGAACCAAAACAAGATGGGGCTACTCTTTTAGACCAGATTGCACCATGTGTTGACAAATAACAACAGAAACCAGTTCAAGAAAGGGCAATTCTTAATTCAGAGAGTTCAATTGACTACTCTTTAAGAACCTTTTTTCTTGAGGAACTGAGAAATGAAGCTGTAATGATGCCTTTATGCAAGTGAGACTATGGCTTGTGTCAACAGTGTCCTAATCAAACAGTTAGCAACTGCCAGTCAGCTAACAAGCCACATGATCACCAAGAGGCATTTCAAATTGAACCCTTCACACAAGCACTTAATGCACATAATTTTGTAAATCCGTCATCAGAGAATGACACGGACAATGTGACAGAGGCTGAAGGGAAATTCTTCTCCCTAGCATACTTTGGCAGGTATAAGAGTCGAATAGAAGAATTTAGGTAAGGAATTGACATTAGTAATGGCGAGGAAAGCTCTTGACAAGCAAATTTTGTTGAAGTTTGACATAGAAACAGAACAGCCGACAATCACAATCAGATGTCATAAATAAATTCATATGACAACATGCATGAGGCTTTTATAATGCTATATAAATTTGTCGAAGCATCTTATACCAAAGAATATATTTTTTAAAAAGAAAGCTCCATTAGCGAATGCACTAATTTTTTCGAATCAGATAAGATCATTTGATTCCATTGCACTAATGAATGCGAATATTTTTTTATATAAAAAAATAGAGACTGAACTTCAAAGAATGAACAGGCAAAAGTAAAAGACCATCAGCAGAAAAGGTTCGAAAGAGTGCGTAACTCAAGCTTGGCAAAAGTAAAAGACCATCAGCAGAAAAGGTTCGAAAGAATGCGTAACTCAAGCTTCCCTTGACGAGCAAATGGACCCACCAGCTTTGCTAATTCCCCAATTACTCGTTCTGCATATAGCATATATAGCCCACTCCTGAATTCCAAGAGTTCCAAGTTCTTGCGAGCTTGTAGAACAGAGCTCACCCATTCTTCAAAAAGCTCTGCATGACAGCATATCAAGCTTACTTTCGCAATGATGCCATGCAAAGTACATTAACTATTCAACACAGGACCTGGTAGAACTGATGATAATTTAATACCAAAATAAGTCAAGACGCCTAAACATATTCTTAAGTGAATGCAACTAGCAAACAAGTAAATAACAGAGGAACGAAAAAAAAATGCTTTCTCAGTTGCATTAATTACTTAGAGCCTCAATTAGCATATGGAAACTTCCAAAAGAGATGACTACACCTATAGAACAAATTAAAAGAGATAAATTAATCATGAAATAAAGTAGATGATATATATTAATTGAATTATGTCAGAAGGAAAGAAGATGCTATCCTAGAAGTGGGCAGTTGCCGAACTCATGATTTTATGCGAAGCAATAATGAACTGAACGGCATGAACATTAGCAATCAGAGCACAAGATTCTTTCTTGACTGTTATGTAGTGCTCTCAACCTAGAATTTTCAGTAGCTGGGAAACACAAGCAACTTGAAGAACATGTAAAGCTGATGCTTCCAGTATACACCGTAAAGGTGATAGATATATTTTGATCTCACTTACAACAAAAAGAATTTGGATGCAAAGTTTCAGAAAATGTCACTATGAATGTTATATGAGATGTTCTTTTAGACTTGAGCATTTGTACATGATTAAATTTAGTAAGAATTACTTTTACTTGACAGGAATACATTAGATAATGGAGAACAAAGAAAAAGTAGGCCCTCTGGGCATGAATATATTGAAGTTCAGACTTTGGAGATATTTTAGAATAATAGTTTTCTTGGTTCTGACTTTGCAAACGATGCAAATGATGATACAGAGGAATATACAAGTGAAAACTAGTGATTGTTAACATTGTTTCTAAATCTATGAACCATGAACATAAAAATGTATATAAACGGTATGAAGGTTTATCAATTTACTGTGATTATTTTTCCCAGCTAAGTAATAGGGAATAGTCATATTTTCCAATTGGAATATGCTTATTTAATTAATAATTTCATATCCTAATCATTTAAGGAAAATGATTGTATGCTTTGTTTAACGCACTTCAAATGGAAAAACAAAACTGCATGAATTTCAAAGCACAAAAAAGAGAGTATTTACTTGATTGAAAGGTATTATGGATTGTAGTGTATCAGATCTTACACAGACACGGAAATAGAGTCCACACAAAGTAATATCTGACCATTCAATACAGGGTACGGCCATATCAAGCAAACAGTCTCGAATCTACATATTATATCATACAGCAGAATATGACCCAGTATTACCACTTACCACTCCACAGTGCGACTCAGATTAACATACATAACCTTAGTATGACTTGGTATGCCTTAACTGTTCTAAAAGATACTATAGTAGCTCCATTTATGAAGAACCATTCTAACTTTGAGATCTCATTAGTGAGGCTATTGATTAGAAGAACCAAAAGTTCTCCACAATTTTTAATACTATAATTAGACCCTAGCAGGTCCTAAACACACAGTCATCATCCTCCGTTTAAAAGTCCTGTGTACTTCTGTCAACATGTTTGGATCTTCACAAACTTTGGATTGAATGACTATAAATGCATGAAGCCAGTGTCTCTTGGGACCTGTGCTCTCAAAAGTTAAAAACCTACTTGCTGACCCAAAGACTGCTACTTTGTATAACTTGAAGAGGTCCTGACTTTATGTTTCATCTTTTATCAAACGAATGATGGACAAGACTCAGCAAGCATGCTCACTGCATTTTGAACTTTATGTCAGCAACTTTGCAAAATACTAAGAATGTTTACATATATCCAAGCTAACCATTGATACCTGATATTCAACATCCATTTTTGTACCACATGTGCTTTTAGGGCATCCTTGCTACTACAATCATCCCACAGCTTGTAGGGTGATAAAAGTATTCCCTAGAAGCAGGTTATATCTACTTTCAGTTACATTTGAAGCGACTTAAGTCTCAACAGTCATGTATACAAAGTGAAAAGCCTTCCACAGTTTTTTTTTATAATAATAATATGCTTCGGTCAGCTTGATGGTCCTTGCTGCAAGTTTCAGTTCCATTTTGCAACTAACTTATATTTGTAAGTAAGAACCATCAAGAAGAATCCATTTTCCCTAAGATTTAAATTAATAGCCTAATGGACATAACAGAAAGCAGTTAAATTCATACATATTAGATGTACTTTGCAACATGAAAGTTTGCAAAGTATAGGGGGAACATAATGAGAGTGCAGTACAAATATTTACAATAAAGAATGTGATTCTCATAATAACATCATCGTTTACAAATTCTGAAAGTTTTCCTTTAACCAACTAACAAGTTGATATTAGAAATATCTGTAAAGCTCAAACAACATCATGCCTGTGATACAACAGAAGCAATTGATGAAATGATCAAGAGGAACAGTCAACCAAGGTTGAAAAGAAGGTACTAACTTGGATCAAAATATTCATCACTCAACCAGTTTTTCATATAATCCAATATCAGGAACTCCATAACTTGAATCCTGCTCCCACCAAAGGAAATATATGACCAGCATTATATTTAAAAGCATAAAAAATAAAAGTATGTTTAATGCTAACTGAAATTACGCTAGTACATTAAAAACATCAAAAAAAATTTATACATTAGTTGAGAATGGTAAAATACCATCAAACAAATCACAATTATAATCAGTTGTTTGTTTGTTTTTTATTATTATGCATTGGTTGATAACCTTTTTATGTTGTACAATCATCTAGTATGCACAAAGTTAAGTCTCAGAGACTGTGTAAAGACTAAGCGAGCTGTGGCCTCTGCCAGAATAGCATAGGCCGTAGTTGTCATGTTGATCAGTAGATCGTGGTTCAAGCAGTATGAATTTTAAATAATATGAATACACATTTGCAAAAGCAATATGAAAATGCAAACGATATTTAAGTAGATAAAGTTATTTTCAGGGTCATGTTTTATAACAATGGATTTGTTTCCTTTTTGTCTTACTGATTCTCAAAAAATCTAAAATTATCTGTTAGCCAACAGATCAGCTAATTAGAGAAAATGCAGTTTCACTAATTTAAGAGAAAATGCTATAAATGCACCTTCAAGACCCAGATTTTTGTGTTAACTTGGAAAAGTTCCCCAGCACAAGCACTGAGAGGTCCTGTTTGGTAGACCTTTCTTGGCATGGACTTTTGTTTCCTCTCCAAAATTCAACAAATATCAGTTGCCCAGTGATTTTTTGAGTAGTGTTGAAATTAACCCATATTCAGCAAATTTCCGTAGATATACATTAATTTTCTCCTTTAATTCCATGATGCATGCAGTCATACATCACACATAATTAGACACTATAGTAGTAGAGCACATATAGAGAAATGCAAAAATATAGTAAACAAAATGACAAAAGTAAATTGAAACTTTAATTAACTCAAAAGAACTAATACAATGTCCATACTGTCATTTTTGTTACGAAATATATGGAAAGAAGAGGAAAGTTTATAGAGTATTTTTATTTTACAAAGGAAGTGAAAAGAACTTCAAGTCTTCAACTTTTTCTTTAAACATATTGGAAGGAAATAAAAAACTAAGATGGAGCATTTCTCTCATATAAAAATTTGTTAAAAAAGAACTAAAGTTAAAAAGCAAAACTCCACTTATCTCTCTTTTTGTTTAGTTCAAGGTTTGATGAATGGTGCCGAACTAGCTGGCTCAAGGCGTGCCGATCTAGCTGGTTCAAGGCGTACCGAACCGGACCACTTAGGAGCCAGCATGATTTAAGCTATTAATTCGAGACGACCCACTTGTGATTCGATCATCCTCCCCTTGCCCCCCCCCCCCCACCTGCATTTGAAGATTCGATAAGTCCCTCTCTCTCCCTCTCTCTTGGGTTAGGTTTAGTGTTTCCCAAGCCCTCCCCTTCCTCTCTCTCTCTCTCTCTCTTAGGTTAGGGTCAGGACTTCCCTCGGTCCTCCGACTTCCTCAATCCTGCCTCCCTCCCTCCCTCCCCCTCTCTCTTCCTCTATCCTTTCTCCCTCTCCCCCTCCCTCTCAGCTCCTCCTATGTCAGCATGCCCCAGAACGGCATGGTACAGACCTGTACCATGCCAAATTGGTTGCTAGCTGGTATGCCCTCTGTTACCAGTTTGACGAACCTTAGTTGAAAATAAAAATAAAAAAAAATAAAATTAAAAACATCAGCGCTCCCTTCTTTTGATTTCTTAATAAAAAAGGAACTTGGTGTAAATAATAAATAAATTAAAGAGACTTCTTTTTAGCCATACACAGGGGGAAAAAGATGATCTCTAAAACACCTCCCCACAAAATCTGTATGAGGAATAAAAATGAAGAGCAAAAGATATGAAATACGAAGAGTTACGATGACAAAGAAGAAAGATTAAGAAGGATGGAAAAATAGTTTTGCCTTCTAACTGTTCAATGCATTCTTTTCTAAAGAACATCTAGGGTAACAAAAACTTTTACACAACATTCTCTTCATAGATCTTGAGCAGCAAATATTTCAAACATATTTTTGAAAAGCAGCCTATATGGCCAAATAATGTACATAGGAGTGCTAATATGGATCTAGACCTGTTCCCAATGTTGCATGAACACGGACACAAGAATTAGAACTGGGCGTGCACCAAATATGTGACTCGAGAAGAGGGAAAAGGGAGATATGGGGATACACGGGATAAATTTTAACTAAGTTGCATATTTATACTTTTAAACATTATTTAAAATATTAAAAAGATATTGTTTAAGATATTTCAATATATATATATATTTCTCATTCAAACTTTCTAATTAACCTAAAGATACAAGAAAAATAATATTTTTGAAAATTATTTCAATCTATGAAGAAACAATCACTCGCTCCTAAGGTTAAAATAGAGAACCAATCTCACTATTGAAAGACTTCAACTGTCGTCTAATTTTAAGAAGTGGCTACCAAACAACTTCATCAATGTCCAAGTATAGTGTTGCATGGATACAGATATGAGAATCAGATTTGGATATATAACCAAGTATCTGACTTAGCAAGAGGGAAAAGGACAGATATGGGGATATGTAGAGATGACATTTGATTTAACGAAATTATACATTTATACATTTAAACATTATCTCTTTAAATATTAAAAATATTAAAAAGATATTGTTTTCTAGGACAATACAACATACATGATTCTCATTCAAACTTTCTAATTTACTTAAGGATATCAGCAAAATAATAATTTGTAAAGTTGTTTCAATACCTATATCCTCAACAAGTCTTGAAAAAGAACATCTATTCACTCCTATTATCAAATTAGAGAATCAAACTCATTGTTGGAAAACTTCAGCTCATGTTGGAAGAGTTCAACTCTTCTAGTCTTTAAAATGGCAAAATGGCTACCAACGCACTGTATGAGTATCCAAGTATCCGATATGTAGCTGACCCATATATCGGACAGATTTTTGGATTTGGATGCGAGTGTACAAGTAACACTATCCAAGTGTCCGCTATGTATTTGACTTGGATACGTGTCCAACATGGATTTTTCCAGCTACATGTGAGTCTCCAAGTAACAAAGCCTGTTTACTCAACCAAACTCAAACTATCCGATCAATGGATGAGATATAAATGCACCAAATGGAACTTAGTTGGCAAGTTACATCAAGTTTGGGCTGTAGGATTCTAACCTATTGCCTTAGGATAGCTTTACAACATAACATATTTTATGGATATAACATTGCATTAAAGTTAATAAAATTCTAAATCTAACCGCAATCCTAAATATAAACCTAGACTCTAATAGCTAGTCTACCCTCCCCTCTTCCACCTCTCCTCCCTCCCCCTCTCATTCCTTCTTCTCATCTTACTTCTCCGCCTTTTCTCCTCACCCAACCATCACCAAGCCCCTTGGAGGCCTCACCTCTTCTTAACTTATGCCCTCTGGCATCCATCACGTCCCATATGATCAACTGCTCAATCCTAGGATTGCTTTATTGCTGGCTCACCTTACTGCCAATGATGCCCGATCTTTATTTCCCGTTTTTCCTCCCTCTCTATTCTCCTATCTTCTTTTTCCGCTTTTTATCTCCTATCATTTAGGTAATGTCTAGGTCAACTCACCTAAACTCATTAGCAGGTTCAAGAGTCAACTTGGCTAACTCGCTAGCAGGTTCAAATAGTGGCAGAGCTACATGTTAAAAATAGGGGCCATAGCAACTCTCCCGCTCCCACACACAAACATATAAACGTATGTTTATAGATGTATTTATGTATATATACTCTTGTTAGCCAAGGCCTCGAATCTCTCAATCCCCTTTGTTCATCCAAAAGTTTGCCCCATCTTCCTACAAGTCTGGGTGACCAAACATGCTTCTCCCTTTACAAGTAGATTGCCATAATCCCCTCTCCAATCTTACTCTCCAATCTCACCCTCCCAAGGTGACAAAGTTAGTCTCACTTTCATCGACTCCTTATCCACTTCCCAATGCATTCCTATTTTGAAATAATCTTTGCATTAAATAGTATAAATCTAAATTATTTCTAGTATTACTTTTGTTGTTAGGACAAACTCCTAAAGTATAGGACACATATCCACTCTTTACATCTCCATCGTTTATTTATCCCCCTCCCAAATCCTCCACCCATTTATACGCAGACCTTCATCTTTCTAGTTCAAACTCCTCTCAAAATAATAGAAACAAAAGTAGTGCATGTATCAAAACATTAGTACATCTATTGAGTTGCATAATAACAAAAAAGAATCTTTAACTGAGAATCATAGCCATCAATCCATGATTGTTCTCATGCATATAGAACATGTTCAATGATAGTTATTACAACAAAATCTCCTGAACTTGACAACTAGCTCCAATCTTTTACCCCTCAATGTATCTCATTTCCATCATCCTCCACTCTCCATATCACTTTAGTTACTGTAATCACCAAACATCACCAAAGGGGAAGAGCTTACGAAGTGCTTTACTAGGTCCCATGGTGCATTTCCATATAAATCATGATAGTTCCCCCTGACATAACCCAAGCTCCATCCTTGAGTTTGGGTTTGCTAGGTCTAGCTTGCTAGGAGGTTGAGTTAGGTTTTTGTGATATTTAGTTTAGGCTAAATGAGTTTATTAGGAAAATTGACCAAACTGGCCTGAATCATTGCCACCCCTTAGCATGCAGGATTCTCGGTTGCCCCACATAAGGCGTGAGCAGCTCTGATATATGGCTAGGCTACATTGCAATTGCCTGAGCATTTGCATAAGCCTTGGAGGCTTGTATTTGTGACTTACACAGTGCAATAGGTGAGTGAAAAATTTGGGTTAGACAATCCTAATTTGGTTTGAATGGGGTGAGGAAGTGAACTTTGATGATAATTTTTCCTTCAAACCTTCATCTTCTAGCCCTAAATGAGAGAAAAGGAAACAAACCACAAAAAAGAGAGCAACGGAGAAAACCTTGATGATTGGGAATGGGTGAAGCACGAAACTTGGTTGAATGGTAGCTAAGCTTTAGCAACAACTGGTGGCAAAAATGTACCACTATTTTTCTCCCTATTCTTCTCTTTTCCTCGTTGCTACACCTCTTTCTTAGTCTCCTTCCCTCACCCTCCTCATCCTTCTGAACAATGCCTTCTCTTTTCCTTGTTCCCCTTCTCTTTCACTTGCCCTCTCCTCCTTGCCTCTCCTCCTCCCCCCTGTCTCCTCTACCTAGGCACCCACCAACCACATGGGAGTCATGAAGACTATGGTAGCTTGTGAAACCTTACTTCAAAAGTTCTTTCACTACTTATTTAGGTCTTTCTTGATTTTATAAATGGGAAAGATTATTAATCCACAAGCATGGAGATTTCAAATTGATCTATAAAAAATGGGAGGTGAAGATTCACATTTCCTCTCTTGTTTTGATATTTTATTACATGGACAGGCAAAGATGCATATCCCAATTATTTTATACAACAAATCATAGTGGTGAGATGTGCTTATATTCTTCAACTTTCATCTCTATTTTTCTAGTGGAAAGCATAAGATCAACCATTTTAAAATACAAGAGTTTGTCCTTATCTTTCTCTTTTTCTTTATTTTCTTTTTTGTTCTTTGTGAGAATTTCATATTTTGCTTCCTTTCTGATTTTGTTTCTTTATTTTTTGCAGGAAAAGAGAGAAGATCAGAACATTAAGCCATTTCACTTATATAAATGGAAGGCAAGGGGGAGCAACTCTCAATTGATACCACTCTCTTGTTATTTTCCTTTGAAAATCAAATAAGGAAGGATAAAGAGATGAGTGTGTAACGTGCCCCCACTCCAGCCACCAATATAGCATTAATTTTCCATTTCCTGTTTTCTAGTATGAAATTTCAGTATAATGGTTTGCATGGCCCAGACTTTTTTGAGAAAGTTAACCAAGCGAACATATGATAAGATATCAAAAATGTCTCATAATTTATCTATTCCAATGATTTCTAACAAAAAGGCTCTCTGTTAACCCATTCAACTAATAAGTAGAACAAATGTACCATGAATGATAAACTCATCTTGCTCTTTTTTTTCTTTTCACATACATCTTTGGCCAATTATTTAATAAGACTAAATGATTACATTATTTGTAATCTACCTTTTGCACATATAATTGAAACTTTCTACAGACAAAGGGGTAAAAGTAGACAGGATAATATCCGTCTGAATTCATTTTCGTATCTGAATCTATTAAGAAATTTGAGCATCCGACTAATATCCTTATCTGTATCCATATCTATCAAAGAAAAATGGGTATGGATATAGATAGACAACTATCCGATCCGTATCTAAATATCTGATTTATTTATAACCTTATTTAATTTTATAAATCACCCATGAACTTTTAATGAAAATATATAACCATGTTAACATGCTATTAACTTGATTTACTATCCACTTAGTAATATCTTTGATTTTGTAGTTATAAAGTTTAATTAGCTGGCTTATATCCATACTTCCAGTCAAGGTTTTACATCTTGACGGGATGGGATAGAAACGGGACAAGATGGGGTCGGGATTCCAAAACCCATCCACATGTGGAGAGAAGAAGAGAAAGGAAAGAAAGAATGGAAAGATGAAGAAAAGGAAAAAGTGATAGAAAGGAAGAGAGAAAAAAAAGAAAGAAGGCAAGAAGGAAAAAAGGAAGGAAAGAGAAGAAGAGAGAGGAAAGATAGCGAAGAAGAAAAAGGGAAAAGAAAGGAAGGGATAAGGAAAGAAAAAATAGAAAAGAAAAGAAAAGAAAGGAAGATAGAAGAAAAGAAAAGAAACAAAGAAAAGAAAGCAAAATAAGAAAGAAAGGAAAGAAGGGGAGAGAGATGGAAGATATCTACTAGGATCCATGATCGGGACCATTGCTGGGATGGGATGGGACAGCAGGGCCTCCTGTTCCATGGAGAAACTGGAACACCTCTATCCAACGGGATTTAAAATCTTGCTTTTAGTATCCGATTTGTATCCATATCCGTTTAAAGCAAATATGGTATGAACTTTTGCATCTGACCAATATCTGTATTTGTATCTGTATTCGTCAAAGAAAATAAATATGGATATGGATATACTAGTACCCGATATATATCCGATCCGGTTTCAGCCCTATGCAGATAGGTTGCATATGCATTATATGGTTAGCATCTCATTGAGTTATCATAATAAAGATAAAACAAGAAAAATCTACTGAAGCATAATTTCACTTATTTGCTAATGAAGCAAGCAATACATGCTACACTTACAGGACTACTTACATCATAAACATGCTGTCGTGCATAGAAGGGAAAGAATCATCAAATGGATCCATGAGAAGTAAACTTTCTGCTACAACAGAAATCTTTTGAGAAACCGAAAGAATTATACGTTGACCAATAAATGGCTCATTTCCTAGCTTGCGGATTAAGTGCTGAATATAGAACTGGGCATCTGAACAAGAATCTCTTGATCCTGAGATTTAAAATGAGAAGATTTGATGAAGACAAAATAAATGTCAAAAGTCAACAGTCAGCAAATAAAACAACTAACAGATAATTATAATCATTATGCAAGCTTATGGAGTATCAAAATAATTTACAACATAGAGAAGCATTCTTCATATTGCCCTGTGTAGCAACTCATGGCATAATGAGGATACTAAGATATTCACCTCATTAAACTTACATAAGGATGAGTTCCAGTAATTAAAAGAAGATGAAAGTGACATTGAACCAATAGCTATATTTGCCAGAAGCTTTTCTTCTTTTTTTTACGTAAAAGTTCATTGGAAAATTGATGACTGAAACAAAATGTATTGACACCTGCATAAAACTCAAATTGGGATTTGTATATTACTTGTTACGGAGAAAAGACAAAGTACACTATGTTGATGCCCAAACAAGTTCATAAATTTAATGCAACCTAATATAAGAAGCAAAATAAATTAAATTTAGAAAAAAAGGAAGCACTGAAGAAGAAGAGATGTAAATCAAGGTTTTGCTGTTTAAGCACAGGTTTTAAGATAAGTACATTAACAGATATCTTGCAATGTGAAAATAGAAAATGCCATGGAAATAAATATCTATATTGAAGATAAAAGCATTTATCATGTAATCCACAATGTGTTGTTTTCCACCATTTATTCCTATAAAATGTCATGTCCTATATGATTGGGTGACCATATATTCTTTATAAACATTTCCATTCTGATATTTATAAGACTTATCTTAGAGAAACAAAGAGGTAGACCATGTCCTCTGAAATGACCCAGCACCTCATCCAAAAAGGCCAGCCAGAATTTTTTATTTGGGGTCCTTGGGCCTGCTTGAGTGCCCAAAGATATCTCCAATGACAGCTAATGTGGGACCAAACACAAGGATGAGCTCCAGTAATTAAAAGAAGATGAAAGTGGCATTAAGCCAATAGCATATTTGCTGGAAGCTTTTCTTCTTTTTTTTAATGTAAAAGTTCATTGGAAATTTGATGACTGAAACAAAATGTATTGATACACACATAAAACTCAAACTGGGCTTGTACATTGCTTGTTATTGAGGAAAGACAAAGTACACTATGTTAATGTTCAAACAAGTTCATAAATATAATGCAACCTAATATAACAAGCAAAGTAAATTAAATATAGAAGAAAGGAAGCAGCGAAGAAGAAGAGATGTAAATCAAGGATTTGCTGTTTAAGTACAGATTTTAAGATAAAGTACATTACCAGATATCTTGAAATGTGAGAATAGTAAATGCCACGGAAATAAATATTTATACTGAAGATAAAAAGCTTTTATCATATAATCCAGAGTGTGAAATCCACAAGTGCACTGTTGTCAATCATTTATTCCTATAGCCATGTCCTATATAATTGGGTGATCACATATTCTTTCTAAACATCTCCATTCTGATATTTATAAGACTTTTCTTAGAGAAACAATGATCTAGTACCTCATCCAAAAAGGCTAACCAGAATTTTTCACTTGGGGTTCTTGACCGTGCTTGAGTACCCCTAGATAACCCCAGTAATAGCTAATACAGGGCCAAACACATGTCTACCGCCCGCCTCTTGCCCGGGTTTAAGCGCTAGCATCCACACCAAGAAAGCATGCAACTAGAAACAAAAATCCCAAGACCGCTCATGGTCAGCCCCAAAAAAGCCCATGCTACTAGGGGTGTAAATGGACCTGATAAAATCTGTCCAGATCTATTTTCATGTCCAAATTTATTTCCAAATGTGTACAAGTTTGAGTATCCAACTATATCCTTATTCACACCCATATGTGTGAAAGAAACAAATATACAGATATGGATAGGTAATTATCCAATCCGTATTCGGATATCCGATTATCTTTGCAATCTTGTCCAGTCTTATCCCATTCTCCTAAACTTTAAAGAAAAATTAACAAATATTATCATGTTTTTAACCTAATTTACGTTCTATACAATCAAGGTACACTGAACCGATATCGGAACCCGTGCCGGTTGGCTACTGGTTCGGTATAGTACGGTTTGATATGGTACCCCCGGTGGTTCACCCCGGTTCAATAGACCATAATTCAAGCCTTTTAAAGAGGTGGGGAGGTCTAAACCGGTTCAAACACTAGTTCCGCTCCGAATCACTCGGCTCTGGGCAGTTCGGGAAGGATTTTGAAATTTAGGGCCGAACCAATTCGGTTCCACACCGGTTTGATTCGGTACAGGGTGAACTATGCGGTTCGGCCCAGTTCGGCGTACATTGCATACAATTTTATATTTGATTTAGTGGTTCATAAAATTATCTGATATATATCTGTATTCTTATCTATATAATCAAAATATATGATTTGTATCAGTATATCTAAAAAAAAATAGGGTTATGAATTTTAACATCTAATTAATATCCATATTTGTATTTGTATTTATCAAATAAAAATGGATAAGAATATAGATATACTGATATCCGATCTATATCCAATCCATTTTCATACCTAAAGCTACAGTGTCGTTGCTACACATGGGCCATGGTTGAAACCACTTTGATACCATTTGAAATGACCTAAGACCTCACCTAAAAAAGCTAGCTAGAAATTTTTATTTGAGATCCTTAGCCCTGCTTAACTGCCCATGATCTCCCCAACACACAACTAGTGTGGGATTGAACACATGCCTACATAGGGTCCTTACATCTCTCTCACCTCATGTTTAACCTTGTTACTTGGACACTTCCAAAAATCCGTGTCGTATATGTATCTTAGTTAGATACGAATCGAATAATTGGATACTCATGAAGTTGTTAGTAGCCACTTTTGAATATTGGAAGAGAGTTGAATTCTTCCAACAATAAGATCGATCCTAAATTTTGATGTTAGGAGTAGGTATTTGTACTTTTTAGAGATTGATCAAGGATGAAGATATTGAAAACAACTTTACACAATATTATTCTTCCTTTATCCTTAAGTTAATTGGGAAGTTTAATTGAGATCTTAACAAAAAAATATCTTCCTAATGTTCAAAGAAACAATGTTAAGTATAAATATGTAATTTAGTTAATATTTTATTTATCCTATGTATCCATGTGTCTCCCTTTCTCTCTTTTGCTAAGTCAGACACTTGGATATGCATCCGAATCCGCTCTCTTATTATTGTCCATGAAACACTTGTGATTAATAATTTTTTATAACTATAATAGATGAAAAGCAAGAGTCTGAGTTGAATCAACATATATATGCACTATCTCAAAGTTGAACAGGAAAATGTTACATGACAAGATGGTCTTAAGCACCATAAGAATCAGACAAAGAACTAAAGTCAGGAGTTATTCTCCAATTATTGATTAATTCACAAAATTCAGCTATGTAAAACCCATAAGAGTAAGCTACTTAGCAAAAGATGGATATCCACTCAAATTAATATTCAGTCACAAAAACAATTAAACACTACATACCTACATTAGAAATTATCAACAACTGTCAAGCAAAACATTTTTCTTCAACCAAACTCTCTACCCCGCCCCCCTCCCTCCCTCCTCTCTCTGTACCCACTAGCCCTATTGATAAGTATTCATTTATCTAAGAATTAAGAAATTAACGACAATGTTTGATTTCTTTATTTGGCAATTAAGGACAAAAAAATGAGATGTTATATTTTACAGTTGAAGCCACTAGTGTAAATTATGTAGTGCTACCCTAAAAAATCTAGATGTTCTACCTAGGTTGGATCCCTCATATTGGAAATCTCACTCCTGAATCTATTTCGTGGTGCTTCTAATAATAATTGTTCTGGGGTCCTGCTTTTCTTCTCCCACACCCTCTCCATATCCAAGTAACTATGATGTCACCAAACAACTAAATTAATCAATTAGAATCAGAAGACAAGATCAGCACAAACTTCCAGCAGCATAAACAATCAATAGATATGTCAATTATGATGAGAAACCAAGAGTCTGTGTATGTGCTAAAGTCAAATAGTTCATTACCAAGTACGGCACTGATATATTACAAAGTAATGTTAAAGCCAAAAAAATCTAAGAATAACAATAACATACATTTCAAAATTACCCAATTCAACAATATTACAGATCACGACCATGTACTAGCGGCACAGAAATTACCATTATTTTCAGGGACAGTACACATCATTCTTGTCAAACGCATAATCAATCCATTGATAAGATCTTCAGCTAACTCATTTTCCTTTTGCAATGACAGCAAATTCTTCAATGAAGCTTCAATAAACAAGAAATTGAGCAATTACAAGTCACACCGAACATTTAGTTGGGAATGATAGAACAGAAACCAGAAGCAGCAAAAATGATTACAAAGACTCAAACAGCAAGTTCATATGGACATTCCACAGAAAACTGCCATGGCAACAAAATCAAGGCCGGATTAAAATTTTGATATTTCTCTGTTTCATCATTTCTAGTGCAGGATAAGTTAAAGGACAATATAAAATAGTCCTATTAGACTTGAGTTGTAAAAGAAAGGATTTGACATAGAAGTGGAGCAGATAAAACAAGTGCATAAATAAATTTGAGAACATGGAAACATTCAAGCTAATATGATCCCACAACTTTGCAACCTACACAATATCTTCTAGCTCGCACAAAACAAGGAAATGTTAAGAAGGCAGTAAACCAAAATTTGTGCAGCTACCATGAAATACTATCTGAACGGATTTAGCAGTACCATAAAGAAAAAGATGTAAGCCATGTGTGAGCTAGCTGAAACTGGAAATTATGGTAGACAGCTTATCAAATCCGAGAAAAAGTTATGAAACAAGTTCTCCATTTATCAGGTTGTTAACTCCAAGAAACCTATAAATACACATTGATATCAGATGTCTGATTTAGAAAAAAGTTATGAAACAAGTTCTCTGTTTATCTGGTCTTACTGGCGGCAGGCATGACTTGATGCCTGCATCAGTGTACATGCTAGGGTAGAAATATGGTCAACAAAGTTACATATCCAAGTAAAAATACAGTGAAGCTGAAATGGATCGATTGAAATTCATCCACATATCTGCATTGGGTTGCACAGGAGAATTGTCAGAGACTAGGCCTAAATTGTTGAGTTTTTGGTAAATTGGTTGATAGAGGGTGAACCTTGGCAACAGTAAGATTGCCGTGACCTGGAGATCACGGGTTCGAAGCATAGAAACAGCCTCTTCGTAAGTGGAAGTAAGATTCTGTACATCTGACCCTCCCTAGACTCCGTAGTAGTGAGAGCCTCGTGCAGTGGGCTGCTTTTTTTTAGCTTAAGCAAAACAAAATGATGGCTGATTGTAGAAATCCTTTGGTCATAACACATTGATAAAAGGCAGAACCGCATTTCTAGAATACTATCTTGTACCAATAAAATGAGGCGAACCAAACGAGATATACTGAAATTTCCTGATAAAATGAGATGCAAAAACAAGAGGAGCCCATTGTAGTCATGATGTACATAAACTATGAATTAAGAAAGGGCCTGAAAACCTTGAAAAGATTGATTTATGAGAGTGGGTGCAATGTAAGACATGAGTGTTAAATTCAAATTAAGCTTTTGGGGAGTTATATAACAAATTAAGCTTTCAAGTTTAATTAAGTTTAATATAAGACAAGAAGAAGAAGACATGTGTGTTAGTAATTAATCAGTTCTTTGGGGAGTTATATAACAAATTAAGCTTTCAAGTTTTGTGGTGCATAAATGACTCGAACAATTGCAAGCTACCATTAGAAAATGTGCAAAATATGGCTATAAGTCAAGCAAGAGTAGTAGTAAGTATGTACGTGTATATATCACAACATTACCATCCTCTGTGGAAACTTCATGGCAAAACAGCTTTTCTCAAAGAGCTAGATAAATAATTCCAAAATGCATAATGTCAGAAGAAAAGGCCCTTGAGGTTTCCTTACCTAGAATTAAATCTGTAGCTTGATGAGAGAATGTAGCAAAAGAAGAGTCCATCTTCCCCTTTGTAACAAAATGAGACACTTAGCTTAAAAATGAAACAACAAATGGAAAATGCTTCTCCAACTGAGTTGTTTACTTTTGCTAAATGAGTGTCTGAAAGCTCCACCAGGAAATCAATTGATGTACCAAGCCGCTCCATCCCGTCTTCATTGTTAAACTCTACCAGTTAACCAGATAAACATGTTAAAAGGTGAAGTTTTTGGTCCAATAAATCAAGAGGAAGATAATCTTGGAAGCAACTAATTGTTATAACTGAAAGACTACAAAATTTGAAAATAGCTAACAGGAAAAAAAAGGTAGTAACTAAGTTTGGCTAACAGACCTAGTTCTAGAAGATTAAACAAACAATAATCATATCTGAATCTGCTGACAAATGTTGCATCATAAACTCTAAACAGTTTCAAGTCAATAAAACAACATCATGTTTAGAAGTCAAAGTGAACACATCTTATATGGTCATAGGAGTCATAGAACTAGTTAATTTAGAAACCATGGAGTGGCATTTATTATATATATGTCCATGAACACATGCATGTATGCATTTATGTACATGTGAAAATGAAGACAACAAAGTTCATCAAATTACATTACCAAATTCATTTCTTTAATTTAGATGGAATTCAGTAAAAAAAATAGTTGCATTGCAAAAGAATATTACTGTATCACAAATGCACATCTTCCGATTACCATTTTGTCATGGATTTCAGACCATGTATGCCAACTTAAGTGACAAATAACTTATGATATAGGCCATAGTCTTCCTGACAGCTTGCAGTCCTATTAGGATGAAATATCTTCTTGGATTAAAAGGAAGGCAGTGAACATGGTTCTTAATAATCAGCAGAGCTAACTGTGAGCCTAAACTATCTAATGGGACTTGATCAGACCTTTGGGTTGTGCATGCATCTGTCAGAAAAGGAAGATCAATTGGGCCACAGCATAACATACAGAATTCAATTTCGTAGGATTAATAATGAAGACATACTATAGGGAAGATTGACGACAAACAGAGAACAGAAGCAATTCTTGGCAACTTGTCTCTACAATACAGAACTATAAGAAAATGAATATGTCCAGAATATCAATTATACAATTGATCTTTGCATGTCTAAACATGAAAAGACTGGAAATATTTTCTGGATTAAAATTCCAACAATATAAGGAAGTGCATTCAGCCATGCACATAACATGGTTGTAGTGGAAGTGAGCGTGTTAACGTGAAGAGGAATAAAGTTGAAAGAGTTCACAAGCCATCATCAAGAAAAATTGAAATTAAAGAGTACCAATTAAAATTGACATGTGCAACCAAAGCCAAACTTGACCCTGGCTATCCCAGCAAGTAAATTTTGTAAAATGGTTCTATGCAGGAGAGTTTGACCTGAGGAAACCCCTATGGAAGTTAGAAGAAGAATCTGGGACAGTTCATACTAAGAAGTTGTTTGGATGCCTGGCTATCATATTCACAGGATATCCTGCATCTGTTCCAGTGATACAACTCAGATAGTATACTGGAGTGGGTATCAACATGATATTCGGGTTAAATGTGGACACTCCTATCACATCTCTGTACAAGATATCGCAAATATAATTTGCCGGTGATTTACAGCATATTCCAAAAATCTAGGGATTGTACATTTAACAACATCACTAAACCGTCCTATTCCTTTCCCATCTCCTCTCATCTTCTCACCTAAATCAAATTATTCACCTTCTATTTAAGTATTTCTCAGCCATGGTATACAGTAACCAGATTTCATAGAGCTGCATTTCCTACCATTTTTCCAGACATCTCAAGTTGGAGAGTTTGGCAACAAATCAAGACCAGAGGGATGCATGAAATACGAATATTTCTGACCCTTTCCGAACAACAAAGAGCTTGACTTGTAAGTAGTGGTGGAATTTTAATTTGAAAAAGAATTAATTTTTTTTAAAAAAATAAACCAACCTTATCCCCTAAATTTTAGTTGGTTTAAATACTTTAGAATACTTTTTGCCTGACGCCTCTTTCCGAAGAGCCATAACTCTTCGGAAGAGAACATTAGTTTCTGAATAGATACGGTGCTTTCGAAATATCATGTTTCTTTAGAACCATCGCATTGCCTTGGTCACCCAACAAAGTCTAAAATAGACTCTGAGTCTAGCACCCTGAAAAGTATCCGAACAGACCACATCTCATTTGTGCTCTAAGACTGTTTCTGAGACAAAGACTCTACTCTCTTCTTTTCCATCTTTCTTCTGCCACTTTTTCTTTCCTTTTTGGGCAACTAAAGGCGTCTTTCGACTTAAGCCTTTCAACGATCGTGCTGTTTAGAGAAGAATTAGGCTGAGCTGGGTACCTTAGGGACGAGATTGTCGTAAACCACACATAGGCGGCGAATCACATTCATAAGGTAGTGTACATCACACACCTTGATTCAGGCAAGGTCTTTCAACCAATTGATTTTCAAGATTTTGTAGATATAAAGTTTTAATTCATTTTATTATTTGAAAGCAAAAATAGCAATATCAAGGCTATCTCCCATCAACCGTCTAAGAATGTAATTTTGATAAAACTAGAAATTGCTATTGGTTGCTTAGAATTAAATTTACTTTGATTGCATAAAATCAGAAAGTTTTTATCTTTATTTACAAAAATCAGTCACTTAAGAAATTTGTATTGCTCTGAAAATAGTGCAAACAGATTTTTCTGCAACTTTCAAAACTGTACAGAATTTTTCTGCGGCTTTAAATTCTGCGCAAAAATTTTCTGCAGCCTTAAAAATCCATACAGAAGTTTTCTACAGCTTTATATTCTGTGCAAACTGATTTTCTGCAAGCTTTAAATTATGTGCAGAAATTTTCTGCATCTTCAAAATCTGCGGAGAAAATTTCTGCATGTTGAAAATCTGTACAGAAATTACTGCTACTTTAAAAATTGTGCATATTATTAGTTGATTTTTCAAAATACCTATTGCTGCTGCTTTGAACAATGTACCGAAATCACAAAGTTATTTTACTTGTCACATTTTTAGTATAATTATTTAATTTTGTTGCTCTTTATTGCATTTATTTCAAAACCTAACATTGTATTAATGAAAGCCATTAATTATCTATTTAAACACATAAGGCTAGATTAGTAGCTAAGATGTATAACCACAAAAAATATTTAGATTTCTTTGATGCCTATTCTCTTATAGCTAGAATCCCAACCCTTATAACTCTTCTTGTCATTGCTTCCATCCATAAGTTGATCATTCATCAAATGGATGCGAAGATTGCATTCCTTAATAGAGATCTAGATGAAGAGATCTATATGGAACATCCTGAACAATTCGTTGTAAAGGGATAAGAGAACTAGGTTTGCAAACTTGTTAAGTTTTTATACGGTCTAAAACAAGCAACTAAACAATGGCATAAAAAGTTTGATAAAACCATCCAGTCTTTAGGTTTCACCATCAATGATCATGATAAGTGTGTCTATTCCAAAATTATCGATGATGATTACGTGATCCTTTGTTTGCACGTCGATGATATTCTGATCTTTGAAACTTCTCTTAAAATCACATCTGAAATCAAACAATTCCTTTCAAATCACTTTGACATGAAAGACTTAGTTGAAGCTGATGTTACCTTAGGGATGAAGCTTATCAGTTCTCCTGAAAAGATAGCTCTCTCTCTTGCTCATTCCATCAAGAAAATGATTGAAAAAATTGGATACTTTGATCCAATTATCCATCTTCAAAAGAATTTAGGTAAACCAATTGATAAATCAGATCTTTCAAATCATAGGTTCTCTCCTACATGTGGCAAACAGAAGATGAGACCTAATATTGTCTATGTTGCAGAGAGACTAAGTAGATATACCCAAAATTCAAATCAATCTCATTGGTCAGTCGTTGAAAAGGTATTCCGATGTCTTGTGGGAACTCTAAATATATATCTCTCTCTACATTGGATACCCTTAGATGCCTGAGAGCTACAGTGATGCAAATTGAATTACTGATTCTCTTGATCTTAAATCAACCACCGGATATTTTTTCTTCTGAACGGTGTTGTTGTAGCCTAGGGACATTCCAGACAAACTATTATTTCACGAAGCACCATGAAGGCCGAGTTGATTGCTCGTATACTATTTGTATTGAGGTAGAGTAGATTAAAGATCTTATCTCAGAGCTACCATTAGAACCCAAGCCACTTTCGGCCATATCAATCCATTGTGATAATAAGATCGTGATAGAACTAATTTATTAAAAGAGTATTAGTAAAAAGATGAACTGACATATCCAGATTCTTTATAAATTTGTAAGACAACTCAAGAAGAGTAATGTCATTTTCTTAGAATTTGTCAAATCTAAGAAAAACTTGGCAGATCAATTAATCAAAGGTTTGTCTAGGAGTGAAGTCCTAGAAACATCGAGGGGATGGAGCTTAACCACACTATTTGGTCACCAACAATGGACACCCAACCTCTGTCAATGGAGATCCTACGAAAAAAAATTCTATGTGGTAAAAATAAATCTAATTGAGTGATTGTATCAGAGTACATTCTCAAAGTATATCTCCTTTCATCCCTACATGAGTGCTCACATCAG
Organism: Phoenix dactylifera; assembly: GCF_051530095.1. Classification (NCBI taxonomy): domain Eukaryota; kingdom Viridiplantae; phylum Streptophyta; class Magnoliopsida; order Arecales; family Arecaceae; genus Phoenix; species Phoenix dactylifera. The sequence continues at coordinate 12,512,761 of NC_143191.1, forward strand.
TGACAAAGTAAATTCGAAAGGTAGAGTTGTACTCTGAGTTCAAGACAAAATTTGCAGGATATTAGGTCACAAATACTCTTGGAGGACTTACCATATGAGAGTTGTTGTATGGGCTGCGACTAGAAGTTTGGGCAAACCCTAATAATTTATTATAAAAAATCAAGGTACTACATGCAACATTTTTTAATGGCACTAACCACATAAAAATCCAATTGATCCACACTGTGTGTGATAAGTAACAGCCTGAGTTAAGGATCGTCAAACCAGTACCGGTAGGCATACTAGTCGGCCACCGGACTAGTTCGGTATCTGTTCGGATCGAACCGAACCGGAACCACTGGTTCAGCCTGGTTCATGTATCTAAAAGTCTAAAAAAATTTATGGTTCGCACCGATTTCTAGCTGGTATCGACTGATACGGGCCGGTTCGGACCGGTACGGACCGGTACAAGCCGGTACTATTTTTTAACGCCAAATCGAACCGGTTCGGTACGGGCCGGTTCAGCATTTCTTGGTTTGAGTCAAAGAACCTAGTTCAAGATCTAATCCACTATAGTTCTTTCAAATAGATACAATTAACACTAAGTAAGATTCAAGTCCACGGGACACCTCATCCATTGCACAGTATAAGTTATCAAGATATTTTTCTCTTAATTTTTTTTAAAAAAATTAAATCTTTTGTGGAGGATTGTTGGAGTTTAAATTTGAAAAAGATTTAATTGTTTTTAAAACAAAGATAAACCAACCTTATTCTCTAAATTTAGTTGGTTTAAATGCTTTAAAACACTTTTTGCACGACGCCTCTTTCCAAAGAGTTGACTCTTCGAAAGAAAATATTGGTTTCCAAAGAGATATAATGTTTTCGAAACATTACATATCTTCAGAACCAACGCATTGTCTTGGTCACTTGAATAGAGTTGATAAATAGACTTTGAGTTCAACGCTCTCAAAAATATCCGAACACATCACATCTCTTCTCTACTTTGAGATTGTTTCTAAGACAAAGATTACTTCCACAGCGCACTCTGCTCTTTTCTATCTTTCTTTTGCCACTCTTTCTTCCTTTACTAGGCAACTAAAGAAGTCCTTCAGGTCAAACCTTCCAGCAATTTTGCTTGGTGGAGGATAATCGGGCTAAGCCGGATTGTTGTATTTTGGGGACAAGATCGCCATAAACCCGTGCGTAGAGGGCAAATCATGTTTTCCAAATAGTGTACATTACATGCCTTGATCCAGGCAAAATCTTTCAACCAATTCATTTTCAAGATTTTGTAGAAATAAAGTTTTAATTTATTTTACTATTTCACAGTAAAATTAGCAATCTCTAGGCCATATTCCACCAACAAGTAGTACTTCCCAATACAAGAAAAGAAGTGGGCTTTTCCCTAAAGAAGACACGGCTGGAACGAATATTAAGAACTCATAAGTTTTAATCCAAACAATAGAGATTAAAGTTAACAAGTGTAAAGCTCTCGACTCATCAAAATGCTGCCAAAAATCATTATGCATAACAGGTTTATGGAGGAAAACGATATGTTAATCACATGATAGCTACAAAATAAAAGAGAAAAAGCACAAAACATTAGCAAATAATATGAACTTCCCCATAATCCTCTACCACTACCTCTAAGAGACGAGTCAGCAGATAACTACCTACCTAAAAAATGTCTTCTTGGGATAGAACCATCCACCCTTTTCCTTTTCTCCTTCCAGCGAACTGAAAATCCGAGAACAAGATTTTCGACTCAAATTCCACAAACAAAATTGAGGGAGGGAAGATATAATGGGAAAATAATTCACAAGAAACTCCATACCCAGTCTTAGAAATCTTCTTCTCAGGACCTCATCGATCCAGTGCTCGCTGGCGCCACTTCCCGCATCTCCTCCCAGCTCACCAAATCCATCAAAGAAATGGCACCGGCAGGAAACTATTGGGGGCTCAACATCGCAATGCATTCCATCTAAAATATCCAAGAATTAACCAGCGCGTGAATAAATCAACTAATCCCATAGATCTCTCTAGGAGAGATGAGGAGGAAAACGAGAAGGGGACCTTCGAGCTGCTTGAGCTCCTCTCTGAGCCTCAGGATCTCTCGCTTCCGGTCCTTGGCCTGGAGAGATCGGGGATTAGGGTTTGGAATCGCTTTCTTCTGGGGAGAGGAGGAGGAGGAGGAGGAGGAGGGAAGAACAGCACCTTTCGCTTCCAGCGCTGGGCATCGGAATCGGACGAAGGGGTTCGGTGGAGAATCTTATAGCGGTGGAGGGCGATGGCGAGGGCGATCTTGAGGGACGGAGAGTCGCAGCGGGAGATCGGGTTGGCAGACATGGCGAGAACCTGGAGGAGCACGAGAGAACACGTACTGGCCTTCAATGGAGCAGTCCTCGGAGTCGGAGGAAAATACTGCCCTCCACGTGATAATTGCACCCAGAAACACGCTCCCCTCATGATCCGTGGGTAACACACGGGCTGGAGCCCACCTCATTTAGAACTTAAAACGGGTTAGGTTGGGTTTTAAGGCATAAATTCTTATATATTCAACTGGATATTTGCCTAAAGACCCATCTACACGCTAATTCAATATTGACATGCGGACTCAAACTCGTATATCGATTGTGAGCTCGCCCTAATAGATGATGTTACATATTGATCGTTGTGTACATTCAGCATTCTTATAAAGTCATGAACAGTAAGGTCATGTCTGGTTGAGGAACATTCTCATTTTAGTTATAAGAAGGAAGAGGAATGCTCCAACTCTCTAAAACCCAATCAATACTCTCATCTAGCATTCAAACTTCATTTCAATTCCGATTTCGATTTTCGATCGCGAACCAAACACGTCGGAGGATACGGCTATTCTGATTCCTATTCCAATCCATTCCGATTCCAATACCGATTTCGATTCCAATCGCGAACCAAATGTACCATAAAATTCCGACCTCGTAAAGTGCCGAAGCAGACTGAGACCATGGAGAGTGCTAAGAATCAATTGAGAATAAAGAAGCAGTGGTTGAACCTATGTGCTCTGGAACACTATTTAGGCATCATTCTATCATCCCATTCTAGATAGTATCTTGGCAATGCATACATGGGACAAGTTCTTATACATTTCCCTAGGAATTAGCTATTATCGGCTGCACTCTTCTTGTCCCTTAATCCAGTTCGTTTTTGCCACTTCTGGGCACAAGACACATCATTTGTGCACGCTAGGAAATATGCATCCGAAATCTTTCACCACCCATAACTTCCTTCATATCAAACAATGAGAATTCTGAGTTACGATTGTAGCACATGCAGAGAGGGCACTCGGTAATGCGAGATAATTAGGCTTGAAGCCTTCAGCCCGCAATCTCATGCAGCAAATCAAGGACCTTGTTGCAGCTCCTGCTCTGCAAGTAACCAGCGATGATGGTGTTCCAAGACACTACATTCTTCTCAGGCATTCGGTCGAACAAACCATGAGCCAAATCCATCCTGCCTGCTTTTACGTACGAAGAGACCATCGAATTCCAGGTGATGATGGCCTCGGTGGTGTTCCCCTCCAAAAACTTTTGTTTGATGGCTCTATTCCATTGCCGGAGATCATGGGAACCGGTACAAGTGCATAGAGTTGGGAACGCCATTCACTTCGATTCAACGTTGGATAAAGGTATCAATACTGCATTAGAAAGCGAAAGAACCCACCCGACCACCGCAGTGAAATGCATTATAGGAAAAGAGGGGGAAAAACAAACTTGCATCAATTAATATCTAGATTTTTCATGGCAGCACTTTACTCCGCTAATATTTTGTACATAGCCAGTCCTCGCCTGGAGGAAGGTTAGAGGTGGGTTCCCGTAGATTGAAGATCATATAAAATTATTGTCAAATTCCATAAATGTGAACCCCTCTGTCTGTCTGTCTGTATGTATATGTATGTATGTATGTATATATACTTAGCAACTTGGAATATAGAATTATTGATAGGAAAATTGATGGAACAAATATATACAATGGCTAAGAAAACTTGATGAATATAGCTTGCCTGCTAGAGACTAATTGTATAGGAGAAAAAAAAAATAGTAAGATGAGTTATAAACGTTGGTATACTGGAAAAGATAGAAATAAAAATGGAGTAAGAATTATTGTAGATAAGAGTTCAAAAGATGAGGTTATAGATATTAAGAGTAGGATATTAAAAAAAAATCTTGATAAATTAATATTATGAGAGGAGTCTGTTAACATCGTTAGTACTTATGTTTCTTAATTAGGATAGATGATGCTACAAAAGCAACACTTTTGGAAGGACATAAATAGCCTAATTCAAGAGATTCATACCGGAAAAAAAGATGTTTATTAGAGAAGATTTAAATTGGAGCATGGGAAAATGCAATGTAGATTTAAAAAGGTACATATAGATTATGGTTTTAGAGATAGAAATGTGAAAAGAAATGCTTTTTTGGAGTTTATGATGGCATATAACTTAGTATTAGATAACACAGACTTTCACTTGGTAACTTTTGAAAATGGGCATAACTCTAATCAAATTGATTTCTTCCTTACTTAAAAAATGATTGAGTTTTATATGAAGCTGTAAAGTTACACTAGGCGAGAGTTTAACCATCCAATATAGATTGGTAATTTTAGATATGTATGTTAGAAAATAGAAAAGAGGGCTAAAGAAAATAGAAACCTCATACTAATAGTAGGATTTGCGAGGAGAGAAATAAAATATTTTAAGGACAGGATGTTGAAAGAAAAAAAGTGGGATCTAAATTAGGAAATCAATATAATGTGGTAAGAGATGGTTAAAAGTATTAAAATAGTAACTATAAAGTATTAGGAGAATCAAAGAGAAAGAGCCATCAATTAAGAAACTTGGTGGTAAAACGAGAAAGTTCAATTGAAGGTTAAGGTTAAAAAAGAGTGCTAAACATAGGAATAAATAAGTGTATAAAAACTATAAGGTGGCTAAGGAGGAAGTTAAGAAAGTAGTACAAGAGGCTAGATTCAAAGTATATAAAGAGTTATATTGCAGGTTAAGAAACTAAGGGTGAAGAGAAATGTATCTATATGATTGCAAGACTAAGAGAAAGGAAAATTAGAGACTTGACTTATTAAATACATCAACAATGAAAATAAAAAAAAATTGGTTAAGAAAGACGAAATCAAAGAAAGATGGGGGAGTTAATTTTGGTAAGCTATTTAATGAAAGTTATGTAAATGATTTAGATTGCTTTACAAGTTCCACTGAGGATAGAAATGCTTGGTATATACATAGAATTAGAGTATTTGACGTAAAGGAAGCTATGAGAAAAAGAAAAATAGGAATTGTTGCTGGACATGATGGAATTCCTATTGAGGATTCGAAGTGTTTAGATGATGTCAAAATAACTTGATTGACTAATTTGTTTAACAAGATTTTAAGGACAAGAAAGATACCTAATGAATGAAGGACGAACTTTATAGTATCGATTTATAAAAATAAAGGTGATATAACTATCATGGTATTAAACTCATGAGCCATTTTATGAAAGTTTGAGAGATGATTGAGCATAGATTGTGGTATAAAACAAAAATATTAGAAACAATTTGATTTTATGCTAGAAATATTAACTGCGAAAACTATTTTTCTCCTTAATAGATTAATGAAAAAATATAGAAAAAAGAGACAAGATTTTATATAGTTTTTATAGATTTAGAGAAAGCGTATAAAAGAGTCTCTAGAGAAGTCCTATGATGGGTGTTAGAAAAGATAACAATCTCCATTAGTTAATTAAGGACATGTATAATAGAGCGGTCACTAGTATGAGAACTACTAATCATCATACTAACGAGTTCTCAATCACTATATGTTCACACTAGATTCTAATCTAAATACTTACCTTTTTATGTTAGTTATGGATGAGCTTATTGGAAAACTTCAAGTTGATATTCCCTGATGCATACAATTTCTGCATAATATAGCCTTCATGGATGAAATTAAGGATGGAGTTGATCATAAGTGGAATTATGGAGGAGCATATTAGAATCTTAGGGTTTCAAGTTAAGTAGTGACAAGGCAAAATACATAGAATATAGTTTTTAAGAAAATAGAAATATAAATAAAGTAGAGTGAAACTTGAGGACCATGAAGTTGCTAAGAACGATCATATTCATTATTTAGAATCAATTATTTATAAAGAATGGAAGATTGAAAAGGATGTTATTGATAGAAATAAAAGGATTGATAAAATAGAGAAGTATAGTTGGGAATATATGATTATAGGATACCTTCCAAATTGAAAAGAAAAATATTATATGACGACTATACTTGCAGCTATGCTTTACGGTACAAAATATTGGGCAGTTACTCAACAACATGTGCACAAGATGAGTGTGGCTAAGAAAAAAAATAGTGAGACAGATGTGTGGTAATACAAAAAAGAGAAATTATTTAAATACCTCAACTTAGAGCCAATATCATTAAGACACCATCATAAAGGATAATTTTGTCCTCACCTAAATAGCTTATTTATCAAAAGATACCGTCTCTTCTTTCTTCTCATCCTTTCTTATACCCACCAGCTGTTCCTCTTCGAACATCTCCTCCTTTTCTTTAACTCCTATTGCTCTCCACATCTCTCTCCTCCATCTTTCTTCTGTACTTAATCTAGTCCCATCCAAACCCTATCCACTCCTACTACTCCCTCTTCTAACACATCCTACTTTTCCTCTCTAAACATCTCTCCTTTATATCTAATCTAGTCTTGAGCCCCACCAAACTCTACCAACTCCGACCACCTTCTCATCTTCCAACACATCCTCCCACTAGCACCGCCTCCTCTCTAAACCACTATCATCCTTATCCCTCCTCTCCATCTAAATTGATCTGAGCCTCACCTACTCCCACCACCATCTTCTCTTCCAACACCTCCTCCTCTCTCAACCTCCTCATCCTTTTCTCCATCCCTCCTCTCTATTTAAACTATTACTAACAAAGGTATTTCGGGACTAAAAGTCTCATGTGACCATCGTCTAATTGAATCCCGTGAGCCCAAGTAAATGAAGATAGATGGCAGGATTATATTGAACCCCTTAATTAACTTGAAAGACCACTATGAAACTTTTTAAACTCAAGAGATATTAAATGAAACTAGCCCTAAGTTGATGAGGTGTCTAAGTAATTTTTCTTTAAAAAAATAAGAAATTAAGTCATTCATAAAAAGATAAAGATAGCATTAATTGAGGATAAATTAAAAGAATGACGACTTAAATAGTTTGAAAATATACAATATTGGCTGATGGATGCAATAATATGTAGGAGCAATTGATATATGTAGAAGAAAAGAAGGATAAAAGTAGACCAAAAATCATGTGGGATAAAATAGTAAGAAAAGACTTAATATCGTCATGCCTTTCAAAAAGTGTAATCCTAAAGTAAGATGGAGCAAAAGAATAGTTTAAGACTTAGTTCAGTTTTATTTTTTATGGCAGCATTTCCAACTTAAAGTTTCCAAAAATATATAAATGAGAAGACAATGCATGATGTCTCAAGGCCTAAAATCTCATGTAGACATGACAACAGCTCAATCTGATAAGTGCTCTAACTACCATTCTCTAGAACCTCCTGCCAATAAGAGGAAAGAGGTAGGCAGGCAGTTCCTACACTTAGATTTGCAAAATCTATATATATTCAAAGAAGATTAATGTGAATCATTCATTCAATAAAAAATAAAGAGTAAATTAGAAAAACCTCCGTAAGATTAGGGGTAAATTACAGTTAACCCAATAGTATGAAAAACCTACGTTTACTCCTCTAAGGTCTATTTTTATCCAATACTTCAATCTATAACTTAACAGAATATTAGTCAAACCGTTAACTTTTAATTGGACCCAAATGTTACGTTAGAAAAAATTTTAAAAATAACCAAAATAACCTTACAAAAATTTCTCTGAGACTTATATTTATTACACTTACATCCAATATTTTATAAAAACCTACACTTACACCCATTTAAATTGACAGTGTTAGTGAAACTATTTATTTATTATAAAAAATCAAAATTATCTCCATAAGAAAATAAGGCTCCTCTTTCACTTTTTCTACTCTCGGAACTCTTCGAAGTATTACGTTTTCAAAAGTCTTCTTCTCTTCGAGATTAAGCGGCTAGGTGTTCTTTCCTACTTCGTCACCTCACCACGAGCGTCCCTTTCTAACGAGCAACCAACAACAAACTTTCTTCCCAATCGATATCTGACGACAAGTATCCTTTCCAACCAGCATCCGTCCTTCTTGATCAGGTGTTGTTCTCACTTTTTCGCCCACCGTATCATAGAGATCGAAAATACCAATGTATTATTTGCTGATTTTGAGTTCTATTTGTTCAATATTGTAGACATGATTTCTTAATATTATCGTTATAAATAAAGATTCCTATATTTTATATATGAAGCTATAATAGCTCCAAATTAGTACGTGCGTGAAAACTTTTCTTTTTAAAGGGTGAATTAGTTACGATTCCATAGCTTGGCCTGGACCACAGACAAGCTGGCTCAAGCAATAAAACTTTTAATATTAATTTTTTGCAGTAAAAAACTGTAGAAGCATCCATTTGCTTAAGAGTTTTAGATTGTTTTTTTCTTGGCACGTGGCGCTTTTCCTATAATTCTTTCTATAATTCATCAAGATCAAACTCGGACCCATAGCACCTCATGAGTGTTTTCCTCCTTGGATGGATGTTATATCACTTAAGGCCAGCTTGGTTATTTTTTAAATTTTTTCTAATGTGGCATTGAGATCCCATTAAAGTTAATGATTTGGCTAACATTCTATTAAATTATTAATTAAAATTTTGGATAAAAACAAATCTAAAAGAAATAAGCATAAAATTTTCAAACTATTGGATGCAGTTATAATTTACCCATAATCTTAAAAGATTTTTTGTACTTTACTCATTACTCAGGGACAATTTTAACTTTTTATATAAAGTTAATGAATTCAGTAATACCGTTAATTTAACTGGATGTAAGTATAAATTTTACAAACTAGTAGATATAAATATAATAAATATAAATGTCAAAATGATTTTTGTAATTTATTCAAAAATAAAACATGATATAAAAGATGCCATCAAATTAACACAAGCATGGATCGTCTATGATCTTTTTCTTAACAAACATCAAAAAAATTAGCCACAAACATGAGACCAAAATCCATGGTATGTTTTCTTATCATCTTGAATAAAATAATAAACTTAATGTGCGCTCGCAGAAATATACAACTCGAAAATTAACTGTTCCTCACAGACCACATAGGGTATATTGTATTATGAGTTGCTTACCTCGTACTAAAGACAGAGGAAAGACAAAGGAATGAGAGAAGGGTGAATGAAAGAAAAGGTTCGAAACATTTGCCTTATCAAAGTTACAGATGTTTGAGGGAAGCAACTAGAGGTAGCAGCCAATAGAGCTGAATTTAAGAGAGAAGGCTTTCACAGTCCTTGATATCAGCTGCCTGTCTGCCCAGTACTGCCTGACCATTGGGGCTCGCTTTGATGGTTTTCATCACAGCATCAAACATTGCCGACTGGAATCTGGAATCTTCAACTTTCTTCAGAATTTCCTCCACTACCTTGAAACCAAGACCGCCAGAAAGAATCAGTTTACCAACCACTTCACCAAAATAAGTTGGTGCTTTTGGCAGATCGATACCAACATCATCAAGCATTGTCCCATAAAGCAAACAGCCAGTCCCCAAGTCCTTTGCCGTAAGAACATTCTGAGCCAACAAGTATTCCAAAAGTTTAACAACATGATCCACACATGATTGGCCCTTGTCCAAAGCTAGATTGATGGCTTCCTTGACAACTTCTGGGTGGTATTCGGGGCTCTTCAGTTCCTTCACGCATTGAAGTGCTTCATCTAGAATGCGGACGTGGAAATACTCCTCCAAAAGAGCAACAGTCTTCTTATGTAGCTCGTTAGGATTCAACCTTGGTGCAGCCATTGGCTTGTCTGGGATAACAGGTGGTGGCACTTGTGAAAGAGGTTTCGAGGCCCGAATATTCTGAGATGGAGAATCTATTGGACTTGAAACAAGGCTAGAGGGGCGAGATGGGGGGCCGCTGCCCTGTAACAATGCACTAGTTTTACCAGCCATCATGCCACCACTACCTTGAGGTAATAACTTGGGGTTGATGGGTGATGGCTTGCCAACTAAAGGACTCTGGACACGATGAACTTCTCCACGGGGCATGGATCTGCTCCGTGGAACTTCCCAGTTGTCCCCATCCAACCCGGGCATTCCAGGCATCTTCCTTGTTCCAGGCATTCCAGGCATGATACCCCCAGTTCCAGGTCGGTTTATGGGTAAACTACCAGGGCTGAGGCCTCCTAAAGAACCAACATTACGACCATTTCTCATGTTTGCAGTTGTTCCTGGCCGCAACCCAAGATTCTTTTCTGCCTCACTATGAATTTCAGTGATGGTCTTGGCCTTCACCTGCAAAACCAAGACAACCAAAAATGCTCAGCATACCAGCAGAAACTTGAAAAGCTAACAAAAATGCATAAATCCTGTTTTTCGTTACCATACATTTCTTTTTCCAACAAATTCAGAAACACATGACCTTTCACATGTCCAAAAGTAAAATAGCTTATAATATAAATAAAATGTTATAAGATGAGACCAGCAAGATGACTCCACAGATGTGAGAAGCTTACTTCTTCACGTCGAGGGACCCAGTTGTTGGCACGGAGGTCAAGGACATCACGAACCATAAACCTAACTCGTGGTGCAAGCTGGGGGTTCGTCATCAGCTCCTTCAGCCGGTTGAAATAGGCATCATTAAAACGACGAGACCTGGGGCTCTCATCCAGCTGCTTCCCGATGGTGTTGAAGAACTGACAGATTGCCTCGACATTTTCCTCAGCAGGGCAAGTTTTTCCATCATGCCCCATTAACTCCTGTTAGATAACCATGTCGGGCAATTCTTAGAAACAGTAGATCGCTCAAAAAATGTAAAAGAACAAGTGGGACAGAATAGTGTGATCAACATACCTGAACAATATGATGTACTATTTTCTCTGGCACCATTTTCTGCTTTAGAAGCTCACCAATAAGGCGGATGTTACCTAGAGTGCGGAGCTTCACCATTCGTTCTTTATCCCTGCGTTCCATTTCTTGGTCTGGGCCTGTCAACTTTCTAATCTCAGCCCTTAGATTATCAGCACCTTCAAATGCCTCCTGACAATTATTCAAGAGTATACGCTTGAAAGTGATTTCTTTCCCACCCGGTTCTTCAGCAGGGAATGGAGGGAGCTTCTCATCGAGATCAGAACACAATTCAGCGTACATGGGACAGAAGGTGGGCTCAAAAACAGCTTTTTCAAATATGAGGGTAATGACATCCTGCATCATTCGTGTGTTTTAACAACTAAATGGAATCTGATTGAAAAGGAACTGTGCATAAATTCTGGGAAGCATGAAACCTTTAGAATATCGGGTGTTGTGATTCCAGCATCAATCAGTTGGCCCTTGAGAACATCAAATTTCTCTGGAGTCAGCTTGTTCAATATACTGCATTAAAATAAAATAACAGAAAATTAAAAAGGAAGTTCAATACATATTCATTATGTTGCTTCCACTAAGCAGATACAAGAGAGCTAAACAAAACAATAAACAAAGAGGGAAGAAACATGTATTATCAATGGAGCATGGATTCAGGGAGGAATAGTTCATGCAAAACCAAAAGAAACAACCGATAGCAGTAGACTTAAGGTTACAACAACAAAACAAATATAAATCCACCTTCAAAACTAAAAGATTAAAAAAGGAAAACCATTCATATGATCAGCATTTGCGAGCAGGCTGAACTAAACAGTCAGGTTAATCACCCTTTTACTGTTTTCTGAACCCGTTCTTTCTCTGAAAGATTGCCTCTTCGCGCAGACCATGGCACTTCAGCCTTGACCAGAGCAGGCGCAGGTCCCACCTGATAAATTGCATTTCATGTTATCAAATGTCAAAATAAAAAAGGGATCCATACCAACAGTGCAGACAACATAGAATATATAGAGACTGAAGAAGATTGCTCCACATTAAGCCAGAATGATAGCTTTGAAGGTGATGAAAGATGGCATAACAATTGAAGAAATCAAAAGAAACAATGATAATGATAATCCATGCACATGCATTTTATACATGAATTAAGCGGCAATTTCCTCTTCAACGAATTCCATTCAGGACGCAACACTAAAAATACATGTTAATGTTAGAACTATTAGAGGCCATATTGCAAAAACAAAATGTTGAAACTGAGTAAAACCAAGATAGATCATATTTTGCACCTTTAATAGGTTTACAGGTGGAGTCAAAGCTGCAGTTCAATTAAAAGCACAAAGGATTCACCAAAAAAATCATTACTTCTTCTCAAAAGAAAGACGGTTAAGATAGGAAAGTGGTTGAGTTTAAATAGGGTGAATGAAACAAAATACACTTCTTTCATATGGATGTCAAAAGAAACAAAGAGATGGCATGAGAATAATGAACTAAGGAGAAACTTCTCAATTTGGAAGATGTAATAAAATTGTGACAGAGCAGAATCCACCAGCCAACCCTAATTGATGGGATAAGGCACATTAGTTTTTTCATATCTGGACATCATTTTCATGAAATTATCAAACAAGTGATTAAGGAAGTCAAAAACATTTTTTTTTTAAAAAAAAAAGCACAAACATGCATGTTAATATGAAATTTTTTAAACAAATATAGGCAGACTGTCCAGCTTTATGGAGTTGGCTGTAATAGTGTAATTTCATCATCACATGGTTAACTTATAGACTGCATTTGATCTGCAAAAGTTCCTTGACAACATTGACTTCCACAGTTGATAGAAGATGATCCATGGTAAAACTGTTTAATAATCCAACTTAATTGAAAAGAAGGGATATAAATTACTTTTGGATCTAACAGTTTATACAATTCTATATAGCAATGAGGCTTCAACGACAGACCCATGTGACAACCAAAACATTTATTTACATTTTTCTTCATAAAGAAAAAAAATCAGACCACAATATCATTCAAACATCAATTGCCACGTCCCTGTAGCAAACTGCATATAGCATGTGGCTTATGTTGAATGAGGTCTATTTTAGAAAAATGACTAATTCTAAGTTTAGATTGAATTAGATGTGAAATTTCAGTTTTTAATTGTAAGTGTGAAAGAAAACCACCAGAAGATTGCACAATCCTCTTGCTTTCTGTGCCTAGCTCACTCATTTAAACTTATATTGTGTAACCCGGCTACATGCCACACACAAGCTTGCCTTTTTTGCTTGTGAACAGTATCCAAAATTAAGTTCCACACTTCCATGATCATCCTTCACGAACAATACAATTTCAATTACAATAACCAACATAGAAATTTTGACACGCTTCCCTTCTAGGTGGGGCAGGATAGATCATAGATATATGGCAAAACAGAGCATACAATAAAGAAACTGTAGCAGAGTTCAACATCTGCAAGAAGTAAAAACAGTTGGGAAAAATTCACCGATGCAGAGACTTTGAAACTTCACAAGGGTACATATGACGAACACATGCCACAGCATAGGAAAACCAGTAGCCAACCAAGAATTAATTATTGATGATTCCCATCTCCGCTAATATAATAAATCACATCCTCTAAGGAACTATTTAGCTTTTTACAACTTTTCATGTTTCCTAGGACTTCCCTCATTTTAGAAAATATGATATAGAAACCAAAAATAAATGTTAAGCTTCAATTTTATGTGCCATAAATTAGTTCTGGACCAATTTTTTTATTTGGTTTCTGACTATAGCATGCTCTATTACTTTAACAACTGTCCTGAATATCCAAAAAAATCCTTCTATCAATTCCATACTTCATGGAACCTTAACCACTTGATTCACCCACTTTGATCCACCTAAACCCCTCAAATCCATGGACTCTGATGAAACTCATGTAATCCTAGAACCTTTTAACCCACAAATTTGATCATAAAGTCTCTCAAAAACCTTGCAAGCCTACAAGCCTACTCTATTGTATCCCAGCCCTAGATTCTAGTTGCAACTTTTATTCATCCTAACGACCAAAGTCTCGAAAAACACCTCCACTTTACCTCATGAAACTTAGCTCCATCCAGAGCTGTCATCTTTCCTGCAGCAGAAAACCAAACCATTAAACCCTTCTAAAAATCCTAGATTCTCATCCATTGCAAATGCAGCCCTGACCCCAGAGTCCAGCATCAACGTAAATCATACTTTTTCTCAAATTTGTTTTTGATGATATAGCCAGTTGTGTGAATATTGAAACTCATCAGTCATCAAAACTAAAGTAGGTAGGATGACAAAAGAAGATTAGAAGCGTTTGTAGATTGTATACAGGAGTTAGGAAAGATAATAGATTAAAATAAATTTACAAAAAAAAAAAAATTGTGAGGAAGAAAGCAACTATGGTAGTAAATGCAGCCCTTGTTATGAGTGAATGGTGAGTTATATAAAAAGGCAACTGTAGAATATTTGTTAGGATTAGCTGACACCTACGACTACACATGCATCCTGGACTCATACATATAAATGAATAGATACCAGATACACGAGGAATGGGCAAGGTTAAGCTGAGACATCTGTTGTAAGCAACATGCCAATGCCCAACTGCCATGATGAGAAGAAAGAGTTCCCATGTAGAATGCAAGTAGCAGTGAAAGAAACAGGTCAATAGACAGGAACGGTATCGATTGCCACTTATAATGTTAATAGTTAAACAGGACTTAATAGTTAAACAGGACAAAGAAATTACGTAGTGGTTATATTGATGAGTCCAAATTGCTTGTCACAAAGACCAGATAATGAAATAACCACATCCTAAGGAAATTGGTGATGGACACAAACTCACAACCCTTACATATGTAGGAAAGATAGCGCTGGTGATGAAGTAAGATTATCAGCAAGGAAAGATATGAAAGACAATTGAAGCTGTTAAAGCATTTCACCACAAATGGGGTCTGGAGGAACAAATTAGCATTTCACCATAAATGGGATCTGGAGGAACAAATTAGAATACAAGTATGGGAGACGTATTGCTCGAGGAAATTATAAATATGTTAATTTTTTTCTGAATAGTGGATTTACATTTAGAAAGAGGAAATGTAATGTCAACACACTACCCTGCAAGAATTAGATAGACACATTTCTCAAAGCCCAAAAACATTTCATGCCCACTGTTTGAATGGTTCTGCTCATAGCACAACGCAAGAGAGAGAGAGAGAGAGGGAATGTCAGGGTGTGCTGACTTAAACAGCTCTGTCATAAGAAATAGAGGATATGAGAAGATATAAAGTGGACGAAGAGAAGCAGAAATGAATTTGATAGGAGAATAGATATTTGGGTCCGTTGTTGCCTCTGAACAATCACATAAGCATATTTAATGATAAAAGAGAAAAGAATGAGAATAAAGCAAATTTCAAGAGTGGACAAAACGTCATATGTATATATAGCTTGTTCCTTCTTAATTTAGCTTGTTCCTTCTTCAGAAGACATAAGAGTATCTAAGAGAATATGTACAGATTGTATAGTCATACAAAAGATAATTGTAACAAACATTTGTGCATCTGGGGAGAAGAAGAAAACAAGAGACACCATAATATTCAAAACAAATAAATAAACAAAGTGGGGAATGCCAAATGTCAAAACATGGCATGCTCCAAGCATAAAAGATTGGATGATTGCAGCTTTTTGCCATATATTATGATCATTCACATGACCATGAAAGGATGTATATAGAAGTTCAAGATTTAGCAAAAAAACCTACCTTACACGTGAGGTGAAAAAATTAAAAAGGAAGCAAATCCCAAAAGTTGGCTGGTTTATATTAGCGACCAACCTAGAACCAACCTGATCCTAATCAGTTCCCAATTCTTGGAACTATAACCAAAACACAATCAATCAGCATTATAATTTTAGAACCCAACCAAGACAATGCAAATCACAATCAAGTTGGTTCATTTTGGTTCTTGAATTACCTCGAGGCCATAAAGATAATGCAAATCATAATCAGTTGGTTCAATTTGGTTCTTGAATTACCTAGAGACCATAAATTCGAATTTCAGTGAATATGTTTCCACAAGAAAGGAAAAAAGGAAAAGGGAAAAAGGCAAGAATAAGAAAACCCATGGGAGTGTGAGGGCCTGAAATGCAAATGGTAACAAGTCATGAGGCCGAAGGAGCCGAGGGACAGCAGAGTCATGAGTCCTGGGGGACTAAAGAGAGGCAACCATGAGGTACCAAGGGACTGACTCGATGAGGAACAGCAAGATAATAAGGGGTTGAATCTTTGAGCAGACAAGGACTTAGGTCTACATCATCTGAATAACAGTTTGGGTTAAAAATATTATACATATTATACCTTAACATGGTTAGTATGTACGACACTACATTTACATGTACGTATATTTATCTATGTGATATAGTACTAGCTTGGTTCCGGTCAGATCGGTTTATTTGTCCCCTTGGCTTGGAAACGAACCGATGCAACTGGGTTTGTGAAAAGCAGAACCTGTACAGAACTGATTCCTATCTAAAAGCCAACTGTACCAACCCAACAAGGCTGGCTCGTTCAGTCTATATTGACATGGGACTGCATAGCGCGAGTTGCAAGTCAGAAGCGGCACTATATTTTATGATGCTCGAAATTCAACATCGCCTAGGGATAAGGATTTGAAGCACAGTTTGAGAATAACACAAACACCATTATACCGATCCCTGCTTCTATGACAGAGAAACAAAACAAAAATTAATCAATGTTTAACATGGAGGCAAGAAGACGATGAGAAAAGCATATCAAATTTTCAGTTATGGCAAAAAAGATAATAAACAAAACACAAGGAGCGGGAAAGTGACGCCCTCGGTAAAGAATCCAATTTATGCTGATTGGAAGTCCTGAACTTCTATTTTTCACTGAGACGTTAAGAACAATGATTTGATTATTATCGAATAATTCAGAGAATCATTTGATCAACGAAGAAATCATTGTTATCATATTGTCAATTTTTCAACAACTCAGTGAATGTCATAACTGATAACAATTAAAAGATCTGGTGAAAACTGAAATTCCAGTTGAGGTTGGTCAGCACGAAAAAGAAACTTCGCTTCATATGAAGATGGATTTAAATAATTAGGAGAGATTGCCTTTTCTTTCTTTTTCCAAAAGAACATAGTGACGTGATGCAACCGGAAATAGGAGGGAATCCTGAAATGGAACTCAAATGAATGCCTTAGTCTGGTTTAAAATCAGAGCTGAAATAAGATATATGGAACGCAATTCTAGTGGAAATTGAAATGTAAATCAGCAATTATAGATAACCACAAATAACTCCATCGGTGATCACCATTTTTGCAATCATCATTTTCTTACATATAAAAACAGATATAGATAAACAACCATTTAAAAATAGAAGCACTGGACAATATAGCAAAGGTGAGAACATTGCATGCCTTTAAAACTTGACTTTTATGCTGGCAATAAGACCAGTAGTGATGTATGGATCAGAATGTTGAATGATAAAAGTTGGATTAGAACATAAATCAAGAATCATAAAGATGAGAACATGTAAAACAATAAAATAGATTTGGTAAAAGATGAAAGAAACAAACCATTAATTACAGAAAGATATCAAGCAGCCAACTTAAATCCTATCATCATACAAAAAGATGATCTGAAGAGAGCTTGGTTAATTTAGAAGCAAAAAGTCATGATCAGAGAAAGGGTTAACCTGAGACAACTTCCACAGTTAACCAAAGAGTCATTAGATGCAAACTGACATTAAGGAATGATGCACTTGAATGGAGCAACACAATGTACGCAGTCAAAAATTTCATGACATCTAAAGATGTATAAAGTACTTTTTTTGGTAAACCAAATTCTCATTGGCACAATGTTTAGACCTCCTCAATGGAATTATTGACCAACAAACAAAAAACATACATAGATAAAAAGGCGTGTGAAAATAAGTATCACACATAAAACAAGAAGCATGATATTCTTTATAAATACCAGAGAGTTAAAAATATACACTAGTTATGAGTTAAGAAGGAAAAGAGGCATCATAAGAGCATCACAACACTATTTAATAATTACCCCTTGTAAGGAAGTTTTCGAAGAAAATTGGGAACTCAGTTGGTCTTGCTTATTAAATTGGCTTATCTCTTGTGCTCTCAAATTGGATGCATGTGCCTCTTTATTATCACGCACTCTATCCCACGATTTCTCCTCTCCAACTGAGGGCAACTGTCCTGAACGTCCACGCCAATCACGATTATCTGGCTCATAATAGCGACTCTGCGATTGATTTTGTAACTGAGAGTACAAACAAATGTTAGTAAACGTGCCTACAAAAATTAGAAGCACATAACAGAAAACATTAAGCATAAGGAATATAGAAAAGCATAATGATGAAGCCTATTTAAGCAGCAAGAAAGAGCAACGTTCTTCAGAAACAGATCTATTTACTAGAAAAGAAAAAAATGAAAATGTATAAAACAGCAAGCCTAAGAAGTTTGAAGATGGAGTTCTTCTTCTTCTTTGTTTCTTTTTTTGGAGATGTGATGACAGCGCTCTTCATCATTAGAAATATAAACAGAACAGACTTGCTGTTTCTATAATTCAAATGACACATGCAATTCACATCTTGAACTAGAACTCACGTTGGCATCACTGCGACCCCAAGTCTGATCTTCATCATATATTTCGGCCTCAATCTCCTGTTTAACTTTCAGAATAGCTTCAGGAATCTCGACAACCTGTCAGAAGAAAAATAAGCAAAATCTGCAGATTAGAAAAGTTGCTGATCACAAATATTTAAAGTAATGCAACGAGTACATCTGACACCATGTGTACTAACATTTAATTTTTTAAGTAGTTACCAAGGATATGGATGCCATCGATATGACAAATAATGTATGAAGCATGTAATGAAACAAGATATGTAACCATCATGTGCTCCATAAGTGAAGCAAATATAAAACTTATTTGCCTTCATTTTTTAGCAGGAAAAGATGCACAGTGTACGTTAAGTCTAAAAAGACATATACTTATCAATAAAAATATCATATAGAAATTAAAAAAAAATAAAAGACAGAAGAAACTTGAAATAAACAAAGCGATAAGGCCATATTCAAGCGATTCATTACATAGGAAGTGATTAAGAAGAGCATTCCACCAAAAAAGAAGAATAAAGATGAGACGCGTCAGGTAGATTACCAAGAGTGAGGAAAGAGAAGCCGGAACATGTGATGAGAACAGGTTGTGCTAATGAGGTTGAAGATGTGGGTGAGAGATGAAGAGAGGGGTGGCCATTAGGGCACTTACAGGTGGGGGCAAGAGTAAGTTAGGATGGTGGGCTATTATTTAGAATGGTCGAGAGAGAGAAAAAGAAAGACTTCACCAAGGCCAGCCCATCTTTGAAGTAGAATGGGTTTTTTTTTAAATGAGACAACTATTTATGATTCCAACTTAACCCATAGACATGATTTATACAATATAAAGTCACAATTAATAGACTAATTGTTTTCCAATATGGGCAGATTTGACAAACTTAAAAAACTACCTCTCACTTTTTCATACGTTACTGATAATAACCATTATATCAGGTATGGATATTTAAATATCTTTCCAGCTGAGATTTTCTAATCAATTGCAGATGTTATTATTATGAAATAGATTTATTTGGAATGAGCCCACCTTCACATTCAACATCCATATCTTCACTAATAACTCAAGTGATCATAGGAGAGGGGGAATGGTCCTGATTCATTTTTTCTTTTATCCTCTACAAGGTTGTCCCCATGGAGATTGTCTCATTCTATCATCAATTGGGATATGGGTGTGAGGGGGCATGGGAAAGAGAGATATTGGCAATTTGGCATGGTGAGCAACACAAGAAAGAGAGGCAGAGGGCAGAACTAATGCCGTGGGGTAGGGATTACGTAAGCATGTAAATAAATCTTTCTTAAAGTGGCCATCCATAAAATTGACATATGATAAAGTTTTCCATGCAAAACTAATTAATTTTCCATCTGAGGGCAAAGCTAACAACCCTAATTTATTTTGTTAATATACTATGTATATTATATAATATAGCGTGTTTGCATATATAAATAATAAAGTTTTCCATGTTTTCCATGCAAACTAATTAGTTTTCCAACTACTGACAAATCTATCAAGCTCAAATACCCCAACTCTTTTGGTATAGATATATATGCACATATAAAAAGGGTGTCCTAATGCATGAGGCTCCCACCATTGCATGGTCTAGGAAAGGTCATATGTATGAGGCCTTACCTCCGCATGCAAAGAGGTTGTTTTCATGTTTCAAACCCACAACACCCATGTCATAAAGGAGCAACCTTAGCATTGCGCCATGGCCCGCCCTCTATAATATGCACATATGATATAGATATAAATGTAATATATTAAATAGACCAAGTTCAAGCTTTGGGTACATTGATTTTCTTCCAGATTTGCCATTAGTTTTTTTTTCTTTTTCTCTAACCAAATATTATCAAAAAGAATTTGTTATAATGATAGGCTTCTGTAATTATCTAGAAGAAATTGTCCTCTTGTCCAACAAAATATCTTTTTATTATGTCTCTCCCCTTTCATGCATGTCTTACACAAATAATTTCTTTCCACATCTTTATCTCTCCCTTTATGTATATCCTAACTAGTCAGGAGATTTACGAATATCTACCTCACAAACTTTTCTAACTACTTTTTAATACACTAAATTCTAAATTCCACTCTCATTGGCCTTTACCTTTCTCTCCCTACTGCTCACCCTTGCCATCTTACACTCCCCACACCCTACCACTTACAAATGCAAAACCTTTCATTTATTTGGTTACTATCCTTTTCATACTATTTTTTTCTTATAAGCCCCGTCTCTACTTAGTGCTTACCTTATTTGCATTCTTTTAGTGGATTTAGTGAAATATGACACCATACAGATATGACACCTTCTTTATATAGTTTACATGCATTGCACATGCATGCACGCTAGGGTGCTTCTTTTGTGTGTGTATGTGTGTTTTGGAGGGGAGGGGTGGAGTTGAGTGGATACAGAAATATACACTTCTACATGTTTGAATCCTTTGTTTATTTCAAAACTTGCTCCTCCTTTAGTTACTACATCATTGATGGACACTCAAACTGATTTGGGCAAACCTTGAAAAGAGTGCATGGCACTCAAAGTGATGATGTTGATGATGATGATATTTACCGCATCCAACAGCAACGGATACAAGAGCATACAAGTGGTCAAAAAAATTCTAAAATAGAAATTTAAAGAAAAAAATCTGGCGTACCTCACGAAGTTGTAGAAGTTCGTCTCTTGTGTAACGAATGCGTTCACGGCCCTCAAACCATGAATCTCCAAACTGACAAAAGTTTTAAAAAAATTTATATCTCAATAGCCATTTCTTCGAAAGAGGATATGGAAGGAGGCAAAAGCAAGTAGAAGCAGAAACCCATACTGTTTGCAATTTAGAAAACATTGCATCTAGTCACAATACGTACAGGATACATGAGGAAGTCAGTCAACTATATTTTTGGATTAAAAAAACCATGCCTGACGAAAGGACAATTGTCTTACTCTTCTTTCTTAGTATATTAATTATGTTCAACACCATGACATAATGGAATGAGGCACAAGTCCTAACAACAAAAGCAAAAACAAGAGACCTCTTTCCAGATGCTAAAAGACAATACTTACAACAGATAACATTCACTTGGGATAAACAAATATTAGTAATACAGAGAATATGGAAATTATGAAAAAGAAACAGATGTTTTGAACAAATACGATGCATGTATTTGCACTAGAATCCCTGAACAAAAAAGTGCAATTCACTGAAAAATAAAAGAACCTTCTTCAGCATCACCACTTATAATCATGCTCAGAACACACAAATAATGATAAAAACAAATTACAAATCAAAAGATACTTCATCAGGAGGCCTTCAAGAATCATTCATCAGGAGGCCTTCAGGATGTAAGTAAGATAAAACAAAAGCACAAAAATAATTTGTTGATAAGCAACAGAAAATAACCCACCACTCATGGTCGAGATTCCATAAAAACAACTTTTTTTTATTTTAAAGAAACCTGCTTCAGTTAATCAAATTAATCAGGTCAAACATAAGCCAACTCGAGCAAACGATCTATAAATCTACTAATATAATCAGAATCCGTAGGTCAAATACCATATCAGACTAAATCCACAGTAACAAAGATAACTTTAACGGATCATATGAAACCCTAGATCCGGATAAAGGGCCTACGCCGACCTTGAGAGACAGGGCGGTGCCGGCGCCGCCATGGGGGCGGAGGACGGGGAGATCCGACGCTGCCGAGGAGGAGGAGTTGAGGGAAGATCCGCCGAACTCGAAGCGGGGGGCAAGGAGTCTGCTGCCTCGGTTGCCGCCGCCGCCAGGCCTCAAGCTCAGCACCGTCTGATCCGACTGCATACCTCGCCGGAGATCCTCTCTGCGGGCGGTGCTGCGATCGCGCTGGACGCCGACGAGCAAGGAAGAAGAGGAGGTACGGAGGCTACGGCAAGAGGAGGAGCCCTTCAAGAAACCCTCTCTCTCTCTCTCTCTCTTCGGCGAAAGAGAAGGGGGGAGGAAAAGAGGAGAGGTGAAGAGAGGAGGCCGCCGAGGGGAAGAGGAGACCTATATATATCCGAGGGATTGAGCTGGGGTTGAGTAGTTTCGTAATTAACTATCTTATGAGGGATAAAAGGTACCATGCGTTGATATAGGAACGCAAGAGAGGCCTTTAAGATTTTACGCTGATATTTTTGATGCGTGTAGGTTTTTACGATTTGACGGAATTAACCTTTTGTTTTGACGGGAATATCGGATTACTGCCACAATTCCGGAAGTCGGCTACGATGACGCCATGTCGCTATCCGCGCTAGTTGGGCTCGTCCTCTCCAAGGGGTAACATCAGCCGTTGGATGTCCGGGCTGATGATCCCAGCAATCCGATCGAACGAGTATATTTTATGATTTATATGTACCTGCCTCCTTAAAGTTTAGAAAAAAAATTTTTGACAATTTTTATTTTTTTTTGCTGAAGGGGACGATTCATAAAAATCTAATACGAATACATCAAAAAAAAAAAAAATCAAAAGATAACACATCATAAAGAGCACTAGGCAACTTCCTCTCTCCAACCCATAGGGCCTCTTCTAAGTGGTCTACTACGAAGGAGGTCATCTAATCCGCGGCCCCGTTTATCGCTCGAAAAATATGTTTGGCTAGGAATGCCACCCCATCGCCGACCATAGTTTGAATATTTTGGAGTAAAGAATAAAACTTGCTCGTGCCACCGAATCCTGCTAGGATCCAGCTGATCACCGTACACGAATCACCTTCGAGGATAATCGACCCTTCAAATATATAGCACAAGGCTAACCTTACCAATATCTGCCCTTTGGAATTAACGATCCAATGAAGCATGATTTTAAAGATTGGAATTACATTTTCTTTTCCTTTGGTACATAAGGGAGAAGCTACCCAATAGAATAGAAAGGAATTAAAAAACAAAAAAAATGGCTTGGAAATCAAACGGAACATAGACATCAGAAAAACCAACTATTTCTCTCTAACAAATTTAGTTCCATAAACATCCTCAATAATAGTGATCTTACTTCATGAGACTTGAGACTGTTAGTTTCATAATCCTCATTAACTTTCAAGCTTGCTAGCTTATAGGGAGCTTGTACTATTACACGAGGGATGTTCAGTATTGATTCTTATAGTACTGTTTGGAGAGTCGATGCACTACTAAATTAATAATACGAATTAATCCTATGTTTCATTACATATATATATATATATATATATATATATATATATATATATATATATAGTGAGATAATGAAAATAAAAGAAAATAAAAGCATATAGAAAATACTATTGGCTGGTTGGCTTCTCTGAAAATATGATTTACATAAAAGTTATCAAAAAATGCAGCAAAATAAATGATATCTAATAGCAAAAGATGCTTTTGAGCCTTTGAAAAACTGTTGGAAGACTCCCTTATCCATTTGATTATAGTACTTGAATCCCTTCTAATCAGATTTTTGTTAATTTAAGATGGCCGATGGCCATTAGCATTCCTTCCCATGCTACTCTAAGTTCAACCTCTGGAACTGAAAAAGCTCTAAATTTCTTTGTTCTTGCCAATATCAACGATCCTTTATGATCTCCAATAACAAAACCTGCTCCGCCCTCTTCGTTCTTCCATGAAGTGTCGAAATTGACATCCGCGATTCCATGACGAAGAGGTACCCATGTAACCAATCTAGATGACTCTGGGTTTGAGCTCACTAAGCTGCTTGTATCCTAGAGCTGTGATATGTCAAACCTAGCTGTGTTCGTTGTAGCTTCATGATATTCTTTTGCATAATGTTAGGCATGATGAGAAGTATATCTTAGGTTGGATTGTTTCCCCTGAAATAGATGTTCATTTCTAGCAATCCAAAGCATCCATCCCACATAACACATAAGAGATCTATCGAAGTCTATCACTCTCTTTTGCAAAAGGCATTGCATCAGGTTTTGCATGGAGTGAAGGCTGGCATTGTTGGGTTGTCTCTTCTAATGCCATTCCAGACTTCTTTTGCAACTGAGCAAGTACTTATACAATATTGAATATCTTCCTTTATACCTTGGCATAGATCGCAATCCTTGCTTTGATTATGGAGGAGTATTGTTGCTTCTAAAAGATCTTTGCATGGTAATCGGCCCCAAGTTATCTTCCACCAATAAAGCTCCACTCTTGGAGTTTGCTTCTATTTTCCAAACCCATTCGAAATCATTAGCTTGATATAGAGGTGCTGCAGAATCCTCCTTGATCATTCTATAGACATCTCCAACTTTCAGATTAGTAGAACCAGAATCCTTCCAAGTCAATCTATCTTCACAATGTAGCTTGGCTTTCCAAATCATTAGTGAATACTTGCATTAAAAGTTGGTGATTCCATGTCCCATTGGTATGTACATGTTGTTCAAGGAAGTATGCATTGTCAAGAATTAAGTTTTCGGCAAACAATCTAATATACTTCTTACCAAGAACTGCAACAATAATTGTTGTGTAAATTTATTTGAGAAGAAGATCATAGACAAATAAATGAAGCCTTAGCCAATGGTTATCTCATATCATCATTTAATAATATTATTTATATACTTTTTTTTGATCTATTCCTGGAACCTTGATGATACAAAGATAGGTAAGGCAATCTAAGGAAATCAGGATTGCAACTTTGAAGTAGATGTGAAGCTCCCTGCTTACAAGAATGCCCCACAAATGGATGGCAGCCATTGTATTTAGCTTATAGTGGACTACAATAAGATATACATGGATTTATTATGTGCATACACTATACATTAGCAATGCTTAGGATCACCCCCACGATGCTTGCTTTAAACTACTCAATTTTTTTTTTTCAAACATTGATCATGGTTTTCAATTGAAAGGACACAGCAACAAACAATGGCTTAGAAGGAAGACAAGATAATGAAGTTTGATCCAAACAAACAGGGACCAAACCCTCTATAAAGAATAATGCCACATTCCTTGAGTCAAAATAAGAAATAATTGGATATCGATATGCCATATCCATCTCCCTAGTGTTAATTTTTAAGATATTTTTTCCTCCTTATTTATCGAGGGTAAAAATACGCAATATAAGATTTGCAAGAATTCTTCAATAATTCAGAAATATACTAAAAAAAAGTCACTCGGCTAATAGGTTGTATTGTCGTTGGCCCCTGTGAATTCCAATCACGAATAATGCCATGTAATGAAGCAAAGTGATTGGTAGAAGACAACTTAATGACTTATTGAGTGATTTCTCTAGGTTACCATAGCAATGCTCTAAGAATTATAAGGATACATAAATTCTTTTAGGTAAAACTTCATTGTAATGATCAATGTCCTACACATGTTCTTGTATCACTTAATTTACTAAAAGGAATAGGGTTGCTTAAGAGGCACTTGTTTCAACAACCATCCCAACCTTTTCTTTTTCCCTCATTAAGTGCTTCTTGAAATAATTTGACACTAAATTTTGCCATACAAACTCACAAATCTAGTTGAAATTCAAATTCCAAACTTAGTGCCAATAATACCTTCTCTAACTGCCATTTTTATTTCTTCTTTCCTATCTGCCTTTGCCCATTCTCATATATACAGTACAGCCGGGCTCTTTCTTCAAATTTACCAACATCTGTCATAGATTCACAGTCATCCATGTAACTGGTAATGGACATATGCGTCAGGGATATAAATTGAGCAAGCCATGCACGGATCTTTTTCTAAAAAATAAAAAACAAAATTCTCAGCCCACCTCACAGTCCAAAATAGCAGGCTCAGTGCACAAACTCATTCTTTACTCTCCAAGTCTCCGGGCCAAGATTGCAAGGACCACAATGTGGATCCTTGTTCGATGCATCATCTGTTAAAATCAATATTAAAATTATCACTTATCCTAAAAAACTTAAGCTAATAGAATAAGATAGATTTATTTGTCTATTTATATTTTTTTATACTCCCCCTCATATGTGGGCCGGACTTTTCTTTAATGGGTGAGCCCAATATATGAAATTTTTTAATAATAAGGTTAAAGAGTGCAGAGACAAAGTTCGAACTTAGGACCTCCGTTCTGATACCATATTAAAATCAATGTTAAAATCACCACTTATTCCAAAAGCTTAAGCTAGCAAGATGAAATAGATCTATTTGTATATTTATATTTTCTTACATCATCCATCAGAATTCTTTTCCCCATCAAAATCTTACATTACATGTATTAGCCTATCAAGTTTTTCCATGTGCCAAGTTATGGGAAATTAATAGAAGTTGGATTGTCAAGGATCTGTAGCTGTAGGGGTGGCCCAATACATCTGGGGGCCTAAGGCGAATTCACTAGGAAAGGCCTTTTTTTTTTAATAATGAATTTTTTTTAATAAATATAAAATACTTTAAAATTTTATTTAAAATTAACTCGTCTAGCTTTTTGAGATGTAAAATTACTAATCAAACTTTTATACTCAAGATCTATTAAAATACTATCTAGAGCTCCTTTTGAGATTCAATGAGTTTATCATTTGTTTTTCTTTTTTAGTTTTTCGTACCCACATTCATATTTTCTATTCGACATTTTAATCTAAAAATAATATTATCAAGCAAAACAATTTTAAAAATATTAAAAAAATTAAAATATAAAAAAGTTGAAAATGAAAAAACTTGATTGTATCAAGAAAAACAAACTCAGGTCCCGACAAGTAGTGCCGAACTCAACGGCGAGAAGAGGCCGAACCGCCGAAGTTGGGCAGCGAAGATAAAATTGGATGCTTCTTGGATGCTCCCGGGTACCGGCTTAAAGTTAGTGGCTGTGGACGTGGCATACACCAATTCCAAGATTAAACCACACAATATAATACAGAAAAAAAGAGGAAAAGTTAATCAATCACAAACAAAAAGGGGAGGTTGAGCTCATTAAACCACACAATATGATACAGAAACAAAAGAGAAAAAGCTAATCAATCAAAAAAAAAAATAGAACAAATCTGCCCCACCTAACTTAGCCCACTATGTTTGAGGACCATAATGAGTTAACCTTTTTTGACACTCTAATAGGTTGGCTTGATTTCGGTTATTAGCCTGTAATTTTTGGAATCAAGAGAAGTAGATACCATATTCTGAGTTTAATGCATCTCAAATTGGCCCCACCCCTCTATTTCAATGGCCAGATGCGCCCAAACCCCCCACCACGGCACCACCATACTAAACCCCTCAGCCTCCATCCTGACCTAATTCCTCCCTGGCTCCCTCCATCTCTCTCCAGAAGACACCCCACGGTCCCCACCCCCTCCTCCCTCACCACCTCATTCCCATGCTCACCCGCTCTAAAATCCCCCTCCCTCAAGCGGCGCATTGCCCTCCTCCAAACATGCAAATCCCTCCTCACAAAAAAAAAAAAAAAAAAAAAAAAACTACAACAAGATTAGAGATCAAAAAAGAAAAAAAAAGGAAGGTTGACGAGAACGAGAGGGATGGAAGGAGCCCGAGTTCTTGGAGCCAGAGCCGGGCTGCCGGAGGACGGTGGACGTGGATAGTGGTCCGTGGACCGCTGGCACTAAGGGGATCGAGAGGGATGGAGGGAGCCCGAAGGCCGCAGAGGCTGGAGCCCGGAGGCCGGAGCGGCGGAGCTCGAAAGAGCCGAGCTACCGAGGAGAGCTGGGGAGGAGAGGAGGTCCGGACAGGATTTCGAAGCAGGGGCGACCCAAAAACTGAAGCTTTGAGAAGCCTCAAGCCGTCAACGGTAGAGTCGAGAACGGTGAGAAGGGAAGGCTAAAATCCAAAGAATTGAAGAACTGAAGAAGCACTGCGGGAGAGGCGGAGAGCCAGAGAGGAGAACTGAGTTACTGAAGAGCCGAGAAGGTTCAGCAAAGGAAAAAAAAAACTCTAACAGAGAAGGGGGGAGGAAATGGCCGTTGTTTGTCAATTCCACCCGCCCACCTATAGCCCGTTGCCTGCTACCACCGGAACGCACTGACATTGTAGCAGTGTCCTCCTATCCTAGCTTTCAGATGTGAAAGATGTGTAGCATTAAGGCGGAAAAAAAAAACGGGGCCTTCCTCAGGCCGGGGGCCTTATCCGACCGCCTCAGTCACCTAAGGCTCGAGCCATCCCTATGTAGCTGCAATGTGTTATGTGCACAAGGAGTAAAAAAGAAACCAAATAGATGCATACCATGCAATTGGCAAAGAAAAAGTATGTTGGAATAGAAATTTCCAAGGAAATTTGTTTGTTTTGATTTTCTATTTAGAACTATTGAAAAGGCAATGTCAAAACACATTAATCAGGGAAAGTGGCAAGTGCAGTTGATAAAACGCGTACCATTTGGCTATTGGCTGTTGTGCTCTTTATAGTAAACTACTCCAACTCTATCTTGTTCAAATGGAGATACAAGCTTTGCTTCACATTTTATTATTTTTTCTTTTTTTTCAAGTGCCAACTCTCTAACAAATTAAATTATTTCTCCTGTAATTTTTTATTTCTTTGTTACATGTATTCCACATCCAAAGTATTCGTATATGTAACTTGAGGTACGTAAATGCATATATACATGTTGGAATATTTCAAAATTTCAAGTCTGCCCTTCTTTGTCTTTTGTCTTTTGTCTAGTGTACTTTCTTTAGTCCCACATTGGAAAGAGATAAAACTCAAAAGGTCTTTATGTAGTATTCAACCTTTTAATTTGGTGAAGCAAAAAAAGTAAGTAGCCTATGTGCGCACAAGCCCAATGGAGGTCCAAGCCAAAATTGGCCTCTTTTTGCCGTTTATTTTTTTTTTTGAATTTAAATTTTATAACTGTTTTGTTTTGTCTCTTGGTAAAACGTCGTGTCTTTTAAAAACACCTCTTTCTTTCTTTTTAAACTCTATCAGATCCGAGGATTAAGATAGAATCACTGCATCTGCGAATGTACGCTTGGAGTGATCCAGTTATTGTATCCTGGAGGATAGGCCGCCATTACCTGCTACACCGAGATTCCTATTCCTAAAGACAGTGAAATCACGCCTCAACTGATAAGTTCTTCCTTCTTTCCATCTATTATTTTTACAACAATACATACATAAATATATATGTATATGTATATGTGTGCATGTATAAGATTGTAAGTTTGTTAACAGGGTGATAATTTGAATTTTCTGGAACTCGATAAATCAAGTATTTTATAAATAAAAGGGAAGGGTACTTATTTGTCCCCTTCTCCCTTTGATTTTTAAAACTTCATCAGCCCACCACCGTTAGGAAGCTACAAGGATTTAGTTATATAACACAAGTGAAGTGCTTTAATAGTTTTGTTATAAGTACGAGTTTGAACATAATCAGAATTGGGTCTCTTGCCAAGTAGTTGGATTATTTAGAAGAACCGGCAACCTAGTTTTAAGCTTCATTGTACTTCTACTTGAAAATATTGTAGCACTATCAAACTTTTCTGGTCAGGCCTCTCTCTTTCAACCAATATCAAGTCTATGGGCATCCTAATTAGCCATACGTGAGGTAACCAACTGCATTTTTTGACATAATTTTTTCCTGCCAAAGTTATTTATCGCCACTCAAAATTTATGCCAAATTTATGTGTCAGTTGGCTGAGCTACAAACTATTAGCTATAAGAATTAAAATTGATCGATCTAGTCTTAGAATGTCTATCAATTTGGTACAAAATCTATTTGGTTATGCTTCAATGACACATTTTGCTAAGCCCAATTGATCTAGGTTCACTGTTAGGGTCTAGGCCTAACTGTTACTCGATAATTTTAAGCATACAATACAGTGTTTGCAATTTGTTGGATTGGCTTAATAATTTAAACACAATTTGATGAATTGTATAAGGTAATGATATTTGGTCAAACATAACGTATCTTAAATAGGATTAGCAAATTATTGCATACAACAGCTGCTATTACACATGAAGGCCAAGTTTCAAATTATCCAAACTCGACGAGCCGAATCCATGCATGCATGCTTGCTTCACTATCATGAGGGACTACAAGATATGGAACATCTAATATAAGATTGCTATATTCTAAGAGATTGATGATGATTAATTGATAGTAGCCGCCTAGCCAACTGACCAAAAATGTAGAATGGAGGGTTTTTTTTTTTTTTGCACAAAATCGGGATGAATGTTGGATTGGAGAGTGCAGCCCCCACTATCTAACATTTAGAATGGATCTTGCTGATTGATAAAGTAATGATTTCAATAATAATAACAAGAATAAAGGGCCAATCACCAACAATAAATGCGACATTTATTGAATTTTATTAGAGCCATGATGAGAAGTGTTTGTAAGCTCTCAAACTATGCTCAACATCTATGCACCTCACTAATCAGCACCAGGAAGGTTGCCATTGTGTGCATACAAAAGTCTCTTAGCACATGATACAAGAGGATCGGTGTAAGTCACAAAGCATACTGGGATTCATAGGTGTTGCTGAATAATAGATTGCCAAGATAGTATTATTAGGTCAAAAAAATCATTTCCTGCGCACATAGGATGAGCCTCAAAGCATATCGCAATACATAATCTTTCGAGCTAACCATTCATGAGGCCCTTTAAGCCTTTAGATTTATCTCTCTCCAAATTATATCATGATTTATGTAATGTCCGGGCCCAGAACCTACTAGGCCCAATAAGAAATGGGCCCAGTTAAGGGTTGGGCCCAAATTTCACTGTGGGCAGTGCTGTTATCATATTTAAAAAAAAAAAGAAATAAAAACGAAGGGATAAGACCGACAGGGAGGGGTGACCCTCACCCCTGCTGACAGCCGCTGCCGGCGCGCCGGAGACAAGGGGAGGCGGCGGCCAGTCCCGGAGCAGGAGGGAATGGAGAGGATGGGACCTCTTAGAGGGGGGTCTCATCCTCTAAATAATCAATTAAGCCTCTGCCGGCAACCCCAAATCACAGACCCCCCTAAACACCGAACGAGAGAAAGAGAGAGAGGGTTTGCCAACCTACTTCCGTCGCCGGAGGAGAGGCTCGTGACTTCTTCTAAAAGCTAGGTAAGCCCCCTGCCTTCTCTCCTCCTGATTTATTCAAGATAATAAAGAAAGAAACAAAGACAGAAAGGAAGGGGAAGAAACAGGGCTCACCGCGTGCGGCCGCTCCCTTGGTCTGCCAGCAGCCGACGCCCGCGCCGACGGGATCAGCCGCAGGCGCGGCCGTGGGCTCAGCCGCAGGCGCGGCTGTGGACGCCGCGAGCTCGGCGGTGGCACTGCCGACTGTGGCTCGGCCCTCCCAAACCCCCCTTCTTCCTTCACAGGGGAAAATGGAGAGAGGAAGAGAGAGGGTTTGGGAGTAAGAGAGAGAGAGAATATGGGGTGGTGCCGGAGGGGAAGGACCAAAGAAAAGAAAGAAAGAAAGAAAGAGAGAGGAGGAAGAGGCCGTAGATCCGGCCGGAGGAGAAGAAGAAGACCGGGGAAGCCGAGAGCTCGGCCGCGGGCTCGGCCGGGGATGCCGTGGGGCTTGGCCGCGGACGCCGCCGGTCGTGGCCCGTCCCCCTCCGCTCGCCATCCTCCCCTCCGCTCGCCGTCCGGCCATCGTCGGAGAAGAGAGGAAGGGGGAGATCGGGAGAGAAGGAAGGAAAGAGAGGAGGAGGGGAGGAAGCTTCGGGAAGGAGAAGAAAAGAAAAAGGAGAAGAGAAGAGAAGAAAAGAAAAAGAAAAAGAAAAGAAAAGAAAGAAAATGAGAAGAGAAAAGAAAAGAGTGGGTTAACGGGCCGGAATCAGGTTCGGATCCGAAACACGTTAAGCCCAAATTAAATTGGGTCCGAATCCAATTAAGCTGAGTTGGTCTCAGCATACCTAATTGATTGTAAATCAGGCCCAATTCAAGCCCAATTTAACTGACAGAAGGTCGAATTGACCTTGGGCTAATCCTGACTCAGACCCAAATGAGCCACGTTGACCAAATCAGAGGACCCAATTGGCTAGAAAAGGTTGGACCCAATTATAAACGAGGCCCAATCCTTTAATTAAAAACCCAATCAACCCAGGTGGACCCAATCTGGTTTTAAATCGAATCCCAAAGGCTTCAAATTGGACTTGGGCTAAATCCTTGGATAGGACCCAAGCAAGTAAGTTCATAGTATGATGAACTAAGAAATTTTATAATAAATGAAGGGGGAATAATGTAATCCCTATGATGTTGTTTTAGGTGATTGAGGATTAGTCACCTGGACTTGAGCAATTTGGAAAGCGAATTGAGGTAAGTAATCTGTCTTAATCCTATCGTAGATCTTGTAATACGTTTTATAAGATGAACCAGTGTTTTTTTTATACAATTTGAATTGTATGCATGATTAGTGAAGAATGTAAGTAACCTGTCCTAATCCTGTTATGGATCATATTATGTTATTAATGTTTCCTAAGCATTTATTTTAAGTATATATGTTTCATGCCTGATATGTTACAATGCATAAGTAACTTGCATGATCCCAGAAGCTATGGCTATGTATGCGACATGATGATACTGATATTTTAATCATGCATGTAAGTTTATAAAGTCTTAGTTAGCCAAGAGGCACTGTAACGGGCTCAAAGATGCTACTGATCGAATGCAACTGAGCTGGCCTTGCTAGTGGCCGAGAATAACTTCGCTGGCCTTGCTAGTGGCCGAGAATGACTAGCTGGCCCCGCCAGTGGCCGAATGGACTTCGTAGTAGCATCCGAGAGAAAAAGGACCACGGCATGCCGGGGGGCACGGTTTCATATGCATATATTATGAAAATTGTCGTGATTTGCACTACTGCTTTGTTTAAATCGCATACTTATTATGCCATGATGATTATTAGATAAACATGCATGTCAGCTTCTCAAAACCCTGATTTACATGTTTAGTCTACTGGTTGATCCGGTAGGATTATGCAGGATTACTTACTGAGCCGTGTAGCTCATATCCGTTTATTTACTTTTTTCTTTCAGATCCTCACCACTGATAGCTGCCAGAGACACGTTAATTTGGTATTAGCGCTTCTTTCTTTTGGGGTAAAGCAAGTATATACTTTTGTGTATATAAACTACGTAGAAGCTCTGTATTTGGGTACTGACCAGCATGTTGTACTAGATGAATACACATGAAAAGATTTGGTTGGTTTGACTACCCTATTTCCCAGGTATGAGGCTGCGTGCTATTGTGGGCGGTAGTCGGCAATAGCACGGCCGTGTCACGGATCCGGATCCGGGGCGTGACATTTCGTGGTATCAGAGCAATAGGTTAACCATGAGTAAAAATTTTAAGCTTTAATAAGGAAATGGGTAGTTAAGTCTCATTTAGTGAGATTCCGCATAACCGGAAAGGAAAGAAAGATTTTATTGGTCGCATCATCGGTCTGTCACAAAAATTGCTTGACACAAATATTTTGATAGGTGACAAGGAGCAACAAAAAGAAAGATGTTAGGGCTAATACAAAACCATTCTAGGGGCATGATTGTGACAGGTATGGTATCAGAATTTAAGATTTAAGACTACTAAGGATTTTGGTGTTTTGAATCAGAATGCTAGCAAGCCATGCCAAAATAAGAATAAATTATTTTGGAGATTTCTCGATGGAGTAATTTGTATTTTGGATTATGATTAAAGTATATTTTGACTGATATTAAGTGGAGTACTAGCCATGGAATATTAAAGTACATTGTGATTATTTATGTATCAGTATATAGGTGATATTGGAAGTTTAACTTGGTACTGGGTACTGTGGATGATACTTCTAGTTTGAAGTTAATTATTTTGATGGCAGGATAGGGTTTATTCATAAGTTGTTTCAGGCTTGGACAAGGAAAGATATTTTTAATATTTTTCGAGGATAAAATCTGTATGACAAATTATGCAGGCAACTATTATATAGAAAGAAAGTATATTTGAGAAATGAGATCTAAGAGTTTCCCCTTTGTTTACTTGGAATGTGAAATATTAGATCTTTGCAAATTATAATGCAAGATTAATATTTCGATTGGAAGTCATTTAGTAAATTCTGAGAATAATTTTCAATGTTGAAGAATATTTTAGGCTCAAATATTCTACATTGGATAAAGTGCAGTAGTTTGTGATCCTGTGATAAATCAATTAAACAAATATTAGTTGATGTTTTGATAAAAAAAAAAAGAGAGAGAATGATGATGACATGGGGTCATTAGGAAATGCGAGTGGAATCAGCAATAGAATTGATACGGGAACATGCCCAATAGCACATGATGTTGCAGGAGTTTGTATTTAGTGATCATGTTTGTAAGATTTGAAATAAATTATTTTATCTCTAATAGAGGGGCAATTATTAAATGCTTTCATTTATCACTAAGAAGCAAGTCTAAATTGTTTTATGAGGAAGGTGAAAAAAAAAATTATGGATGATAATTCCACATATCATCGTCTAGTGGAAAGAGTACAATAGAAGAAGATTTTTAAATAGAGATCTTACAATAAAAGTATACATCCTTTTCTTTTAACGGGGATGTGAGATCCAGAATCACCTTCTAGCAATGCTAAAGTAGGGCAGATTATTGTTCATGCAATTTAAAGATACCTAATATAAGATTGGGATATTGAGAAATAATTTTCAGAAGTTTACACAATTTCGAGCTTAAAATGTCCTAAGATGATTTGAGAGCTTATCTCGTATTAGGAAAGAAGGCTTATTTTCAATGAATGAAGTTGTTGAAAATGTAAAATTCATTTTAAAGCGTTGTCGCTTATTTAAGAGGATCTTATGTTGGGGTACCCTTTCTTTGCTCGCTCATGGAAAAGTAAAAAAGAAGTTTTGGCTAAGTAACATACGATCTAGATGGAGGAAAGATTTGAAGTGCAAATACAGATGAGGAATTAAATAGTTCTGTTTGTAGGCAAATAGTATGTTGATCAAAAGTTATTAGTGAATTCAAAGGATTTTGATGTTTTGAATCAGAGTGCGCAGCGAAAATATAGTGGTCTGAATTATTTATCTAAGTTGGTTAGAAGTGCGATTCCTTTAATTCGGAAAGTTTTGATCTGTTTTTTGGTGTAGTAGGATTTTTTCTTGATAAATAAAAAGAGAATGTTCTGATTTTGGATAGCACGGTGCTATCCTAGATTCTCCAGTTTTATGTCGTGCTAAGAAATTCTTAGCATCTTTTGACTAGAATTAATGGATCATCGATTTTGATCTCAGATCTGAAATATGCTGATATGAACCTCCGTCCTTCTAAATGTGAAGCTTGAATTTTTTTTAATTAATATCAACTCTCCATCTGATTAAAAGAAATTGAGGTTATCAGTAGACCATGATGAATTTCAATCAAGAGTGGACTAGAGTTGTTTATGATCCAATCTTGTGATAGATCGGGTAATCGAGAGCAGTTGATACTTTGACAAAGAAACTTGATCTTCTTATTCAGAATTAAGATGTTGATTTTATGAATAATCTGGAGAGAGAGCTGTATAATCTTCACCCGTGAGTTTTTCTATTATTGGTAACTCCCGGGAGAATCTTGGCATCTTAAATTTAGTATTAACGGATTGATGGTGCCTTGGTTGGGCTTAGACCTGAAATGTTCCCTACTCCTAGCTATGACATCTTCGATCTACCTATCTAAAAGGGGTTTGAAGTTTTGCTAGGATAAAAGTTGATCATAAAATTGTAGGCAAGGTTAAGAGAAGAAAGAAGATTATAGATTATGAAAAGTATTTGATGCTAATGCTCTCACCTATTTTTGTTAAGCCGATTACGATCTTTGTGTGGACTTAATCAAAAGCAATTAATTTCTCGGGCCAAGGATTATAGCATCTAAGGTGGGAAGATTAGTCTTCTTTTGGAAGAGATCAAAAGAACTCCTATATCATAAATAGAAGGGATCAAGTTTTGAGGTGCCATGATTTTGCCAAAATCTTATCAGCAAACATTTTAAGAGGGAGACTAACCGAGAACTAGAGGGTGACTCGATGGTTGAATACTTTTAAAGCCTGAACCTTAAGGTATGACTAATTTCGAGGACGAAATTATTTTAAGGGGGGTAGGATGTAATGTCCGGGCCCAGAACCTACTAGGCCCAATAAGAAATGGGCCCAGTTAAGGGTTGGGCCCAAATTTCACTGTGGGCAGTGCTGTTATCATATTTAAAAAAAAAAAGAAATAAAAACGAAGGGATAAGACCGACAGGGAGGGGTGACCCTCACCCCTGCTGACAGCCGCTGCCGGCGCGCCGGAGACAAGGGGAGGCGGCGGCCAGTCCCGGAGCAGGAGGGAATGGAGAGGATGGGACCTCTTAGAGGGGGGTCTCATCCTCTAAATAATCAATTAAGCCTCTGCCGGCAACCCCAAATCACAGACCCCCCTAAACACCGAACGAGAGAAAGAGAGAGAGGGTTTGCCAACCTACTTCCGTCGCCGGAGGAGAGGCTCGTGACTTCTTCTAAAAGCTAGGTAAGCCCCCTGCCTTCTCTCCTCCTGATTTATTCAAGATAATAAAGAAAGAAACAAAGACAGAAAGGAAGGGGAAGAAACAGGGCTCACCGCGTGCGGCCGCTCCCTTGGTCTGCCAGCAGCCGACGCCCGCGCCGACGGGATCAGCCGCAGGCGCGGCCGTGGGCTCAGCCGCAGGCGCGGCTGTGGACGCCGCGAGCTCGGCGGTGGCACTGCCGACTGTGGCTCGGCCCTCCCAAACCCCCCTTCTTCCTTCACAGGGGAAAATGGAGAGAGGAAGAGAGAGGGTTTGGGAGTAAGAGAGAGAGAGAATATGGGGTGGTGCCGGAGGGGAAGGACCAAAGAAAAGAAAGAAAGAAAGAAAGAGAGAGGAGGAAGAGGCCGTAGATCCGGCCGGAGGAGAAGAAGAAGACCGGGGAAGCCGAGAGCTCGGCCGCGGGCTCGGCCGGGGATGCCGTGGGGCTTGGCCGCGGACGCCGCCGGTCGTGGCCCGTCCCCCTCCGCTCGCCATCCTCCCCTCCGCTCGCCGTCCGGCCATCGTCGGAGAAGAGAGGAAGGGGGAGATCGGGAGAGAAGGAAGGAAAGAGAGGAGGAGGGGAGGAAGCTTCGGGAAGGAGAAGAAAAGAAAAAGGAGAAGAGAAGAGAAGAAAAGAAAAAGAAAAAGAAAAGAAAAGAAAGAAAATGAGAAGAGAAAAGAAAAGAGTGGGTTAACGGGCCGGAATCAGGTTCGGATCCGAAACACGTTAAGCCCAAATTAAATTGGGTCCGAATCCAATTAAGCTGAGTTGGTCTCAGCATACCTAATTGATTGTAAATCAGGCCCAATTCAAGCCCAATTTAACTGACAGAAGGTCGAATTGACCTTGGGCTAATCCTGACTCAGACCCAAATGAGCCACGTTGACCAAATCAGAGGACCCAATTGGCTAGAAAAGGTTGGACCCAATTATAAACGAGGCCCAATCCTTTAATTAAAAACCCAATCAACCCAGGTGGACCCAATCTGGTTTTAAATCGAATCCCAAAGGCTTCAAATTGGACTTGGGCTAAATCCTTGGATAGGACCCAAGCAAGTAAGTTCATAGTATGATGAACTAAGAAATTTTATAATAAATGAAGGGGGAATAATGTAATCCCTATGATGTTGTTTTAGGTGATTGAGGATTAGTCACCTGGACTTGAGCAATTTGGAAAGCGAATTGAGGTAAGTAATCTGTCTTAATCCTATCGTAGATCTTGTAATACGTTTTATAAGATGAACCAGTGTTTTTTTTATACAATTTGAATTGTATGCATGATTAGTGAAGAATGTAAGTAACCTGTCCTAATCCTGTTATGGATCATATTATGTTATTAATGTTTCCTAAGCATTTATTTTAAGTATATATGTTTCATGCCTGATATGTTACAATGCATAAGTAACTTGCATGATCCCAGAAGCTATGGCTATGTATGCGACATGATGATACTGATATTTTAATCATGCATGTAAGTTTATAAAGTCTTAGTTAGCCAAGAGGCACTGTAACGGGCTCAAAGATGCTACTGATCGAATGCAACTGAGCTGGCCTTGCTAGTGGCCGAGAATAACTTCGCTGGCCTTGCTAGTGGCCGAGAATGACTAGCTGGCCCCGCCAGTGGCCGAATGGACTTCGTAGTAGCATCCGAGAGAAAAAGGACCACGGCATGCCGGGGGGCACGGTTTCATATGCATATATTATGAAAATTGTCGTGATTTGCACTACTGCTTTGTTTAAATCGCATACTTATTATGCCATGATGATTATTAGATAAACATGCATGTCAGCTTCTCAAAACCCTGATTTACATGTTTAGTCTACTGGTTGATCCGGTAGGATTATGCAGGATTACTTACTGAGCCGTGTAGCTCATATCCGTTTATTTACTTTTTTCTTTCAGATCCTCACCACTGATAGCTGCCAGAGACACGTTAATTTGGTATTAGCGCTTCTTTCTTTTGGGGTAAAGCAAGTATATACTTTTGTGTATATAAACTACGTAGAAGCTCTGTATTTGGGTACTGACCAGCATGTTGTACTAGATGAATACACATGAAAAGATTTGGTTGGTTTGACTACCCTATTTCCCAGGTATGAGGCTGCGTGCTATTGTGGGCGGTAGTCGGCAATAGCACGGCCGTGTCACGGATCCGGATCCGGGGCGTGACAATTTAAATCTTAATTGTTCATTTAAGACTATTGTATTTTATTTAAGGCAAAATTTGTGAGGCCAGTGAATCTCATCTTGATCCACTTATCTCCATTTATGTTCCTTTTAGTAGCACACCCTATAGTTTTTTTAAATGTCGAAAAATACAAAGAAAATAACTTTCTTGCATAATGGTAGAAAACTCTAGTCCACCTGACCTGCACCCTAGTTCCTTCGACCCAAACCTCAGTCCATCTAGCTGAAACCCTAGTCCATCTAACTTGAATCCTACCCATCCAATCAACCAAACCCAACCTCAACCAACCAAATTAATGCTACCCCGCCCAGGCCCAGGTCTAAGCAACCCATATGTCAACCTCCCAGTTACAACCATACCCAATCATGTTCAATCATACCTAATGGTGCCCAATCACACTTAGTAGTGTCCAATCATATTCAATCAATCCCCATCTTAAACCACTTGACCTCTATCCTAGATCATCTAATTCTTGTCCTAGATATACACCATCCAATCATAGCTCTAGATTATTCAATCCTAACCCTTAATCTTTAACTAGCCTAATTACCCCCTATTCTAGAGGTTAAGCATGATACATGCATTTAATTTGCCCAAACCCTACTTTTGTATTTCAATTAAAACCCTTTATGAAGCAAATATAGGTTTGGATTAGCCAAAATGTCATTAATCTATTCTTAGATCCTTCATTCTAATATGTTGTCCAGGGCTTTACAAGTTGCTGTGGGAAGTGGTATTGTGAAAGTATTCCAGTCGAATCGAGGTGGTCCAATAATTTTGTATTTGATGTTCGCAGATGTCTTCCTTCTGATAGCAAGGGCCACGAGATCAAACATCAATACCTTTTTAGTTATATTATGTCTTTCTACTATAATCAGTCCGGGCAGCTTGTGAATATTAATAAATCTCAAATTCTATTTAGCTCCAAGTTGAATGGTGATTTGCAGAAAGATATTTCAGACATGTTATAGTTTATAGTTGGGTCGGGGATATTCAACTACCTCAATATTGTAGTTTCATGTAGATGCTTGAAAGTTTCTGAATTCCAATCCCTTCTAGAAAAGCTTAATAACAAGTTAGATGGTTGGAAATTGAGGGTATTATCCCAGGAAAGGAGGCTTACATTGTTTCAATCAATTTTAGCTTTGACCCCTCTATATCTAATTGCTAATTGTGCTATGTCAACTATCGTAATTAATAGGATTCAACAGACTTTTAGATCTTTTTTGTGGGGCCATGATATAAGTCGGAGAGGTATTCACTTGGTTACATGAGAGGCACTGTGTACATTGAAGAACCATGGATGTATTGGCATTCAAGACTTTGTTAGATGTAGAGCTTTTTTAGCTAGAGTAGCTATGAACCTAATGCTAAAGTGCAATTCTTTGTGGTTTTTAATAGCTCATGGGAGACCTATAAGTGCAGAAGGAAGTACTCACCCATTTGGAAAGTCATTTCTTGTTCAACTCCAACTATAATGTGGTAATGTTCTATTGGACCGAAGGTCCACTGCCATTAATCCAACCTTCTATCTGGATGGTCAGTATATCTCTAATCTACTTATCTCTTGAAATGTTCCTCTACTCTAGATTAATATTCCATACAGAGATGGCTGCCAAAATTTATTCTATTACTATCCCAAAATTCAGGTGTGACGATGATTTGACTTGGCATAAAACTAGTTCATACAAATTGAAGGCTCAAGAGGTTTAATGTGAATTATTGTCTGATTTTCGCTCTAGAATCGTTGATTCAAAGATCTTCTCTTCAATTTGGAGCTTAATGACTATCCTAAGAGTTAAGTTATTTTGGTGAAAAATTGTCTGGGTATTGTTAACTGTAGTGAAACCACCTGTGATGCCTGTAATATAGAGAAGGATTTGGATCATATCTATCTTTGTACTATGTGGCTCATGAGACTTGGAAACATATCTATGTCATACCTTCTTTTTTTTTCAACTTTATCTCTTCTAACTCATTGTTAATCTATCTCTCGGATACAAATTTACTCTCACCGAAGTCCATCATTGCTTATTGTGGTTGGATGCTCATTAATGTTAAGGTTTACTGCTCGTCAATCAGTTCATCTAGCCTTTGACTATGTGGAGAGATTAGTTGTTTCTTGCTTCAATCCTTTAGGGTGCTGGTCACTTGTAGCTTTAGCAGCTCTTCTTCCTCTCCTTTATAGATCCATTGCATACCTCCACTCCTTGGGACTTTGAAGATCAACTTTGATGGCTCCTTTAGAGGTAATCGAGGTACTATTGTATTTCTCATTAGAGACCACTATAATTGACTTCTCTAAGATGGTACCAAGCACTTCTTGATAGCATCCGTTTCTATGATTGAGTTAAGAGCGACCTGGGAAGGGCTATGGTTGCGATCTTTATTCTACAATGCAGAAAACTTTTACTTGAAGGTGACTCTAGCATTGGATCAATAGAAGTCTTCTTCAATGTTTTAGAATCATCTTCTTCCAAAATTTTTTCATTTTTCCGCATCTTTAGATTTCTTTGATGCTAATCATGTTTTGAAGAACCTAATTTCTCTATGGATTGTCTAGCAAGTAGAGATTTTAAGTATATTTCTTCAAGTGATGCTATGCATCTAGACTTGGCTTTATTATTGCAAACTGAACGTATGAGAGTTTGCTATATGCGGTCAAGCTGAGATCATTTAACGGTGTTCTTTCTATCCTATTACAAAAAAAAAAAAAACATGCCCGATGTCCATCCCTCTCACCTATAGGGTACTACTAGTCAAATGACACCCTATGAGCCCTCTAGCTCATTGTTTCCTCTAAGTCAGTCGATTCTCATTCAATCGGATCCTCTCACTACTTAAGAGAAACCTAAGATTTTTCCTCATAACTGATGTTATCCATTTACATATTTGACATGCATCAACTCTTTTTAGATGTTTTATATGTAGCCTTTACATCTATCTTTAGTTCCTAAACCCTTTCTCCATTTGATACTATTGACACCTTTGTCATACTTCATCTCAATCATTGGATCACTCTCCCCCTTCCTAACGCCATCTTAACCGCCCATCCACCTTCTGCATAATCTATTTTTGTAAGGAAAGAAAGATCTGATCAAATTTATCCATCTAATTTCTCTTCTCACTCTCAGATAAAACTCTCTCACTTAATCCTTACCATACTTTCTCTCCTACACTTCCAAGTCCCAACCTTCCAAAAAAATACAGTTAAACATTCACATCCTCTCTAAATCTCTACCATCCATCTCTTCAATTCTCTCTTTATACCCTTAACGAATAAAATTTTGCCATCTCAAATTCACCATAACTCAAGCATAATCTTCAAACCAATTGTTTCTCTTTTGCATAATCCTAGCCCTCTAAAGAAACATAACCCAAGAAGATACATTCTTCAATCATCCCAACTTTCATCTCTACCATCTTACAATCTCTCCTTATACCAAATAGCCGATAGGGTTAAACCATTCAATCCCCTCTCCTAGCCTCAAGATTTAGGGCAGCCTCACCCTCCATTAACGCCTAACCTTAGAATCCCTCACCTCTCCTTATAAACACAAAATCCATAAAAAAAGAAGCAATCTCATAGGGCCTATTTGAGAAATCCAATAGGAATAGGCTGGATTTCCTATAGGAATGCGCTTGTTAGTCTGCCTAGTCAGTTTCTTCTAAAGACCCATTCTAGTTTTTACCTAAATCTCATTTATTGGCCTGTTAGACTATAAGATGGAAAAAAAAAGATCTATAGAGATTTTTTTTCCCCACATGATTTAGACTGGAGAGGGATTGAGTTAATATCGGCCTTACTTAAATAAACTGTGTAATCTATGATCCTATAGAAAATCCAGATCGATTATTTAGCCCAATTCTCTTGGTTTTTCAAACAGACCCTTAGAGTTAAGCTAGAATTTGGAAAATTCTAGAAAAACTCTACCTTGTGATTCTCACCACATCTTAGCTAGCTCACTCAGCATATTTCTTTTCCTCTACTACTAAAACTTAAACTTTAACCTTCCACTAGCTACGGACAAGAAAGAAAACTTAAACTTTAACCTTCCACTAGCTACGGACAAGAAAGAAAGAATGAGTTTTAAAGAAGCACCAAGTGCTTAAATCTCTCTCTTCTCTTCCTCCCTTCTCTCCATCTCCCTGTTTCTTTTTTTTTTTAATATATATATTTACCATGCATGTTTAAACTGTAAGCATATATTAAAAAATTTATTATCTTTTATCATCTCCTCATAGAGGAATAATAGATGTGTACTTATAAGCTTTTCTCCATCATTAAACTGGATCCTTATCATAAGCCTTAACCCATTAGATAAGTTCCGAGCACATTAGTTAGGTGGTAACTCCAAATCAAACCTTAGGCTAAGAGAGATTCGAAAACATATATTAAATTATTAAAGTATATTGTGCCCATCATATATGATGAGATATAGCCTATTGCTTACTATATCTATCTTAATATTAAACCTAAATTGCTGTTGATAAGGTTTCCTGTGGTTCATCTCAAACCTACCAGGGCATATAGCCTTAAATTAATACTATATGTTATTTAGCTCAGTTGTCTTTTGGGAAAGAGACAATAGAAGCATGTCTTTCACAATTGAATGTCTGTC
Organism: Phoenix dactylifera; assembly: GCF_051530095.1. Lineage (NCBI taxonomy): Eukaryota > Viridiplantae > Streptophyta > Magnoliopsida > Arecales > Arecaceae > Phoenix > Phoenix dactylifera. The sequence continues at coordinate 12,556,599 of NC_143191.1, forward strand.
TCTACTTTTAAAAAAAAAATATAACATTAAAATCATAAATAATAAATTAAAATGAGATTCACAACCATCCAATGTATCTCTCACATACAATGCATATGCCAAACTCTTCAAAAAATACTACAATATTAATCATATAAAGTTGGTACACCTAATCTTAGTTTATGCCCTAGAATCACTGATAGTCGAAAATTTATAAAATGAAAAATTCAATAATAAAATACTCACATGTTCTTTAGTCAGGTTCCCATCGAGTATTTGAATTTTTATATACTATCCGCACAATTGCTCATTTAATTTTTTTTAAAAAAAGCCATCATAAACATTATAAAGTAACAACACAATCAGATGTAAAATGAAGAATTAGCAATAAGCCCTTCCATTGTCTTATAATTATCTTAAGAGTGTGGTTCTGAATTATAAACAATAGCAATACTCGTAATAATTCGAAAAGTTTAGTTCATCACAAAGGTATAAACTTATAAAAACATATAAAAGAATTATTCATGCACCATATACTAGTTTCTATTAAGATCTCATATATATTGTTGATCACTTTCTACCTGCTTAAATTTTTGAAGCCTAATTAATAGCAAGTTAGCAAAGCTGGATTTTATCTTGGCTTGTTTATGCCTTCACATGCATAACTCGTGCCGCATGCGAGAGGGAGAGTGGAAGAACGCCTAATAAGCCAGCGAGGTCGTCAAAATCACGCCGAAAGGTTAACGTAATGAGCGACCGTGGTGTCCTTGCCAAGGTTAAGAGGACGAGAAGCAGTTGATGGGCGGTGAAGCGGGCCCCTGGCTGCATCATTTAAGCTCACCGTCCTCGCCTTGTGAGGGCCAGCTTAGATTCCTTTCGTGACTCCAGCTACCGAAAACAGCGACGTGTCTCGACTTCCACGTTTCGGCATCGACCTCCGCCCTTTTTGACACTAGGAGAGACGGCTCCTTGGTTCATCATACCTAATGCCTCGGCTCCATCATACTATAAGAACGTTGGCCCCAAATTTTATTTTTCCAAGTTAATAACTTCATCCCACCCAAAATGATATTCTTGTCTCGTTACCAACTATATAATTCATCTTCCTAGAGATCTCTTATGTTGTTTATAATGACCAATAATGGCCATTATAACAATAGTTATTTATTTCAAAAGATATAGTTAAGAACTTGGGCCAAACAAATAAGCATCACTTAATTTCCTCCATAACAATTCAGCAGTATTAATGCATAAGCATATCAAAATTAAAGTATCCTGAAGCTGAGGGCAGCAGGCGGCTGTCAGCTATTTAACATCTCGGTGCTCGGTGTGGAGCTGAGGGCTGCCTGGGCAGACCTTCGACATGCCCGAATTGAGTTACGAGCCAGCTCAGTCATTCTAGAGGGTGATTTGGCCACGATCGTCAGTTGGATCCAAGAGGGTCCAAGGGTGGATAATGACGAGGGATGGAGGGATCTTTCGAGCCAAGCATGTATTCCGTATAGCTAATAGGTTGTGGATTGGATAGCTGCCTATGTGGCCAGCCATGCGGATAGTACCTCATGAGCTGGGGATGGGAAGCTGCCCCAGACATGCCGAGATATTCTGTTTTCTAATTTTGTTGAATGCATTCGTACTCGTCAGATACAAGTCACCCGTCCTAACAAAAAAAAAAATATTTTAGAGTTCCCTTGATTAAGCTGGCATTGGATCTATGCTCATGGAGGAGTTGTTAAAGTCCGATATATTTTTTGCACCCTAGAGAACAATACATGCTTGGATAGCTACCACGCCATCCATCTTAGAAACGGACTGTTGCTCATCTAGAAAACGGAGAATGTCACATTGAGATGCCAAACATGCAAAGTCTAGGTATAATACCCTTCTCTGCAATATTTTCTTGATGGCATTCTACTAAGTTATGGATATAGTAGCATATGTCTCTTCGGCAGCATATATCATGTAAGATGAAGTTCACAGGTTTGCCTACTTTATATGTGGCTTGCAACATAGTCAGGAGCTTAAGAATAGTTTTTATCGGCAAATGTAGTGCAGAATGATGGTGAATGAACTTCCCAACTTTATACCAAGCCTTTAGATAAGGTACTTACAGGCAAATTAAACTTAATCAGGGACCTTTTAACAACGATCTGCCAACAAATTTGTGTATAAAAGGGAGATGTCATATTCTGCTGATTTTACATGTGATTCTCATCTATATCTTTCAACTACAATGTCAAAGGCCATATAAAGCGAAGTTGGCAAAGCTGAAGCTTTCAGCAAAAGAAATTATGAGTAATTTTAAATTATTCAGGGTCCTTTAAATATATTTTTTTTTACTTTGCTATATTTTCAGGGCACGTTTGGTTGAGCATAAGTAAGACACCCAAAGTCACTTTAGGTATAAATCACTTCGGGTGTGTGAGAAGTGATTTCGGGCATTTGGTCGTTCTGAAGCGGCCTGAAGTCACTTGTCTCTGAGAGGAACTGGGCCAAAAAAATGCCCAAAGTGACTTCAGTCGGCCGGCACACTGATTAAACTCATCAGGATAACATACTATTGGAGTAAAGAGGTAGATTGATACCTTTTTAGCAAGACCTCAAAGGCACAAGCATGCTGCAGGATTTTGGGAAGCACCGCTGTTGTGGTCCGACTAAGCAAGCCCACCCGGAGGCATCACTTTGTGAGAAACAGAAATGAATTGCTGCTACAATGTGATGCTTTACTAAGACTGCAGCTAAATACAAATGCATGAATAAAAAAAGAAACGGACAGAGAGAAAAGTATTCAGCATACTCACTCCATTGAAATCAATGGTTAAATTGTAACAGAAAAGCCAAGGTATTAGCTCGAATGGCCACATGGTATAAGACTCTGACTAAAAAAAATCTCGCACAGCTCAAATGCATTAAAAATAGGGCTGAAATCGGATTGGATGCCAGCATATTCATGTCTATATTTATTTTGTTTGACGAATACAGATACGGCTACAACTATTAATCAGATGGAAAAATTCACAATGTATTTTAAATAGATACGAATACATATTAAATACTAAAAATATGAATATTAATACAGATATAAATGGGCTAATTAAACTTTATAATCATAGAATCAAATATATTACTAAGTTAATGATAAATCAAGTTAATAGCATATCAATATGATCATTTATTTTTCTTAAAATTTTATTAGTTTTATGTAAAATTAAATAGAATTACAAATGAAATCAAATATTTAGATATAGATTCCATATTTGTCTATCCATATTCATATTCATATTCATTTTTTTTAACGAACATGGATCCGGATATTAATCGAATACTCAAATTTCTATCCATATCCGGATAAATTTGGATATAAAAATGGATCCGGACAGATATTATCCGATCCACTTCATCCCTACTTAAAATCAAACTTCAACATTGATAATTACTATAAACACCACAACAGTAGTATTTTTTTTAGATTCAGCAATCTTTTATACAAGAGCAATATTAAGAAGTATGCCCCTGCACAAAGATCAGGGAAAATCAGATCTGAAAAGCATTTGTCTGGAACCTTTCATCGTACAATCTCCACTGCCCATCTCTTTCTGTATGGAACACAGATCTCAGAATATAAAAGTTGGCCTTCACGGGTGTCTTCAGATTCTTTGGATTGGTGGAAGCTTGCTCTATCCCCTTGCTTGTTAAGTTTGCACATCCATAAAGGTCCAATACCTCCAAATCTCCACACCCCTCTGAAATCGAGACAAGGCCGCTGATGGGTAGTTTAGAAAAACAGAGTTCAAGATGCTTCAATTTTGGCATGAATCTCGCAATTGCAGAAGCCTCCTGGTCTCCATGCGGGCTCTTAGGTACTCATGTGGAACTATCCCAGCATGCTATGAAGGGTCAAGCCAGTTCAACAGGTTCCGTTTGAGAATTAACAGGTTAGGACATTTTTGACCAATCACCTGGAGTGACCTGTAGGAAATCTCATAACAATTGCTTAGGTCTAATTCCCTAAGCATGGGACAGCAAGATGCAACCTTAAACATTTATCTATCAGTCACATTCTGAGAACTCTTTATTGAAAGGGTTTGGAGATTCGGTGACCTGCAAATGCAATAAGCTCATAACAACCCAAAATACAAGACACTCTTCTTTCTTGAGCTAAAAAAAAAAAGCAAAGGCTAATTGCTAAACATACATCAGGAAAAGGAAGACAACAAATCCAAGAATCACAAAATTTTAAGAAAAAAGTGGAAAAATACACACAATGAATGCATTTATAAACATAATCATCAGTGGATGGAAAAGACAAGATCCAAATGCCATTTCGCAAGGAACAGACTTAAGCTTGAAGAGTCTGAAAAAGAAACCAAGTCTGCATGAGTAGGAATACCTGCATTTCAGCTAGTGAATTCTAATACCAGTTACTGAAAAACTCTGAGGGCCCATGATCTCTCCTACATGGGTGGAAGGCATTGAAGTGAAGAGGCAGAAGTAACAATCTGTCAGTAAACAAAAAGAGAGGCTAAGGGTACCAAAATTTAAAATTTCAGGATAAAATCATTGTGTAAGTTGAACTTCACTATCCTGAAGATAGCAGGATAGTGAAGGATCACTAGATCCCTCCAACTTTCTTTATTCCTCTTTAGGCACCAATTTCAGCATGTGCAGCATATATATAAGGATTGTGGTTCAAACATCCAAGCGGAGCCTCAGAAAACTCTAAAACAATCCCTAGGTTTAATGTGAGCTGTACATCACTCAACTGTTTAGTTAACATACCATATAGATTGGGAAATTACTCTCAAGTCTTATTATCTATTCCACTCTCCTTTAGAGTAAACTTCTAAAACTGCCCCTGAGGTCACTGTTATTCTCAAAAATACAATTGTCTGATTTCAGCCTCACTGGGAGATAAAATTCTAACATCAACCCTCTGGTCATCATTATTCTTAAATCACTATTTTCTGACTTGACCCTCAGCGGGAGACAAAATTAGATTGCCTCTCTGGTCACCAACAGCACCTTAAAACAAAGATAACTTAGGGGGATCTAGCAAATTACTCAATCAGATCGATATTTAAAGAAGAAGAAGAAGAAGACGAAGTGGCAGCTGAGCTATTTCATCCAAGTGGTTACCATTATAATGATTGAATTTGAGAAAATAATAGTTTCTTCTATAAATATAATTTTAGGAGAGAAATTGGTTGCTAGCTATAAGAAATCATATAGAAAGTCATAACCATAACTGCCAAGCCTCATTCCAACTATTTGAATCAGGCTTGGGGATCAGATTTTAATAGATGTGTCTCCACCATATTGTACAGTAGATCCAAAATAATAAAACTGATCAAAGCATTGTATTTTTGATCATATACGTCATATTGCTTCATTTCTCACATTGACAACTATATAGTACATATTCAAGTTTGCGTATCCAAGTCAATTGATGTTTTTATTCACAACCAAGATTCAAAAATTTGGTTTCGCTTTCCGTTTAACTGTCCTGCCTGGTTTCTGTTTCGAAAGTTTCGGCAATTTTCATAATTTTGGCAAGTTTCAGAACATTGGTTTAAAAAAAGAAGAAAAATATGGAAAAATAGGAAAAATAAGGCGGAAAAAATAAGTCAAGGAATTTATATTACAAGATTCTAAAGAATATCATATGATCTATAGACTTAGGATTTATAGTTGATGTTCCAAATCTATAAATCTAAAGACTATATTAAAATACAACATGTAACTAATAACACAAATATTTAAAACCATCAAATACTAACATAAAGAGGCATTAACAAAGCACATTAAGTACCAAGCACCAAAACTTACGATGTACTAAGTATTAAGAATTCAACAATTACATATATCCAATCTAGATGACCTTACGATTTAAGCTGAGATCTAGCAAATCCAACCTTAAATTTAGCAACTTCATTGTTCAGGAGGTAGATCTACTACATAGATTCATTTTAGCTTTTTTACAGTTTTTAAGGATAAAAAATATTCTTAGGAACAATTACTCCTCTCAAATTATTATAGTAAACACCTAAATGCTCTGATTTTATAATCAAAAAAAAAAAAAACTGCGGCTATACTTTTTACTCCTTGTATGTTAGACTAATCACCCATAAAAATTGCTACTTAAAAATGAAGTAAACCATCATTTATACTGTTTAACCAATTTTACTTGAAGAAATGGAGAAATGGCCTCAAAATGATACTAAACTTAAAAATGAATGGAGAAATGGCTCCAAAATGATAGATAATATCAATATTATGAACAAAAACACCATATATGATTAGTTTTGGTCTGTTTCAGGCTGAGAGTGTGAACCACCAAAAAGTCAACAAAAATTTATTAGTTTTGACTGAACCCTGGAAAAACTTGTTGGGCCTAACTCAAAACCGAGTCCTTGATAGTTAGTTTCAGCATAGTTCCAAGTTAACAATTCCATTTTGGCCAAAAGGAATTAATATCTAGAGAAACTTCAAATTTTGATCATAATCATCACAGGTAACTTTATGTCAATTATTCATGATAAACCTTATGAATCCTTATTTGCCACTCAATCTTTTTAACATACTTATTAACTAAGTAATCCTACATCACCTCCTCTTCTACCCTGAGGAATTGGCATAAAAATAAAATCCTCTACTGATTCTTCCTCAAATCTTAATTTGAAAGGCCCATGGGATGTCAAATCAATCTCCTCACCAACGGACCTCATCACCATATTTTAATCCATAACAAAATTATATACGGGCAGTGTCGAAGAAAATTTTTGGGAAAAGTAGGTTGCCAACGTATGATGCAATTGATTTCCGTTCAGAGAAAGTTTCCATTATCCAACCGCGTTAATTGAGTGGAATTATCAAAACGACAGCGTTAAGATACCACTACCAAAATTTTCATCCATCTGATAACCAAAGTTCAAGATTAAGTTTCTCTCGTCTCCTTATATCTCGTCTTCATCCAAAGTATTAAATATCATAGTCTCTGTCGAAACCCAACACTGATATTCCAACAATAAATTTAACAAAAAGAAAAAAAGAAAGCTTCAACCAGAACCGAAACCCTAATTTCAAAAAAGTCTCTTCAAAATTCTCGAAGTCAAATCAAATAGCACTTCATTAAACCCTAATTCCAAGATTCTAACTTTTAAACGATCGGGGAAATTTAAAAAAAGAAAAAGAAAAAAACAAATTAAAAAAAAAAAAACGAAACCGTAAGCCTAACCCTAGGCGCACCTCTCGGCGGAGAAAGAGAGGACGTCGTCAGAGCAGTGGCGTAGGCGGATTTCCCGGAACGACCCGGCGGCGCAGTGGGCGGCGGATCGGAGCATGGGGTCGACGCGGCTGCGGAAGGCCCGGGTTCACCAGGCGGCGGCGTCGACGGAGGGCTCGAGGTCGAAGGATTAGAAGAGGGAAGCCACGCGCGGCAGACCAGCATCGCCCCCTGGCACCGGTCCTCCAGAGTGAGCCTGCGGACGTTTGCCAGGCACACCGGCGTCAGATCCGACCAATCCCATCTCTCCTCCGCCCCTCCGCCTCCTCCTCCTCCTCTCCTCTCCCACCTCTCTCTTCGCCGTCCGCCATGGATCTGGTAGTTCCGATGCTTCGCGGTTCTCTGCGTCGGGGGTGACAAGATCGACACGACTTACAGAGGCGGAGGTAGACAACTTCCTCTCCTCCGCCGGTAACTTATGACCGCTTCATAGGTTGACGGCCGTTATATAATGGAAGGAACGGCCGTTTGAAGAAAAGAATATATATATACAGAATATTTTTTTATATAGAATATTTTTTACAAGAAATTACTTTCCCATCCTTCAAATGACTCCTATTTTTTATATACCTTTTCAGAGAAAAAATATATAAAATATTATTTTTGTGAAATTTCCGTTAATGGAAAAGTGCCAAGCGATAACTAAAAAATACATAATTCTCTAATTAATCTTTTTATGCTTTATATTACATTTCATAACATTGAATTGATATTGTTTTGCTTAAATTTGAATTAGAAAGCTTCAGTGCTGCATTACGTGCCTTTTGTAATATGATTGTTAGTTAAGTGGGTAAGAATCCCTTTTAAATATTGATTTATTCCATGGTACGGATGACCCGATGTGCCATTTTGATCTCACAGACTATAACACAAATTACAGAGGAAAAAGGACTTTGAGACGCTCGTTATAAGCGGGCAAAAAGTTTCTCGGACTCAAGACTTAGCAAGTTCACAAGCAAGTGAGCAACCATCCCTATTCATGTTTTGCTTAATATTTTTCAATAAGAGTTTTGCTACAGTGCCTCTCTGTATTATTTTATAGAAAAATAAAGAATAACATGATTATCTAATTGCTTGGGGTATTAATGATATTTTACTAGAATCGGTTGCCAGCAGGTTATCGATCTCTCTTTTTACTTTTAAAAACTATTTATTTTATTATTTTTATTTTTATTTGTTTGAATGAAACATAGCTCGAATCAGAATAAATAAAACGTCTATAAGAAAGAAAACAGGTCCATTTGGACTTAAAACTCAATCATTTAACTTTTGAAAACTATAGGCGGGATATAGGCGGGAGGCGACGGCAATGCATGCTGAGCCAGGCTTCAATAGAGGATGTTGTGGTGGCGATTGAGAAGGAGAAGAAACTGGCGATGGCGCTGACGACAGAGTGGCAGCTACAGGTGGCATAGAGAGATGTGATGACGATGTTGTTCTCGAAGACATCGTTATTGATGAGGTTGATGAAGGAAAGGGAGGCGGAGAAGAAAAGAGGATAAGAGTTGGGGACAAAGGGATGGAGGAAGGTAGTGTCACGCCCCAAACCCTTCATCTGAGTTGACCACATGACACAACCACATAATTTCTAAAGCGAAGCCCTAAAGATCATGTAAGGTCTAAGATGAATAATATCCACATAATACCAACAATTATAATCAAATCAATCAAATAAAACCACTAACATTAAATAATCAACTAACTCAATTACAAAGTTTCAGATATTTATCGCTATTAGAAAAATAATAGTGATAACTAACTAACTAACTAATAGCTGCATAAATTTTACGTCCCTCCCATCCGAAACTACACATCCCGTGACTCTAAAAAAAAATATAAAGAAGAATATGAGCTTTTCCAGCCCAGTAACAATCTTAAACTACTACACTATAAGTAATAAGAAAATAATCAAGGAAACAATACCAGATAAAATGAATACCATATCAATATTCGAAAATCTCATTCAAATAACATGTACATAAGCCTTCATTATCATCTTACACACACACACACACACACACACACATATATATATATATCAAGTCTAACTAATTGTTCGACAATAATTTCTTATGGCATATTATCTTTTTCTCATTAACTTGATTTTCAGATTTTATAGCAATAGTTTTACGTCTTTGGGCTAACCAAGATTATGACTCAGTCCAAGACTGCTAAACAAAATCTCACACGTAAGCTTGTGAAGGCTATCCCATGCATAAGCTCATGGAGGCTATCCCATGCGTAAGCCTGTAGAGGCTATCCCATGTACAAGCTCGTGGAGGCTATCCCATACGTAAGCCCATGAAGGCTATCCCACACATAAGCTCGTAGAGGCTATCCCATGTATAATCCTGTGGAGGCTATTCCATAAAAATGTTAGTTCAAACTATATCTTATCTCTCTAATTTACATATTACTCTTGTCAAATTAATTTCCACTTACATAGTGCATGTCTCTTCGTTCGCGTCTCTTGGCTAAACTCAAACCCGTTCTGAACGATCCATCCATTTTTCAACTGGTTTCCTCCTTTCTGAACTTGTCTATTCTTGATGAGGACGGAAGAGTCATAATTTCAACTGGTTTCCTCCTTTTTTGGAGAGAAATACTGATTGGGATGCAAAAAAAAAACAAAAAGAAAGCAGAACCAACCTTTTCGGGATCTCCTGTCTGGAAAAAAAAAACTTCATAAGGACGAAGAAAATGCTTACACAATATAGATATAGGGGCGCGCTAGCCCCCTACTAGTAAAGACTTTTCCAAAAATTCAAGATATCATTGTTCATATAATCTTGTTTTCAATATCTAATACATATAATAATTATACAAGTATATTCGTACTGAAAATCATACAAATCATACCATCCCATGCCAAACCAAATCTATCAATGTAAATCTCACGATGCAAATCTTATGATATAAATCTCTTGATACAAATCTAGCGGTACAAATCAATAAACATGTATATATATTGGTGACCAAGTACAAAGATTCTTACCTTTACCGAAGATCGACTAAATACAACAATTATTGACCTAGTTCACGCGATCCACGAGCTGGGGTGCAGAGTACCCCGATCAAAACCTTCTTGTGCAAATGACTCTCCCTCTACAGCATTAAACTCAATTATCAAAAGAAAAATCATATAGTGGACTAGTAACCTAGACCGTCAACCAGTGTCCACTAGGGGTCCATCACTAGGTCCCTTGAATCTCTTCTACCAATTACCTGGGTCAATTAGAGAGAGGAAGGGAGAGAAAGAATCAATGATAAAAAAAAGAGGTAGAAAGGGAAGAAAGAGATAGAAAGAGGAGAGAGAACGAGAGAAGGAAGAGAAGAGAGGAAACCCTTAGAGAGAAGAAGCTTTATGCTAAGCTATCAAGGTGTGAGTTCTGGCTGGATAGTGTTACTTTTCTTAGACATATAATTTGCAAGGAAGGTGTCTTTGTTGACTTAAAGAAAGAGGAGGCGATAGTTGAGTGGAGAAGACCTTCCAATATGTCTGAGGTGCGCAACTTCTTGGGAATGGCGGGTTATTACTGATGATGATCTCGGTTCTACAGGCCCAACGACTTCTTAAGAAAGGTTTTGAAGGATTCCTAGCTTCTGTGAAAGACACCCAGCAAAAGGAGCCCAAGTTAGAGGGCGTTCCTGTTGTGAAGAAATTTTCTAATGTTTTTTCGGATGACTTGCAAAACCTACCTTCTTATAGGGAGATTGAGTTCTCCATTGACTTGATTCGTGGCACTATTCCAATTTCCAAAGCTCCTTACCAGATGGCTCCAGCTAAACTGAAAGAGCTGAAAAAGCAATTGCAAGAGTTGCTAGACAAAGGATGTATTAGGCTTAGCATATTCTCTAGGGCTCTGCCCTAGAGAGTGTGTAGCCCTGTCACATGGTCAGACTCGAGGTTCAAGGCATGACAGGGAGTGGTGGGGTGTTGCTTGTGTATGGGAAGGCAGAAGGGAGCAACATTCCTCTCTCCCATGATCCTACCCTCATCTCTCCTATGGCGGGCATGTCAAGCATGATGGCCGACTGTTGGAGGGCTTGCACAAGGGCAACCGACTGCCAGAGGAGGAAGACTGCCACCTCCTCGCCCTCCCTATCCGATGCCCTCAACTGCCTCCTCGTCTCCATCACCCCCGCCACTGTCAAGCATCGCACCTCTGCCTCTTTTATCATCTTCGTCGTGGAGTGCATTCAACATTTCAACTCCAAACTTTCCTCCTCCTGCAACTCCTCCCTTTCTCCCTCTCGTACCTGTCGGCAATGGCGATGGTGATACAAGGCTCTCTCTCTCTCTTACCTGCCAGCAATGGCAACACGAGAGGGCCAAACCTAAGAAAAAAAAAAATTTGGTTGGTGAAATTATATATATATATATATATATATATATATATATATATATATATATTGGATTGTTTTTCTTGGAAAGCTTATGTCGGATATATGATGCTTGAAAAAAAGATTTTTGCATATTTGGTTGATCGGAAAAAAGTGGCACATTGTAAAGTAGTTTACGTTTGATTGAGCATTTACTTTCCTGTAAAAGTTGTGTAATATATCTGTTATACTCTTAATAGAAGAAAACATCTTACCCCATTCTATTTAAAAGCTTAAGAATATTTCTGGGAAAAAAATTATAATTTCAAAATTGAATTTTTCCACATGGATTTTGCTCTCTCGTAAAATATGAAAATTTTATTTTCATAAAAAAGCTATTTTTTCATCTTTCTTCTTTGAAAATCTAATCAAATGAGTTAATTCTTTATTTTTCCATTAACCAACCCCCCTCCGGGACGAGCCCCGACTTCCATAGGTCTTTGGTTCAACCTCCCGTAGCGGTCCTACTTTTATTTAAGAAAGCTCCATGAGGCCAGTTTATCGTACTTAATCAGTGTGCCTCTCTTTCGTCGAGTGCCCCGCTCAGTTCACTGGGCTGTTGGCCTACCAAGCACTTGCCTGCTGCTCTTGTTGCCCACTCGACGAGTGGAGCGCTCGTTATCTTGACTATTTTCTCTGCCGGGGCCCCCTCCGATTGCTGTTTGCCCATGTTTTAAATGGAAAAGCCGCTTTTTGTCACTTTCTTCTTACCGAATAGCGAAAATGAGTTTTTTTCCCACCCTCGACTAAAAACATGTTTTGATCATTCTGCTCAGCCAAAATCTTTGGAATAGACAGGATCGAAGCTCTATAGATTACCATGGCCGAAAGTTTAGATTTCAAGAGGGACACTATGCCGGCCAAGGTCCGACATTGATTTGCCCACCACTCTCAGATGACCAAAGGAATCCTTTGGATAAATCACTTTGGGTATGTGAGAAATGATTTCGGGCATTTGGTTGCTCCGAAGCGGTTCGGTCTCTGAGAGGAACTGGGCTAAAAAGAGTTCAAAGTGACTTCGGCTGGCAAGCACACTGATTAGCTAATTCAGTAGAGCTGTAGATTGATACCTTGTTAGCAAGACTTCAAAGGCACAAGCATCCCGCAGCACTTTGGGAAGCACTGCTGTTATGGCCAAGCATTGACATTTGCTCAACTAAACAAGCACATCCAGAGGCATCAGTTTGTGAAAAACAGAAATGACTTGCTGCTACGCTACAATGTGATGCTTTACTAAGATTGCAGCTAAATTCACATGCAGTAATAAAAGAAATGGACAGAAACAAAACTATTCAGCATACTGGCTCATTTCATTGAAAATCAATGGTTAAATACGTATCACAAGAGCTATAAAGGAGGTATTAGCCTGAATCGCAACATAATATAAGATGAAGCACCACCAGACTAGAAGCAAGCTTCCCCACAGTTCAAATACATTAAAAATCAAACTTCAACATCGATAATTACAATGGACGCTACAACAGTAGTACTTATTTTAGATGCAGCAATCTTTTATACAAAGAGCAGTTTTAAGAAGTATGCCACTGGCACGAAGATCAGGGAAAATCATATCTGAAAAACATTTGTCTGGAACCTTTCATCATACAATCTCCAGTGCCCATATCTTTCTGTATGGAACACAGATCTCGGAATATAAAAGTTTGGCTTCACAAGTGTCTTTAGATTCTTTAGCTTGGTGGAAGCTTGCTCTATCCCCCTGCTTGTCAAGTTTGCACATCCAAAAAGGTCCAACGACTCCAAATTACCACATCCCTCTGAAATCGAAACAAGGCCGCTGATGGTCAATTTAAAAAAACGGAGCTCAAGATGCTTCAATTTTGGCATGAATCTCGCAATTGCTGCAGCCTCCAGGTCTCCATCCTGGGGGCAGGCTCTTAGGTACTCATCTGGAACTATCCCAGCATGCTGTGAAGGGTCAAGCCAGTTCAACAGGTTCCGTTTGAGAATTGTCAGGTTAGGACATTTTTGCCCAATCACCTCAAGTGACCTGTAGGAAATCTCATAACAATTGCTTATGTCTAATTCCCTAAGCATGGGACAGCAAGATGCAACCTTAAACACTGATCTATCAGTTACATTCTGAGAACTCCTTATTGAAAGGGTTTGGAGATTTGGCGACCTGCAAAAGCAATAAGCTCATAACAACTCAAACAAGTGAGTTACAAGGCCCAAAATAAAAGACACTCTTCTTTCTTGAGCTTAAAAAAGCAAAGGCTAATGCTAAACATACATCAGGAAAAGGAAGACAACAAATCCAAGAATCAGAAAAATTCAAGAAAAAAGTGGATAAATACACACAATGAATGCATTTATAAGCATAACCATCAATGGATGAAAAAGGCAAGATCCAAATGCCATTTCACGAGGAACTGACTTAAGCTTGAAAAGTCAGAAAAAGAAACCAAGTCTAAGTAGGATTACCTCCACTTAGGCTAGTGAGTTATAATACCAGTTATTGAAAAACTTTTAGGGCCCATGATGTCTCCTACATGGGTGGGAAACGCTGAAGTGAAGATGCAGAAGTAACAATTTGTCAGCTAAACAAAGAGAGGCTATCCATACCAGTATTTAAAATTTCAGGATAAAATCATTGTGCAAGTCGAAGTTCACTATCCCAAAGATAGCAGGATAACGATCAGCAGATCCCTCCAACTTCTTAATTCTGCCTCTTTCGGCACCAACTTCAACTTGTGTGGCATATATCATACGGATTGTGGATCAAACATCCAAGAAGAGCCTCAGAAAACTCTAAAAGCAATCCTCAAGTTTAATGCAAGTCATTCGTCCCTGACATGTTTAATTACCAAATGAGGTACATTGATTAGCATGGAAATTAATCTCAAGTCTTATTATCTAATTCCATCCTCACTGAGAGATAAAACTCTAACATTGCCCCTCTGGTCAAAAATATTATTACATGATTTCACCCTATTTGGGAGATAAAAGTCCAGCATCACACCTCTGGTCACCATTATTCTCAAAGCACTATTTTCTGACTTGACCCTCCGTGGGAGACAAAGTTCTAAGATTGCTGCTCTGGTCACCAACTGTTCATTAGTCTGTGTCCCCCTTCCCTCTTATTACTCAAGATACACATGTTCGAGAGTTGATGGAAAGAGAGCCAAGTCATTCATATTCCTTTTTCCTTTGCTATATCATGTTACATGAAAAAGAAAAATCATGGTCCAATCCATTGCAAAAGACTTTTTATTCTGCACCTTAAAAGGAAAATAACTTAAGGAATCGGGCAAGTTATTCTATTATATAGAAAAAACAAGAAGCTGAGCTATGTTCATCCAATTGGTTACCATTATAATGACAGAATTTGAGAAAATAATAGTTTCTTCTATAAATATAACTTTGGGAGAGAAATTGGTTGCTAGCTATAAGAAAAAATATAGAAAGTCATCACCATAACTGCTAAGCCTCATTCCAACTATTTGAATCAGGACTGGGAATCAGATCTTAATAGATGTGTCTCCACCATGTCATACTAATCCAAAATAACAAAACTGATCAAAGCATTGTATTTTTGACCATAATGCATCACGTTGCTTCATTTCACATTGAAAACTACATAGTAAAATATATTCAAGTTTATTGTGTATACAAGACAATCGACGATTTTATTCACAACCGAGATTCAGAAACTTGGTTTTGCTTTCTACTTGAATGTCCTGCCAGGCTTCTGTTTTGACAATTTCAGCAATCTCCCTAATTTTAGAAAGTTTCAGAACATTGATTAAAAAAAGAAAAATATGAAAAATTAGAAAACATAAGGGGGGTAAATGAGTCCAGGAATTTATATTACATGATTCTAAAGCATATTGTATTATTTATAGACTTTGGATTTATAGTTCATGTTCCAATTTAAAGACTATATTAAAATATAAAATGTAACTAAAACCATAAACATCTAAAATCGTCAAATATACAAATAAAAAGACACATTAACAAGAAAATTAAGTACCAATTACCAGAACTTATGATCTATTAACTATGAAGAATTCAACAATTACATATACCCAACCAGATGACTTAAGATTTAACCTGAGATCTAGCAAGTCCAACCATAAATTTTGCAACTTCATTGTTTAGGAGGTAGATCTACCACATAGATCCATTTTATATTTTTTACAATTTTTTAAAGATAAAAATATTCTTCGGAACAATTACTCCTCTCAAATTATTATAGCAAAACACCTAAATGCTTTGATATTATAAAAAGTAAAAAACTGCAGCTATACTTCTTGCTCCTCATATGTTAGACAAATGACCCAACAAAATTGCTACTTAAAAATGAAATAAACCATTGTCCTTACTGTTTAACCAATTTTACTTGAAGAAATGGACAAGTGGCCTCAAAATGATACTAAATTTTAAAATGAATGGAGAATGGCTCCAAAATGGTAGAAAATATAATATTATGAACACAAACACCATATATGTCTAGTTTTGGTCTATTTTTTTTTCGCGCTTAAGCGGGTGCTTCATACAGTGCGTGTACGAATACACCAAATAAAATTAAAATACAACAGCTCGCAGAGTGCCAGTGGCAGCTCCCCCTTCCTTGACCAAAGGGTGTACCCTGAGTGGTGGGCCGCGTAGGCAGCCACTCAGTCGACCACCCCATTGGCTTCTCTGAAAAAATGCTTGGCCTGAGTTTTGGTCTGTTTCTGGCTGAGAGTGTGAACCACCAAAAGTCGATGAAAATTTATTAGTTCTTACTGAACACTAGAAGAACTTGTTGGGCCTGACCAAAACTGAGTTCTTGATAGTTAGTTTCAGCATAGTTCCAAGTTAATAAATCCATTTCAGCCAAAATGGATCAATATCAAGTGAAATCAAATTTTGATCATAATCATCACACAACCCTATGTCAATTATTCATGATTGACCTTATGAATCTCATTTGCCAATCAACCTTTTTAACATGCCCATTAACTAAGTAATCCTACATCACCTCCTCTTCTACCCTGACGAATTGGCCTATAAATAAAATCCTCTACTCATTCTTCCCCAGATCTTATTTTGAAAGGCCCATTGAATGTCAATCAATCTCATCATCACATTATCTTCAACTGGCCTCACTCACCACCATATTTTAATCCATAACAAAACTATATACGTGCTGATAAGAATATAACTGATGTCATACGAAATTTATGGCAAAAGTAAGTTTATGATCTCAGCCAACGTATGATGCAATTGATTTCCGTCCCGAAAAAAGTTCCATTATCCAACCACGTTAATTGAGTGGAATTATCAAAACGACAGCGTTATGATACCACTACCAAAATTATCATCCATCTAATAACCAACGTTCAAATTAAGTTTTTCTCGTCTCCTTACATGTTGTCTTCATCGAAAGTATTAAATCTCATAATCTCTGTCAAAACCCAACACTGCTATTCCAACAATAAATTTAACAAAAAGAAAAAAAAAGAAAGCTTCAATCGGAACCGAAACCCTAATCTTAAATTTCGGCGATGCAACCATAATCTTAAATTTCAAAAAAGTCTTTTCAAAATTCTCGAAGTCAAATCAAATAGCACTTTACCGAACCCAAATTCCAAGATTCTAACTTCAAAACGACCGAGGAAATTCTTTTTAAAAAAAAGAAACCGTAAGCCTAACCCTAGGCGTACCTCTCGACGGAGAAGGAGAGGGCGTCGTCAGAGCAGTGGCGGACGCGGATCTCCCGGAGCGACCCGGCGGCGCAGTGGGCGGCGGATCGGAGCATGGAGTCGACGCGGCGGCGGAAGGCCGGAGTCCACCAGGCGGCGTCGTCGGGGCGGCCGGAGCCGGCGCTGTCGAAGGCCGGCTCGAGGTCGAAGGATTCGAAGAGGGAGGGGTCGCGGGCCGCGTCCAGCCACGCGCGGCAGACCAGCATCGCCCCGTTCCACCGGTCCTCCAGAGTGAGCCTGCGGAACACGTTTGCCAGGCACACCGGCGTCAGCTCCGACCAATCCCGTCTCTCCTCCGCCGCCGCGTCCTCCTTCTCTTCTCCTCTCCCACCTCTCTCTTCGCCGTCCGCCATGGGATCTGGTGGTTCCGATGCCTCGCGGTTCTCTGTGTCGGGGGTGATAAAATGGACACGACTTATAGAGGGAGACGTAGGCACCTACCAGGCTACCACTCCTCCGCCGGTAGCTCTAGACCGCTGAATTGGTCGACGGCCGTTACGTAACGGAAAGAACTGCCGTTTTCCGGTCCTCGTTCACTTTTCGCGTAATATATAGAATATTTTTTTATATACTTTTATAAGAAAAATAGAAAATTATTATTTTTGTGAACTTTTCATTAATGTACAGGCTAATATTTTTATGCTTTACAGTTTCTAACATTGAGTTGATATTTTATTTTGCTTAAATTGATTTAATTTTTCTTTTTCACAACTTGCTTATACGACCATTAGAGCCGAGAGAAATGAGATGGTGTAAAGCTGGAGCAGCTACAAAATATGTCCAAATAACCTTCCCAATTTAAAAAGTTTCAGTTCTGGTAATGTATCTTTTATAATATGATTGTTACTTAAGAAGGTAACAATCCCTTTTAAATATTGATTATTCCATGGTGCAGGTGACCCGATGTGCCATTTGATCTCAGGGGATGGAACGCAAATTTGAGAGGGAAAAAAAAGGCTTCTAGATGCTTGTGATGAGCGGACAAAAAGTTTCTTGGACTCGTCGCGTTCACAATCAACAACCTCCACATTGGTGACATCCATGATGACCTGTTCGAGCCTCCATCGAGGAGGTCTCTATCGCCATTAGCGTCCGCTCCTATTTTTTTCCCACCACCCCTAGGCCCCACATATTTCCCATCCTCTTTGCTGCCTACAGGCCAATCGATTACCTTCAATCAGACTCTTGGCATGTCCTCCACTTGCTCGGCACCAGCGTCACTCCACTATCCATTGCCAAAACTATGACAACGTAAACTTGTGAGACCCAGCCCAGTTGAGCTCATTTTAAACTAAAGTCGGCAGGCGTAGCCGACTTCTGTCCTTAAATCGAAAACAAAAAAAAAATTGGGCGCTGGGAACAGAGGATGCGGTCAGGATCCTCTGCCCCATGCCTCCACCTATCGGATAAGGCCACGATAACGGTGGCACCGGAGGCTGGTAAGGAGCGGCCGACAGCCGCTGGGGCCGTTCCCCCCCCCCCCCCCCCCCCCCCCCCCCGCGGGGATAAACTGCCGGCATTATCATCCGTTATATCGAGTTCATCTTTCCAAAGTCTACCCTTAAATTCCCTCTTTTCCGATAATTGATCATTGTTGAGCCTCCTTCCCTTCTTCTTCCCAGTCTCCGGTGGCCGTCGTGCCACCTCGGTCGACCGCTGCCACCCCCAAAAACCCTTCTTTTCCATCTACAGCCTCGGATGCTCTATTTTGCCTCGTTCCGAGCCTTATCGTTGCAAAGCTCACTGGAAACCACCATATTCGGCCGAGGGCTGCCGCCGCCGCCGCCGCCGCTCGTCGGTGAGTCCCTCGCCTCCTCTTGCTTCCTCCTTGGCTGAGGGAGCTGCCACATAAGGCAGCTTGGGGCTCTGCCCCTTTTTCTCTTCCTCCTCTTTTTCCTCTTATGCACGGTTGAACCATCATGGCACCTCGCCGTTGGCTATGCCGTTGCACTGCAGGTTGCGCCACCGTGCCTCAAGCCGCGCCACCGCACCTCAGGCCGCGCCACCACCGGGCCATCAACCACTTTCCCTCCTCTCTCTTTTCCCAGTTCATCCCCATTTTTGGCCGAGGGGGAACAAAAAAAAATAATTTTCTTTCCTAGTTGTTAGTTTGTCTTTTTTTTGGCCCATGGGCTAGATATAGTGATGATTTATGCTGCTTAACAGGCCAAACCCAGACTCTATGATTGAATCCAAACTAAAATTCTCTCTCTTCTTTTTTTCTCTCTCTCTAGCCAGTTCAGGGATCCTAGTGTAAGCCTTGCTTTTCTTGCTGCTCGGATCCAAGTTAACCCTAATTTAGAGGCTCTGAACCGTCTCGATATTCAGGCGGTAGACCGGCCCAAAATCTGTGCCCTAGCCAAATCTTTTTAAAATTTGGCTACTATTGGTCTTTATTGAGTTATCTAAATCATGTATAAATATCACAAGTTGAGTTCACCTTGCTCGGACCAACCCAGGCAGTTGGGCACTCCCACTTGACCAATCTGATTTAGGGGCATGAGGTCGTATCCCTAATAATATTTTAATTTGTAACTTTACTTGGCTGCTAAAATAAGGATAAAATTAATGATATTTTAATGATATTAAAATATGTGAACCTAAATTACCTTTTTGAAGTAGGATTTTGAAGCAAGAAGAGGTAAGTAACCTAATACTTCAAAGTAAATTTTTTGATCTTTAGTAAAGTGATACTTAGTTTATTATGTTTAATTATAATATTTGTTTTATAATTGATTAAATAGGTCGGGCATGTTACTGTTATAATGTTATAATTGTTTAAAAAAAAAATGTTGTGTGTTATGTTATAAAATTTGAAAAATATGACTGAATAAATTATGAAATTTGTTTCATATGTATGTATTCTCAGTAGGATTATGATCTGGCCCCGCTAATGAAAGTTATTCGTTGGCCTGTCGACTTATAATATGAGAAATTGGTTTTGACACTGAGCCACCGGTGATTAGAATAGCTGTATTTAACACTTTGTGCATCTTATATCTAACCTATGCTACTAGGTAACGTGCCATAGCCTAATATTGGGTCTCTAGT
The DNA here is from genome assembly GCF_051530095.1 of Phoenix dactylifera. Classification (NCBI taxonomy): domain Eukaryota; kingdom Viridiplantae; phylum Streptophyta; class Magnoliopsida; order Arecales; family Arecaceae; genus Phoenix; species Phoenix dactylifera. The sequence goes on from NC_143191.1 coordinate 12,577,002, forward strand.
ATTAGTTTATAATAATAATAATAATAAATTTCAAAAGATATATATATTATTAAAAAATTAATTTATCCCTAGTCAGTATCATGCATGCTCTTTAATTATTTATTTATTTAGCATGCTTAGACCCCACTTTATAGTGTTACATTGCTTACTAGGCTAATATAGCTCATTATTCTTTCCTTCTCTATTTTTCAGATCCTGGATCATGATTGCTCGAGACATAGAGAAGTGCACTAGATCTTTTGAAGATATTCGTAATTATTGGAGTTCTAGTTTAGATTAATTCAGTTAGAACATTTTATTTTATTTGAATTAGTTAAATATTCTAACTTATGTCACTTTGCAACAATTGATTATGAGAATGATTTGTTTTAGATTATGATTAAATAAATTTTCAAGATTCGAAGGATTATTATTGCTTTAAGATTATGATATGATTTGTAGCCTTGCGTGTTTGTATGGTTCGCCATGCAGGTATATAGTGTCTGTTACGCTCTAGGTTCGGATGTGCGATAGATTTAGTATTAGCATAGCTTAGGTTTAAGATCACTAAGGATCGTGATGAATCATGATGGAAATAGCATATCAGAGCTTAACTTTTAGGATCCTTAGGGTTTGCCTGAAAGTTTGAGTTGAGTAGAAGTTAAGCAATGAGACGGATGTCTATGTTTGCTTTAATTATTGATAAATTTTTGTCATCTCTGAATCATATTTGTGATGTTTATTTTATTTTTATTGAAATCAAAATGCTACATGAATGTGCTTGTAGTCGAAGGGTGAATAAGCTGGTTGAGAGTTCTCTCAGTGGAGCAATTTATATTTCATGTTGTGATTAATTGGATTTGACCAAAATTAAGTGCAAGAGGATTGATCATAGAATATTATCATGAAATATAATTATTTGATTATTAGTTATATTTCTACTGACCCATTAGATTCAACCTGAGCTAGTGGGCCAAATAAATTCAGCTCAAACTTGGGCATGCGACGCTCAAGCGAGTGACAACATGCAACTTTAGTAGGCTTCACCCAGCCCTCTTCCATCATATTAGATCACTCAATTGCACCTAGATTCACCCCTTCAGTAGCACCTAGGTTCGCGGCTTCAGTCGGTTGACTCGGTTCAATCCAAGTTGAGTCCACAGTTACATCGAGTGAGCTGTTCACAAGCAGTGGTTATGTGCTCTTTCTTGTTCCGGTTTAAAATAGGTAATTCCTTCACTTAAGTTGCACCAGTGGATTGAATATCCTTTTCTTTAGTTCCAACAAAGTGCATGTGTTATTGGTTAATAAAAATACGAGTTTGGATAGACTACTCGATTGTCTTCCTCATTTCCACCTGAAAACTAGGGTTAGGGTTCCAATTTCCCATTGCGATAAGCCATGACCCACACTTTTCTTTTTCGGCGAACGAGACTGATGATCACTGCTAGCACTAGAAAAGCCACCTTCCCCATGTCCCATAGATATTAGTGGGTCACTAATTTCCTCCTCCACGACCATGAAACTATGCGGCTGAATTTGTGTATTTCTGGGGGTAGAGAAACAAATATCTTCATGGCAATTCCCCTCCATATGGCCAAGATGGCCACAACTAAAGCAAACTACTGGTAAATTTTCAGAAACAAAAAGCTACCAAAAGATTGAATTTGTTCCTTGAATGGATCGACCTAGCTTCAAGGGTTTCGAAATATCAACCTTAATACAAACACGAGCACACCTCGGCCGTCTAATATGGTCTATAAAATCATCCACAAAACATCGGCTCTCTGGTAATTAAAACAATTTTCAAAATCTTTTACTTATCCCAATATTCAATAGGAAGCAGAGGCAGCCAGCAGCCTCCCCCATAATAGAGTAGAGTTAATTGAATTCTTTCTGAGGATAACACCCGGTGGCCATGGCTCAATTGCAAAAGGACTTTGATCGGAGATAATCCATGGCCCATTCATCAGAATAGAATCCCTTTCCTCCTCAGATTTAAATCGAAAACAAATAGTATATATCCTTCTTCCATAGAAAGGGCTCAACTTTAGTAGATAGTTTGCACCTCCTTAAAGTTGTCCGCAATCAAATCCATACAAATCCTGCACCCTAAGCTCTTATAATTAGCTCAAGCGTAAATGGCAGGGACTATCACAAGGAAAAAATATATAAACTATCTAGTTTTCTTTCCGAAATACTGAGCACGTCTGAACTTGGAGACATGCAAGTCCGAACAGCATCTAGAGGAAGGCTAGAAATGTGACTAAGGGGTACTTCGACTTATAAATAAAGTACAAGCAAAGGCACCAAAAGAAAAATCCAAAAACTTGGTTGACTGCACGTGAGTTAACCAAGTTTGGAGGACATTTTGATTTCTGACGGCTTTTTAGCATCGTCTAAGTCTGATATCTTCTCTGGTGGTGGAGTCTAAGGATTGCCCCAAGCTAATTCTACAAAAGAAAGGATATCTTCCGGCGGTTTTTTTAGTCTCTAACGACGCTTTTAAGCGTCGGCGAGTTTCCAGCCCACGCACCCCAAAGCGTGGGTCAGACGTCGGGCAGGTGGGCGTGGGTCCGGTTTTTGCCGACGCTAAGAGAAAGCGTCGGCAGAAACAGGACTTTCCCGATGCTAATAGAAGCATCGGCAAAAACGACATTTGCCGACGCTTTAAAGTGTCAGGAAAGCCCAAAGCATTGCTAGTTTTGGGTTTTCGTCGACGCTTTAAAGCGTCGGCAAATGTATTTAGGCGTGCCACAACTTTTTTTACTAACGCTTTAAAGCGTCGAGATTGCTATTTTTTTAAAAAAAATAAAAATACGAATGTAAATTAAAGCCATATCAACCTGTGCTCGGATTATGAGGATGTATGCATTCCTAGCGGCACCATTTAACACTGAATCTGCATCGTCATGCCTTAGGAGCTTAAGAGCCTCCTCCTCTTGCAATGCAAAGACCTTAAGAGCATAACACAAGAAAAAATATATAGACTTAAATTATCTCTACCCAACCACAGTTAATACTCTTCTTATGAAGATATTAAACAAAATGACACAGGAAATCTTTTAGACAGCGTTCAACTGACGTTCCTCACTGTAAGTTCTACTAAAATCTTGATTGCAGTTAGATCTTCAAATGGAACCTGATTGCATCTCAACAGGGCAACGATATGCGGTGTGGCAAAAACATATAACATAGTAATATTAAGTAAAAACTAACATTTTGAAATAATGAATCAATTTGGACAAGGAAATAGATAAGGAAGCTTGGGCATATATACTTTCAAGGCAAAGATAATACATGAAACAAGATAAGGTATAATTTCTGCCACCATGTAAACTGAAAGGTTATTGTAATGTAAGACTTGTGGTGCAGAATCGGCACCAGCAGAGACAGCAGCCTGTGATTCCTTTAACACAGTGAGCCAATCCTTTTGCTTACGTGCTTCATTACACTTGGCCAAATGGGTCTGGAGAGCATGAACTTGTGAGAAGTCATTAGAGCTGGTTTCCTTTCGTGATAGCTTGTAATGGTGAATTGCCTTCTCAGCTTCTCCCAGTCTGTGAAATATGTGCAGAAATATCAAGTTTTGTTTAAATAAGGCTATGGTAGAAGTAAATTATAAGGAAAGATGCCACCCTTCCTTTGAGTTTAGTACTCCACATGGAAGAAGATCACCAGCAATCTTTAGCTTTAGGCTCTCCTTCATAGGCCGAAGTAATCCTACAAAGATAGATGCAAGATGTAAAGATCATCAAGCATCGAAGGTTCGTCGAACTGAGAGAGAGATCTCGATCAATAATCAAGCACTAGCAGTACCACCTGGCGGCAGAATGTTTGAGGATAGACTACAAATTCTTAATCACATGAAACGATGCATTTCTATGCACTGATTTATGCTACACAAGAAAATAGCAATAGCTTTTCTCAGTTTTAGCCTCTCCTTCAGAGGCCAAAGTAATCCTGCAAAGAATGATGCCAGATGCAGGGAATCATTAAGCAGCAAAAATTTGCTGAACTGAGAAATCAAACAGTAGCAGCAGTACCACCTGGGGGCAAATGTTAATTTCACAAATGACAAGACCACCATCCAAAGGCTGCCACTTCACACAGCAAATTCTGTTTGGTCGATGGGCAAACTCACCCAGCCTCCATACCCCAAACAAATTCAGCTCCTCGTATATTTGGAAAATGCTTTCCATTTAATCCTGCATGTCCATGAGAAGGGAATTCAGACCAGCCTTTTGCAGCCATCAATCTATATTTTTAGTCATTAATCTACGATAAAGTTACAAATGTGAATAGAACCATTACTACCTTTACAATCTTAGCTCTATACCGTTGTACTTCACCCTTACCTTGCAACCAATCAAGTTGTTTTTTAGAATTGGGATCTGCCCCAGCAGTCAACCTTCTGCTTAGCAACCAGAAGTTCTCGATTCGATTATCAGATGGTGCATCCCCAAAAAATTGATCCTGGATAATTAGTGTGAGTGGATGAAGGAGGAGGAGGAGGTTGACTGAGAACGACAAGCACAAACCATATTCTAGCAGCTGCTCAAGTTTAATCCTTTTTTATTAATCTCAATTTAGCAAAAAGAGGAGATCAAAACTTGATAGATGATAACTATGCATACCTTGTTACTAGATCCGTTGGCAGATTATTTATCATAAACAATACTCAAATATTTGTTTCCTCCAAGACGCTGCAAAATATTTTTCTGACATGGCATATACAGATCTTCTGCGTCCATGACAACCCTGCAGTCTCTGGGACTCATAAGAGGTACATCCGTATTTCAACCATAATCCATGAATTTGAGCTGCAAAAGCAATCCTAAAAGCAACCACTGACATGAATAAATCTCTGCAACTAGGATTTCCATAACTAAGAGATACCTGCTTCAGAAGCACATGCAAGAAAATCAAACAAAACCCCAAATCCTTCACAGAGACTTGACAGTCCAGACCCGTCTCTTCTATTATACTTCTTCAACCTACTTAAAATTAAAAACCTGACAGAGCATAATTACATTCCAATTACAACAGATAACATACTTCAAACACAAAGAAAGGCAGGAAGCTTCGGAAGAACCTAAAGAGAAGAAACTTGTCCCAATGTACACTAGAAGGCCTGTTCATGAAATCTCATTAGTATTTTCAAGTGTTTTGTTCAGAAACCAAGATAGCCAATTGGTTTAGAAAATTGACCTTGTAAACGAGTTCCAAATAAGGTCTGTAACAGAGTGTTTAAGCCGGCCACAAACAGTAATGTCTGGATCACCTGAGCTTTCTCATCCTAAAGCAATAAAAGTGGTTTCACGTACAATTTTTTGTGAAAACAAAAGCTAAACGAACCATCAACCTCATGGATCATGCATATTTGTGTAATTAAGTCATACATTTCCTCCACCCATCTGAGGAACAAGAGCAGTAGGAATGATAACAGTGGTGCCAAGCATAACCAGGTAGTGCTGGAAACCGAGAAGGATAACAGTGGTGCCGGGGGACTCGATCATGGGGAACATGAGTCCCTGGGGGCCGAGATCAAGGGCCTTCTTGGCCCAGGCGGTGGAGAGCTCCAGAAGGCGGAGGATGGCTGGGGTGCGGGCAGCGGCGAGGGTCGGGGATCTCGGCGAGGGTCGGGGAGGAGCGCAGGAGGAAGAGGCCGTAGAGGGTCTCGCCGGCGATGAGGTAGGACTTGAGGATCCGCGGTTCGAGGGAGAGGGGGGCGAAGTCGGGATCCAAGGAGGCGGCGAAGAGGCGGGCGAAGATATCATCGCCGGAGCCGTTCTGCTTCTTGAATCTGGAGGGGGTTAGGGAGGGGGGGCGATGATGATGAGAGAGAGAGAGAGAGAGAAGACGAGGAATGGGGATGATGATCCCCTCTTAAAAAACTCTGGAATGGGTTGAGGGTGGAGGGCGGTGGCCGGGAAAACGGAAAGAGAGAGAGGGCTCGTTTCCGATGACGCTTTTTAGCGTCGTCTTATCCGGCGACTACACCGACGCTTATTAGCGTCGTCCTTTGCCGACCAAATACTACCGACGCTTGTGGAAAGCGTCGTCAAAAAAGCGTCGGTAAAACCGACTTTTTCTCTAAGTCTTTGCCCGACATGTGCAGTAGTTTTCGATGACGCTTATAAGTATTGTTTTAGGTTTCGATCTCTCACAATGCTTACAAGTTACAAGCATCCTCTTAGATCGCAACCAAGACGAAAAGGATAGCTTTTCTATAGTTGGTTGACCCTACAGTGGGAGAAATGAAATCGTGCATGCAACCTCGGAGACGTTGAAGTGGTAGTCGGAGCCGATCTTTTAAAATAAGAATTGGCGTGGAAATCTCCTGTTAAACGGGCAACTAAGTTTTTAACATGATGAAGGCATGGCAGACAAAAAGGTGGTCAACATTTGATTGGGACGAATAAAACAATGACAACTGTCTATGCCGCGAGCAACGATCTCTCCTCGACGTGGGCCGCAACGACCATTTCAATCATCCTTCCTCTATTTTCGCCACCCCTCTCCTTCTCCCCTCCAGAACAATAAACACCTTCCGTTCTCCACCTTTTTCTCCTTTTTCTTTTCAGTTTCCTTCTCTCTCTTTCTCGTCTTCCTTTGTCTAACTCTCCCTTCTAAGTTAGCCCGTTTTGAGAAGAAAACAGCACAGGGAAAAAAGCAGAGAAAATGGAGACGAAACAATCCCCTCTACCTCAGAAATCCAACAGCTTCTCCTCCTCTAGCCGCGAAGAGAAGCTCCGAGAATCTGACAGGAACCTCTCCTTAGGTGCCATCAAGTTTGAAGATAGATACGAGAAGAAGGAGGGAGATGATAGCAAGGAGGACTGTATAGAGGAAGAGAGGGAGGAGGAGGACAAGGAGCAGGAGGAGGAGGAAACAAGCAAGGAGAATGTCGAAGAATCCGAGCGCAGCTTCATTTCCTTCTCCGATGAGATTGATCGCTTCGTCGGCGTCCTTGCCAGCCTCCAAGATGTTCAGGCTCAAGGTTATGAGCTGCCCGAGCTCCCCGAATCGACCATCGAGAAGTTCGTCGACGCGTTGGAGAAGGAGATCGCCACGTACGAGTCGGGCGAGCGAAAATGGTCTCCCGACCATGACGAGATCTCCCTCCTCGACGCTTTCAAGCGAGTTAACAAGCTGACATCGGCGTTAACACCATTATCGTCGGAGCCCCGGTACAACCATGCCATGAACCGCACCGGCGGCGTCCTCCACCGTGCCATGGCCTTCCTCGAAGACGAATTCTTTTCGCTCCTCGACGAGAATTCTCGTGGAAAGCAGCAGGATCTCGGCAGCACCAGCACGAAGACTAAGCGGCCGCCATCTTTCAGCCGACCACAACAACAACAACAACATGAACAAGACAGGTGCATTTTGCCTTCAGCGGAATCCAGCACCAATGAAGAATATCCCCAAACATATCCACCGAATGTCGTGGAGAGATTACGAGGCATTGCCGCGGTGATGATCCCCGCGGGCTACGTGACCGAGTGCTGCGAGGTGTTTAGCGTTGCTCGGCGCAACGCCTTCTTTGCAGGCTTATCCAGCCTCGGATGCGAGAAGATCAGCATCGACGATGTGCAAAGAATGGCTTGGGATTCGCTGGAGGGAGAGATCGCAACGTGGATCAAGGCCTTTCGGCATTCGATCACCGTCTCATTCCCCAGCGAGCGCGAGCTTTTCGATATCGTCTTCTCAGGCCACGGAGACATAGCCAACAGCCTCTTCAACAACCTCGCCCTTGGTGCCATCTTTCAGCTCCTCAATTTCGCGGAGGCCGTCTCCATGACGAAGCGCTCCACGGAGAAGCTCTTCAAGATGCTCGACATATACGAGACCTTGAGAGACCTGACGCCGGCCATCCATGCCATCTTCTCCGTCGAAGGGAACGAGGAGGAGTCGACCGCTTCACCAGTGAGGGATCTCAAGTCGGAGATCTCCGCCATCCAGTCCCGTCTCGGGGAGGCGGCGATAGCGATCTTCTGCGACCTTGAGAGCTCGATCAAGACCGACACAGGGAAGACGCCCGTGCCCGGCGGCGCCGTCCACCCCCTCACCCGCTATGTCATGAATTACCTCAAATATGCGTGTGAATACACGAACACATTGGAGCAGGTCTTCAAAGACTACCAGAGAACTGAGAGGCCGTCATCCTACGACGACGACGGCGATGATGCGCCACCGGGTAGCACCAGCAACCGTGAAAACCAGAGCAGCAGCAGTACTGCAACTGACCCGAAACCATTTGCAGACCAATTGACGGAGTTGATGGAGTTGCTGCATTCGAATTTGGAGGCCAAATCCAAGCTCTACAAGGATCAGGCACTGTGCAACATATTCTTGATGAACAGTGGGAGGTACATCATGAAGAAGATCAAGGGGGCAGCAGGGATCAATGAGCTGCTCGGAGAAGCATGGCGCCGGAAGAGATCATCGGAGTTGAGGCAGTACCACAAGAACTACCAGCGCGAGACGTGGTCGAAGGTGCTCGCTTGTTTCAGGGATGAAGGCCTGAATGTGAGGGGGAATGTGTCCAAGCCGGTGCTCAAGGAGCGGTTCAAGAGCTTCAATGCCATGATCGACGAGATCCGCAAGACGCAGAGCTCGTGGGTGGTGAGCGATGAGCAGATGCAGTCGGAGCTGAGGGTGTCGATCTCGGCGGTGGTAGTGCCGGCATACCGGTCGTTTCTGGGGAGATTCTCGCAGTACCTCCACCCGGGGCGGCAGACGGAGAAGTACATCAAGTTCGGGGCGGATGACCTCGAGAATTATATCGATGAGCTCTTCGACGGCAACCCTTCCTCCATGGCAAGGAGGAGGACATGATGGGGAACGGGAATGGCTTCTTATCACCTTCGTCATTTTTTCTCTCTTTTAGCTGCTCGTGATTGTGCTTAGAGTTGGAATGAAGAGAGGGTGTTGTATTAATGTATTCTGTCAAGAAACCGAGATTGCATGGAACCTCTAAGGGTTTGCATTGGATGTATTTAATTATTAAAATAACTGTCAAAGTTTTGTCAGAGGCTACAACTCAAAGATTAAAAGAAATGATTTGGGCCGTATTTAAACTGCTGGTGTTCTTGATGCACAGTTTCAGAGGTTTTAATTTCAGATAATAAATTTTTTTACCAAAAAACATGCGTGTTGATGGTGATGTAAGCACAAGCTGAATTCTTGGAAAAATGACTGTAATAAATGGATTGGCATTACTTCTGTCTGATTCCAAAGTCTCTCACAGATCCATGTTTATTTATTTATTTTTTATACAACAACAACTCATACACAACCAATGTAGTTGTATCCAACAATTTTTTTTAAAAAAAATAATACAAAGAAGAAGAAGCAGTCATGTAATTTTTTTAGATGAAATCTCCAAAATAATGCGTCATAGGAAGCAACCCAATCGGCAACACTGTTCGCTTCCCTATAGACATGTGTGGCTCGATAAAAATCACACTCATCCGAAAGTCTACGGATGTCATGTAGCAGTGACATCCCGCCGGCCGCGCATCTCTGACCCCATGGCTGAGTCCCCCTCAAGGAGAATGCGGTCCGCACCTAAAACACGCCTCGCATAGGTGATGTCCTCCTATGCAGTTCTGAGCTCGGCACTAACAACTTATCGAAGATCCGCCAATCGCCGACCACCACCAATCTGGCGTCATGGTGTCTGATGACAAATCTCACACCTCTATTGCTCACTCTCGCTGACACTGCCATCGAAGTTCACCTTGAGAAAGCCAGAGGTGGGAGCTCCAAAGAGACAAACACGGTCCTGGACACTACAGGAGCAAAATGGAAACTCTAGATTTTCCTAGCCATCTTAAGGGACGACGACATGGTGGTGCCAAAAACCTCCACTGCATGAAGTAGAGCTCTGTCCGCCACTAGTACCCTCGGCTGCGCTCTGCTGTCCTCAAAGACTTGGGCATTCCTATCTAGCCAACAATGGTAGGCCATATGGTAGCCCTGATCCCCCTCTCCTCAAGACCGGTCCTCCATGAGTAACCCTCCAAGAAGTCTAGAAAATTCTTGGTCAACGTCCACCCCTGCTGTGGGTCGAGGGAGGCCACAGCACACCCCCAGATCTGAGCAGTCCGTGAACATCCAATGAGGATGTGAAAAATAGATTCCTCCACCTCCGGCCAAACCACACAAGCAGGGAAGATACTCACCCCTTGCCGAGCCAGTATGCCTCTATTTGGCAGGCTCCCTCATACCACCTTCCAGACAAACAGAGCTACTCGGAGGTGGATGCACAGTCTCCAGATCCAACCCCTTCAATCCGCAGAGCCGCATGTCTCCTAACCAACCCAAGTAAGTCTCGAGTTTTCACCTCTGACCTCCCAATCTCGCTCCAGACCCTCTTGTCCACAACATCCCCTGTAGGAATCGGAAGTGACAAGATCTGCTCGGCCAGCTGCTCCCCAAATGTCCGTCGGACGAGGTCCTCATTCCACTTTCACTCTCCTGAAGCAAACAGATCGCAGACTCTACGCCCATCCAACCAACCAAGGTCGATCAAGGTGCGCCAGCTACACAACAGCACCTCCAACAACCATCTGTCCTCCAAGACGTCGATAGCCCGTCTATCCCCAGTCTCACATCTGATCGTCGAAAGAGCTGATAGGGCGCGGGCACAGATCTCTCTCCAATTGGAGGAGCTGCGCCGACCAGTGCGAAAAACTGCCAGGTCCGCTGGATCCCCATACTTGGCCCTCAACAGAGAGCTCCAGAGATTCTCCGGCTCCAGAAGAAATCTGACTACCAATATGGTTGCGAGGATCTCCCGTCGCTTGATCAGGGAGTGGGCCCCCAAGCCACCACTGTTGTTCGGCTGGCAGATCGTATCCCACACCAGTAGGTGAACACCATTGTTACCCCCATGCCGCCCCTAGATGAAGCTTCTGAATAGTCATTCCATGCACTACAGCATTGCGAGAGGCACCATAGTGTTGGATAATAGATTAAGAAGGATCGAGCTAAGAACTGACCATACCAGTGTGACTCTACCCATCATAGGCAGAGCGCTCGCCTGCCATCCCTCCAGCCTACATCTGACGCCCAACTCCAAGGAAGAGCACTCCCCCTTGTGGAGGCGCCGACCTATGATTGAGACCCCGAGATATCTCAAGGTTCCCTCCTGCTCCTCAATCTCCAGAATTATCGTGATAGAAGCCTTCACACCTGGATGGATCTTCGGGCTGAAGCAAACAATCGTCAGCAATAGCAGATGCGAGATCTGAGTCGAGTCCGGACTCCGCATAGTACTTTCCCAGGATCCTCCAAAACACCAGAGCCGACCATCTCGTCACACGAGCTAATAGCAGACAATCATCAGCGAATAGCAGATGCGAAATCTGAGCCAAGTCAGATGCTGCCTATAGGCCTCCACCTACTGCATCACTGAGGCACGCTGGAGCGATCTAGACAAGGAGTCTGCATAGATAATGAACATAAGCGATGACAAGGGGCAGCCTTGTCTCAGCCCCATCGATGACTCGAAAAATTGCGATGGGGAGTCGTTCACCAATATGGCAAAATTGCGATGGGCTCCACCTGATTTGGAGCGGATGAAAGATGAAGCTCTCCAGAGAATGTGTCATGAAGTTCCACCTCATCCTATCACAGACTCTCTCTATATCAAGCTTGATGCCCATCATACTTCTCCATCCCGACACCTTCTAGAGGTTAAACATAAACTAATGGTGCCTTTTGAGTTTGAAGTGCATCTTTGTGCGAACCTAGTCTTATCAAAGTCACTTGGTGCAGCGTATTCTTTTTGATTCCTTTGGATTGGTATAGTAAAATGTGTCATTTAATGGAGAAACAAGAATAGAAGTTTTCCTAAAATTTTTCTCTACTTTTTGTAAATTTTTAAGGGGAGGTGACTTTCTCGTGATTTGACATATATAGAGATAGAGATTTAAATTTATTTTAAATTATTTTTTATTTTATACTACGTACGTGAAATTAGTTAAGAATTTTTTAAAATAACTTTAAAATTATTTTTTTATTGGGGGCATATAAACGACCAATACTTTTTTTAAAACTAATTAAGAAGGGTCCATCAAATTGATACCATATATTTTCTCAAAACTTTATGCATGAAGGGGAACATACGTTAAAGGTTCCTAATTTTTTTACACATACTCTAAACTATCAATATATTTTTAAAATTAATTAAGAAAAATTCTACTCAAACTTAAAGTTATTTCAAATATTTCAAAATTTTTCTTCTACATGGGTATACTTAGTTAATAGCTTTTCAAAATAATTTCATTTGTAAATTAAATTTTTTTATGCATGCATGCAATTTTTTATATATGAGCGTATAAAAAAAATTCTTTTCTATGCATGGATGCAGAATTTTTTTCTGGCTGAAATTTTTTTCATACAAATCACCGAAAAACTAAAACTATTTTTTCTTTTTTATGCTTGGATTTCTTTTATAGTATAATTTAATTAATTTTTTTCTGTCACTTGAAACCTAATTTTAGTATGATTGCGCATTTTTTTGTGCATACATGTAATAATGTTTGAGCGAGTTTTTCATACCATTAAAAATCTAAATTTAGTATGATTATATTTCTTTGCTTTTTGTGTGTGCATGCAATTTTTTGTCCATATGTTTAAATTTTTTTTATGAGTATGAGCATAGTTTTTTTTGGCATGAATTTTTTTGTGCGTACGAATCACAAAAAAATAAAACTAATTTTTCTTTTTTATGCATGCATGGATTTCTTTTAGTTGAATCTAATTTAATTAATTTTATTTTTATGCCACTATAAATCAAAAGGTTTTTTATATGTTAATGTAAGTTTTTGTACTTGCACATGAATTTTTTATGAGTGTATGTGTGAAATTATTTTATGAGTGGAAACTTTTTGCACATACGAATAACAGAGAAATATATTTTACTTTTTTTTGTGCATAATTTTAACATAAATGAATGTGCAAACAATTCTAACAAAAACGGACCAATTTTAATATAAATTTCTTTTTGTGTGTGTTATTTAACATAAATGAATGTGCATATGATTTTAACATAAATGGTTGATTTAACATAAACTTTACTTTATTTTTTACATGACTTTCAAAAATGTTTCAATTTTTTTTATTTTTTCTGATTTTTCTAAAACTTAGAAAGGGTCGGGTTTTCTCCCTTCCTTTTATTCAACTAGGATAAAAATAGTGACCGACCCTTCTTCTAACCTCTTAGTCCTTCTCGTAGTCTCTCAAATTTACAAACTTGCATCTCACAAACATCTACATTTCTTCTTAATGTTAGTTCTTCTCATAGTCTCTCAAACTTACGAAGTTGTATCTCACAAGTATCCACATTTCTTCTTAATGTGTTATCCAATATTAGAATTATCATATACCATCAATGGTATTTTTCTTTTAAAATAAATTTGAGTGATCAAGTGAACATATCGCAACCTCCATTATTGCTTAAATCTTTAATAAATGTGCCCCAGTTAGTTTAGACCCATCCATATTTAATGTCATGATCTGGACCGTACATCAAAACTTTCAGATTGGTATATCTCACTGATCGTAGGTCTTGCATCACACGTGTCTCCAGTCCTCTCTACAAGCATAGTTGTATCCTTCAGGCTAAAAAAGAATTCACCTTCCTTCGCGCCACTCACCGTTGGATCATCCTCTACTTGATTTAAGTCCGTACAAATGGATGAATGATAGACTTTGGATATCTTTGAGATCTGTACAATTTGTAATCCAATGGTGATGGTTGCAAAGGAAGGTGAATCCTTCTTTTGCGCGAAGGATACAGCCACATTTCACTAACGGCACCTTCCATAAGAATAAGAACCCAATCCTTCCATGAAAAATAAATTCATTCATCATCAGAGATCCACATTAGAAAAGGAGTGGAAGATGGCGATCGAGTGAAGAAATAAAAGAAGGTTAAAAATTCATTGCTTTGGCTGCCAACGCCGTCAATTTTAAAAATTTTTATTGACAGATCATTGAGGGTCACGTTGGATCAGAGTCTCAAAACCAACCCAAGCTTAAAACCTAGCCTGGGAATCTTGAATGCTTTGGGACTGAGATGGGCTCTAAATTGACTTTGACCCAATTTTATCAAATATCTAATCCAGGCCCGATCTGCAACCTATTCTAGCCCAGCTTGCGCTTTACAACCTGAGCGTAACTTTGGGTTGTATCCCGTTGGGCCCCTTGGAAGGCAGCCCGTCCCATTGACGGTTCTGTTGTTAAGCATGGTAATCTTCGAGTTTAAATTGCAACTTCAATTTTTGCCACCTAATATTCTTCAAAAAAAAAAAGAGCCAATGTTTACTGTCAAAATAAAAAAAGATCAAAAAAATAATAAAATGCACAAAATTTCAATTTGCCAAATCCTAGTGGCCCTCATGATCCTATAGGCACATGACCTGAACGTTGGATTTTTTTTTTATCGGTTTGGCGATGTATGTTGTTTTTTTTTTTTTCACTTCATCTTCTAGCCGATTTTCTTAAGTTTATAGAGTCCAAAAAAAATTATAACTCTTTGGACACCTTCTTTTTAAATATTTCTTTTTTTTCATGAAGTCTTCTTATTTTCTTTTTTTCCCCTAGTTTCTTTTATGAATTTCTTTTAATTTTTTCTAAATTTTGTAGAGAGCTCTAACTTTCTCTCTCCTTTTAGTTTAATAGGTATTGAGAAGTGGTGCAATGGTGCAACACTCTCAAGCAAACTTTCTAAGCGATTTTTCAGAGTTTAGCATTGTGCGTGAACCCCATCAGCCAAAACCAACTCAAACCTTCGAAATCTATTATTAGGTTGCATATATTGGTAGTCCAAACCTTTTATCTTGGCATGCCTAAAAGAAAGGCCTAGCCAGCCCTTTGCCCAAATGGAACTACTTGAAGTAATAACCAGACTTATAAAACAATTTTGGTGCTACATATTGATCCTATATCATCTGATTGGCTCGACCTTGCTACCGAAACCTATAATCAGATCCGATCCAACCTCATCCATGACCATATAACTAGATCCAATCAGCCCAGTTTATGTCTTGCACAGACTATTCCTGGCCTAATCTAATAATCCAATGCCAATTTATGACACTTTGAGAGGCCAACTTATGGTAGTCTTATGCCATGATACATGACATCAAGCCTTGATGTATATAGTCTTTGGAAGAAGGAAAATTATAAGAGATCCATGAAAGTCGACTATTGGCATGATTGCCTTAATTGTATAATCAATATGACAGACTTATTAGGATTACCAGCCATGCCACAGTTTTGAAAGGAAAATTTCTATCTTTCAAGGGCAGATTGACTCTGATTAATTCTACTCTAACAGTCAAGCCACTGCTTTGTATGTCACTTTTGAAGTATCAGGTTGAAAAGAATTGATGCTATCAGAAAGGCCTATCTTTAGAAAGGCTTTGAAACTAACTGCTCATGGAACATCCAGCAGGATCAACTGAGAAAAATTTGTTTGGGTAAGGAAGAAAGAGATCTGGTGCGCTCCAAGACCTATTATTGTTTGACTTTTTTTTGCTGTATCTGTACCTGTAATATATAATACATCCAGTTTAGCCACAAAAAAAAAAAAAAAGAGAGAGAGAAGAAGGGGGCTTTGGCCTTGGAATCAAAGATCTCAAAATCTTTTCACCATGCCCTTTTAGCTAAATGGGGATGGAGGAAAATTCATTTCTTGAACCTACTTCAAGAGAGTCAAACTCTCTCTCTCTCTCTATATATATATATATATTGGAAACCCAGCAAAAAATGTTCTAAAACCTGGAAGGGGATTATTGATGCCCTCCCTCCTTTTTGTAACAGATCTTCTTTTATTGTTGGAAATGGATACAATGTGCTGTTTTGGAAGGATTCTTGGCTCATTGAGGCACCTCTCAAAACTTCTTCCCCTATTTATATTCCTTTTCTCTGGCTAGTTTCTTTAACTCCAAATGACAAACCAAGAATTTAAAGTGCTGCATTAATCCTTCCTTGTATGCCCTGGAAGAACAGAGCAAACTTCAAGCTCTTCTTGCTGATTTCCACCCAAATTCTTCTTGATCTAATTTAGAAATTGGAAGGTTTAGGTAATTACTCTTGTGGCTGTTTATAGGGGTTTTTTAACACTAGATGGGTTAAATGGACACCATTTGATTAGTTCTCCATCAAAAGTAAATTGTTGCCTTTGGCTTGCTCTCATATGTAACTTAAATACTTGAAAGTTTCTGCAAAGAAAACTGAGCAAATATGTTGGTAGTTCTATCCTTTGAAGCTGCCACACAGAATCTGTAGATCATTTATTTACTTGAAAAAATCCTCATGGTGGGTGCTGTTGGAAGGAAAGAAATTTGAGGTATTTATTTGAAAAATCCTCCATTCTTGAATCTGTTGCCTTCAAATTAAGGATCTCAGTTTTTAAATGAACGGTTCCTACTCTACGATCACAAAGACCTGCCTGAAGTTGTTAAAATCTGGGCCAGAATCAAGCAAGTGCATCAATTCTTTACTTCTACCGCTGACTAACCTTCTGGAATTCCTCTTTTCAGATTGAGGAAAGCCTTTTGGACTCATAATGAAGTTAAAATTTTCTAACACCAAATCCCAAGGTGGAGAAATTTGTCTCAAAGCAGTATAGTGAAAGTTTCTCTACCTTCAATAGCTATTAAGAGTGGAATCAATAGCTAGACTGCATTATCTCATCATTCCCAAAATCAAGTATACATAGAGGGTACAAAATCACGTAATTACAGCGATAGGAGCATTCAATTCTATAGCTACAACCTCAGAGTTGTTTTTTTCTTAAGAAAGGGAACGTTATGTGGTCACATCCGTGGAATAGTCAGCAGATATTTTATTTCGATCCAGTGGTTAGAACCGAGAGATATTTTGCTCTTATCAAATACTTGATGAACGGCTAGATGATAGCCAAGATGCCTTTTTCAAGTTGAAGCATGGAGATCACGAACCAATTTAACAATTACACGCTGAAACTACTCTCGGCCAAGGGACTTGGTAAGTAAACCTGCTTTTAGATATCATGTAAAGAGTTGAATCAATAGCCAGTCGTGACCATGCCCACAACTTCGATTATTTTACGGGCTGGTGAGACTATTCCACTACAGATTAATGGACTTACTAATTTGATGACTGATTTAAGTTAAGATTGACGGTTCGGTGATCGAACGAAGATTCCTACTGACAAGTATATTTATAGACAGTACAAGATCACATAATTACAACCGTAGGAGCATGCTATTCTGTAGTTATGACCACAAAGTCATTCCATTCCTAAGAAAGGAGTTACAATTGTATTACAATCGATAGGTATTCTATTCCGATTCAGTAGTTACAATCAAGAGATATTCAATTCTCATCGAAGAACGGTGAAACAACGGCTAAGATGATCTCTTCTACCTCCTCCTCTTTTTTTTAATCCATGCCACTTTTCTCCTAGCTGTTGTGAAGTTTTGGCTTTTTCTCTTGGAGTACCTTTCCTTTTTGTTTAACTTATTTCTACCTTCTTATCCCTCTCTAGCTATCTCTTCTCTTCTACCCTTTTATCTCCTCAATAAATCCAAATCGGGCTGCTGAGCCTCCCTTATCCTTAAAAAAAAAGATTCCATCGCTGGTCAGCTACCCATAGCTGGCTTTTTTTGTTTGGTATCTAACATCTTTCGTACTGATATTCGATTGATGGAAATAGTTTGCGTCGCCATGCATGATGATCGCAATTGATTATGGGAAGTGCTGTATCACATCAATGACTCTATGTGCATCCCCTTTTTTTTTTTTTTTAATGCAATGAGTCATAAGTATATCCCCAAAAAAAATAATAATAATAAAAAATAGAGGAAAAAAAAAAGAAGACAGATCTGAAGCTCTCTCAAAATATAGGAAGCAATCCAATCAGCGCTATTTATTTTTTTTACCAATAGTACTAAAAAAAATGTTTAATACATGAGAAGGCCTATGTCGCACCTCCTAATCTACCTTCAGCCACCAAATCGTGACCACAATATATGGCGATGTAAATTGGTTTATCGCTTAGGGTTCAAGCTATCTTTACTCGTCCTCAAATGACTCCGGTTGGCATTTACTTTCGTAAAGCATAAGCAGAAGAGTCAAAATAGGCCGAGTAATGTTCCATTAAAGCAAATCCTGATTCCCATCAATTGTGTTTATGCCATAATGACCGGATGGTGTCTAATTTGATAAATACCAATGGTACTTGGGATGCTAATCTTTTGGAGCAGATTTTTTCGTCTGGAATGATTCAAATGATATCAGGATTTCCCCTGCCTAAATATCATCATCCGGATAGACTGGTTTGGTATAAGGCTGGAATATCTAAAGTGGAGAATAGAAGATGGAGTAATCAGGTACATTCAGCAGCATTCAGAGGTTGAGGAAGGAATTGATCTCAGATGGGTGTGGAAGTGAAAAGTTGCACCTCTAGTTCAAATCTTCTCGTAGAAAGTTAGTTGGGGTAGGTTGTTATGTAAATTTAGAGTTTTTTTCACTCGGGAGGTGTAAGAATCTGTATGGGCGTGTGTTTAGTCCTACATCGGTTATTCGCTGAGAAGATCTTGAGTACTTATACAGGTCTAACGAACCCAAAAAATACCTTCCAACTAGTCTTTTTGAGTGAGATCCTAAATTGTAACAAATAGTATTAGAGCAAACTCGGCCCATAGCAAATGTAAACTAGGAGGACACTGCAACACAGGTTTATAGAGGCTGTCCACGGGCCGACCATGACACTTGTAATTAGATTTGAATGGATTTGAATCCTTAGCGAATATCCATCAAGAAAATGAGATAATTTCTTCTAGGACATATCAATTTGCCCATCCTCTAATAGAGGAGTTTCACGTCTCTATATCGAATTCAACTGTTACTGCTAACCTGCAGTTCTGGGGTACCGACAGCGAAGCAAGCTCATCTTGTGATCATCAATTATTGGTTTCTTGCATATCTCTCCATGTGACATGGTAAAAGTTAATTTTGATGTTTCATGGAACTAAGAATCTACTCGATTGGGCTATTTTTTTTTTTTTGTTAACAGATTGGGCTTTGTTATTAGGGATAATGAAGGCAATGTTATACAAGTTTCTAGAAGAGCTCATACAATCAGTGCCCCTGGCTGAAATCCAAGCTGCTTAGAGCGGTCTCATGACAGCAATCTTGCACTACAGTTTCAGAATTCAGATCAATATGGTTAGTTATCAAGTGGATCACTGATATTTATCGGAACAATGCGGTGCTATCTCAACTCTGGGTTTAGTCATCCTCTCCTTGTTGATATCCAGCTGATGCATCAGTAGGACTTGAAGATTTCAATGACTTCATTTCAGTTTCCATGCTGCCACAACAAATAAAATCTTTGGTTACAAAGAAATTTAGTGTGTAAGTCACAGGAAAAACATAACTTTTTTGTAGAAAATTTAGAAAATCTCCGCAAAATATAATTTTTAGTTGGACCGCGTCTGCAAGTTGGTGGACCCGTTCAACCATGAAGTA
This sequence comes from Phoenix dactylifera, assembly GCF_051530095.1. Taxonomy (NCBI): domain Eukaryota; kingdom Viridiplantae; phylum Streptophyta; class Magnoliopsida; order Arecales; family Arecaceae; genus Phoenix; species Phoenix dactylifera. The sequence goes on from NC_143191.1 coordinate 12,596,520, forward strand.
TCACATACAAATATGCACATGTATCGTGCTTTTTTTTTATTTATTTCTATCTATTTTTTTTTATTTCTATCTGTCATCATGCATGTTGCTTCGTAGTTGGACTGGTCCACAACATGGTACAAACAATAATCACTCCTCAACAAATGCACCAGGGCATCCATTAGTGCAAACAGATACAAATATTCTAGAACAGTCATATTCCATAATTTACATTGAATTTAACACAAGCCTTCATTTGAAGCCACTGAGAATAAGGAGAATAACAAATAATATTCTTCAAAGTCTCCTAAATTCATTTGAAGCCACTGAGAATAAGGAGAATAACAAATAATATTCTTCAAAGTCTCCTAAACAACACGGCGCCTACTCCATTTCAACCCAAGCCCGGGTCACAACTTCTTACAACAACATACGGATCAAAACAAAGAAGCTTCGACTCCAAAACCTAAGCTTAGACCACCATTGATATCTCACCACCAACAATCAACTTCCCAACCCTCCTCCTCAGCAAATTTCTTGCTTTATTTATAACCCTTTTTCTTTCATAGACTGCTGATGGTGTATTCATGAACCTTTCAGCCCCCCCACAACTATCATCTTACACCAACCAGCTTTACGATTACATTGTTACATACAAGAGGACATACGAAGTTATTAAGCTAGATCTTATCGGACAAAACTATCGTCGTCTACTTTTTGGACAAAGAACAATCGATGGCTGTCGTCACCTTCTGAAGCTTCGCATAGTCGGGGTAGCGTCGTCGTCTCTGAGCTTGACAGCAGAGTAGGCGCCGGCCCCGGTGAGGGTCCCCAGGATAGGTGCCGTGAAGTATACCCATATGGCCTTGTAGTCGTTCGCCGCCATGGCCGGGCCCAGCGTCCTCGCTGGGTTCATGGATGCTCCGCTGATCCTCCTGAGATATTTTTGAGCACTTAACTATTGGGTACAGCGGAAAGTGAGATGTTTCTGAGAGCAAAGATTGAAAGAGATGGCTATTGTTGGGTGAAAAGACTGAAAGAGAGAGATATTTATGAATCCACCTTTTCGTCTCTGCACTTTTTTCAACTCTATCACAATAAAGTTTCTTTGTTCAAAATATCTCTCTCGACTGTACCGGGATATTTTGCTGAGAAAGCTCGACATATAAGCATATAAGATGAGAAACACTACACAGTGCCAAAGTGTAACTGATTTCATCTTTATGCCCGAGCTAGCGTACACTGGCTTTTACTCTTGCATGATGAATTCGCTACTTCACCTAGAAATTTTGTATTGGTTTTAATTTCTTTTTAATCTAATCATAGAACATGTCATACGAACCCAGCAATGAGGCTGTTCATTGTTACAGTTGCTCCTACCGCGATCCCGGCCAGCTCCCCAACCTGAATGAAATGATCAAGATTGCACGAATTAATTAAGAACCCTGATGGATCCAATCTTTTGTTCCATGGATATAATGAATCAAGAAGGGAAAGTACTCACTGCTCTGACATCAGTGGCAACTGCCGTGGTGACAAACATGAGATTGAATCCAATAATAAACTCCATTAGAAACGCTGCACCCGCAGTACCACTCGGCACCGTCACGCCTTCTCCCAAACCGGGATGAAAGATTGCCTTCAATGTGAATGCTGCACAGAGCGATGCCGACATCTGTGCCGCAATGTATACAAGAACCTTCCACACATGCAACCAAATATAAGCTTATAGAACTATATCTAATTCCTTATGTCGACATAGAAGTTAATTTCTTGCTTCAAGGTGTTCACCTTCTCCCAAGAGAAGTGTTTGAAGGTGGCAAAGGCAATGGTGACAGATGGGTTGAGGTGAGCACCGGAGATGTGGCCAGTTGAGAGGATGATGATCATCGCGGCGATGCCGGAACAGGCTGCGAGGCCTAATAAGGTGACGGCACCGCCGGATTGGTGGTCGATGATTGCCGCAGCCGTGCTGGCGAACACCAGCATGAAAGTGCCAATGAACTCAGCCCCCACCTGCCGACAGACCCACCAAAAAATGCTGGTTAGTGGTCAATTATGCTTCTTTACAGCCTATGAATAAGAACCCGGCACCTTCTGCCTACTGCACCTTAGAAATTAGGAATCTATTGGTCGGGAAGGGAAACAAATTTCTTCACCTTTTCCTTGGAGCACTCGATTGATCTCCAAATTTTAAATATCTTCTCGGATAACGTTTAATAGCCGTATTATCTCGACCATCATGTATACATACATACATACATATATGTGTGTGTTTTAATAGCCCTATTTTCTTAAACCATCATGTACATATACATACATATAAGCATACATATGTGTGTCTACAATTTTTTTTCTTTGGTTGCTGTGTGTGTATGTGTGTGTCCATAATTTTTTGTTTTTATTTGTTGCTCTGTGTGTGTTTATAATTTTTTTTTTTTGGTTGCTATACCATGTCACCTATATATATCCAACAAAAAGTATTAAAGCAACTATGGATAAGATGTCAGGTACGTATGCACTAGTTTTTTTTAAAATTTTCTTCTTCCTCCTAAAAAAAATTTAGTTAGCCAGGTCAACATCCTCGGCACTAACTTTTGTTGCAAGTAATTAATTAATGAATCACAAAAACATAGCTTGGCGTTACGACAATGACAACTGATAATTACATAATTCTCCATTATTTGACTGTTCCTTATTTTTTTTTTGGATGGCACGAAATATTTTGTCCTCAAGAAGAAAAAGTGTTTTAATTTGGATCTCTAGTGAATCTTATCTACTTGGATGCCTAAAAAAAAAAGACACACAGAGAGAGAGAGAGAGAGAGAGAGAGAGAGAGAGAGAGAGAGAGAGAATCTTATCTACTAGGAAGGATTTAATTGCGATGCAGATGATTCACTTGATTCCTTCGCTGACGGAAAGAATGCAAAACAACTATTGGAAAATCTTGATAAGATGAAATTTTAGCAACATGCTATGAATGATTCAGTGGAAACGATAGCGAGATGAGTGAAACGGGAACGTTGTCTGATGTTCTCCTTTGTTTAGAAGTTCCGAGGAATTGGATGCACTTCCAATAGCAAATAGCAAATGGGAAACGAGACTGAGAAACTCACCTTTCTTGCAAGGGAAAGGGAAGCCGGCATGCTCGGGCCATCGTCATCGATGGTCCAAGGCTTAACTGTGAAGCAATTGCCATGGCAAAGGATTGAACGCCACCTATCGGCGGCCCGGCTGGTCTTGTACCCGCCGAAGAGTAGTGGAGCTTCGGAGGCGGCCAGAGCAGAGGCGCCGTCTTCGCCCATGTCCACAAACAAAGAATACAAGGGAGCAAAAGGAGGATGGAGGAGGCACTGCTTTTGAGGAAGTAGACTTTAACCTTCTCTTTTTCTTCCACTCTTTCCCTACTACACCTTTGTGGGTGTGACGCAGCCCCCCGGCCACCTTAAATAGACGAGCGCTGCTGGGCCAGGGAATTTGGGTTGTGATGCTCTCGGGTATTGGTTTTAGTTAACATGTTCCGTGCTTGGCACAACGTTCATGTTTGTATCGGGTCTCTAAATAACGGTCAATAAAACCGTTTTAAAGGGCTTTCTATTGTGCATAGGCATCACAGTCTTCTTTTTTTTTTTTAATATGGATTATTGTCATCGTATCCATACCAAAATAAGAGCACAACTCGAATGGTTCCGAGGTTGGTTGGAGACAGGCTGAGCCGACTAGTTGAGGCGTTGGGCATTGCACTCCTCCGCTGGGTGGCTTACAAGAAGTTCGAAAGATTTTTGGTGAAGGACCCTTTGACGTCTAAGTCAAATCAACAAAGCAACAGTATGGAAGGAAAAACTTTTATTAGAGTGAGGATTGTGTGGGAAGCTTAGCATATATCATGTATCTTGTGTATCTGAGGTCTTCCGAGTTGCTCATCTTATATAGGAAAGCTAGTTTGTCATTAGCTGGGCCAACGTGGCGTGCAATGATGGCCAGGCAGTGGCCGATTGTATGATTGTAGTGATTGTGCCAGTCCATGTGGGCGGCAAATTGTGCTAGTGGGGCATAGGATGTGATGCTATCGCGACTGCGGATTGCTGGTTGTCGATTGTTGGGACTATCGACCCTTGTCGATGCGTGCTAATTGCTCTCTACGACATACGACTCCTTGGTCGGAGTCGAAGTCATTCACCGAGTGGAAGTAGTTCGCCTTGGTTTACGTTCGAGGACAGGAAGGTCGGTCGGGCCCGAAGTTGAGGTGTCCAGTATTTTCTCCATCACTTGTCCCCTACTTTCAAGGCTAAACAGTACTCTGGTTTGGACAATGGAAGCTGAACAACTATCTCGATCGAGGGCGAGATTTTCGTGTCGTCCTTCAATTTGATTACTGACTCTTATTCCCCTTTTCAGCATGCCCATGTGGTTAGCGAGACAAAGTGGTTGGCCGAGAGGTCCACGAAGTGTGTGTCGATGGTCAAGGAGAAATGGAAAATGGCCTTTGAGCGGGATGAGCTGTGTAAGACGTTGGCTTGCAAGAAACTACTTACCAAAAAATATCCGGTCGAAGACCCTTCAATGCCTAAGTCAGGTCAACGATGCAACAATATGAAAGAGAGAGAGATTTTAGCAAAGTGAGGACTATGTGAGAAGGGTATCATATAGTGTGTCCAGGAGCGGCCCAATGTATTTGGGGGCCTAAGGCCGTTTTGTCTTTGAGGCCTTCCCTACAGTGGGCCGCCCTAAGACGAATTCACAGGGGGCCTTTTTTTTCCATTTTGTCTTTGAGGCATTTTCTGCGGTGGACCTTCTTTGGGCCGGGGCCTTAGGCGACCGCCTCAGTTGCCTAAGGGTTGGGCCGGCCCTGAGTGTGTCTTACGTACCTGAGGTCTCTTGGGTTGCTCCCCTTATATAGAAAAGTCAGTTTATCATTACCTGTATCGACGTGACGTGCAAGAATGGTTAGAAAGTAGCCGATGGTACGGCAGCGGCATGGGTGCCAGTCCACGTAGGCAGTATTGTGCGCTAGTGGGGCACAGGATGTGATACTGCCACGACTGCAGAGTGCCAGACCTATCAGTTGTTGGTGCTATTAGCCCATGTCGATGCGTGTCGATTGTTCTGCGCAGCTAGCGATTTCTCGGTCGGAGCCAAAGTGATTCACCGAGCTGAAGTTGTACGCCTTGGTTTACATCTAAGGACAGGAAGGTCTATCAGGCCTAAAGTCGGAGTGTCTAGTATTTCTTCCATTATATATTATATCTAATTATTATTCGTTATAAAACTTGTTATTTACCACTATTACTCTCTAGACGAGGGCGAATAGCCATATTTCCATATCAGACTAAAATGGAAATCGATAAATAGTGATAAGAACCAGCAATATTGTAGTTTTTCTATATTTTTGTAGATATGTCTATGCATATATACTTGATTGTAACTTTGTTTCTCAAAAAAAAAGAAAAAATTAATTTTTGTAGATATATCTTTTCCCATGGGGGTCGTCTCAGTGCTGCACAGCATGCATGCACTATTGAGAATCCCTACTCTACTCAACTACAAGAGGACGCCGAGTGGGATCATGACAAGTAGTAAACAACAAGAATCCAACTTGCCCTGAAGATAAGAAATCTTTAAACAACTGTGTACCCACCTTCCTTTCCCTCCTTCATTCGAATCGGCTTGAGCACCCGCTTGCCGACCAAACTTGCATTCGTACCGAAGTTCGTAGCTGTAATCCCCGCTTCCACCCACTTTCCCTCCCATATTCAAATTCTAACCCAATGCTAAAACATTTTAAAATCATAAAAGAACTCAGTCCATTATTGCCCAAACACGCTGAAACAAAAACTAGCCTCTTTCCACAATGGAATAAGTCTTGAACTGAGCCCTTCGATTTCAACAATTTTTTTATCTTAATATAATTTCTCCCTCCTTTCTCCAATTCATATCCATGTGATCTCATCATTGTGTCCTCCAAGCTTTGCTTTGTTATGCCATGCTCAAATTTGGATCATTTTGATCATGTCCCATGTCCATGCATGTGCTCCAATGTATGTACTTCTTGTGCACCCATGCTCATGTTTCTAGTTCCATGCATGTATATGTAGCTGGCTCCCTCTATACATGAAACTAATTCTTGTATTTCAGTTTTATTTAAATCTGAAGATTAGTTCTCCGTACATCTAAAATATTATTGTATCTTGGACTCGTAAGTGGCTTCGGAACTGATTGCCTCTTCCATCTCAATCTCTTCGAGACTTGATTTAGCTTACATTCCGTTTGATAATCTTCTAGACTCGGTATATACTTGAGCTAATCAACCTTATTATGCTTTGGTTTTTCTTATAAGACTCAATCTTGCCTCTAGCCAACCAAGCTCTTTTGCTTCAAATATTCATTTTCGAACCAATCAAGCTCTTCATTTGTAATCTTTGCAAAGCCTTGAAGGACATGAAAATTTTATCTGAAATCCTTTTCCGGCACCGTTGAATTTTAAATAGACAATCACGAGGATATCTTTTTTTTAAGACTTCTCTATATTTTTAGATATGATGATAATTTTCTCAGTATATTGTTGCTTATAAAATTAAAATCACCTTCTTAAATTTTAGTACCCATTGATGGAGAAAATGCAGGACACCTCGACCTCAAGTCAGACCGACCCCCCTGACCTCGGAAATGAACCGTGATGAATGACTTTAGCCCTACCCAAGGAGTCGCCAGCCGAGGAAAACCATCAAGACGCATCGACCAAGACTGACGGCCCAAACAACTGACAACCTTAGTAGCCCCAGTCATGGCAATCCCCAATCCCACATCAGACCTGTGCTGCACTCTGCCCATGCAGACTGACTCTCGCGCCTACCATCGGCCGCTGTCTGACATCATTGGATGTCATATCGGCCTAAGTAACGACAAGACTGGCTCCCTCATATAAAGAAGACAACTCGGAGGACTCGAGGAATGCGCATAATAAGCACTCAATATCACTTGTAGAGATCACACTCAGCTGAGGTCTCTCTTTTTCACATTATTGCCTCGTTATTCTGACTTACACATTGGAAGGTCCTTCACCGGAAACTCTCTAACAAATGGACTTCTTGCAAGCCACCCAGCGGAGGAGACAAATGCTCGACGTCTCAACCAACCTACTCAACACGCCTCCAACCGATCTCAAAGTCGTCTGAGCTCCGCTTCCACCTTAGTCCGAATTTGGCAGCAACACCCATATTCTTTTGACTTCCACATTTATTATGAGTTTTTAGTGACATTGCTATTTTTGACCTAGTCAGGATATCTAATAAATATTATCCAATTAATTTAAGAGGTGGAAATGTGGCGGTAAAATCTACTATCACAATGGACCTTCAATGTGAAAAATTGATATTTTTCAATTTAAGAAGTGGAAAAATGGTGATAAAATCAACTATCCCTATTCGTAAAGCCAGCCATTTAGATTGGCATATTGAATTATAAATAGAATTTACACATTTATATAAGACCACAGCAAATTATGAAAAATTGTAAAGGCATGCCAAACCACAAAAACAAAATTTACAAATTCATAATCTAACCTCTGATATAATATAGAAAGATAATGGACTGGAAGTGGAATGATCATCCAACACTCACGAACATCAAAAGTAGGCACTAATATACACAAGAAAAACAAAAAGGATGATACATAAAGAAGAAATAAAAATATTTTGAACAAAAAAAAAATAGTCAACAAAATACTTAACAACTAAATAGAAAGATTTGAGATTCTTAGGCAAATCTTTTTGCTCAGTTGTTAAATATTTTATTTACTGATTTCTACAGATATATCTATATTCGAATGATTTAAATTTTTCAATTTACTAAAAAAATATAAAATAAAGTTAACAAGAAACTCTTTTTGAGAGCCTAATCGGGAGCAAGGAGCTGCTTCCAAGTATGCAATGTGAAATGGTTCAACCAATAACTTCAAGGGACCATAAAGGGATATGTGGCATGCACAAACATTGTATGTATTGCTCATTTTTCCTTCTATATTTGTCCATTTATGATTGGATTGATCCGTTGTTAGATTTGGTCCAACTAATAACCAATTCAACAGCTGGATACAAAAAATTCTTCCAACTAGAATTCATAATACAATTCTAATGTGCTAATATAATTAGGACTTTTGATATCCTACTAGAGATAAGCTCTATGACATCCAGCATTGGCCTGTTCCCATCGGGTGGTTTTGTAAGAGGTAATCTGACCTCCAAAATGAGTCCAAATTTACAAGTGAAGCTAGAATGGATGGATGGCAACCAACTACTCCGGGGTTTAGGTTGTTCCTTTATAATCTATGTTTGTAGTATCGACCGTTGGATCATGTTCTGCACAGATTCTAAAGCACTTTGAACTCTATCTATTCATTAGTATGGATCTTGAAACATTTGTGGGATCCAAAACGGTAGACTCGTACGAAAGAAGGTGAATCCTTCTTTCATTTAAAAGATACTAACTCCGGTCCACTGCTTTGCACCTCTTAGAGTACCAGGCTAGGATAAGAATGGGTTTGCCCAAACCCGGAGCAACTTAACGTAGATGCCTGGACTCCAAATTGTGATGTTCTTGCCTATGAAAGCAAAAGCCGGGCTGCAGTGATACATACGAAAATGTGTAGTTTTAGCGCGGAAAAGTTGTTATTTTAATTAAGTTTTTGCATTTCTGGAGGAGGAAGAGGAAATCTTAAAACCCAATTGCGTCTGGGAAAAGATCACTCCACGAAAACTCAGGAATTCCGCGTATTTTGACCAATTCAAGGTGAAAAAGGGGGTTGCTCCCTCGGCAAAACTGGGATAAAGTTGAGCCAAAAGGTCCCGATTCAAGTAAAGAACTGTTACAAATAATGAAGAAAGTAATAGATTTAGGTAAGAAGCAATATAAAATAAACCAAATTTGATACCTGAATATTCGGTTTGATAACCTAAATGACCGCTCAGTGATAAAGGAGGTAGGGGTGCAGAGACAGCCAGGAGGTTTGCCTAGAAGCAGCCACCCTTGAAAGAGTGCGTAATAGCTCACTGATCGAGCGCTCTTGCGCCGAAGATGAACGGGGCTAAGCGATCTGCCGAAGCTGTGGGATGTAAAAATGCATCGGTTCCTTGCCGCGGAGACTGAGACATATCAAAAAGATCTATTACTAAAAGGAGATTGGGATCATCCTGTGGTTACCGGATGATGGGAATAACAAAGCAGAAATTTTGAAATGAGCACGAAATGTCTATAAATGAATTCTCTCATTATTCGTTATTTCCGGGTCTTTTCGTTGCATTCACTTACAACAAGAAAGAACCACCAGCACCATCTATTTTCGGCGTCATATACATAGTTAGCACATTCGTCATAGTTAGCAGCTCCGTATCAAGGTCATCATCAATATCGTCTCTCCTCAATTCAAATAAGAAAATAGGGTTTATTTTTTCAAATTCCTTCATTTTTTGTTTTATAACTAGAACTATTTTGATAACCCATCTTTTTTTTTCTTTAAAAACTTTTAGAACGAAAAAAAAATTATTTTTTACTTTTCTAATTATTTTTCTAATTATTTTTTGGAACATCGTTTTTGAAGACATCTTTCTAACGTACTTCCATGGGTTTCGAAAAGGGAGAGGAGTCATCACCTTTTTCGCTCATGTTCCAAAATTGGGAAAGGTTGATAGACTCATTCAAGCAGATATCGTTGGTTGTTTTAAGAATATTTTTTTTTCATATTCGACATTTGAACATTTCCTCCTAGTCAAGTCAATACATCAAAATAATCAAAAGAAGTTCTTTAGAACTGTATTATTATACACCACATTTTTATTCTGCCAATTGAACACAATCAAGTCTAATCTGATATAACGAAAAAAAAAAGAAAATGGGTAGAAAGACTTAATACATCCATTCATTGAATAAGTGATCATCAAACGGTTCTTACTCAGAGAACCTTTGAGTTTAGCTTGAGGCTTTGCTTGATTAAATCATCGTGGTTCTAGTATGACTCTCGGTTCGAGAAATAAGAGGATCAAACCATTTCTTCTGTTTACCCCAAGATTGAGATTCTTTGATTAGTCATCATATCTTGAAGCGGGTGCAAAAGATCAACTGTATGGAGTTTCCGCGTTCTTGAATCAAAGGGTTTATCTTTGTCTATTTTGATAATACATGATATTCTTGTAGTATTTTTGGGATTAGTTCTTGTATTAGGAGGTCTGGGAGTTCTGGAAGAACAGGAGGAAGAAAATGAGGAAAAATCGACGGAAGATCATGAAATTCGTTCAAGAAAATGCATAATTTCCTTCGGATTGAGCCAACATCCTTCGACAGAACCAACCGACGATGTGACGACACGGCTCAACAAACCATTCATGAAACTCATGCAGGGGCTCGACTGGATGGCATTGGTAGCTATCTTGCCTTCCTCCATACAGTACGGCGCGCTCCCGTCACCCCCGGTGGCACGGTATGCCTCCGTTGATCTGTTCTGACAATACAGATGAATGTCTCCTTATCCCCCGTCAGTCGAACCACTTTACGGTTCAATGCTTGTCTGTATTCCTTTCGGCGGGTAGCTATGACTTCACCCGCGTAGCAGCCCCCACTGAGCCCTCCTTCCACCAGAAAATGTTCGATGTGGGTAGAAATTTTTGCTCTTATCCTCTCCGACCCGTGGGTCATCCCATGTGGGAGTACATCACCCCAGCGCCACCTCAGTGCCAGCTGGACCAGATAGCGTTTCCACCGAGCGTGTCGAGGCGGGGGCATCCAGTCCCCAATATTTAATCGACGACCGTGTGTTTCGAACCTGAACTACGCCGGAAAAAGCAAAGCTCCGTTCCAAATATGCTACCACTTTGGTGGTGCATTTTGAGAGTTTGAAAGAAGCTTACGCTTTGGAGGTATGGCGTCATGTTTTCTTTGTTTTTTTTTTTTTTTTTGTTTTTTTTACTAAAGCGGGCATTTCATACATCATGGATACGAATACATCCTATAGAATCAGAATACAAAAGGTCTCGAAGTGCTCCGGGCATCTCTCTCCCCAGCCCATAGGGTGCCTCCTGAGTGGCTCGCTACATATGCTGCCACCCAGTCAGCTGCCCCATTGGCCTCACGATATACATGCATAGCCTGTAATGTAACACCCTCCCTCACTATCATCCAAATGTCGTGAAGCAAGGGATGAGCACCTCCATGACTACTCGGGCCCCTACGGATCCAGTTAATCACCGTGGCCGAGTCACCCTCCAGAAAAACTGAGCTCGCCCAGAACACCCGCCGCGCGTAGGACAGACCCATCCAGGCTGCTCGCAACTCTGCCCCTGGAACCGAAGTATCAAAAATCTGACAGCCCTCTGCTGCCACCGCATCAGAACTCGGGCCCCTAACAACGAATCCAACCCCTCCCCTCCTGCCACCATCCGAGATAGAGCTATCAAAATTCACCTTGAGGAAACTCGGGAGTAGGGGCTCTCAGGTAAAGAATACCCTATGTGGAGCTACCGAAGCAATATGGGGGCCTCAGATGTTCCGAGCTGTCAAAGGTCTATGAACTGACTCTACATGGATAATCTCTGCAGCCTGAGCACGGGCCCACTCCATCACGAACCGCACGGACAATCGGCGCTCACCAAACATCCAGGCGTTCCTGGATAACCATATCACATACGCTGTACAAGACGCCCTAATAGCCAATCTCCGCATCTGAGGAACACCAGCCTAATACCGAACCTCCTCCAGGAAAAAATCCCTCCCACTTCAAGTGTCTCCTAGGATCCCAGTCATACTCCAGACACTTCTCGTCCATACATATTGGAATAGTATATAATCTACCGACTCGTCCATCCCATAATTCAGATATAAAAGGAAAAGATTTATATCTCGTTTATTCAATGCTGAGCACGTCGGCAAACGAAATATCTTTTGGTTGGTGGCAAGAGCCCGCACGAAATATCTCTCTGGGGGTTGGGGCCTGGCCCCCAAAAAGCATCCTAGGCGGGGCCCAGGGCCCGGGCCCTTTGGAAATGCGCATGGGCTGTGCGCGTTTGTTCCCCCACCGGGCCCATGGCCTCTCTCTGTCCCCCCTCTATCTCTCTCATCCGATTTTCTCTCCTTCTTTCCCACTTTCTCTCCTCTCTCACTTTTTGGCTGGAACAGCTACTACCCCACAAAGCCGATACACCCGGTCAAATCGGTCTGCAAAATATCAAGAGGATGTACGAGCAGAAGGCTTCCCCATTACTTAACCTACATGAGTTTATGCTTGATTTAAGTCACCATATGTCCATTATCCACAAAGCCAATGCACCCGGTCAAATCGGTCTGCAAAATATCAAGAGGATGTACGAGCAGAAGTCTTCCCCATTACTTAACCTACGTGAGTTTATGCTTGATTTAAGTCACCATACGTCCATTATCAGTGGATGATTTGATTTGATCACTGAAACTATAATTCTACAATCTACATTGATCCAAAAAAAATAACTATCTTAGAATCTTCATCCAAAATGATGTGGCCCGCCTGTCAACAAACAATAATGCATACATCAAGCTTTTCCGCACAGCACTCGTTTCTGCCAAAAGGATTGTAGCATCGTACAGTGGCGAACCAGCTGCAGCCATGACTTTCGATGAAAGCTCTCTCTATCCTCGGCAAACTCCGAATAATGGATGGCGTTACCAAAATGAATTTCAGACTTTTCGAAAGAAGTGCTCACTCATGTACTCTGACCTCTTTTTCTTTGATCAATATTTAATACATTGATGGTATGTCGATGGAACCGCTTGATATTTATGAATCTATGATATGTCCAGAAGAGCGTGATATGTCGTTGGTGCAAAAACAACCTAGAACCCCATCAGACTCTTAAAAGGTCCAACGCTGTAACTGATTCTGACAATTCCATTCTTACAAAAATTTATTTGACAATTTGAAGAAAAATCATATACCTTGATGAGTGCTCCTACAATGTTTTCGTTAGAAATACCTAGCGCTTCAACAGTGGACATAGGTATGAGATTGACTGCGGATGCTGATCTGGAGTCCTGCATAACAACCTTATTATGCTTTAGTTTTTTTTATAGACTCAATCTTGCCTCTGGCCAACCAAGCTCTTTTGCTTCAAATCTTCGTTTTCGAACCAATCAAGCGCTTCATCTATATTCCGTGCAAAGCCTTGAATGACATGAAAATTTTATCTGAAAGCCCTTTTCGGCACCGTTGAATTTTAAAAAAACAATCACGAGGATATTTTTTTTAAGACTTCTCTATATTTTTAGATATCATGATAATTTTCTCAGTATAGTGTTACTTGTAAAATTGAAATCATCTTCTTAAATTTTAGTACCTATTGATGAAAGAAATATGGGACACCTCGACTTCAGACCAGACTGACCCCCTGACCAAAGACATGAATGGAGGTAAATAACTTTAGCTCCAACTGAGAATCGCCAGCCAAAGAGAACCATCAGCACATATCAACGAGGCTAACTGCCCTAACAACTGACAGCCCTGAGGCCGTACCACTAACCGCTGCCTAGCATCATTGCACGTCATATCGATCCAGGTAACAATAAGAGTGGCTTCTCTATATAAATAGGGCAACTTGGGATGCACATAATAAACACTCACTATCATTCACACAGACCACCTTTTGTTGAAATCTCTTCCTTCCACATTGTTGTTTTATTATTCTGACTTAGATATCGAAAGATTCCTAGCCAAAAACTCTTCAACAAATGGACTTCTTGATAGCCACCCAGCGGAAGAGACTAGTATCCAACGCCTCAACCAGCCTGCTCAGCTTGCCTCTAACCGATCTCAGGGTCGTCCACAGTCCCACCTCAGTTTGGATTTGGCGGCAACACCAATATTCTTCTGACTTCCATATTTATTATGAGTTTCTAGTGACATCACTATTTTTGAACTAGCCGAGATATCTAATAAATTTTATCCTATTAATTTAAGAAGTGGAAAAGAGGTGATGAAATCTACTGTCATAATGGACCTTCAACATGAAAAATTCATATTTTTCAATTTGAGAAGTGGAAAAATGGTGATAAAATCAACTATCCATATTCGTAAAGCCAGCCATTTAGATCGGCATATTGAACTATAAACAGAATTTACACATTTATACAAGACCACATCAAATTATGAAAAATTGTAGAAGGCATGCCAAACCACAAATATAAAATTTACAAATTCATAATCTAACTTCTGATATAATATAGAATGATCATGGACTCGAAGTAGAATGATCATCCAACACCCAAGAACATCAAAGGTAGGCACTAATATACACCACAAGGAAAGCAAAAAGGATAATATATAAAGAAGAAATAAAAATATTTTGAACAAAAAGAAAAAAAATAGTCCAACAAAACATTTAACAACTAAATAGGAAGATATGGGATTCTTTGACAAATATTTTTGCTCAGTTGTTAAATATTTTAATTGCTGATTTCTATATATGTATCTATGCTCGAAGGATTTAAATTTTCTAATTTACTAAAAAAATTATAAAATAAAGTTAACAATAAACCCTTTTTGAGAGCCTAATCAAGAGACCATAAAGGGATATGCGACATGCACAAACACGGTATGTATTGCTCATTGTTCCTTCTATATTTCTCCATTTATGATTGGATTGATCCGTTAGTAGATTTGGTCCAACCAATTACCAATTCAACGGCTGGAGACAAAAAATTCTTCCAACTAGAATTCATAATATAATTCTAATGTTCTAATATAATTAGGACTTTTGATATCCTACTGAAGATAGGCTCCGTGACATCCGGCATTGGTCTGTTCCCATCGAATGCTTTTGTAAGAGGTAATATGACCTCCAAAATAAGTCAATCTACAAGTGAAGCTGGAATGGATGGATGACAGCCAACTGCTTTGGGGTTTGGGTTATTCCTTTGTAATCTACTTTCGCAACATCGACCGTTGGATCATGTTCTGCACAGATTTCAAAGCACTTTGAACTCTATCTATTCATTAGTATGGATCTTGAAGCATTTATTGTGGGATCCAAAACGCTAGATTCGCACGAAAGAAGATGAACCTCAACTCCGGTCCACTGCTTTGCACCTCTTAGAGTACCAAGCTAGGATAAGAATGGGTTTGCCCAAACCTGGAACAACTCAACCTAGATGGCTAGATCTGACCTAAACCTCTCCAAATTGTGATGTTCTTGCCTATGAAAGCAAAAGCCTGGCTGCAGTGATACATACGAAAATGTGAAGTTTTAGGTCACCAAAGTTGTTATTTTAACTTGAGTTGTTACATTTTGAGAGTTTGAAAGAAGCTTACGCTTTGGAGGTACGGCGTCACGTTTTCTTTGGTTGGTGGCGAGAGCCAGCACTAATTCTCTCTCTCCGTGTTGTGGCCTGGCCCGCCAAAAGCATCTCTCTCCATGTTGTGGCCCGGCCCGCCAAAAGCATCCTAGGCGGTGCCCCTTGGTCACGCGCGTTTGTTCCCCTGCCGGGCCCATCGCCTCTCTCTGTCTCCGCTCTCTCTCTTCCCATTTTCTCTCCTTCTCTCTCTCTCTCTTAATTTTTGGCTGGAACGGCTACCCCACAAAGCCGATACACCGGGTCAAATCGGTCTGCAAAATATCAAGATGTGCGAGCAGAAGCCTTCCCCATTACTTAACATACATGAGTTCATGCTTGATTTAAGTCTTATCAGTGGATGATTTGATCCCTGAAGATATAATTCTACATTGGTCCAAAAAAATAACTATTTTAGAATCTCTATCCAAAATGATGTGGCCCACCTTGTAAAACAAACAATGAGAGCATATATCAAGCTTTTCCACATAGCTATCATTTCTGCCCAAGGGATTGTAGCATCATATGGTGATGAACCAGCTCCAGCCATGAGTGCTGATCTGGAGTCCCGAATAACAAGCCTAACTCCAACAATTTGACCCACGTTCTTCACACTGCTATCAAAGTTAATTTTCAGGAAATTAAAAGATGGATGTTTCCAAGTGAAGTAAGCAACGTAGAATGCAGAACCTACTAAAGCAAAACTCTAAATTTTCCTAACACCCATTAAATCCTTTTTATGATCTGGCTCGTATGAAGTTCGAGGCATGGCGAATGCTTTTTAGAAAAAATAATAGGAGGGCTTGCATTCACATTTTCAAACAATCTCAATTTTCTAGCTAACAAAGCATAAAATGCAAGATAACTCAAATGATCAGACAACTTATCATCAGCGAAACTAAGACTTCCCCGCTTCATGACCTAGAAGAAAGTCTCCAAATTTCAAGGATAGATAGAGACAGAAGATTGAAGGCTTTTCTCCAAATTTGTAAAGCTTTGGGGTATTCAAAAATTACCTGGCTCACAAAATCTTCTATCTCAGTGCATTGATCACAATGGGGGAGCATATCAATACATCTATACTGGAGAGCCTGTCTGCATGGCAACCAATCCTAAGTGTGCCACTCTAGGATGAACTCTGTTAGGATCGTAAGCGCTGTCATCTCACTAAAACCTGCAGGTGATAGTGAAGGCTTAACCATGGTCTTTAAACTGACCATCTCAAGCGCTACCTGCAATCATTCGGAGCAAAATACTTACCATGAAGCTACTACCTACAATAAGTAAAACTTCTTTTTTTATTTTGCAAGAGGAGAAATAGAAAGCACTGTAAGTCAAACTAATGTAGTCTCTTAAAGGCGCTGCCATGGGTACTTTAAGTTTTGACAAGCGTGATTCTAGTCACTCTAGTAACCAACAAGAAGGTCATAGTCGTGGAGGTCATGGCAGTCAAGGACGACCATGCTATGATTATTGCAATAATCTTGGTCACACATATAACACTTGTTACAAATTACATAGTTACCCAAACCACCGTAGAGGAACCAAAACCTCTACTCCAGCTGCAAATCACATTGCCAATAGAGAAAATCCTCTTGGCCCATCTATTGTGCTCAGCTCACGCCAGAGTAGTATGTCTAATTGCTATCCATATTAAACATCAACAAAACCACCACTTTCATCAATATGACAAGTATTTCTTCCCACTCACAACCTGTGATATGGATAATTGACACATGTCCTTCTGACCATATTATTTCCAACTCTAATTTTTTTTTTTTATCACTTGAACCTTTACCAACTCATCAATCCATTAAACTACCTACTAGAGATACAGTTTAAATAACCCAAAAAGAGACTATTAAAATATCCTCTTCTTTTGAGTTAAAAAATGTTCTTTGCGTACCCACTTTTAATTTAAATTTACTATCCAGTAGTAAGTTTACTAAAACACATAATTGTGTTGCCGTCTTTTTTTTCTGACTTCTGTATTTTTCAGAATCTATCAACGAGGAAGCTAATTAGTTTGGATAAAGAAAAAGATGGTCTTTACAATAACAAGGGTCCAGTTTTTTCTACTTCTACAGCTTATTGCACTCAGTTGAGTCTTTGACATAATCATATGGTTTATTCGTTGACTCTAAGCTTAAAAGTTTTAGTACAAGATATTTCTATTTCTCTTTCTACTTTTCAAAATAAATTAGATTCTTGTATTATTTGTCTTCTAGCCAAACAAACTAGAATTCCTTTTCATACAAGTACTTTTGTTGCTTTCTTCAATTTTGAACTTATTTATATTGATATTTAGAGAGGTTATTCTATTCAATCTCATACTAGGGCACATTATATTTTAACAATTGTGGATGACTTTCATGTTGAACATGAATTTTTCTTTTGCAATTCAAACATGAAATATTTTATTTGCTTGAGAAATTTATTACTCTTGTAGACAACCAATTTTCTTGTAAAATTTAAATGGTTAAAAGTGATAATGGGATAGAATTCTTGGATCATCAATTGCAAACTTATCTTGCTTCTCTAGAAATTATTCATTAAATATCTTGTGTTGGCACACCATAGCAAAATGGAATAGTTGAGAGCAAACATAGACACCTCCTTGAAGCAGCCTGAGCATTACGTTTTCAAGCTAACCTACCAATCTAATTTTGGGATGAGTGTCTTTTAACTGCGGCTTATCTTATTGACTGACTTTTTTCTCCTATTTTAGGTGGTAAATCTCCTCATAAAATATTTTTTGATAAAAAAACTCTCTTACCACTATTTATGTACCTTCAGATGTCTTTGTTTTTCTCATATCCAAGCCAAAAATAAATTTGGACCTCATGCACGTAGGTGCATTTTTGTAGGATATCCCTATAGCCAAAAATGCTACCGCATATATGATTTACTTGAGGAAAAAAAAAAGCACTAGTAGGAATGTTATTTTTCATAAATAAGTTTTTCTATTTGCCAACACCCCAACTTGAGTATTACGGATCTACACACCAACTTGAGAGGAGTATTACAACTCAGAATCATACACAATCTTATCTATTATAATATATATGATATTGGATATCATAGCTGCCACATATTATATGGATAATTTTAGTATATCAGCTCAGATCGATCTCAAAATATTATGGAATCTGATTGTTACATTCAAATTTAGTATTCATATCAAATCATAAAATTTTGGTATTGTATTATACTATATCTCTTCTCTAGTATATTTTTTATAATTATGAAATTTTATTGTTATATTTGAGTATATTTTGGGCTTAATTTATATATATAATATATCAGTATTATGAAAAGTACAAACAATTCCAATCATATTTTTAATATAAATTTCTCGAGTCTATTACCCGTATTCCTCAAAGGAATCGCTATAACGAGCACTTGGTAACCGAGAACCTCTCCAAAACATTGTTTGATAAATCCCCCGTCTCATTATCTGGTTCCAGCAGCCATCAAATCACGTACCATCTCAGTTTCCAAGGCTCCATTGCCGATGGTGCGGGGACAGCGCGCCTGCGGAACAGTAGAAATCCACGGGTCATCCGCTACGTTGATGGTCATCCACTGCGTTATTAGATTATATATATACGTTGAAGCTCGACCTTAGCTAAGCCAATTAAAAGATTATCAGAGAATATAGTTTGGCTTCAATGATCATATATGATATTTTGAGTAAGGCGCATAAGTACAGAATGTCATATGATTTCGTTTGAGCTTTTCAGCTCCACCAACGTCTTGCCTGTATTAATATAGGCACTTACCAATATAATATATATAAAGTCTCAATAATTCAAACTAGTACAGCTTAAGATATCGATTCATATGACATCAATGTCGGTTGATATTCTTCGTTGGTTTGTTACTTTCTTAAAAATCAATGTCTAGATAATGTTATCTTGGTTTTATTAAATTAGCCGGGCCATGTATCACTCTAATATATCCATTAAGGCTTTAAAAAGTTTAGATTCTATCCAAAATTTCCTCACCTTTTATTATTTGATTTTAATGAAAAAAATGAATAGGTAAATGCAGGCAAGATGACAGCAGCTATGATGATTGCGAATGCAACAAAATTAGAAAAGAATATTGACACATAAGCAGCCTTGGGAAACATACAAAGTTGTTGTGACTGAAGTGATGTGGTGAAAACTAAGTGATGTCTTGGACCTCCAGAATGAAGAAAAAGATCTATGATATTTTCGATGGAAAGAAAGCTTTGGAAACCATGGCAATAAGTCACTCAGAGTCCACTCGCAGCATCAATGCAAAATTGGTTGATCTAAGGCTTGCTCATTTTGACCATAGCTAGCAGGTTAGATACAGGGCCACCCTGAAGCCTATCAGGCCGGGCCAACTTTAGACTAAATTTCGGACTAGATCTGAAAGAGTTCAAGTCGGACTTAGGTTTTAGATGTAGAACACATTTAATTTTTGGGTTGAGCTAGGTATGTCACTAGCCTGGTCGGAACCTAAGCCCAAATAAAGTCCGAATTTAAGTCTAAATCGATTTGTTTTTGTATGTTGTTATTTAGAGAAAATAATGAAAAAGTAAAGAACAAATTAAAATGGATTTAGCTGAGAATAATGTATCATGTATCATTTACTTGTATTGTAAGAAATAGACTAATTTTTAACTAGCTCATTTTCTTGTGAAGCAATATTATGAAATATTAAATATCAATCAGGTTCGGGCCATAACTATTTTTGGCCCAAATGGATAATTCAGGCCTGAATTTCCAAACATTTTCTGCCGGGTTTGGGTAGAGGCATAGCCCGGCCCAGCCCACTTCCCGCCCTAGTTAGATGACTCTAACTATCAGTTGGGCCTAGGTCATCTTTAAGGATTCAGTTGCAGTCTCAAATTAACTTAACATATATGGGATCAATATTTCAGAAGACCTCTTTTACAGACTTGAAGCTAACTAAAACTCTTAGTTTACCGGTTAGTATAATTATTAATTAGCCAAATTAAAATCACGATTGAAGTTTACCATAAACAATCTGAAAAAAGAGTCAGATTGAAATTAATTAGATTGAGACTCCTACGACGGATTCAACTAAAATCAGGTTAATTACATAAAAGTTTTATAGAATGTGGTAGCTTACAAAGCTGGTAAAGTATTTCACAGTTGTACCAAATGATCTGAGATTGAAATTTACTTCACTGGGGTTCAGAAAGTTTAGGGGCTACTTCCACTGTATAACCCCTTGTGTATATGTGTGTGTGTGTTTTGTTACACTTTTAATACTTTAGAGACAAAGGTGAGGGATCCTCTATGCTTTGTGCATAAAGTGGAGCAAGTTCTCCCATCATAGCCATCCATGATTGGTGCAACGGCCGTGATTAGATAATCCCATCATTAGAGGATGCATCTAAGAATCTAGTGTTAATAATAGTTGGATAACATTGCTGCTCCTAATTTTTTGGGGGGTATAAGGTAATTGAACCTCTTGTATTAGACCAAGTCATCCATCATTTCTTTTTTTGTTCGCAGAAAACCTCTTTTAGTTGTTATATTTTTCACTTTTAAATTCGTCTGAAACATTTATTTCATAGTGATTTTGTTTAACTTCGATAAATTATAGATCAAACTGGAATAACTTTTGGACAATCCCATGCAAACAATCCATTTTCGTTGAAGCATAGTGGTGGGCATGTATTTATCTGGTGCCCTTATGATGTGTGCCTTCTCACAAGATTAATCTCTAGTGAGTATTAACTAGAAAAGTTCAAATGAGAAAGGTATTTAATATATATAATGTGAGAATGACTTGTAGCTACCGCAAATAGAAGTCAATTGTTATAGTAGAACATTTAAACTAACCAACATTCTTTTTTTCTTCTTTTGGTGGATTTGAACCCTGAACATCTTTTTGTCACCCACGAAACGAGATACGGACTAAAGGTTAAGGAATACTTCGATAGTTAATCACTAGAAGCCGGCTTGAGTCCAATGCCAAGTTGAAGTGACGACAGTGGACGGTATGACAATCATCCTTTAGGTCTGTATGCCTAGGATCCCAATGGGTCGGTACGGGGCTCATGGGTTGCTCATGCTTCCCAAACGTCACGCATTTTTGAGGTCATTAGTCAACAGCTCCCTGGACAGCGAAATAGGGGTGACTTCTCAATTCATCCTATTTCATCAGATCCGGGATGTGATATGGTTCCGAAGGATGAACCGGATATGGACAGTTCCAATAAGATTTCATTCTTGAAAAAAAATCCATTTTTTGATTTATTTCATCTATTCCATGACCGGAACAAAGGGGGATACACGTTACACCACGATTTTGAATCAGAAGAGAGATTTCAAGAAATGGCAGATCTATTCACTCTATCAATAACCGAGCCGGATCTGGTGTATCATAGAGGATTTGCCTTTTCTATTGATTCCTATGGGTTGGATCAAAAAAAATTCTTGAATGAGGTATTCAACTCCAGAGATGAATCGAAAAAGAATAGGATTGGAAATCCTGTATTTTACATATCCATACGATGGAGTCCTTAGGTTTCCGAAATAGTGTACATTTGTAAGATTGCTTCCAAAGCATTGAGTGAGGGTAATTGATATCCTGTTAGAGAGCTAAATGCTTGACACACTACTTGTGCAAATTGACACTGCGAAAGTATATGCTCAATAGTTTCCTTAAGAGTCATGACAAAGATCATAGCATGAACGATTTTGGCCTCGCAGTCCCTTATTTACAAGCAAGGTTTTGCAAGGTTTGGCCTCCTTTTTAAGTAGTGTCGATGTATATAACAAATAAGGGGCTGGCATCATCATCTTTAATCTACTGGACTCAAAAGATTTCCTGGAATCTAAAAGTAGGCTGTTACAATCCCTGAGTAGCTGCAGGAGGATAAAATGGTCATATTGTTAATTCCCTCATTCACTGCTTCCATAGCCTAAGAATCTTAGCTCTCACTTCATTTATTCTTTTAGGACTTGTTTGGGTACTAAAAAAATTTTTCTCACTAAAATTCTTTTTTTTTGAAAATATAATGCCTGAAAAAATAGTTTTAGCATGTTTGGTCGACCATAAAAAAATGGCATATCCTAGAGTGGCTTATGTTTGGTGGAGTATTTACTTTTTTAGAAAAGTTATACGAAATACCTATTATACCCTTAATAAAAGAAAAAGATTTTATTCAAGGATTTTGATGGTTTAGAAGTATTTTTTTTTAAAAAAAAACAGATCCCAATTTTCAATTGGTGGAAAAGTAATTTTTCTATGCCTTCCATAGATTTGTCTTTCTTATAAAACATAGAAATATTATTCTCATGAGAATACTACTTTTCTATCTTTATTCTTTGAAAATTCTAATTAAGCAAGAATATTTCTTTATTTTTTCATTAACTATAGTTTTTCTTTTTCTTTTTTCGCTAACCAAACGAGTCCTTAAAGATATTTCCAATAACCTCGTGGTTCCACTTATTTCAAAGAAAACTTTTTTTTTATGTAATCTTTTAAAGAAAACTTAGTGCATTCTATATGGTTGCCACTGCAATTCCATGCTCTCCCGAACACTTCACAAACCCCACCAAAAATAAGCCAGGATTTCTCAAATTTAAGGGGACAAGATGAGTGACTCTAGGCTCAGGAAAGAGGTTGATCCAAGATGCAGAAGCAACTGCTATAATCCAACCGCTCCCAAACACATGCCTGACCAAACTGATTGTTTCACCATGCATGAGTAGGTCCTTTGTATCCTAAAATAATCAATCCTCTATTTTGGAGAAATGCTATGTATTGTCGAATATCTCTATCCTCCTTGAAAGCCTTTACCACCTTTCTTTTCCGAGCTAGAAGTTATACAATTAAAGTCACCAAGAAGCATTTTAGGTAGATTGAAATCAAGCACCTTTTTTTCCATATCCCACAATACTCTTCTCTCAAACACCTGGTGCTGACATACACAAAACCCAAGGTCCAACGAGGAGCAGGTCAGGAGGATACCAGTCCCAAGTTACCTTGCCTATTACCAGAACAAAACTGAATTTCACCTATGTTCTTCTTCCTTACAAATATCATACCCCCAGATAATCCTTCTGAAGCAATACAAAAAGCATTCCATGAAGGACTGAAAATTCCCAAGCTTTATTCATTGACTCATCGAAAATTCTGGTTTCAAGAAAGTAACACACATATAGATCATGACCTATGAGTAACCTTTGACGTAATTGAAAAATGAGGATTCTTTTTTCCCTTGTTACATACAAGCTCCGCATAATTCGAGTTCATATCTATGATCAAATTATATTTCTTTGATGCACCATTGCCCATATAAATCCAATATTAAGAAGAACAACTTTAAGGGGCCCAGTGCAGTTCCAACAAAGCACAATTATTGAGGTGAAGAGTTTGAAGATGTTGGAGTCCTCTCGTCCCCTCTTGAAGATAAACATTGCATACTAACCGATGCACCTTAAAGCTGGCCTTTGCTAATGAGGCCAACCAACTAATGAAAGCTCGCCACCTAGCTGCGGGCTGACCATTCAAAGGTTGCCATATGGCTGATCCAAAAGACACATGGAGAGTCTTTTGCATTTCAAACTCTCCCTCCAGTTAGCAACAACTAGGCTGTGATCGTTAATTACTTTCTAACAAACACGTCAGCTGAGCAAATTCCCACAATCAAGAAGCACGAGTTGGTGATTGCAGGCAAGATACATGGTTTGTTATCTTAACAACCAGCGTATATAGCCCCGAGCTACTCGGTAGAGGGCTCCGTCCCTCTCCTATATATTGCATTCTTGGGGCCCTTCAGGTAAGTTTTTTTTTTGACTCTCTTATGCTGCTCTCTGCTCCTTTCGAGATTCCTCCTATTCTCTGAGAGCTGTGTTTGACTTAGGCATCGAAGAGTCCCCCATCGGATATACTTCAGTAAGTGGACTTCTTTATTTTTTTTATTTCAGATTGGAGCCAACGTCGGAGCACCGGTCGAAACCGTTCCTCAACCAACTCGTAGGCACTTGTGATGACCCAAAGATTGATTCATAGATTGATTTTGATGATCACAAAACCTTGAAGTATAGATACTAATGTTTATGTTGCAAGGAGAAAGATATTTATTTTGCAAGGAACATAGCAAGTTGGGAGAACACAAGAAGGCCTCCAAAGCTCTCAAGTTGGAAGAAAGCTACAATTTATTGGCCCAAGTTTAAAGTTCAAAGGATTCAAATTGGAGGAGTAAAATCAAAAGAAAAATTCAAAAGAACAGTCTTCGAGTCGACTCCAGTGGAATTCGAGTCGACTCCGGAGAAGTATGAGTCGACTCCGGAGAAGTATGAGTCGACTCCTAGGAGTCACAGGCAGAAAAGTCAGAGAGCAGTTTTCGGGTCTGAGATTCGAGTCGACTCCCGCATTGCACGAGTCGACTCCGAGACTCCGCGACCATCAACAGACAGAAAACCAAGTTACTGCCTCTGAGATTCGAGTCGACTCCCAGACAGCTCGAGTCGACTCCAAGGCAGCGCTACACCAAGATGGCAGAAGGCTGTGTTTCGCAAACTGAGAGCCGAGTCGACTCCAAGGAAGTTCGAGTCGACTCCAAGACTGGACGAGCCAAAAGACAGAGGATCGGGAGTTCGGGCTCTGAGATTCGAGTCGACTCCCAGGACAGTCGAGTCGACTCGAGAGGACAAAATTCAAAATTGGATCCATGGACTACAGAGGATGAGCCGACTCCAAAATTGCCAGGTCAGCGCCAGAAGTTGGCGAGTCGACTCCGGGTCAAGACGAGTCGACTCCCAGTCAAGACGGCAACTTTAATTCAAACTGGGAACAGTTGCCGAGTCGACTCCGAAAAAGCTCGAGTCGACTCCTGCTACAGCCGAGTCGACTCCTGATCGCGCGAGTCGACTCCAACCCACCAACGGTCACATTGTCAGGCTGCGCAGAGTGTGCAGAACGGCCAGAAAAAGCAGAGTAACGGCTAGTTTCCGTGGGGGTTGGCTTAAATAGCCACAGAAGACTGTAGCAAGGAAGAGAACACACATTCCACTCCTAGCATTCAAGTCTTCAAGCTCTCTAAGTGCTCTTCAACGAGAAAAAGGGAAGATCTGCATTTACTGCTCCACCAACATCTTTCCAGCATTCAAAGCTTCCTCCTCCTGCTTTCAAGTCGATCACTCTTTCAAGAGGAGACCGGAGTTCCAGAAGCCACACCTCTTCACCATCTTAAAAGCGTTTGAGGGCTTCTAACTCCTTTACGATTATATTATTTTAAATCTGCTTTTTGAGAAGCTATTTTCTGTTTTCTTCTATCTCGTGTATTTACTTGATTCAATCGGAGGATTGAATCAAGGGGATTAAGGTTGGTTGGTGAGCCTGTTTAAAACCAACGAGTGTAAGGGTTTGATTGTGATCCCGGAAAAACAATCGGAGTGGTTCTAGTCGGTGAGCCTGGGAAAACCGACCGAGTTCGTTGTGACCTCGTAAAACAACAAGTTGGGTTGTGAGCTTGTAAAACAACCGGCTGTAATCGGTAGGATTATAGTGAAATTCCCAAGAGGTCTTGGGGAGTGGATGTAGGTGCTGGGGTGCACCGAACCACTATATGTCCTTTGTGTTTGTAATGCCTCTAGTTATTGTCTAACTAACACACTTACTTACTTAGATAAATTGCTTGCTTAATTCTTATCTGCACATCCTTTAGTTGCAAGCATATTTAATCAAGTCGAAGTCTATACATCAAACCCTTGCTAAGTTTAACTTTCACTGTGCATCTATACAACTTAGCATAGTTAATCATAAAGTTTTAGAAGTAGCATAAAAGTTTTAAAAGACCCAATTCACCCCCCCTCTTGGGTTGTATCTACTGGGCAACAAGTGGTATCAGAGCAGGTGCTCAAATATTATTTGTAGTCTTAACCGACTAGAGCCAAAGATCATGACAACTCAAATAGATAGTTTTCTAGGAGAAGGACAATCAATTGATACACCACCACTATTTAATGGCATAAACTACACACATTGGAAAATACGCATGCGCATCTTTATTCAATCACAAAACTATTATTTATGGAAAATCATAATAAATGATCTTCACACACTCTCTCAAACTTTTAATGAAAAGGATTTAGCACAATTGAATGCTGATGCCATGAACCTTTTATATTGTGCATTAGATAGGAATGAGTTTAATTGCATATCTTCTTGCATGACTGCTAAAGAAATATGGAATATGCTTGAAGACAAATATGAATGCACTAACAAATCTGAAACATCATGTGTAGAAGGAGAGCAGTATCATATTGAAAATCCATGCTTGGTGGCACAAGAGGTACATGCTGAAACTGAAAGCAATTTTACATTTGATGAACTCCATGATGCCTTTTCTGATTTGTATTTAGAATATAAGAAACTTATTTGTAAAAACAAAAACTTGAAGATTGAAAATCAAATTCTAATAGATGAAAAACTGAAACTAACCAGTAAAACTGAAATCTTAATTAAAGAAAATCAAGAACTAAATCAAAGAGATCAACTTCTCACTGAAAGTCATGATAAACTTAAGAAAAACAATGAGTTACTTTCAGAAGATAACAGAAGATTAACTAAAGAAGTTGACAGATTAAAACCTGTTGTTGAAAGATTTACCCTCAGCTCTGAAAAATTGAACCTAATGATAAATAATCAAGGAGCTGAATTTGATAAAGTTACATTAGGATATCAACCTTGGTACACCCAAAAACCTTTTAAGAATATGTTTGTTAAAACAGTTTTTAATTACTCTAAAACAGATTCTTATAAACAAAAGCTAAGTAAAATCTCTTCTGTTGTTCCTAAATCTATACATTACAAATTTGATGAACCAAAAAGGGAGAAACAGAAAATTAAAAGTTTTCCTACTACTCATGTTCGATCTAAGTTTGTTAAATTCAACAACAGGATACAGAAATACATCCCTTGTAATCCTAAAATCTGTAAATTCATGGACAAAATAGCTATTAAGAGAATATGGGTTCCAAAAGGAACAATTATAGCTAACCTACAAGGACCCAAAAGAGCTTGGGTTCCTAAGTTGAAAATATGATTATTCTTTCAGCAAGCATGTCTAGCTATCCAAGGTTCTAATGAAAGATGTTATCTAAACAATGGGTGCTCTAGATATGTGTTAAAGAATTGAATTTAAAATGTAATTAAAAAGAATGATTTAAATGAAAGAAAGGATGAAATAAGTAATTCTTACATCTTCTCGTATTGAAATTACTTTATTAGTTGATTAAAACATAATTTGAAAGTATTAATCATTTTTGTGATATAAGTGATATTTGTCTTTTTGGGTATGAAAAGAAAATATATTCAAATCACTTCATTTTTTTTGTATGCTCCACTCACTATTGGATAAGTTGCTAAATGATTAATTAATTCATTAAAAATAACTCTATGAACCCTCTATATGCTTGATTAAGAATTTTTATCCATGGCATTATTTTTATTGATCATCAATATGATAATGTGTACTTGGTATGTTTTTGAATATATGCACTATGAATACCAAGATTAAAGAAACCATCCTTGGCACATAGAATCAACTCATGCTAGTATGTACTTAATCTCAAAAGACCTTGCCATAGGCTTGCTTAGATTATCTACTTAAAGGTCAAAGTTTTGCTATGCATGCTAACTAAGGAAACAAACAAAAATCATTTCTAAATCTAAAGATGTTGTTTCCATCTCTAAGTCTTCAAAAGCTTACATTGGACTTGTTCTTGGAGAATAAAACTGAAGTATTTTTCTGTATTTACTAAATCTTGTAGAAGCGTTTCAAATGAAAAAGGTTTCCAAACTGTGAAGATCATGGCACAGTGTTGAAAACCAAAATCCAGATTAAAGTTATACAGAAAATAGTATTAAATTCAATTATTTCAGCTCCATGGACATCATAAGTAAAAAGGGGTTAATAGAATTCTTGAAGAAATGAAAAAGACAATTATGTATGATAGTCATCTACTTAAATAATTTTTAAAAGACTATCATCACTGCTTGTCATATATATGATTTCTATTAGATCTATTTCTGATGAAAATTTTGATCTTCTGAAAAAATAAAAAATGAACCATTGCATATCTTTCATATTTTTCAGTCGTACATGTTATGCTTGATATGCTCTTATGAAAATAATGCCAAATCTGATAGAGATATGTCTATCCTTGGATATCATTCATCAAGCAATGCATATAGAGTATTCAATGAAAAGTTTTTAGTTGCAAAAATATCAAGGTATTTTATTCTTTATGAGACTAATGATTTATTATCAAGATACTAAAATTAAATTATGTATGTATATGGTTAATCTTTTACATATAACAATCTGAAAAACTTGTTAATAATTAGAACCAACTTGGATTTTTCAGATATGCTCTTAATGAAGAAAAAGTGATGACTGTTAAAAGACTAAATCAAGAAAAAATAAAATAGATCTTGATAAGTTTCTTGCATAATTAAAAGTAAAAATCACCATTATCATTTGTTTGCTTAATGAGCTTTATTCTCTATCAAATGAATGTGTAGAATGCACTCCTATGTGGTTATTTCATTAAAAGGTAGATCTATGTTAAATAACCACCATATTTGAAAACACTCATTACAAATATGATAAAGCAATATATGGTTTGATACAAGCATCAAGAGCATGATATAAAAGCTTAAATAACCTTTTTGATAGAAGGTAATAGTGATAATTCTTTGCATCAAAAAATGTGTGACACCTCACTTGCTCAAAGTATACATTAATGACATCATTTCTGGTTCTACTAATGAAGAGTTATATTGCAAGGTGAGTTTGAAATATGTATGATGAATGAATTAACATCTTCTCTCAAACTCCAAATTAAGACAAACAGGAAAGGAGATCTTCATTGACCAATGTTAGTCCACAAGAAAACTCTCATAGAAGATTGGCATGAAGAAGGTATGTCTATGACCCCATCTTGTAGAATTTGAAAAGAATGAGCAAAATAGATCTATTGTTTAAAGCTGTATTGAAGCATGATAGAATAATTATTTTATCATACAGCTAGTAGACCAGGTTGTATGCTCATTATGTGACCTTGTGCAAGACATCAATCTAACTTTAATGAATCATATTTTATTGATAAACAAATAAATCATAATCTGAATTGTGATAGAAACAACTGTTTAAGATAAGTTGATTAAAACTTAGCTAGCGTGCCTTATTGAATAAAATCTAAACTAAATTGATTTTGAAAATAAGAAATTGATTTGACCTTGATAAATCTACCTATTGCCTCACATGCTTGTCCTTGAACCATCTGATTTAATGAAACTATCTCTTTAGTTCAAGTGATATGTGCTTGCTTATATTTAGGGAATCTCTTGAGTAAAGTGACTCAACATGCAACTATTGTCATATCTTATATTGAGTCATCTAGTTAAAAAATATATATGTTGGATGAATGCTTTATATCTTAAAGAAACTAATAACCTTCCTTCAAGAAAGAAAAATGAGAAATTTCAACTTGAAGGATATCTTCATGTAAGATACACTAAACATTCACATGCAAACAAGAGAGAGGATCTTCTTCAGCCAAAAGTTCACACATAAGAAATCTAGTTTGGCTTGAAGAACATACAATGAATAGGTAACTTTAGATACCTTTCTCACAAATTAATTGAGCTAAGTCAATAACTTAAATCCTATTATAGCATGATTAAATTCTTTAATTATTAATTTTTGATATCATGTCTATATGTGTATTGACTGACTTATACTTTTAGAAATTATTTCATGGTTTGCCCAAACTAAAATATATCTTTGCCTGTGTCATAACCATGAAATACACAAGTATATGCTTAAAATTTTGATGTAAAATAACTTGTGAGAAGTTATGAATCCTTGAGCACAATGAAAATGTTGTTTGCATATTCTTTATTCTGCTCTTTCATGTAAATTACTTGAGAATAACAAAAAGAGAGAGAGATAAAGAAAAGAAAATGGATGTTATTCAAGAGAAGTAAAATCTAAGTAAAGGCAAATACTTCAATCTTAAGGAAAAGCAAAACGAACATAATATATTCGGCACATTTGTGAGACTTGTGTGAGCATTCTTTTGGAAGGGATAAAATCCATAATTAATTACACTTAAACAGGGAGAGTTTGAAGTGAACATTTTAACCTTTCTATATTGCTCATCATAGGGATGGTGCCAATGGGGAGGCTAGTGGTAGTACCCGGCACTATTTGACCCAACTATTCGGTGTAGGGCATATTAGGGACGGCACAAGAGGGAGGCTAGTGGTAGTACCTCGTGCCCCTTCCCAACTCCACCGGATAGGGAGCAAATAGAGTATAAAGCATAAGAAAGTAAAAATGAATGACAAAGTAAATGAAAGTATATAAGAAGAATCAAGTCAAGTTTTAATCACTTGGAAACACACCTTAAGGATAAAATTAGTGGAAGATTATATTTAAATAGGGGGAGTTAATTCGAAAAGAATTGATTTCGATCCTTGACATGCTTGTTCTTAATATTTTAATGTATGACTTAACACACACTATATTTTGCATATAGCATGATATTTTAAATTATGGGTTCTCAATATTTTTTGTAGTTCCCCATACTTGGACAACTTGATTGAATGAAATACTACATAACATCTTTGTTTAGTTTTATTGAAAAGAAATTTCAGATTTGTCATTCACAATCATTGTTAAAATCTGAAAGCTAAATAAAATTGTAGAAAGGAGAAGAGAAGAATATCTCTATTTAGGAAAAATAAATTGATTTTGATCTATCTTTCTACTTGCCTAACTTTGATACATAATGTCCTAATACTTGTTAAAATATCCTTTATTGTGTATCGAAACTCAAAATTAAACACAAAGATTCTGAAAGTGCTTTAATGTTATTGAAATATATATTTTTCAATCGTAACAATTTAAGATGAGCTACATTGTGAAAGATACATATCTCATATTATGACTTAGAAAGCTTTTATTGAAAATCCTATGTAATTTAGAATCTGATTTTGTATAAAAGCTTAAACTAAATGTAATTTTAAAATAAAGTCTTACTTTAAGAAAAACAGAATTAATTTTGATGCCTTTGGTGATTGCTCCGATACGCATCCGAAACATATCATTTCTTATCTTCAAAGTATACTAATATTGGTTCAAATGATGTGTCTTTCGATGATCTTGATTGCAAACAAAAATTTCTAAATATATGATTTTATTTTGATATTAAAAAGATTTATTGTGATTCATGTATACATCGCTGAAAAACTATCATTAAGAAATTGAGTTCTATAAATATATATACCTCAATGATCATCTATATGTTTTTCTCTCCTACATTCTTAAAGATTTCCATCAGAATATATATAGAGTGAATGATCTAAAAGCTAGAAATATTTCACCTCACTCAAATGACTCTAAAAGAAAGAAAATGTAAATGCTGTTGAAAGAAACTGAGCGTCAAATGAATCATTTTCTGATTAATATTTCAGTACATTTTCTCAAAGATTAAGAGGAAGCATAACTTGTTCTTGATAGATTAAAAAGGGTGATTGCTATAAATTTTGAATAATACTAGATTACTCTACATTCTCGATATTACAGAATTTCAGTGTTATTCACGTTTATCACTAAAATCTGAAATTCAACAATTTAAAATGATTAAAGAAGAATGCATCTTTTGAGGGGGAGCTTTAGATATTCAGTATCCTATCCCAAAGACACTTTATTTTGATGCATACTTTGAATTTTATGGATTGATTTTGATGAACCTCCTTATATTGCAAGACATGCTTTAATTTCCTTGAGATGAGTTCTATAAAGGTTGTCTTATCTCAAACCTTGAGTCTTATGAAAATAAGCTGAAATATATTTTTGAGATTGACAATCTTATTGAACATTATCTTAGGATTCTAAACTCTTAAATGGAATGATCAATTGAGGGGGAGAAAGAAAATTTCAGAAGGAAAGGTCTTATGGAACTTAATCGCATAAATCTATAACTAAAGGAGAGAGAAAGAACACTAAATGAAAAGTAATTCTAATACTCTCCAATATGTATCATCCGAAATTTAAATCTGAAAATCTGTATGATACACCTTGAGGCGTGTTATTTGGTTAGTATATCTCATGCATCACTCTTGAACCAAATTGCAAATCTTAAGAGCCTCTAATTTAATGAAAAAGGGGGAGAATAATGTGTTAAATTTTCTTGAGTATCTCTTAGAAAATCTATTTTTGGAACTTCACTAATGAGCTCTAATTGGCTTGCTTTTTGGAACTTCAATTTTGTGCAAATTCATTATTTTATGTATCAAATTGTGCTTATTTTCTAAAGAAATAAAAGAAAGTCTTTAAAAGAGCTCTAAGATGTATCAAAAATTGCATGAATGTATATTTTGATATTTGTGCCCCAATGCTCCTATTATCATAAAAGAACTTTGAAGTCATAAAGAAAATTAATTAAATTGCTCTCATGGTTGATAAAATACTTAATAGATTGGGCAAAAGGTCTTAAACGAACAAGCTTTCATACTCAGTGAAGAGAGGTTAGATTTCCACTCATGTTTTTCCTTGAATATCATTTGTAGTACTTCTTGAATTAACCTAAGGAAGATTCCACCTACACTTGATTAGAAAACTATCTGTGGTATCAAATTAGAAAACCTTTTGAATTCACACTCGATGTGTTCTGCTCTGATCTTTGTGCTTAATGTTTCATTATCTTTTTGATGTTGTCAAAAAGGGGGAGAAATATCTAAGTATATGCTATATATACTCATAATGCTTTATTACTTTGAATTGAATACAAATCAGCTTAAAATTTAAATATGTTAATTGTGTTAAGCTGATTAAATCTAAAGCATTATCATGAAGTATGTTTTTACATATATATGTTTTCTACTTCATGCAACTTAGCTATGTATTACTTCTAGAAATCAATATCTTTTATATTGCATATACTCCAAGTTTTGTCATCATCAAAAAGGGGGAGATTGATGACCCAAAGATTGATTCATAGATTGATTTTGATGATCACAAAACCTTGAAGTATAGATACTAATGTTTATGTTGCAAGGAGAAAGATATTTATTTTGCAAGGAACATAGCAAGTTGGGAAAACACAAGAAGGCCTCCAAAGCTCTCAAGTTGGAAGAAAGCTACAATTTATTGGCCCAAGTTTAAAGTTCAAAGGATTCAAATTGGAGGAGTAAAATCAAAAGAAAAATTCAAAAGAACAGTCTTCGAGTCGACTCCAGTGGAATTCGAGTCGACTCCGGAGAAGTATGAGTCGACTCCGGAGAAGTATGAGTCGACTCCTAGGAGTCACAGGCAGAAAAGTCAGAGAGCAGTTTTCGGGTCTGAGATTCGAGTCGACTCCCGCATTGCACGAGTCGACTCCGAGACTCCGCGACCATCAACAGACAGAAAACCAAGTTACTGCCTCTGAGATTCGAGTCGACTCCCAGACAGCTCGAGTCGACTCCAAGGCAGCGCTACACCAAGATGGCAGAAGGCTGTGTTTCGCAAACTGAGAGCCGAGTCGACTCCAAGAAAGTTCGAGTCGACTCCAAGACTGGACGAGCCAAAAGACAGAGGATCGGGAGTTCGGGCTCTGAGATTCGAGTCGACTCCCAGGACAGTCGAGTCGACTCGAGAGGACAAAATTCAAAATTGGATCCACGGACTACAGAGGATGAGCCGACTCCAAAATTGCCAGGTCAGCGCCAGAAGTTGGCGAGTCGACTCCGGGTCAAGACGAGTCGACTCCCAGTCAAGACGGCAACTTTAATTCAAACTGGAAATAGTTGCCGAGTCGACTCCGGAAAAGCTCGAGTCGACTCCTGCTACAGCCGAGTCGACTCCTGATCGCGCGAGTCGACTCCAACCCACCAACGGTCACATTGTCAGGCTGCGCAGAGTGTGCAGAACGGCCAGAAAAAGCAGAGTAACGGCTAGTTTCCGTGGGGGTTGGCTTAAATAGCCACAGAAGACTGTAGCAAGGAAGAGAACACACATTCCACTCCTAGCATTCAAGTCTTCAAGCTCTCTAAGTGCTCTTCAACGAGAAAAAGGGAAGATCTGCATTTACTGCTCCACCAACATCTTCCCAGCATTCAAAGCTTCCTCCTCCTGCTTTCAAGTCGATCACTCTTTCAAGAGGAGACCGGAGTTCCAGAAGCCACACCTCTTCACCATCTTAAAAGCGTTTGAGGGCTTCTAACTCCTTTACGATTATATTGTTTTAAATCTGCTTTTTGAGAAGCTATTTTCTGTTTTCTTCTATCTCGTGTATTTACTTGATTCAATCGGGGGATTGAATCAAGGGGATTAAGGTTGGTTGGTGAGCCGGTTTAAAACCAACGAGTGTAAGGGTTTGATTGTGATCCCGGGAAAACAATCGGAGTGGTTCTAGTCGGTGAGCCTGGAAAAACCGACCGAGTTCGTTGTGACCTCGTAAAACAACAAGTTGGGTTGTGAGCTTGTAAAACAACCGGCTGTAATCGGTAGGATTATAGTGAAATTTCCAAGAGGTCTTGGGGAGTGGATGTAGGTGCTGGGGTGCACCGAACCACTATATGTCCTTTGTGTTTGTAATGCCTCTAGTTATTGTCTAACTAACACACTTACTTACTTAGATAAATTGCTTGCTTAATTCTTATCTGCACATCCTTTAGTTGCAAGCATATTTAATCAAGTCGAAGTCTATACATCAAACCCTTGCTAAGTTTAACTTTCACTGTGCATCTATACAACTTAGCATAGTTAATCATAAAGTTTTAGAAGTAGCATAAAAGTTTTAAAAGACCCAATTCACCCCCCCTCTTGGGTTGTATCTACTGGGCAACAACTTGGCATCAGGATCATCGCCGATCGAGCATAGCAGCCACCAGACCATCATCATGGAGGTATGCAGCGACCCCATCTGATCTTTCACACCTAGACGGCGGACGAGTCGAGATCTCCAGTGACCATGTTAACTCAGTGCCAAGATTGGGCTAATTTCCAGCAGCAATAAATTGGTGCTAAAAGAAGGGCCTTGATCCCATTTTTTGGAGGTCTGATCGATCGAGCAGGAAACATACAACCATAAAGTCAAGGAGAACACAAGCGGTGACCACAGCTGCCCAACAGGATGCAGTCCTGGAGTCTGATGGCTCTTTTCAGAGCCCTTAGAGAAATCCTCTCTCGTAGGAGCCACAACCAGACTCGCCGATCATCTTGAGCAATTCTCTTTGCTTATGCAATAGGTTCAGACGTTGACCACCACCATCTAAAACTTACAGTAGACAGCTGCTGCAATAGCCGCTGCAGCAGACTAGCATGCTGCAAGTTCAAGAGAACCCAGCACAGCCAAGTTGCCATCCCCATTCTCGAATTCTAGGATGGCCCGACACAATCATTATTTTTGCCAATGCAGCACAAGACGGGAGAGAAGGTGTTGATCCTCGAGCTCGCAATCTTGAGAGGGACAAGACAAGAGGACTCAATGAGGGAGATTGACCTTGACCGCAAGTTTGAGGAAATGGATCCTTGCCTCGAGGCATTCAAAGGCTACAACATCGAGCTCGAGGATGACGTCATCACAACCAACCCCCCATTTTTGGCTAAGATCATGGACGAACTTCTTCCTCCTCATTTCAAGATGCCCTAGCTAGAGACCTATGATGGGACAACTGACCTTTTAGACCACCTAAAAAGTTTCAAGACTCTTATGATGTTCTAGGGGGCCACTGATGCAGTATTTTGCCAAGCTTTTCTATCTACTTTTTGGAAGACAGCTCAGTTGTGGTTCATCGGATTGCAACCGAACTCAATTCACTCCTTCGAGCAATTTGGCTGACTATTCACGGCACGCTTCATTAGCAACCGTAGGCAAATAGAAGTTCGGAGTGCATGTTCACTATCACGCAATCGGATAGAGAGTTCCTCCGAAAATCACTCGATCATGATAGTCGCAAAGAAACATAGACTGAAGACCACTTAATTCCTTTTCTCCCTCAAGAAGATATTCTTGAGAAGCTATTCAGAACTCCTTGCTCGAGCTCAGAAGTATATAAATGCAAAAGAAGCCATAACAGCTCGACAAGAGTCAGTTGGAAACAAGCCCAACAAGCTTCATTCTACAAGGAGTATCCTTGGCGGCCTTGGACATGAGCTCACTAAGGTCGAACTTCATCTTTGTGAAATAGAGAACTAGTCAAAAAAGTCGAGCATTGATACTTAGAAGAATTCAAATTTGATTAGACTAAGAATTATCCTCGACAGAGGCTGGACTAAAGCCAGCATTCGCCAAAGTGGCCCTAGAAAGTAGTTGGTCAAGGATAGCACCTGCATACCACAAAGGGTATCGACCATCGCCTGCTCCTCATCAGACAAAATTAGGAACACATTCATTGCTTTTTTCCTCGGCATGGACCATTGCGACAGGAAGGCCCAACCCCTCTTTGAAGATCAAAAAAGAACTGGCCCTTCTAACCATGGATAGGGGAAGGTCTAGATGGAAGAAGATGGCAATTTTTTCTGCTGGAAAGGTACCACCATCCATTATTTTGAGAATGCTTCTTCGACTAGAAGAAAGGTTGGAATAGTCCCAGAAAAAGAGAAAAAATATGAAAAATAATAAAAAAAGAATCCAATGATCATCCTCCAAGTATTAGGGATGAGTTGGGTCGGAACAAACCAGTAATTGTATAAAAGCTCAGCAAAAAAGGTTGGAATGGAAAGCCTCGAACTTGCCTTTAGAGTTTTCTCGTAAAGAGCGAGCTAATTTTCCGAGCAACGTCACCCAACTAGAAGGGCCAGGCAACTCTAAAGTCAAGTCCTAAGGGTTGTGGTACTCAAGATGAAGTCTCTCCAAGTTAGCCTCTCCCAGTTTGCTCCTCCCAGCAGATGGGACAAAGTTAGCCGTCGAAGAGGATCCTTCTAAGGCCCTGAAGGCTCGATTAGATAAGCATTGAGCCACGAACTTATCAACCAACAACCTATCCCTATCCACCTCGTCACTTCTTCCAGACAAGAAATGAAAGAAAAGAGGAGAAATGAGTGGAACAAATAGAAGGAACCGAAATAAAGAACCAAGAAAGTGCACCAAAGTTTAAGGTGAAGAAACTCTGATAGGAAAACAAAAGAACAAATGCAGACAACGACGATGAAGGAGAGCACTGGTCAAGAACATAGAAGAGAAAGAATTTTGAAGGTAGAATGTTAGTTCACCTTCGGCCACTCTTAGGATTACTGGTTGCAAAAACTTTGAAGCGAAGATGAAGCACAAACTGTAGGCATTATATAGAGCCTTGAGTTATTCAAATGGATGCGACAATTCGAGTAATTGGTTTGCCATTAATGATACCAAATGCAATCTCTAAAAGATTTTCGAAGCTGACAAAATAGCCTTGGTTGATATGCTTTGCTTCTCGCCTCGGCTGGTTAGTTTCGTCCAAGGAAAGCTACTTCCTTCACCCAATCTGATCAAGTTCCCTCGGCCTCGAAAGTGGGAGGCAAGTGATACACCTCCAAGCTGGCCTTTGCTGATGAAGCAAACCAACCAATGAAAGCTAGCCATTAGTTGCAGATTGATTATCCAAGGTTGCTATATGGCCGACCCAAAAAGCACATGGAAAGTTCTTTGCATTTCAAACTTTCCTCCCAGCTGGTAACAACTCGACCATGATCTCTGACAAACATGATATCTGAGCAAATTCCCACGACCGAGAAGCACAGGCATAATTCACGAGCGAGATACGCGACTTGTTACCTTATCAACTAGCATGTAGCTTTGAACTACTCAGCAGAGAGCTCCAGCCCTCGACTATATCTTGTGTTCCTAAGGGCCTTCTAGGTAAATTCTCTTTCGACTCTCTTATGCTGCCTCTCTACTCCTCTCTGGCCTCCTCTTGTTTTCTGAGAACCATGTTTGACTTAGTTATTAGAGAGTCCCCCACCAAACATGCTTCAACGGGTGGACTTCTTTGTTTTTGCTATTTTAAGTTGGAGCCAACGTCGAAGTACCAATTGAAGCCATTCCTCCACCAACTCATAGGCGTTTGTCATCGGGATCATCATCGATCGAGCACAACAGCTACTAGACCATCGCTGTAGAGGCATGAAGCAACCCCTTCCGATCTTTCCGATCCAGGCAATAGACGAGCCAAGATCTCCAGTAACTTCATTAACTCGGCACCCGAGTTGGGCTAGTTTCCAACAGCAACACTAACATTGCCCTCACCTAAACCAATGGAGGTCATTTTGGTGGTAGTGGATCCAGTAGCCTTGGTCTTTTTATTATTTTTGTAAGACCGTTATCCAATTATGATCCCGGCAAATCCGGAATCTTAGGAGATGCAAACTGAGACATGTCTAACCTTTGGCATTTTTTAGCATAAAGTGGCTAAGGCAAGGCTCGAACCTGTATTATTGTGCTCATTGGTTTAAGCCTTTACCACTGCATCAAGCAATGACCTCTATCCAGCAACCCTAATGATAACCTAAATTAATTTCACCTGATCATTCTTATTACCTTCTTGTTCAAGCTATTGTTTTTTGAATAATATTAACTGCATGCTGCAATTTTTGAAAGCTAGTTTGTAGGTCTTGAATTGGAGGAGTGTTGCTAGCAGAATGATCAAAGATAGAAGAGGTAGATGCTAGATGTTCCAAGCTACATGGATGTTGATGACATGGTTCCCCAAGAAGCAATAGAACAGGGTTGGTTATTCCTGCATTTTCCGGTTCACTAGCTAGATCCAAAGATTTAGCAGGAGGCTCTATGTCAATTGGCAAGTGCTCTTTGCTTACTATTCTTGATGAAGAATGTTGGCTCGCCAACCAGAATTCTCTATAATGTGCAGGTCATATCGTAGAATATTGTACAACTCTTGATGGTCGCCATCAGAAGATTAATATGAGCAATATATATCTTTCAAAATTATATTATAAAAGAATAATCTATAAAAAGAAAAACAAAAGATCAAATAGCTTTATATCCTCCTTACGTACGGGTTTGCTATTGCTGGATATAGAGCCTAAAAGATACACAGTGCACATCACGTTGCGCCAGAAATGAACACGACCAATCAAGGAATGTGACATGCATGGGTGGGCCAAGCATGCGCATGTATGGTCACTGACCCACTTCCCCCAATGCCTAATTTAGGCTTCAAGGGATGAAATTTCCATTTAAGCAAGAGGACTTACTTTCACATATCCAATATGAGACTAAAAAAAGGAAGTATTTTACGATATTTTGAACAACTAAAATTTAGAGGTTAAGATCAGTTTTATATTTTTTAGTTTAATTGTTTTAAAATTAAAAACTCCAATAGGATGGCTATTGAATAATGCGGTTTATCAATACGTACCACATCATACATGGTGTATATTGTTTAATGGTTATTCATATCTTGATTGAATCTATCGAAAATTGTACATCACTCTGTAAATTTCTATTTAAGCAAGAGGACTTAATTTCATATATCCAATGTGGGACTGAAAAAAAAAAATATTTTATGATATTTTGAACCAACTAAAATTTAGAGGTTAGGATCAGTTTTATTTTTTTAGTTTAATTTTTTAAAATTAAAAACTCTAATAGAATGGCTATCAAATAATGCAATCTATAAATGTGCACCATGTCATACATGCTATATATTGTTTGATGGTTATTCTGATTGAAGCTATCTAAAATTGTAGAACACTCTCTGATATAATCCGTGCATCGCAAAGGATCAGTATTTTATGATGTCACCTGGAGGAATCCTTGTTGCTCTTGCACCATATATACATTGACGTGACATGACAACTTTCTCCCAAATCAAGATTAGCTGCACTTCCTTCAGAATAAGATTCCTGAAGGCGTCCCACTCGATGACCACAAAGATAACACTGGTTAGCTTAGCCCTCATAAGAGAACTGTTGCCACCATCACCTTCAACATTGACCCTTATTCTCAAGCTAAAAGGCTTAGTGATATTGGATTTAACCAGAACAAGCGTCCTCTAGCATCTCCGGTGTCGATATTCCCTACAAGTCAAAACCCAAGTAAGAAAAGGACGAAAGCTTCATTTGGCAAAGTTTTTAATAGGTTAGAAAGCATTTTCTGATCCTCTAAAAGCACTTTTGAATGGTATAGTAATATTTGATAAAAAATCGAAAAGCTGTTTTAGCTTTGCTAGAAAGCTGAAAACATCTATTTAAAAAAGGCTATATTTTGGAGCTTCTCCCCAAAAGTACTTTTTGACCAATGTTGTGAAGCTGTTTTAATTTTAATAAAAATTTTCTGATGACCAAAATACCCATCAACATATCTTATGATTACATCTTATATTATATCATGTCATTATTATTATACTATAAATATAATATAATATAATAATAAGTTAATAAAATATTATTATACTATTACATTATAATAGTATAATATTTTATATTATTGTAGTAATACATAATTATAATATAATATATTCTTATTATAATATAATATTAACAATATGACAAAATAATATATTAGCTTATATTACATTATATTATATTATATTTTATGATTATATTATAATAATGTTATATTATTATAATATAAACATATAATATAATATAATATTACAATTTAATATAATAATGTTTAATAATAATATAATATTATTATACTATAATACAATATAATCTATTATATTATAATCTAATATTAGATTAGATTCTAATCTGTTATATTATATTATATTGTATTATAGCATATTGTAG
Source organism: Phoenix dactylifera (assembly GCF_051530095.1). Classification (NCBI taxonomy): domain Eukaryota; kingdom Viridiplantae; phylum Streptophyta; class Magnoliopsida; order Arecales; family Arecaceae; genus Phoenix; species Phoenix dactylifera. Next base: position 12,637,591 of record NC_143191.1, read on the forward strand.
TAATATTGTGCTATTAATAATACATTATCATATCATATCATAACACATTATGTTATATTATTATGCTATAGTATTCAATATTATATTATATTATATTATAGTAATATTATATAAAATAATAATATTTTAATATGTACTAATATATTATATTATATTATATTATGCTTTACTTTGCAATACTATGCAATATCATTGATTGTCATTTTATCATACTAAAAGTACTTTTTTATTTTAGTTACCAAATATATGTTAAAACTTCATAGCACTTTAAAAATGTAGTTATCAAACAACAAATAGTTTTTTATAAAACTTTGCTTCTAAAAGCTCTACTTTCTAAAAGTTTCATTTCTAAAAACTCTACTGCCAACAATAATTCCAAACAAAATCGAAGTTAAGTGAGAAGAGCCTAAAGCGCATGCCTTGTTCATTGTTAAAATAAGAGCATATCTGCTCTAATTAACATTAACCAGAGTTCAATCAATAAAGATTAGTGGAAGAACGAATTTATATGAGCAAAGAATTTTATCAAGATTTTTATATAGATACGAAACAAATAAGAACATTTTTTTGGTGAAACAGAATTTTTATATTGATTTTTAAGGACTAATTTTCAAAAAAAAATGGGTTTTTGTGTTGTCTTCTTGCTGGTATAAGATGGGAACTCTCCAACCAAGAAAAGCACTTTTTTCTCTTTAAAAAAATCTGATTGGCCATACGTTTCAAAAAAAAAAAAGAAATTCTTGTTTTATTTGATTCATCTCTTGGGATTCCTCTTGATCATGACCCTTATGAACATTCCCTCATTTTGACTCCATGTTATGTTTTGACTAGTTGATTCAGCAATTTTTTTTTTTCTCCAAGAGATTATTTGTTTTATTTTTGAAAGAACTTATGGTTGTCTAATTAAATATGTTTCAAAAAAAAAAGACTCTTTACTTCATTTGTTACATCTACCCAGTTCTCTCTTTATGATGATGAACCTTAGTCCACAATCACATGCATAGCATACGGAGCTGCCACTTGGATACAAAGAACTTTAGAAATTGATCAAGGCCTAACCTAGATCCGACTTTACTGAAATTGAACTATTTTTTATTTTCTTAGGTAAAAATATTTAGAAAAAGGTAAGTAGCAACAAAAAAAGTTTCTCTGAAAATATATATTTTTTTATTTTTCAAAAAGAATTTGGAACTACTAAATTATATCAATGTCTTTTTCTCCCTAGTCCATGCACTGAAGATGGATGCCATATATGGTTTTTTATTTTTCAAAAGAATTTTGAACTACTAAATTATATCAATGTCTTTTTCTCCCTAGTCCATGCACTGAAGATGGATGCCATATATGGTTTTTTATTTTTCAAAAAGAATTTTGAACTACTAAATTATATCAATGTCTTTTTCTCCCTAGTCCATGCACTGAAGATGGATGCCATATATGGTTTTTTATTTTTCAAAAAGAATTTTGAACTACTAAATTATATCAATATCTTTTTCTCCCTAGTCCATCCACTGAAGATGGATGCCACCTTATTTTGGTTCCTCTCTCTCTCTCTCTCTCTCTCTCTCTCTCTCTCTCTCTCTCTCTCTGTGTGTGTAGCGCAAAAGAATGATTCATCCTGCAATAGCTACGAGATCTATGCAGATAGATAAAAAGAAAGTCTAGAATACTTTTATATCTATGCAAGATATAATTCAACAGTTGATGTCGCACAAAAAAAACCAATTATTCTTTTGAAAGATACAACCCAAACTCCAAACTCATGTCTGAGTGCTTTGAGGCTCTTTCTTTTAGAGATTAGTTACCTCAATTGTTAAGATAGGAGCAGTCACCACAGCTGATGTCTCCATTCAAGCTTCACAGCAAAAAACTCGGTTTCCTTTTATCCCATGCTATTGGGATAACAGTACTACTCCTTTACAAATGTCCATCAAAATAAATTACATGAATAAAGATTGGTGTGCATCACCTGTACAAAAGGATGATGATGAGATGATTTAGGCACCTTGGTTGGGTGTATGATATCTGTGTGGTGAAACAACTTGATATGTCATACTTTGTTATATCACCTTTGAATCGACTGCTTTGTTCTAACCACCTTCTGGATTAACGGTTGATGGCACGGCTTTTGCTGTTTTATTTAGCTTGATCACTGCCATGGTATTTCCCTAGCATGATGATTTCGCATCACCTTTTTTGTACCTTTTTTTTTTTTTGCTAAAGAATAGGAGAAGAGGGGAGGAAGAGACAAGCCCACCCCCGTGTAGCAGCCCCCCGTCAGGAGAATGTTCGATACGGACAGATATGACCGTGTGTTGGGCACCCCGGCCGGTTTTACTCATATCCTTCCCACCCGTGGGCCGGCTCGGTTACCCGATCCGACCCGCCGTGTGAGTACGTCACACCTGGCACCATCCAGGCTACCAGCCGATCAGTCTCCAACTTTAATCGACGCCCGCGCGTTTCGAACTTGAAACCACTTGGTTAGAAGCAAACGCCCCGTTCCAACTGGGTTACCACCTTGGTGGCTTGTACCTCAAATTCGTACGAAAGAAAATAAGGGTCATGGACACTTGGCCATGACCTGGTCCAGCTAACAGCCGGATTTGAATAGTGACAGTCAAAAAGACCCAAAAACATAAGTCAATTCTTGCTGATTCGCAGGGGAAAAAAAAAAACTTAATTGATTTGGAGTTATAAAAAAAAAGAGATAGACAAATAGATAAAAAAAATTTAATATTTTAGTAAAAATAAAAATTTATAGGGACATAAAAAAACTAATTTTTTACTGATTGGAAATTAATTTTTTTTTCAAAACTATTCTTAAATATCCAAATCTATATATAAAGTCTTTTTTATTAAAAATATAATAAATATTTTATATAACTTTTTTAGAAAAGTAGATGTTCAATCCAATATAAGACTATTTTTTATGGTCAATTAAATATATTCAAATTATTTTTTAAATATTATATTTTTAAAAATTAATTTTTTAGAACTATTTTAGTGAAGAAAAAAATTTATAAACCAAATGAGTCATGTAGGTGTCAACCATTCGTTATTTAATCATGTGACCTCTCACTTAGAAAGACAATTTCAAGTTTCAAGTTTTAAAAGAATTAAAAATGTTCATGAGATATAGCAGTTATAAATTTGGAAAAAATGCAATTAATTATGAGGGGGTGGAGTGGTTGCAAGTTCCAAGCTTTAAAAGAATTAAAAATATTATCATAGATGTATTTCTCAATAATTTTTTTTTGAGAAATTAATATAAATATTTATTATCAGGCTAAAAATAGAGAATACAAAAAAGAGAAACAAATTAACTACATAGCTACATAAAGGGTAGTTCTCCCATCATCACATAAATGCCTTGGCACATATTCCTTATACATATGGTAGATTTTAATTGGCCAGTATTATTCCACTTAAAACCAACATAATTCCGTGCCATAGTTAAATAAATGTTTTTTTTTTGCTTAGGAGTTAAATAAATGTTTGGATGTGCATGTTTTGCACTATAGAAAAAAAATATATAATTTTGGATAACTACGGTATCATCGATCTTGAATACAAATATTTATAATTTATTTCAAAAATCTTGGTATCAAACATAGTGCATTGAAGGATGATGATGGGACAATTGTCATTTTAAGATGGAAGATATGGTGGTTATCCAAACCTAGGCAATCATATTTGGTGTGAAGCATACACCATAGAGCATCTTTGCTCTGGACTCAAGAGTTTAGTAAATTGAAAACTCACAAGTCATGCTTAGCTCACTTGCAAGGTTTTAAAATTGGACTTCCAATCCAATTAGAAAATACAACACTTGCATTGGCCTCCAACAATTAATAACTCTAAACGTACCAGCTCGCACATAACAATTAGAAATTTTCTTCCTCATCCGTACTCTTTGTGCATGAATAGACTTATGCTCTCGCTTTCAGTCAGAAATTTTTTTTTGATTATCTGGGTTGCATGGAAATTTGGATAGAATTATTAGTTTTTTAATGTAATTGGTGCCGTAACCACAAAGGACGGCAGGATTTTTTTTTTTTAGCAAGATTTTTTTCTTCCTAAAACAGATGTACCATACATAACAGGTATAAATACGTCTAAAAAAATTAAAAGATAATAAGTTTCGAAATGCACCAGACAATCCCCTCTTCTCCAGCCACAGGGTCTTCCTACAGTGATTAGCCACGTAGGAGGCTACCCAATCTGCTACCTCATTGGCTTCTTGATGCACATGCGGCCATCCCACTTCTCACCATCTTTCAAATGTCCCTATGGAGTGGATGGTAATCACTTACCCCTTCCACACTCTGCCGAACCTAACAAATGACAATAGTCGAGTCACTCTCAAGAATTAAGATATTGTCATGCAATATGTGTCAGACATATCTTAGGTCGTCTAGGCAGCCCTCAACTTCGTTTCTAGAATAAAAATATCGAAAATTTGACCTGCACCGACCTCAATGATGAAGTCTGCTCCATCTCTACCGTCCTCATCTAGCACATATATGCGAGGTGGAGGCTTGGAGCGGAAACTTTGAAACCGTACATCTACGCATGGTGGGGGTACCAAACAATTTTATGCTGATACCCCCAAAATAAAAACAATTTTATGCAGTGATTGCATTAAAATAAACGATGATAGGCGCGTCACCAACCGCCCACCCCCCCGGCGTCCACCTATTGGATTGACCGGGTACGGTGCATGTAATAATTTCCCTCCTCTGGCGTATGAGAATTCGACGCGTGCCTTGTTCTGGTTCGATGTACCATACCCCCGCGTCTACTAATTGGATGGACCAGGCCCAGTATGAAAATTCGACGCGTGTCCTATTCTGGTTCGATGGAACCTATTTGTAGCCTAACATCCGATCCGCATCCGATCTGACCCAACGAAAAGTAGACAATTAGATAGACATCTCCACGCCAAACGAAAGGCGTAGTCGCCGAGAAATGAATGCCATGGAAACAAATAAATGCAGTCCTTCCATTTTGGCGGCGTTACGCGGGGATCCCCTTTGCCTTGGATAGTTTCAAATTCATCCACCAATTATATTTTATTCCAAATCGGTCCTTCCATCATGTCCGCTTAAAGGAGACCTCACTAAATTACCATTTGCTTAAATTTTTCCCGTGCCTCATGAGTGCAGCCACGAAACCCCAATCCTGAGATCAAACCTATCCAGGATATCATATTTCTTAAAAAAAAAAAAAAAAACTCTTAGACAACACTAGAGGCTAGCACATTCAGCATATACATTGCGTAATTAAATACCAACAAACTTATCAAGACATCCTGAATTAGTGTTAGAACATATTTAGTTGGAAGGAGTTAGATTGTGGAATAGAAATAGAAATAAGTGACTCCTATTTTAATCGTTTGGTTGAAGGGAGTTTTATTTCTATTTTAATTTCAGAGGAGAATGGGAAGTGATCTAATCCCTTGAAATCCAATCCCGACTCTCTTTTAGTATTTATGTTCTATTTCGATTCCCATTCCAATTCCAATCACGAACTAAACGCATCTCATTCCAATCCATTTCGGTAGGAAATCAAACACATCCTTGGTGATAAGCTCGAGAATCAAATTACACAAAACGAGGCCAGCGATATTAACAGATACTCGGTAAACTAATAGCTGTGGAGATATCAAAAAAGATATCCTAGTATTTGCATTTGTCTGAACAAATGGAAATCTTCCGAGTGATCCCCACTAAGTTCACAAGCAGAATCAATAAGATGTTTTTATGGTGTGTCATCTAGAATTTGTAGCTGGGAGAAAAACTAGAGGTGCAAATAGGACGAGTTGGATCAGGTCATGAGTGACTCCGACCCAACCTGATTTTTTGTTTGATTCTAATGTTGGATGCAGACCCAACCCAATGGAAGAACGGCTTGAGTCAGGTCCATAACTAAAAGTTTTGACCTAATTGGCCATTCAGGTCAGGTCGAGTATATGTATAATCCAATCCCAACAAAAAAAAATCGAGTTCAGGTTGGATCTAAATTGTGTTCAGTTTGGGTATGAGTCGGGATTGAGTGAAAGCGCCAGCTGGCAATCAATTCTTAGCCCATTTTATCAATGAATTGGAATTATATGAGGGGGATATTTGATCTAAAATTGCATCAGCTTTTTCTGATTTTTTGGAAAGAACATTGTACTCAGGACAGCTGCATTAGATCTCTGCATTAGATTTCTGGTTTTTGGCTGTTAAATTTTCAATGCCATTAGATTTGATATTTTTCTAATATGGATTTTACAATTATCGGCTTCAGTTACATAAGAAAGCTTTCAACAAAGAAAAGAATTAAGAACATTAAGAATCATACAAATTCTATATGAGGAATTTGTGATGATAAAATCATATATTTAAATTTTGTGCACGGACATAACGGTGATTGGGAAAACGGAATATGTGGAAGTGTGCAACCCTAGAAGTATGAAATTAGGCTTGTTGTTTGTTAGTTATCATGGGAATTGCTGAAGATAGTGTGCACAAAACATAATAATTGGGCTTAGATTACCAGATCATGGACATGCTGAAAGGTCCACAACAAAGGGGCTTAAGATGGAATACCCGTTCTCTCATAATTAGTTCTGTAACATATTACTTACTAAGTTTGTCATCCGAATTTCAGTCTACGGATGCTTGATATGATTAAAGAAATTAAGAGGAATAATAAATACACAAACAATTTGGAAAAATAGATCATGCAGAGGATATTCAATAAAAGACCCTTAAAGACTTAAAGACCCTTAAGTACCCTATAGGCTATAGCTCTAATGGTTTTTCGGATTCGGGTCATATTGGAGCGTAGGATTGGAAATCTAAAATTATTCTAAAAATCAAACGAATCAAACCAGGTCAAAATTTAGTAATCTTAGACCCGGTCCCAAAAATAAAATGAGTCCAATCTTAGAACCCAACCTGCCCTACGAGTCCCGGGTCGGCTTGAATCGGATTGGGTCACGGGTCAACTTGCAGCCACAAGAATAACTCTTATGCCTCTTCAGGCTCTATTATATATACACATGAGCCATAGAATTCATTCATGGTAGCAGTAAAAGATGCTAGATCTTGCGCTGTGCCACAAGCCAAGGCATTGCAAAAGATATGAGAAGCATGGGACCACTTGAAACATAAAAGAGCTACTATCATAGCAGCTTGTTCTTATATTATCAAAGTGTAAGGACCCGTGCGGGCATATGTTTAGTCCCACATTGGTTATTCGCTGGATAGATTTTAGGTACTTATACAGGATTAAGGAACCCAAATAATAACTTCCGGCTAGCCATTTTGGGTGAGATCCTGAATTGTTACAAATAGTATCAGAGCGGACCCGGCCCATAACCTATGTGGACTAGGGGACACTGCAGCACGGATCTATTGGGGTTGACCACGGACCGATCGTGGTGTTTGTGATTAAATTTGAATGGATTTGAACCCTTAGCCTGACGAGGACGTTAGGGCTTGAACGGGGGGAGTATGTGAGGACCCGTACGGGCGTGTATTTAGTCCCACATCGGTTATTCGCTGGGTAGATCTTGGGTACTTATATAGGATCAAGGAACCCAAATAATACCTTCCGGCTAGCCATTTTGGGTGAGGTCCTGGGTTGTTACACAAAGAATGAAGCTGTTGAAGATCCAAAGCAGAAGCTTGTTTAAGAGCAGATGAGGAGGAGCACTTATTGACTCTAATCCCCAAGTTCAACACCTCTCTCAGAAGAAATAGGTAGGCAAAGACCAGCATTCATATAAAAGCATTCGCGCACACAACATTCTTCTCTTTGCGCGTCATCCAAACACTTGAACTTGCATAGAAATCACAAAGCGAACTGCCCACAAAAACACTGGTGTTGAGATTGTGCTTGATAGCTTTAGCATGGATAAGCTCTCCATAATCCTATGCATCTAAAGTAGCACAAGCGTTGAGGTTGTAGGGAACGTGGACTCGTTGGGCAAAAGCCTTTCTAAAAACATCACCAAGAAGATCTCCACAGCCATCTTTGGAGCAAAAGTTGCCATCATGGCGTCGAAAGAAACCATATCCTTAAGTGGCAACTCATTGGACAACCTTCTTTCTTTTCTTTTCTTTTCTTTTCTTTTTTTTTTTGGGTTGCTAAAAAAAAAAAGGAAAGAGGGGGGTGAGGAGGACCTCACCCGCATAGCAACCTCCACTGGACCTCCTTTCCTCTAGAGAATGTTTGATGCGGATAGAACCTTTTTTACTCATACCCTTCCCACCCGTGAGGAGCCCCACCAGCATGGCAACCCTTTCACGTGTGAGTACGTCACACCAGCACCATCTAAGTAACCGACAGACCAGATAACGACTCCACCGGATAAATCAGGCGGGGGACATCCGGTCTCCGCATTTAATCGACGTTCGCGCGTTTCGAACCTGTGCCACTCCGGTGAAATCAAAGCCTCGTTCCCACCGTGCTACTACCTCAGTTTGGTTGAACAACCTTCTTTGCATGCATTCCAGAGCACCACGAATACACACTTGGCAGAGCATTTACAGCCCCAAGGAATGAAACCATTGCCAATTTGATTTCAAGCCTGCGAATTTGCTCTATTAAGTGTAAACAATCTGATCAATGGAAAGCAGCCAAAATGCTAAGAAACTGACACTCTAAAGGTCCAGACAGCCCTCGGGACAAGAATATCGAACATGGACAAAAGCCCAGCTTGAAGTCCAGATATGACACAATTTCAAGTGACCACAGTCTTCACAGGCATTTCCTCAAACAGGCATCATCCAACCTATCATTTCTCGCCCAAAATCCCATCAAAGACACGCCGGAGAGCGTCCTCCCCCTGTAAGAAGAACAAATAAATTAAAAATTTTGAAAAAAAAAAGAGAGGAAGGAAAGAAAATAAGACAATTATACAGGGTATTTTGGTCATTTGCGCATGACCGTCAAGGGTGTCTGTTGAAAGATGGAAGGAGGGGCTGCTTTAAAAAAATAGAAGTGGAGGGGACCCAAATGTAGGATTGACAAAATACAGGGAGTCTTAAGTATATTTTGCTATAAAAATAATTATTATTCAAGTAAACAAATAAATAAGGGCATCGAACCGGAAATGAAATAAAAACAGGGATTAAGATCTTTTCGGAATCGCAAAGGCCGCCGGGCCGGTCCCATCCGAATCCACGCTCTCTTCGTTTCTACGCGCCCCCCCCCCCCCCCCCCCCCCCCCCCCTCCTCTCTCTCTCATCCGCTTCCCTTCGTTTCAATCTCGGAAGAATCCGCCTCGCGTCGTGTCCAATCGCACCTCTCGCGTGAGTTTTCAGAATCCCCTGGTTCTACCGTCTTCTGATGTTTATTTTTCGTTGATCCGTGATATCTTTGTCGGAATTTAGAATTTTTGGCGTGGATTTCTTGTTTTCGAGCAGATCGATGCTTGGGATTTCCGTTCGTGTTTTCTTGTTCGTTTTTCTTCTTTTCCCCCTGTTGTATTGATGTTATAGTATTGATATCGGAGTAGTTGTTGCTCGTTTCTTGATTTGTGGAGAGATTGATGTTCTTGAAAGGGTTTTTCTCTGTATGAAATTTGATCCTGGTACTCTGGTTTCTGTCCGAGGTAACAAGATTAAGTAGGTATCAGTTGCAAGAACTCTCCTAGATCGCAAATTATCTAGGTTTTGGTTTTTGGGATCGTGGATTTAAATAATTAGTAGACTTCAACTCTTCAATTATGAAGATCGAATAGAATTGAATACAAAGTTCTTATTGAGAGAAAGAAGAGTTGCCCAGTTGGATATAGTGTTGGATAGTGCCCTTAAGATAGCGCTCTATTGAGGGTGTAGGCAGGTACCCGCAGACTGACCACCTTCGTTGACCCCTGGATTTAGAGACTGGTTTGCTCTTTGCCTTTAAGGAAATTGCATTAAAATTTTCAGGTCTTACTAGTCTCTGCACATGATGTCCTTTGCAGTGATTGCCACTTGCCATTGCGTTGCCCAATAATGAGAAGTAGTTTATACATGATACATGCAGGCTAGTAGAACTACCCACTTTGAGCCCCTTTAAATAATTGTTGTCAATTTAGGGTTGGATGGTGGGAAAGGCTAGCTGGCGCTGCCAACTTCTTGTTTGGGTTGTTTCTCTGGACCATCAAGCCTGGCAACTACCAGAACATGATCGCCACTTCCCTCACTGTATGATATTGGAACAGCTTATCGCAAACTTGCGTTGCCCAATAATGAGAAGTAGTTTATACATGATACATGTAGGCTAGTAGAACTACCCACTTTGAGCCCCTTTAAAGAATTGCTGTCAATTTAGGGTTGGATGGTGGGAAAGGCTAGCTGGCGGGGCCAACTTCTTGTTTGGGCTGTTTCGCTGGACCATCAAGCCTGGCAATTACCAGAACATGATCGCCGCTTCCCTCACTGTATGATATTGGAATAGCTTATTGCAAACTTGGCATTCACCATAAAGTGGCAAACAACTACATTTGTCTTAATGTGATTGCTAACTTAAGATGCCTCGTACCTGACAGTTACTTTGGAAATCATTGGAGATGTTCTGGTGATTGATGACCGGTCAATATTTGTCATCAACTGCATCTTTTATGGATAAAGTGGCGATCAACTCCAACCTATGGCTTAGATTGAGCTTCAGAATCAAGGACATAAACTCGATCGTTTTTGTTGTAGTAATTAATATGTGACAATATGTTATAGCGCTGCAGGTAATTTTTCTGGTTTGGGTTAAGAGGGGTTTGATGATTCGCCGTCTTTAACTTTGTAAAGAGCTTTCTAGATAATCTGGTATCAAAAATGATGGAGGTGTGGCACTCTCAGGTTCACAGCTGTCAAGTGCTCCCTTCAGGGTTTGGGTCACCAAACCTCGCAGCCACTGCATCAACAGGAAGACAGCATTCATCAATTTAGTTTGATAAGTGCATGCTACACAGCTGCATGATCGAGATAGTTTTGTATGAATGTGATCTGGTAGTTCATTTCTCATGCTTTCATATTAGATGTCACTTTTCTTTTCCCAGTACATGCTTTTATCATATCACACAATCACTTGAATCTCCATCTGGACAGATTCATGCTGATGACATATGTTAGTCATGTCTTATGATGACAGCTTAAAGAAGTCTAGTGAATCATCAGGCATACATATGCTGAAATAATATTTTGCATGAACATGTCTAGCTGATGTGTATTTAGGGACTATTGTTATATCCAGTATTTTTATGGCATCTGATATGGGGGTTGATTGTGCAAGGTTAATGGTCATTAGAGTATTTGTATGAACATGACTAGCTGATGTGTATTTAGGGACTATTGTTAAATGCAGTATTTTTATGGCATCTGATATGGGGGTTGATTGTGCAAGGTCAATGGTCGTTAGAGTATTTGTACTCTCTTCATTGTGTTTTTGCTCAAATGATGGTTTGTTCCCTGTCAAATATCCATTAATGATTGTATCTATGTGGTGTAGGCTGGAGTATATGTGGATTATGCATTCCAGAAATCGAAGACAATGGTATGCATATGCTTAAATTTCTGGCAGTTACTTTTTCAAGCTAAATTCTAGGTGTTTAAATTATTGCGTGACACTTTGTTTTACCTCGTCATGGTTAATTGTCATACTTGTCAAGTAAAAGAAATACAAATCAAGGTTCGAAACCTTCAGATATTTTTATGAAAATAACTAGATCCATTCATGCACTTGAATACCTGTTTGCTGTTGTTGATAGCTGTGGTATCAATTCTGCACTAGGATTCAGTTGTGGCATGAAATATAATTATTATAGGTGTTTTACATGGTATCTATGGGAAGACCAGTGTAGCGGCATTCTACAGAGTCAATGAAAAATTTCTTATCGCTGGAAGGTTATTCTATTTGTTGGACATGGACGAACATTATCTAAGTTGATTAATTATCATTAAAATCTGATATTATCATATGAATATATCATCTATTGGACAAAGAATATAAGTACTATGGCTCTGCAATCTTGCTTTTATGTTAATGAAAAATTTCTTGTCGCTGGAAGGTTATTCTATTTCGACGAACATTATCTAAGTTGATTAATTATCATTAAAATCTGATATTATCATATGAATATATCATCTATTGGACAAAGAATATAAGTACTATGGCTCTGCAATCTTGCTTTTATGTTAATGTGTATTGGATCACAAAGTCAACAGAAAGCATAATGATCAAATTTAAATTGATATGTACATGTACAACATAGTGTCAAAGAGTATAATGTATGCCTTTTCTTGTTCTGGTTTCAGATTTCTTTCTTTGCTCCCTCTCTTCCCTTTGTATATTTGTAAAATCTATTACGTGTATACCAACGCTCATGTTTTCTCCAAAAACTGAAATGAATGAATCCTCTTTCTTTCCTTCTTTGTTGTGTTTTCATAGATTTTATTTCTATATGCTACTTACATATTAGATATGCTTATCCTTTTATATGCTTAACTCCAACAAAGCCTTATTTTTCCCATTTTGTATGATTGATATTGTTGTTGCATTTTTTAAAAGTGCTTTACGTCAAAATGGGTAAATCCAAGATGTTTAAGTGATGTTTCTAAAAAGTTTTGAAGTGCAGTTGATGAAATGGAGACTGTTGTTCTTCTTATTCTGGATGGAGCTGTTTAGTGATGGCCAGAGTAAGGTTGGCCTGAAACATGATTATTTGTTGCTCCAATGTTGTTTTTGTTACATGATGCTTTCTTATTCCTTCTAGCCTTTGGCATGTTTTTATGGGATAAACATGTCCTTTATACTAGTGAAAAAGCACCATTTTTTTTGTTGATGGAGGACGTCGCACCTTTCTGTGACAACAAACCAAACTGCATGTGGATTCCAAATGTCACAGTTCGATGGCAGGTTCTGCCTTCACTTTTATAGAAATTGATTTCTGAAAAGGGATAATTATGTCTTAAAGTTATGCTAACATGAAGGTTGAAGAGTCAGATTTGATATGAGAAGTCCCACAACTTTTTCTTTGACCTCTATATTGCTGTCAGCCTATTATTTGTCATAGTTCTCATAGTTGGCATCGATATTTTTGAGTGATTTTGATGTTAATTGCCTAAATAACTTAAGCCCATCTTTGTAACAGCATTTACTGACCTAAGCAAAAACGTGTTGAGAGAGTCTGCTTTATCTGTCTAACAAAAATACAAGGTGTGCTGCCTTCTTCTTCATTGTTTTTTCCTCTTGTTTTTTGTTAGTTTGTTTGTTGTATTTATGTCAAACATTTTCACTTCAGCCAGCCTTAGATATGGGAATATATCTTAGCACCCCAAAAACTGAGAAGTTTTCTGAAGATGGTGAGAATGGCAGGCTAAGATTTGGTCTTTCATCAATGCAAGGATGGCGTGCAAGTATGGAAGATGCAGTGAGTGTTTTTATTCAAAACTTCTTCTGCTTTCATTTACGTTTATTGATACCAAAACTGTGACATTGATGAACCTAACTTTGTAGTCAATCACATGCTACCAAAACTGTGATATTAATGAACTCAACTTTGTAGTATTGATTGACATTGCACACCAGAAAGCAATATTTGTTTTACTTGGGATACTGGCTGCATAGTTCACAAGGTTTCGTATATTGAAGAGAAACCAATGGATTAGAGGACCATGGCTCAGTAGTCCGAAGAAATGAAAATTCTTTTAATAGTTAGTTGGTCTGCATTTCTGAGAATCAAATCCACTTCAGTATATTAGATAGGTCTTCTTTCCTTGGCATGTATGGGGGGGGTGAGTGATAAAGTGCTCGGCAAGGTCATGCAGTTTAAGTTGTAATATTCATGGATTGATGATCTCATTGTTGTAGGGAGCTTAAAATATATTAATGAGCAGTGTTGATTGCAAATAAGGATCTCGAGTTTGATGTTACCACTTGCACTTATTATAATGAGCTGGAAGAGAAAAGAGTCTTCTGGGTAACATAGTTATTGATGATAATATATTGATGATGCACACCTCTGCTTCCTTCATGCAGACAAGTATCAAATATCATACATATGCTAGTCAGTATTGAACATTGTTATATTGTGGCAAGCGACAAAATTCTGTGGCCCCAAAGGCTACATGGAACCTAGTTTTAGGGTTTACTAACATAAGTAAGGAGAATGGATTACTAAATTTTTTATTTATATGACTATGACGAAATTAACATTTTGGAATATAAACCAGGTATCATATGCATCAAAAGAATTTCGACAATCCTCAAAATTTGGAACACCTGCCAAACATGTTTGTGCTGTCAAAGATAACTCAAGTATACATGATAAACTATGTAAATAATCCATGTAGCGTGTGTACTGGAATTTCTAAGTACTTGTAAAAGAAACCATGGTAGAAGCAAGTTGAAAGCTAGTAACTATTGCACTCAGGAATATGTTTGAATCCTTACAGCAAATGACTATTAAAAATATTGAACATCCTTACTTTCAGTAGAGCATGCTTCCTGTGATGCATGAAGGGAATTAGAGCTAATGTACAGTTGAAGGATGCACTAATAGATATCAAATATAAATGAAATTGTAAATTATAAAGAAGTAGGCAAGAAAACATTATGTAGAAGAAAGTCAACCGGAATGAACCAGGCATACAAGATGACAGGAAAGCCGGCTGTTATATTCTAAACAAAACTTAGATGGATCGTTCAATTTTTTTAAAATTTTATGCTGGATATGTTTCTTGTCATATATACATTTTTACACTGGGGTCAAAAGATGTCCAATAGAGGTCCTAATGACCCTTAACAGTTTTACTTTTTGACTTTTCAAAATATTCCTTCGATTTTTTTTTTGATTGGATATTCGCCATGCCTGTAAATCATGTAAATGTGCAAGCCAAAAGGCAATCGTAGAGCTTGACTTTTAACATGCATAATCCAATTATGACGTCGTAACCAAACTCTCTGAACCTTGCTATTGATATTTAAGTGAGGTCTAAATTTATCTTTAGATCTTTTTGAGAAATCATTTTTGTGACTCGCCTATATGACATTTCC
Source organism: Phoenix dactylifera (assembly GCF_051530095.1). Taxonomy (NCBI): domain Eukaryota; kingdom Viridiplantae; phylum Streptophyta; class Magnoliopsida; order Arecales; family Arecaceae; genus Phoenix; species Phoenix dactylifera. The sequence continues at coordinate 12,652,621 of NC_143191.1, forward strand.
ATGTCGATACCACATACTGCAACATTAAGGCTGATATGGTAAAGTAAAATAAAAATTTGAATTTGAAAAGAAAAAATTATAAAACAATTAGGAAGAGACTGCTTTCTCTCTCTCTCTCTGCACAACAGATTTTAGCTATCAGTTATTGACCAAGTTAAAAAATGTAACCTTCTGTCAAAACGAAAAAGGTGATATTATGGTGTGCCAAAATCTTCTTCAGTTACAGTAGCAGCTTATATATTCTTGAACTCAATCTCCATAGTTGAACTATATCCTATCTGCCAGAGTCAAGATACCCAATACTAAATTCATGGCCATATTGGTAGCATCCAGTAGAATTTTGCATAATTTTGTGAAAGCAATTTGAATACATATTTCATTGTTTATTTACTCTCCTACATCATGAATGCCTTCTGCTCCTTTGCAGCACCTTGTTCATGTTGTCCTCTTTTTTAGTTTTGTGTAAACCTTGGGATTCTTGCTTGGTATCTCTCTCTCTCTCTCTTGTGTAATTTTAGCAACTAAAGTGTATGGTGCTTATCACTACCTTTATAAGCACTGCTGTACCAGAAATACTCAAAATCAGCAATACATAAGAGGGGGGAGGGACCTCATCTAGGTTACATAAGCGCCGCAAAAGCAAATCAAGTGTCAGACAGATCATATTGAATGAGCACCGTACACTTGGATTATGTAGCTAGAGCTTAGAAGATCGCTTGGCTTCAAGTTAATATGAAGGGCATTCAATATATTGGAACTTTTTATAGAAGATCTCTTAGCTAGTTTATGCAGAGATGATCCAAGGAGGATGTGAGGGCATTGTGCCATACATGTCTGTGTGCGATAATTTCAAATAGGTGAACGTCTACAAAAGGTTTATCTCAACTTGTAAAAGTACAATAGTTGATAAATAACTATAATTTTAATAGGCAAATACCTAAATGTGTGACATACCATACTCATTGATGTACCAGATGTTGAGCCTCTTCTCTCTTGTCTATACAGTAACTACTAATCAAACCATGTACCACATTCATGCTTAGACGCTTGTTCATCAAGGGCCCCTATTAGTGAAATTGAAATATGTTGTGGGTAGAGTTTTGAAGATTGTATTACTTTTAAGTAACTGTGTCAACGGAAGAAAGAACCTTAGATTGTGTGGTATTAGTAATCAATTTCACATTCTACGCCTGTAAATTTTATAATTAAGCTCTATTGCCATGCCTAGCACAATGCTTGCAATTGCATACTTGTTTCGATGGGCTACCATCTAAATATGACTTTCTGATGAGGTTGTACTGCAAGCTGTTTGCATTGCATATGCCATTTTTAGTTTAGCAAATTCTTCCTCAATCATGTATTCTAATGCACGGTATTCTTTAGCATGCTGCATTGCCAGATCTTGATGATTCCACATCATTTTTTGGAGTTTATGATGGACATGGAGGTAAGTTTTAGGTTCAATTTCCTTGTATTCATAAACATTACACATAATACCTTAAATATTTGTTTGAAACTTCTACCGTGCATCATCTTTTCCTACTTCGAAATTAATTCCCTTCGGCAGTCATTGTGTGATTGTTGCTTCATTATGCGGATTGTGCACTTCGTCAGACACACTGTTAACATTGTTTAGTTCTCTCTTTTATCATTTGTTAATGTTCTATGAGAAGTGGAACTAGTTGTATTTTTATTGGATGGGTAAATAGTTTGTGAATTCTAGTTATGTCTCACATGATTGAAGAGCTGACTGAAAATATGAACTGTTATAATAGCTAATTTCCTTGAATTCATTGGCAAGGGAAATGGTCTAGTTCACAGGATTATGCTTATAAAACAAGTCAGAAACTGTGCACTTGCACTAAGCATTTTACTTATTATGCCTTTTGATGATTAGGGCTGTATATTCTTAGCTCTTGATTTTTTTTCCATAAATGTGTAGAGATAAGAGTTTAGGAACTAGCTTGTATAGCATGTTGCCGAGCTTTTGGGTTGTAATGGTTAATTTGAAGCACAGCATTTTCATGAGGTGTTGATTTAGTGCTAAGTGGTAGCATGTGTTCAGTGCTATACTAAGCAGATGATGTACATCTTAGTAAATTGTAGGTTATTTTAGGATATGAAGAAACCACAGGATTCAGATTCTCTAACGCAAAAAGTAAGATTCGAGAAGAGTAGGATTTTGATTGAAGGACTTAGTTGATGACATAAAATTATGAAACAACTAAATAAAGTTAAATTTCAATGGATAGTTAGATTAAATTTCTATTGTCGCCATTTTTTGGGATCAAATATATTATTTCTATATTCTTGTTAGCAACTTTAGAAAATACATCTCCTCAACTATTTATATTGCCACAACTTAATTATATAATAATTAGTTTAAAACTTGAAATATTATCTTGCAAATGTTTGATAAGCCGGCACTGAATATTTTGGCTATGCTCTTCGTATGAAGCTTAATAGGCATTTGGTCATGTGCACCTCTCTCTTTGGGAAATATTTTAAGGGTTAAAATGTTGGCTGTCTATATATTCTTCCTGACCGTTGGTTTCAAAAACCACCAAAACAGGACATTAAGACCTGTACCGTACCATTTCTGCAGGAAACCAGCACTATAATAGGTGCCGGAACACCGAAATAGCATCATTATATACTAGCTGAAGTGACTGTACCTGTCCATATCGGTGCATAGCGGTGGTACTGTGCCAACCATACTGGGCAGTATTGTGCTGGCTGTATTGGTTGGTACCAATGCTTTTTCAATTTTTTGGGATATATTAGTTTCGCTATGTACCATTGGTACTGGTGCTTTTCCGATACTGCACTATTTTGATGGAAAAATAGTGTGGGGTTTAATTTCAGGATTTAAAATCTTGTTCCTGACACTTATGACTTTGCATGTTGTGAGCGGCTAAGAGTATGAATCTCTGTAACCATGACCTTAAACCTTGTCCCAGTTATACGGGTCAACTATTTATTCCACCAACCATAACCATCAAAAAATGTTGTGAGCGGCTAAGAGTATGAATCTCTGTAACCATGACCTTAAACCTTGTCCCAGTTATACGGGTCAACTATTTATTCCACCAACCATAACCATCAAAAGCACGAATGTTTGAATTATTACAAAGTTCTTGAGTTGACATGCCTCTGTTTGAAATGGGATGGGTAAAATGGTATAGATATATCACTGCAACATCAATGCCTCAATATCTTAAAGTGTTACTGTAATTACAATATAATTTCCATTTTGCAAGTCTGTCTCTGTGAAAGTATACATCTTTATCTCATCCAAGCGCTTGGAATTGCATTTTTTAACTCACATGAGACGATGTGATCTTATGTGTTTTGCTCAAAAATTTGAGATTTCAAAACAGGCAGTGTCTCATTATAATCTTGATTAGCTTATTATCTGCATTAGGAAAAAAGTTAATATTCACTTTAGAGTGCTTTCATCCTACTATGTGACATAAATCAAGATATGAAATGTCTATGTACAAAAATATGCTCTGAAATATATCTTCTTACAACTTTCTTTTGACCAAAACACATTATGTAGTGTCAGAGTTGGAGTAATACTTTGTTGTTTCAGGAAAAGTTGTTGCTAAATTCTGTGCGAAATACCTCCACACACAAGTAGTCAAGAATGAAGCCTATGCAGCTGGAGATGTAGGTACTTCTGTTCAGAAAGCTTTCTTCAGGTATATTTTATTTTCTTACTGTTTCATGTTCATTTTTTTTCCTTATGTGCGATATAAATGGTCTCTCCCTTTTTTGCATTTGCATGGGGTGCTTGGTTGTTAGTTTGAAACTAAATACATATCGAATATCTTTTTTTTTCTTTTTCTTTGTTTTTGGTTTCAGAATGGATGAAATGATGAGGGGACAGAGAGGGTGGAGAGAACTTGCTATATTGGGGGACAAGATAAACAAGTTCACTGGAATGATAGAAGGCTTTATTTGGTCTCCAAGAGGTGGTGATTCAAATGATCAACAAGATGACTGGGCTTTTGAGGAGGTAATATCTCACTGTAGGATACTTCAGCAGTTCATTGATCTTAAGCTTATTTAATATTTTCTGAAGACATACCAATGGAAGGCTTTTTTTTTTGGGGTCTTCAAAGAGACTATTAGTAGGGTATATTGAGAAGTGGCATCCATATGTTGCAAGTCATATATATGCAAGTTATTGGTTCAATCATTTGCGTAAAAGATGTAGCTAATGAACCTGCCCTAGATGAGTAACCTGCTTAAGTAATTTCCACTCCTTGATGACCTGTTGATGTCTATTAAAGTTGTGTGGAACGAACTTTCCTGAAGTGCCTCTAGAGTGCACTCCAGAAAACATTTTAGAATCTTCTTGAGTATCTTATCTGTACATAAATAATATCATATTCACTGCTGGTGGTAGGATTTCAGCTACTACTTGTACATTATTGAGCAGGAATCCCTGAACATGGCAGGATGGGGGCATTAGGTCGTTATAATCAGTCTATCATGTATGTGAAATTGTGAATATAGCTGACGGGTATTTTTGGCTATGGAAATTCTTTTATGTAGCCATTTTTGCTCACTATGCCTATCAGTATTAAGTCATCTGCTATAACATTTGCTTTTTTTATGAAATCTGGTACAACATATGAAGCTTGACCTCTAAATAGAGCTGCATGGATCATTATGACATGACCTCAGCATAAAGAGCATAGAGTGGAGTGCTAGGAATTTTAACTTGTTTTCTTTCTTTTATAATCTCAAATCTAATCATCATAGTAAGTACTCAAATAGGAACCTTAACTACACTTTTTGTAGATCTATTTTCTCTTAAAAGAGGGAGTGAAGGTGGTATCGGCAACACTTTGTACATGGTGGGTTTTAGGTAGTCACAACACATCATCATGCTGTACAAAAGCCTGCCTCTAACATTTGCTGTTCCACTTTTAACTTAGACAACAAATGGTTTTCATATAAGTCCATTTTTTTTTGACATTTTGTTTGCATTTTAATTCGTTGAATCATTCCTGATACTCCCGAGATATGTGACAACATGAAATTTTATATCCAGGGTCCGCACTCTGATTTCTCTGGACCAACATCTGGAAGCACTGCTTGCGTGGCAGTCATAAGAAATAACCAACTTGTAATAGGAAATGCTGGTGATTCACGTTGTGTAATCTCAAGGAAGGGTCAGGTATGTAGTCAGATTAATCCTACTGCAGATGCTTCGAGCTTATGGTGCTTGCAGCTCTACTAGCCACCCACTGTGGATGTGAAGTAGGACGCACTTTCTTTTGTTTTTCTCGTTACAGGCATATAATTTGTCAAGGGATCACAAGCCAGAACTCGAGGCTGAGAGAGAAAGGATAATAAAAGCAGGGGGATTTATCCATGCAGGACGAGTCAATGGAAGTTTGAACCTTGCAAGAGCAATTGGTACTTTATGATGCTGCACAAACAATATGTAAGGATGTTTTTTGTCTCAAATATTTGCATGTCTTATAAGCTGCTCTTCTTGCAGGAGATATGGAATTTAAGCAGAACAAGTTTTTGCCTGCTGAAAAGCAAATTGTGACTGCCAACCCTGACATAAACATTGTAAGTACTATTTCTATGCTTTATCGTCATCTGTGGTCTTGAATAGTTGTGTTAATTTAAGACCTGTTTCTTCTGTCATGTCATTTCTGTTTGTGTGTTCTTGAACGCATATGATTTTGGCTTTGTAATAGGTGGAGCTTTGTGATGATGACGACTTTATCGTTCTAGCATGCGATGGCATTTGGTATGGCTATGGCTTCTATTTAATCCTTATTATAAATGTGACTGAAATTTGGATGTTTGCAATGTTTTCTAGTGAATGTTCTAGACATGTAACTCGTCTAGAAACATTGTACTTCCTTTCTCTGTTGGAAAAGGTAACGAAACCATAGGAATCATACACACACAATTCACTTTTCTGGACTTGATAAAATAGCAACTTTTCCTAACGACTTATCCCGTAAACTGGAGTTCAAGGAGCACATATTTGCACAGCTGTCTCGACATTTTCATTGTACCACATGGTTGTGTTGGTTTGAACAATTTTTTATTCCCAACACTCAGAACCATATAATGTAGCTTGCTTTTGTTTTCTTTATGAATTTTTCTCAAATTGTCAAGGCATGCTTCAGATCAAGTGAGACCCATAATCATATGTTCACTTCATCCACCTATTTCTGTTTCCATTAAATATGCCTTCTATCTCTCCTTTATTTTGTGTAACAGATAGAAGATAACAAAAACCTTAGCATTATGAAATGTCTCGAAGCCATCAATTATGATGTGAATTCCTTTTTCCAAATAAGCAATGTCTGCAAATCTCCTGATACAGTTGCAACATCTTCACAATATATGCTAAGTATGGGCTAAACCTTTTTCTATTATCAATAGATAATAATGAATAACATGAAAACTAAATAATTATAGACCCAAAAAACTTCTAATTACAATGTATTTCACACCCAAGAATAATGAGATTACTAAAATATTGACTGATCAATGACTGTGACCTTTGTCTGCCTGATTTGGTCTTCCAAAAAACGTGCTTAACTGTTTCAATGCTTGATAAATATGGAAATTGCAGACTGTTTAGAGGATCGGGAGTAGATGAGAACATGCTAGATAGCAAATGCAGATGCAGTGGCAGTGCCATTATTTGGTATCTGAGAAGATTCTTAACCAAAGCCATGCTGAAAATGCATAAATAAAAAAGTTGATAGTATTAGGAAGTGGATGCCATAATATTTTAATAAACCAGAGGAAAATGTATCATATGGCAAACAGGGCCTTCCTTCCATTACCCCAACATGTTAAAGGTGGCAGTTATGGCCTTTTTAAGTATTATTGATTGATTTTTTTTACATATAAGAAGTAATAGTTTTTATTTGCTTTTTTTTCCCTGTTTCAAAGAGAACATGACTGGGTTGATATTGGTTGGGTTGTGGCAAGCTGGAACACATGATTGATCTTAAATTAGCAAATTATGAAGTGCACAAAGTGCTTTTTTATATTTGTTCTATTTATCTTTAGCCTTCATCCCTTCATGATGGAAGTTGGAGATATAAACTATTATATAAATAATTCTATGTTTTTTGAGTGTGTCCGGATCTTTTATTATTGAAATTTAAGTATATAGATGTAAATTGTGAATTCATGTTAATTTTTGACTAAGTTATGTGTTTGGTGACAGTCTCTATATTTTTTGTTACTAGGGATTGCATGTCAAGCCAGCAACTGGTGGATTTCATCCATGAACATATTAACACGGTAAGTAGAAAATTCTTTTCTGAGACTGAAGAAATCTTGTATAGGCTATGGATTTTAAGAGGTAGGAAACAACAATATTTCTGCTAGTATGAATCTGTGGATCCCTATTGTGCTGCAACATAAGCCATGAGCTCCAAATCTCATGGCATGCTTCCTGATTTTCCTTGATATTGCAGTCATATTTGGTAAGGTTTTTGTTGCAAATTCTTGCCCAAGCATCATTGTCATATTGTGATTTTTGGCTTTTGACTCATCATAGATGAGGTTAACTAAATGGACTCCATATTCTTAGTTTGGCTTTTGCAGCAGCATGCACCAAGAACATGTGTTCTACGATTAGGTCTTTTTCCTTTCTCACAAAAAATGTCAACTGCAGGAAAGCTGTCTCTCTGCAGTGTGCGAGAAAGTACTTGACAGGTGTTTGGCACCATCAACGGCTGGTGGAGAAGGATGCGATAACATGACCATGATTCTGGTGCAGTTTAAAAAGCCAAACAACTCCAATGGTGCCAGCTCTGAGCAATCAACACAGAGTGGTGTCAGCTCTGGGCAATCGGCACTCCCTGAGCCCGAGACAGGTCAACTAAGTTGCCAACCCAAATTCTAAATTTTCTTGCTGGGCCTAATTTACCACTGTCAGATTATCAGCTTCTAGTTCCGTATCAGGTGGACATTTATGTGGGTTAGGCATCGGTAGAAATAGAATGCAAGTATTCATCATGATTTAGTAAAACGGTCTTGAAGGGACACCCCTTGAGCAGAATAGAAGTGCTTGAGCACGGGGTGATTATGATAAAAATGTACATATATGTAATCATTGACCTACTTCTTGGATGCCTTATAAGGTTTGTTCTTTTTGTTAAGTGTGTCTTTCAGAACAGATTGGCTAAACCTGTCATCTACTCTACAATGACAAAAGTTATCGCTGTATGAAATTCCATGATGCATCCATTTCTGTTGTCATTCAGCATTCGGCTTACTCTGATAGTCAGTGAAGAGTGCATTATTGGGGGAAAACTTGGTGTGTGCCAAATCGTGGCAAATTTTCTTTTTGTTGTAAGAGGACTCGGCCAATCTAGTAAGACAGCTAAGGGGTTGGCCATGGAGGTTAGGTTTAGACTTCGGACAACAATGCAGTAAGTCGATGGGGGTCATTTGCTCCACCAAAAAATGCGGCGAGTACTGAGACTCTTATCAAGTTGTTGAACTTTTCGTTCTAGCAAATGAGTCCCATGTTCAACCATGCTTCTGGATAAATAAAATCTTCTGCACTGTAATGGAAAAGCCGTCATGACTGTCCATGTTTGGGCAACCCGCATCGTGGGACCCCAGGTAAGGGAGGAAAAGTTAAGAGGGCTGTTTCGTTCTTTGTAAGGTTTTCTGTAGTTTTATGAAAGTTGAGGAGAGGCTTGTTTACTTGTTTTTTGTAAACTTGTTTTTTGTAAACTTGTTTTTTTAGCTTTCATGACCTGTTGAACTTTCCAAAATTAGTTCTCTGAAAGCCAGCCGATGAGAGTATTTTAGGTTTTACATGAACTTGGTAGTCAAAACTGAAAGCAAACAAGAACAGGTGATAGGGAAGGGCAGAAAGGAAAGCAAGAAACATGGTCCCATAAACTTCATTTTTTTCTCTTCACGTGCAATGCACATCATGCTAGATACCAAAATATTTGGTCGCAAGGGAATCTTCTAAAAAGAAAAAAACATAGACCTTTTATAGAAAGAATCTTTCAAATATAGTATTGAACTTTCTAAATTGTTAGCTTTTCTAAGGAAAACAAGCTTTCCACACAATTCTTTTGCAACCGAACAATCATTTTAAATGGCTCCTTAATTATATCAATGTTGTTTGGTGTTTTAAAGCATGGAAATGATGATTATTATCCTTGCTGCGCTATGCTTATAAATACTGTTTGAAGTTCTGCAACTTTTTTTTTATTTATATGTTTTCCCATTTCTGAAAAATCCATCCTTTTTTGTTTTTTAAATATTTGAGGCTTGAGGGAGTGGGCTAAGGGTATGCTTCGTAGTATTATATAGGAATTTATGCTCTGCGGAGTTGAAGTTAAAATATGAAAATTTTATAATCTTTTCAAGCATGCAAGGGTTCCTACAAGAGTAAAGAGAACTAGAAATTTGCATTTCTTTTTGATGAAAAAATTATAGTCATGGCCAAATAGCAAATGATGGTCTCCTCTCATTAGAAAGCCCATATTCTTTAAAGGTAAAACGTGCATTTGAAGCTATATTAGTTGGTAACTTTTTTTTTCTAAATCAAAACATGCTTCTTCCATATGACAGAAGGTGAAATGGAGAGTAAAGATGCGTTCATGGTGGAAAGGGTCCAATGGATTGTTTTGACTAAATCTTGTGATGGATCATGGTATCCCATTGGACAGCGGCTTTCCTTTTAACTACCAGAATTGATTTCAATGCACATGCAAGTGTATCCATTCTTTCAGAAATTACATCCTAAACCATAGAGCGGCGCACCGCACCAATCGTAGGTGCTCATTCCTTTAGGTCATTCATCAAGATGAGCATTTGATAAATAAGGCCTATAGGAATGAGCACCTGTGATTGGCATGGTGCACATAGTATGGGATATAATTTCTTCCATTCTAGAGACTCATTGCAGCTATATTTTAAAAACTAGACCATTGATCAACCCAAAAAAATGACCAGGTTGCGAATCACCAGCTTAACTATCGGATCAACGGTTAATGAGCCCTGACATTATAACAATATTATAATTTTTAAAAAATAATTCATTATAAATATAGAGCTAAATATAGAGCTAAAATATTATATATATATATATATATAATACTTGAAACTTCTTTCCTTTTTGCACTTTTCTTAAAAATCAGCACTCTTTATAAACAAATAAAGATATACAATTTTCAGATTCATCTCACATAAGCTAAGTTTTCATCAAATAGCTTCAATTAAAAAGAAAATAGGCAGTGGCAATTTTAGTGAATAGAAACATGGCCTCACAATATCATGAATTCAGAATCAAGTTTATTAGATCAATCATGTTCTTCAAAGATATAGAAACCCATGTAATTCTTTTTCATATTGATATCCTTGATGAATTAATGAAGTTTAGCAAGAGTTTCCTAAATATGTTTGTGAGAATTTATTAAAATATCTAATATTCTAAAAGTAATATAGAAATTCAGAAAGAACTATATCAAAATGGATTGATTAAAACACCTAAAAAATTATCACAAATGAAAACCTTAGGGGCTCGTTTGGTTCGTGGGAAGTATTTTTCTTCCTAAAAATATGATTCTTGCGAATAAAATTCATAGAAAGAGAATGCCTGGAAATATACTTTTGGCATGTTTGGTTAAACATGGAAAAGTGACATATTTCCGGAGTGCTTATGTTTGGTTGACCATCCACTTTTCTAGAAAAGTTATATGTAATTTCTATTATACCCTTAATAAAAAATAAGTTTTTAATGCCTCTTTAATGTTGAAGGACCTCATGGGAAAGTAACTTTCCTATGTTTCTCATGAAAAAGGCTTTCCCATAAAATGTGGGAATCATATTCCCATGGAAATACAACATTCTTATCTCTCTCCTTTGAAAACTCCAACCAAACAAGAGGCATCTCATTATTTTCCCGTTAACCACACTTTCTCTTCTTCTTTTCCTGCGAACCAAACGAGCCCTAAAAGAAAACATAAGAGGCAGGCAACTTTTCCTATCATACTTTTTTTTTTTTTTTTTTCAATTTAAGGATCTCATTCTCAGCAACAAGGTAATGCTAGCCAATATATAGAAAATGAAGTAGATGTTACCCTCGCATCTATCGAGATCAATACCTTGATTGTTTTTTCAATCTCTAGGTTTCACATAAAGGTGCATCTGATTGCTGCAACAAAAATTTGAAAATATATCTATATATATTCTTTAGTGGATGCATCATTAACTACCTTATTCATTTAATGATGGAGATATTGTAATTTGCATGGTGCAACTCACACAATGCCATGCCATTGGATAGCAATAATGACAGGAAATGTGCATTTGCTCAAACATAGTAATACTGCTATAATTGGGACCTTGAATTAAACACAATATCAAAGGGAGAAAGAAATGAATTGAACAAGCATGGGGCATTTCATCCTTCGCTATTTGTGGTGAATCACTCCCAACTGCACTATCTTCAAAATTTTTCCTTTTTGAACTCCTTCACTAGCCACCAAGGTGGTAGCCTAGTGGTACTGGACAGCAATTCTAACCACAAGGTCCTAAGTTCGAATCGCTGCGGCGACGATTAAATTGTGGACCGGCGACTGCTTGGACTTGTGATGTAGGACCGCTAGTAGCTGGGGTGGTGCCGGGTGTGACGTACTCACACGTGGGACTCGAACCAGAGCTCAGAGGATTAGCTGAGTCGGGCCCACGGGTGGGGAGGGTATGAGTAAAACCGGTCGGGGTGCCTAACACACGGCCATTTCTGCCCGCATCGAACATTCTTCTGGTGGGGCGGGGCCCAGTGGGGGCTGCTACGTGGGGATGGGCTTGTCCCTTCCTCCCCCTACCCCTTTTCATTAGGAAAAAAAAAAAAAAACTCCTTCACTGAACAATTCAAAAATTCTTTTTTTTTTTTTAAAAAAAAGGAAGTACACTAAGCTCGGTCCCTTCGGTCCAACAGTTGGCTCAAAACGAAGAAAATTTTAAAAAAGAAAAAGACATGGGAACGGCTAGGTGCAATCAAATTACTGTTTTTGGTTGCCCACAAACCGTACCAACAATGGACACGGTTCACGTCCAATCCAGACCGGCCGCAGCCGGTGTTCCAAAGTTTAAAAACTTCCAACTTCCACTGTGAAATGACTAAGATACCCTCAGGCTCATTAATCTTCCGCGCTTTTCTGTGTCTCCAGTCTCGGCACCAACACTTGCTCTTTTAAGCGCTGGACGCTTTTTCCTTAAATTTACGCCCATCTATTTCTATTCTCCGATTCCCAATTCCTCCTTCAAAATCGCAAACCCCAATCTCCTCCCTCTCTTTAAAACCCTAATCCCAGCCCTAAATCTTACCATCCATCGCTCTTTTAGCTCTTGGCTTCCATGGAGTTCCGGTTCCGAGCCGGGGAGGAGAGGCATCCCTCGTTCCTCCCCCCGACCCCCTGTTCCTTCTCCTCCTCCTCCTCCGCTGCCGCCGGTTACTTCGCGGAACAAGCATGGCGAGGTAAGAAAATATCGCTTTTTTCCAGCTTTTGTTGAACTTGTTTCTCTATTGCGAGTCATTGGCACGATTCGTGATCTTTGTGTTGGGTTCGCAGCGGATTTTGGTGGAATCAGAAGAGACGTGGTGCAGCCGATGACGGCCGTGGAGTCGCTGCAGCGGTTGATCCAGAAGGAGCGGATCCGGGAGGAGATCATGAGGGAGATGGCCCAAAGGAGGGTTCTTGAGGAGGAGGTGAGAAGGGAGATGGAGATCGAGCGGCTGATGGTGATGAGACGGGTGCATCCAGAGAGGTTTTGTGACCCAATGGTCGGGAGGTTCGTGCCGGAAGTGAGGCTTGGGGATGAGATTGAGCGGGGTCTCGGGGCGCGGGTTCCGGTAGTTGAGTTTGATAAGAGGTTTCTGCTTGATGTTCGCCCCAAGATCAGGGGGGAAAAGAAGCTTCCTTTGTCACCTCAGCAGCTTGAACTTAGAAGCATTGAGTCGTCAACCCATGTGGAGGTGCTCGCCTTAATTTTACTCTCTCTTGTTTCTTCTTTTATAGTGTTCTATTTGCTAGGTCTTTCTTTGATATGAGTTATGAGAATAGATGCTTGTATGCGATTATCGTTTGTGCACCTCTTGCAGATTGCACTTTAGATGTAAATATGGTAATAACTTGTCAAACTAGGTTTTTTGTGTTTGATATTTGCCTCAATTGCAATTTATCTGGTAGATATGTTTGTGGCATTGAATTGATGTCCTTCTGGCAATATTGCTAGGCTTATACCATTGATTTGGTTACTGTATTTTGTTCGTAGGTTAGTTCCCTCGCCCCCTGCCACCCTTTACAGATTAAGTATGATGTAATGCTATGTTGTCTTCTTAATGCACAAGATGTACGGCATTTAAATTTAACATTGCACATTTGCTTATAATTGCTTTGTTGCCTGCCATTTTACATATTGAACCCCATTTTATGGTTGTCTTTAGGCTTTATATTAAACAACTTGCATGTTTAAACATAATAACAGATTTGTCGTCTGAATTCATAATGATTGTGTATGTTTTTGCTGACTAACGTGGATCATTATGTGGAGAAATCTAATCCTTATAAAATCTATCTACTATTATTATTGGAAATCTACTTCCACTGATATAGATGGAAAAGGTTTGAAGCCAGCATCATGCTGCCAGCCTCACCTCAATAGAAAACTTTGAAAGTCTCCCACCTCTTTTTAGTTCCACCATGTTAATTTTTCCAGGCCCCACCATGTGATACAGGAGAGAGAAAAGGAGTAACCCTTGCCCCCTTCCTCTCCTTGCACTGCCCCACCAGCTTAAAAAAGGGAAAAATGCATGTACAGGACTCTACTGAGTTGTAGTTGGACTCCCTAACAAGGAAAAAAGGTCATGAGTGTGTGTTGTAGTTTGTAATCTGGGATTTGCTTTCCTCTATGTTTTCTAAGAAATCTTAATGCTTTTCTTGTCTCAATCTATCTACTATTATAATGCGAAATAAATTAGAGCTTGATGCCCTTTCTTGATGTAGGTTGTGTGGCTACGGATTATAATTCGTTATTTGTGGATTGTCTTTCTATTTTAATCTTTCAAGGAATCCTGATGCCTTTCATAAAGAGACCTCATAGTTAAAGGAGAGAAGAATGCGGAATCTTTCAATCTCCTTCCTGTCTTGCAAGAACATCCCCCAAAAAATAGGAAACTCATGCAAACATGATATTTTTTTCTTTTGTTTGCAGTGGCATCTGGCAGCCAAGTGGTAGCATAGTATTTTTTTTCCTTTTCCCTTCTTTTAAAATCTCATCCTAATCTAGTTCCATTCTTGTATTGGATAATAGTTGCTCATCAAATTACTAGAAAATCAATAATATTGCTAGTATGTAAAATTTTCATTCCAAAGTGGATTTTAGTTATGCATAATTCTAGTGTACGATGAATGTTGGAAATAAGGATTTATGTTTTTTATTAGACCCATATGATAAAACACAAAAGACGTAGTTTCTTATATTGTGGCATTACTAGTTTTTATAAGTAGCTATTCAATCAATTTAAGGGTTAATCAGTGATGTTAATGGATTTAAGTTAAAATATTTATTGTTTGGTTATTATAATGTTGATACTACAAACAACATGTCGAGCATGTTTAGATTCTTATTGCATATGATTACTTGTACTCTCTTATTTACTCATTCATTTATAATCCATAATGTGAAATAAGACCATGAGGTTTGATATCTTGAATCTTTCTGATGTGTAATCCTTTGAAAAAATCTAAGGTCAAAATTGGGCTATTTTTATTTATTAATTTGATGGAATTTGCATTTTCTTTGACTTCCTTTTTCCTTTACCACTTATATGCTGGAATTAAGGTCCGTAATTAGTACTAGGTATCATATTGGTATGTTATTGGTTCTTGTACGTTCAGTATGGTAAGGTATGCTATACATACACTCATACTGAGATAACTCCTAATCTCTTTTTCACACTTTTTATCATGGTACCAGCAGAAACCAGGCGCTATAGGTCGGTAGAGTACGATACACATGATGATACCGGGCAGTACAAGGCGGTTCCACTCAGTTCGAATTGGTTTAGATCAGTTCGACATATACATAACCGAACCTTGGTACTCTACCTATACGGTATGGTAACTAGTCGGTATGAGTCGGTACTGCAAACCATGGATGGAATATTTGTAGATATAAGCTGTGCTTTTAATTTAACTTATTCCATCATGGGAGTGCCTTTAGGTTGTTTTGTTCTAACAATAATTTTTCATGTCACACTTACGACATTTTTCTAAATGATCTTTCATCATAATCTTGAAGCCCCCTTGCCTTGCTTCTATAATTATGGGTCTCAGTTTGTTTGCTTCAGCTTAGGCTAAGGTTATCCTGACTAAATCTTGAGGTTGAAACCACCAAGACCAGGCCTAGCCCAAGCCTAAACTGAAACTAGGCTCATCATATCATGTTTAGACATGGCTTTTTTTTTCTTCCTCTAGTTGATCCGAGTTTATGACAAGGACACTTGCAATCTTGATGAATACCAAGCTTTTAGGTAATTTGTTCTTTAATAGGGTCTATTTTAACTTTTAGTTTTGTTGTGGCCTTAAGCACAACTCACTTAGGGCACACCAACTACATAGCATATTAATCTTAATCTCTAACACTCAAATCAAACATTGTTTAGGTATCTTATCGAATATGTTTATATGCATTTATATGTAATATGATTTATCTTGATATTGTACATGACAGGTGTCAAACTTGATAAGATTTGAAAGGGGTAATTTAAGCTTTAGCTTTTGATCCTGGATTAGAAATTTTTAATTTATTTAGTTTGAATTATCCAGGTCCAATGACTTCTTTGTAGGAGTAATGGACTTAAAATTGTTTTATCGGTATCTTAGGTATTTTGGATTGATAGAAAAATAAGGCATGCAGTAGAGTTTTTGGAAGTAGTGCTTTTAATAAAAAAATTGTTTACTATTTGCCAATTATATTTTTAAAGTGTTGTGGGACTTTAACATATGTTTGGTAACCCAACTAAGGAAGTGTTTTTAGTATGAGTAAATGACAATAAAGGATATTGCATAGTGCTTTAAATTTTTTAACTCTTTGTACTATCAAGAACTATTATTATAAAAAAGTATTCTTAATTTATAAATTATTTATTTGGAATACTATAATATTGTGATATAATAGTATAATATTGTAATATAATATTATAATATTATAATTTTATAGGAATATAATAATGTTATGAGTTTTTTTGCGTACATGCCCTCCTAAATATTGGAATTTGCGTGAATACTTTTCTAAAATTGATATTTGCATATATATACTCATCAAACACTTGTTTTGTATATATACCCTTTTTTTTGCGTATCTATCCATGCCATCTAACGCCATTAAGAAGTTAGCGGTTTAAAATTGAAATGACAAAAATATCCTTAGCAGGTAAATATGAAAAAAAAAAGTTTATAAGGGTATACATGCAAATAGCAATTTTGGAGGGTATTTATGCCCTCCAAATTGATATTTATGTGTATGTCCTCACAAAATACTATTTTTGTATGAATATCTTTGACATAGCGATTTAGTTAACGTGATTAGCCAAAATCATATTTATTTGAATTAAAATTAATTAAAATTATAAAAAATATCTTTTTATTTCTGAATTGGGTAATAGGTTAATAGGTCTCACTAGAAACTAATATCTTTATCTTCTTTGAGAAAATTTTCAATCTCTCTCAATCATCTCTTTCACTTCTCCATCCAGAATCAAAACCATTCTTTTGACTCGCTTCTCCACCCTATACAACCATTCATTATATCCTTTTTTATATGAAGATGGTCAGGTCCTGCTTTTAGCTTTATGAATTATTTAAAGAAAAGTATTGTGAGAGATTTGCAATATTTATCTTTTAGTGTATAAGATTTGCAATGTTTATCTTTTAGAATTAGAAAATTTCTCATGTATAGGCTGATGGCTGATTTAAAATTACCGTGACAAGATGGGCCCCATACACTATATTTTTTCTTCTTTTAGAAAATTGAAGCTCCAAAAAAAGTGGCTTAAGGTACACAATATAAAGGATGGTCTTCTACCACATGGCTATGGAGGTTGTTGATAAGTCTAAAGGGTTCGAAGTCCTTCAATAATTTTGCTTGGGGATGATTGACGTTATTCTTTCACTCATGAACATAGCAGAGCAAGAAAGCTTGACCATTGCAATTTAGCGTTAAGAGATTCTAATTCTTGTCTATATTCTAATACATGCCTTCAGATAAGCATCTATAACAATAAATATTATAAGCTATGTTTCGATGAAATACGATATAGAGGTTGTTATAAATGAAGAAAAAATTAGTAGAATAATCTCATAATTAGTGAAAGAACTTTCATAACTCTTTTTGTTATCTAATTATCGAATCAATTTTTTTCTTAAGCAATATTTTATGAAAAATATTGAGGAGCATGCACTAGACAAATACAGATTTTTTTGCATGTAAACCCTCCTAAATATGTAAAATTGCTTGAATACCCTCGCAAAGTATTATTTGCATATATATTCTTATAAATATTTCTTTTTGCGTATCTACCCATTAAGGATATTTCAGCCATTTTTAATTTTAAATCGCTAATTTTTTTATGGTGCTAAATGGTATGGGCACATATGCAAGAAAAAAAATAAAGAAACAAATATTTTATAAGAATATACATGCAAATATCAATTTTAAGAGGGCTTTCATACAAATTTACCCAAATGCAGTGCTTTCCAAATAATAAAGGTAGAAAGAATAAAGCAAAACAATTAGAAAACTATTGATTTCTTGTTGAGAGAAACTCTTAAATTTCTTTTGTTATAACCAAGATTCCATCCAAAAAGGCTAGCCGGAAGGTATTATTTGGGTTTCTTGGCCTTGTATAATTATCCAAAATCTTTTTAGTGCATAGTCGATGTGGGACTAAACACATGCCTACATGAGTTCGCACATATACTTTTCTTTTTAAGTTATTGCGTCTTCATCTGACTAAGGGTCCAAATGCATTCAAATCCAATCACAAGTATCACAAATTCAATCACAAACATCACGATCAACTCATGATCAATCTAACTGGACTTATATTGTTGTATCTCTTAGTCCATATGGTTATGAGTTGGGTCTGCTCTGATACTATTTGCAACAACCCATGACCTTACTTTAAAAGGCTAACCGAAAGGAGGTGAGAGAAGGCTTCTTCACTAGATCAATTCCTTTGTCTCAACTAACCCTTAATGGCCAATGAAGGATGTTTTCTCTTTGATGAGGAAGAAGTAGGAGGGAGGGGAAGTGGTGGAGTTGGAGGATCGGGACAGAGGAAAAATTGGGAGAGGAGAGTGCAAAGGATGAGAGCGAATGGATAGCGGGGTGGTGCATGAGAACCTTGTTTAGGGCTTCTGAAGCCCCTTTTATAGATCAGTAAATCTAGATATTGGATCATTAACCAATGACTAAAGGCTATTCATCCATTAGATTAAGATACAAAAACTGGTTATTGAATTAGTAATATACAATTAATAATTTATAAAACATTATTCATTTTAAAAATATGTTATATATGTCAATAAATATCATATAAAATAAATTTTGAGCTTTTTGAGTTGAATTTAAATGAGTAGGATTTAGCTTAAACTTAGGTCATCTAGTAATTGAACTAGCTGGGCTTGAGCTAAATTTCGACCCAAACACTAATTAGCATATGGACAGCTTGTTTTTTTTTGATACCCCTAGTTAGAGATGATATTTTGAAATTTTGGATTATATGTTGTGCCAAAAAAACTTTAGATTTAGATTGGGTTGGATTAAAACATGCAAAATTGAAAAACTTGGTTGACTCAGTGCTACAAATGCTTCAACTATCTGAACCAATTGGTTTGACCCCTTTGAATCAATTGTCAAGCAACAAAAAAATTGTCGCTAGTTGAACCAATTGGTTCAACTATCTTGTTGATACCTGTCCAAAGTAGTGAAATTGTTGACATTCTATTCATTATTCTGGGTGGAAACTCCTTTTTTGAGAGTAGGCCTATAAATTTGTTTCCTTCAAGAAGAGTCAACTTAATGAAGGTAAGTGCCCTGTTCATATCCTTTAGGTTTTTAATACCCAAACCGACTGCCTTCTTTTCCTTGCGCACCATTATTCAACTAACTAAGAAAGAAAAATTTTCTGCTTCCCATCCTTTCCACATAAAGGATCTATGAACTTTGTCGATCTTATCGACAACCCAGGTTGGTGGTTGAAAGATAGACATACAGTAGGGTTGATTGGTCGTAAGGAATGAATTCATAAGAGTGGTTTTTCCACCTAAAGACAGGAGTATTTTTTTTTTTGATCCCATGAGTTACATATCTACCTTTTGCATATGGATTTTCTGCATATCAAAAATATATATATATATGGGTTTTCTGATCCAATCTTTAGAGAGATCTGTCACTTAATGGGAGATCAAGATAGGTCAATAGCAATGACTCCAACTTGCAATTCCTGATCTTTGCACGTAGGATTCCTCTCCAAGATTTCACCCAAGTAAATGATCAAACTATTAGAAAAATTGATGCAAATATCAGAGGAAATTTGAAATCCAGTGTATGAACTTCAGAAAAATTAAGTGATCCACCTATGCTTTGTAAGTAAGGAGTGTGTCAGCAAAATGTAGGTTCCTAATCCCTCTAACAACCATCCTATCATCTAAGCCGGAAGTAGGTTCTCTTGCCTAGCTAAATTCAGCTTTCTACTAAGTGAATCAGCTGCAGTCAAAAGCAGTAAAGGCGAGATAGGTTCCTTTGAGTTATCTTTCTTTTAAACTTAGTCCACCATCCCTGAAAACCATTAATTAGTGCTATAGATTTTTCTAGGATATAGTCTGACTAGTCAACCCATGATTGTCCTAGGCACTTGATTGAGTTCCCTGCAATATTCTCTATGAAGCAAGGTTAGCCAAACTGGTACCAAGACCCATATTGGCTGACTACTGGTTCGGCATGGGGGGAACCAGGTAGTTTACCCCAGTTTGGCAGACCATAAATTCAAGCCTTTTAGAAAAAAGAAGGGCGAAGTGGTTCTGCTCCGGTTCACTCCGGTTTAGCAGACCATAAATTCAAGTCTTTTGTATAGAGGAGGGGTGAACCGGTTCTGAGCGGGCGGTTCATGAAATTTTTTGAAAATACCAACCGAACCGTGCCAATTCCGCATTGGCTCGGGTGGGTATGGGTTGAACCGGGCAGTTTGACCTAGTTTGGCTAATCATGCTATGAAGCCTATTGTTCTTATAGCACATCAGGTATCTCATGCTACAGTGATAGGAGATATCATAACCAATTGCCTTATGTAATATTTCTAATGAATTGATAGCTTATTTAGGGCACTACCATGAGTAAGTTTGTGCATCTCATATAATTTTTAACAGTTTGACACATGTTGATGGATGGTATTAGTTATGTTACTATATGCTTGTGTTTATTGAGTGTGTTATGAAAAAAAAAGCCACTAAGGTGGTAGCACGGTTGGAGCGGGGCTTAGATTCCACCGGAGTGACCCAGGTTCAAAATGCACGGGCGTCGATTAAATGTGGGGACCGGATGCCCCCCGTCTGGTTTGCCTGGTGGAGTCGCCATCTGATTTTCCGGTATCGAGGTGGCGCTAGGGTGATGTACTCATATATGGGTAATGAACCAGTGGGAGAACCCACGGGTCGGGAAGGGTATGCGGAAACTTGCGGCCTGCATCGAACATTTCCTGGTGGAAGGGGGGCTGCTACGCGGTTGAGGTTTCCTCTCCCCCCCCCCCCCCACTCCTATTGGTACACCGAAAAAAAAAATGTTGGGGAGTCTCTTTAGTCACAACTCATTACCAGAGAAACCACGTTCTTACACATAATGTTCTTGCGAGTCCTTTCTGCAAGCATTAGTCCTTGTGATGTGCATGATTTTGTTTCTTTTGAAATACTTGTATGTAGTGTTTCAAGCTGATGGGCCATATGAACAGAACTTCATAACCATTTTCCATGAAACTTAGGTCATTCCTCAAATTTTATCCCTTTTAATTGAGGCCTCAAATCTTTGTTGCACTTTGCCAACCATCTTTCTAGCTTTCTATGCTACTTAGATTATTAAGAGCTGCATCATTTTGCAAATGCCTGTTTATTCAAGTTTTTCATGATTTTCATCATTATGCTCTTGTATCTTTCTCTTTGCCTAATTCTGATGACAAATATAACCCCCCATAAATTTACTACCACAGGAATCTTCATTATGCATTTTAATATCAACTCACTTGGTTCTTCACCACTTCTCCTCAAATGCTATTTTTCCAGTATATTCTCATTTTAAAGCTTTCCTTCATGGATTTTCCAGTATATTCTTTTTTTATTATTTTCAATTCGAATTAATAAAATTTATTCTCACTAAAATGCACATGACATATGTTCAACAAAAGCACCATTAAATAGTTCTATATAACCTTGTTTATAAAAATATATTTTTTTCAACAAGAATATTGTAGAAGCTATAACAACAAAAATCAAGATTGGAGCTTTCATTGATTAGGTATAATTGCACAATATTTCACACCTGAACACATTTATCTCCAACTAGTCAAGTAGGTGTAGGCAGTCATTATTTGTTGGATGACAATATACAAGGTGTAAATGTTGATATTGTTGTAGGTTTGGTTTAATTAACAAAACCCACAAAAAAAACTAGGAGAGCAGTCAGCAAGTTGGAAGAAGAGTCGAATTGATAAAAATTCTAGTTCTCACATATTTGTTGTCACATAAACTGCTAAATGGTTCCTTTGCAACTTTGGTTTACAAACTTCTCTCCAGTGCTTCTCTTATTTTAAAACAAAAAAAGGTTTGAGCAAGAAGAGAAGTATGTATAGTATTAGCATATTGTTGATCAGAACAATCATTAGATATAATTAGTTAAAATATCTAAATAAAAATACATTCTAAATTAGTGAATAAAGACAAGTCTATCATTGCTATGTTCAACCTTGTAATTCTGTTTTGTTAGAATCCCATTCGGAGGCAATTTATTGCCAGCTGAATGTATATCAGTCAAGCTAGTGCTGAAATCCAAACAAGTCATGGCCGTCCAAGTTTGAAACAATAAAAGAGTAGTTGTTATTTAGTTTTATATGTGAAGACCACAAGATTTAACTAACATAAATTTGTTTCTTTTGATTTACTTTTTTTTTTAAAGAAATCTGCATTTGATATTTCATCTGCGAAGTAGAAATTTGTCTTGTATTCCTGTTGCAGGTTAAGCCATCAGAGCAGAAGCTTTCTGGAACCAAGAGGAAAGCAGTGGCAAATGCAGGAGCAGGCAAACTCCCAAAGCCCCAGAAGGACTGGAGCTGTGCTCTGTGTCAAGTGACTGCGACCAGCGAGGAGCGTTTGAACGACCACCTCGAAGGCAAGAAGCACAAGGCCAATTTACTAAAGCTCGAGGTCAGCAAAACAGGGCTCAAGAACAATGGCGCAACTGCTTTTAAGCCAAAGACAGCAGTTGCTACCAAAGAAGATGCATCTACTGATGGTCCGAAGACTTTGAAAATGCAAGTAGATGGTAAAATGCATGAGGTACTGCAGAATAAGAAATTTCTGTTGTGCAAATGCTGCAAAGTGAGGTGCAACAGCACCCTCGCAATGGCTTCTCACCTCAGCGGTAAGAGACATAATTCTTGGATGGGGGTGTCAAAGAACAATCACAAAGAGAGAGATTTGACAACCGAGGCTGCTAAGAAAGATGATGTGGAGAAGGAAGGGAAAGATGCTGTGGAGGGAGCTGTGGAGAACGATGTTGAGAAGGAAGAGAAAGTTGCTGCAATGGAAGGAGCCATGGAAACGGTGATGTGGAGAACAAAGAGATGCTGTGAATGAGGGAGAAAAACAGTCAATCTAGCTGCTGGAGAAGTAACAGGACTGGGTTAATATTTGAGTACTTGAAGAGATGGGGTAGAGTAAGAAAAAGTGGGTGCACGGTTTGAAGTGCTGCGCCAACTGCTGGGTAGGGGGGTAATCATAGAGTTCTTATATTTCTACTATGTCCAAGTTATGTATCATAAACTCTGGTGAATGACTTGTTTGCCATTTGCTGATGTTCTCGATTAATGGGACTTCTTCCTAGCTCCGGAACTTGTTATTAGTTGATGTTAGGTTGATGGTCATGAAAATTATGCTAAATAATTTCTTGGGTCCCTTTTCTGTCGAAGTTATGTATCATAGAGTTTTTATATTTTACCATGTCCAAGTTATGTATCATAAACTCTGGTGAATGACTTGTTTGCCAGTTGCTGATGTTCTCGATTAATGGGACTTCTTCCTAGCTCCGGAACTTGTTATTAGTTGATGTTAGGTTGATGGTCATGAAAATTATGCTTAATTATTCCTTGAGTCCCTTTTCTGTCTAGAGTTCGTGCGCTTTTGTTTTTAATGATAAAAGCAGTACAAGTCATCTTACAATTTATTGATAAATAAATGGGACAAAAGCGACATGAAAGAAAAGAAATACAATTTTTTTTTAAAAAAAAGAAAAGCCATGACCAAAGAGTGCCGGCATCTTTCCACAATTTGGATTTACTTTTAACCCAACCCATGAATATTTACACGTACATACATGTTTGTATGCATGCATGCATGCATGTAAACATGGTCAACCTCCATCTAAAATTCAGAACTCAAAGTTGATAGAGAAAAATGCTTCGATATATCAATGTTGTTGATGGGATTTGATAATAGTCCTTCCACCTCTAGCTATCTGCAGTCTCTTCATGGAGCCGGACAGGCATGGCGGCAGAAGCTTAAACAAGCATGGTTTAATTGGTGTATTGGCCTGCGCAATCTCTGAAGAGCTGATTTTTTTTTCGCTACAAAAGGAGGCAAAGCCTGGAAGCTAATATTTTACAAAACTGGATTTGCCTCTAGGATCAAAACGTATAAGATGTAAATGGGTATTTGGAAGAAAATATGATACAGATGGATCTATACAAATCTTCAATGCTAGATTAATAGCTAAGAAATATACATAAAAGGAAGGCATAGATTATTTTGATACATATGCACTAGTGGCAGAATAAAATCTATTATAGTTCTCATAGCATTAGTTTCAATTTATAATTTGCATATTCATCAAATGGATGGTAACACAACTTTCTTAAATAGTGACCTCAATGAAGAGGTCCATATGGAACAACAAGAAGGTTTTATTCTTCCTGAAAATTAAAAAAAAATAAATAAGTCAAATCATTATATGGTTTAAAGCAAGCTCCAAGGCAATGGAATAAAAATTTTGATTAAATAATTTTGTCAAATGGATTCACATATAACAGTGTTGATAAATGCATTAATTCTAAGTTCACTGATAGTTACAGTGTTATCATTTGTCTTTATGTGGATGGTGTACTGATTTTTAGGACCAATTTGGAAGGTGTATCTCAGATTAAGAACTATCTAACTTCTAAATTTAAGATGAAAGATCTTAATGTAGTAGATACTATCTTAGGCATAAAAGTTAAGAAATAAGGTGAGGGTTATGTTTTGAACCAAGAAATTATTGTTAAAGTTTAAACATCTTGGAATAAAGAAAGCAAGTGTCCCATATGATCCCAATGTTAAGTTAACTGAAAATCATGATGGAGCAATGGGACAGCTTGAATATGCTAGTGCTATTAGAAGCTTAATGTATGTAATGTATTGTACTAAGCCAAATATTGCATTCGCAGTATGCAAGCTCTCAAGATATACCGATAAACTTAGTACAGATCATCGGAAAGTAATAAACAGAGTCCTTGGACATCTCAAGAAAACTATTGATTTAGAACTATTCTATTTTGGTTATCCAGTTGTACTAGAAGGATTCACTGATGCAAATTAGATTACAAGTGTAGGAGATAATAAATCAACATCTTGATGGACCTTTACACTTAGAGGTGGAGCGATAAGTTGGGCCTCTAAGAAACAAACATGCATATCATACTCAACCATAGAATCTAAATTTATAGCATTAGCCGTTGCTAGTAAGGAAGATGAATAGTTGAGAAATCTGTTGCTAGGTATTAAGTTATAGCTACAACCTATGCCTGTCTCCTTACACTATGATAGTGAAGCAACTATGTCTAGAGCATATAGAAAGATCAATAACAGAAAATCTAGACATATAAGCTTAAGACATGAATATGTCAAATAATTAATAATGGATGGAGTTGTTGCCATTATTTGTGTGTGACCTAGCAATAATCTAGCAGATGCTTTAACCAAAGGATTATCAAGAGAATTTGTAAAAACTACTACTGCTAGAATGGGACTGAAACACTTTCTAATTAGTCATCAGTAATGGGAACCCAACCTTGTTCAAGCAAAAACTAGTTCTAAGATTTAAAGGGTAACAACAAGTTGTTGTTATGTGTTTAGATGGCACTGAAACTTCCCAAGTAGGATAATCAGTGCTGATTGTTACGATAAATAGATGATGAGTTTTTACTCTTAATGAAATTTTAATTATTTTCAAGTGTCTATAATAACAGGGACACAAATAGGGTAGAGATTCCACCTATATAGATATAGAAGTGGTGCCGCTTTTAGAAAAAGTTTAAGGGTTTACTCTTGTAAATATTCATGAAGCCGAAATTAGCACATAGCCATAATAGTCTCAAAGTGTGTTTATGAACTTCTCACTAAACTGTATATAATCATGTGTGTAATGTTTTTGGTTCTTATGCAAAGAAGTGTTGGTTTAAGCTTTGACCACCAATAACTTCATTAGAGCTTTAAAATATTTACACTAATTAAAGGTTTGAATCAAAAGATACCTTCATGTATGCATCATTGTATTATTAGAAGCTAAAGGAAATTTAATATTACAATCTAGTGGACGAATGTTAGGTAGACTATAATATTTAAATAAAAAATAAGAAGGAAGAAAAGGAGAGGAAGGGCCAACGGATGCGTACAGTCTCTTCTCAAAAATAAATAAATAAGGGGAAGAGAGAGAAAGGGGCCAACATATATTTACAATTATTTTTTCGAAAGAGACTTCCTTTTACAATATCTCTACAGGATAGACTGCAATTTAAAATTGAAGTCCCATGATGGTGCTTTTGCATTGGTTCACCATTGTGGGACAATCGTTGGTATTAGGCTTCAATTTAAACTGAAGAGTCAGTGTCACATATGGATGAAAGAAGAGCCATGTATCTATGCATTGAAAAGTCTCGTATCTACGGGATAGATGCCTTTGCATAGATTCAGACTCTCTAAATATAGAGCTTTGTGATGAAAAATAGCAACATTCTCCCTTCCTTTCCATCTTAAAATCTTTATTCTTCCTTCTAGCTTCAAAACAGTTTCTTAGAGAGCTTTTAAAAATTTCTTCAAAATTGCTATTCTATAAAGCTTTCTTGTATCCTAAGAGTGATTTGCCATGAACTCGTTAACAAACTTATTATAGTTGAAGCAAATATCACCTTAAAGATAGCGGTTATCCAGATCGAAATCTTGAATTGTTTTATTATTTTCTCATGTCAAATCACTCTTCCCAACACTCTGGCTCTCGTGGTGGGGTTCTTGGAGGGGTCTGCTTGGGTAGGCGAGTCACGTACCCATCAAACACAACGGGACGCGGCGTTCATTGTTCAGGCGTCCATGCATCAAACTAGCGAGACACCCCTGCAAGAAAGATAAGGGTCAGTAGAAGAGAGAAACTTGGAAGTTTCCGTCACCTTACAAGATGTTTGTTGGCTCCTCGTCACAATTATTAGTTTGGTGGCCCTTCACATATTATCCTCCTGTGGATTGATCTAATTATATATTCTAATATATAACTAGATATGCGGCCGGAATGTCTTTTCCTATTTAACTATTTGTTTGCCTTGGCTGCCACACCATTTGAACAATCAAATAATTGCATGTCTGAAACTTATGATCCCTCTGCCTTCGGATTACGCTGCATCTCCTTCTGTCCTCACCTTTCTCTTTCCTTAATCAAACAGGCTCCCCATCAACTTTCCTATTTAAAAAACAATAGTGAGGCACAATTCATCATTTCAAAGCAATGCCACGTCTTTAAAAAAAAAAAAAAAACTTAAAGTTTGGATCTGGAAAACATCCCAAAATGAAAGAGGAATGCAAGGACAAAGCTATTGCTATCTAAGTCACATTCAAGATGCTAGCTTTATGAGTGTACTTTTTAACCTTTGATGCTAGCTACCATCATGTGTGTTCTTTTGGATGGGAGAGGTGGAAAAGTTAAAAAGGTCATTGGAACATGGATAATTAATATATTTCGTT
Organism: Phoenix dactylifera; assembly: GCF_051530095.1. Lineage (NCBI taxonomy): Eukaryota > Viridiplantae > Streptophyta > Magnoliopsida > Arecales > Arecaceae > Phoenix > Phoenix dactylifera. The sequence continues at coordinate 12,679,968 of NC_143191.1, forward strand.
TTCTCTTTGTAATCAGTAGTTTATTTTTTTGTATTTTGTGATTTAATACAGAGTGGCAACTCAATGCCAACGCTCGGCAATGACAGCCTCCGTGGGGGAGAAAGTATGGTAAATGAAGTGGAGGAGGTGGCATTGCAAGGATGGGGAGAAATTTTTAGCGAGAGATGTTCGAAGGAGGGAAGGGAATAGAAAAGTTAGAGAGATCTCTTCTCCAAAGTAGTAGAGATGTTATGCCCAGTTATTGATGGCAGTTAGTTATACATTGGGAGGAGAAGGATAATATCGGATCATTTCATTAATCTAAAGAATTTGATTAAAAGAATATTGGACTCAAATGAGATTTGCATGAAACGCTAGTTGGCGAGCTGAAGGAGGAGAAAGGATAAAATCTCTGCAGAATATCTTTGTTTATTATTTTGAGTCTAATATCTCTTGCAAAATATTTTGTCTTTTATGTATATATATATATAGAATACTACATCAATTTTAGACATTGCGGACATTTTTTAATGTATATATCGATGCTTATAAGCGACGGCAATTTTATTTCTCATGATTTCTAAAACGTTGCAAAAGCATTGGTTACGTAGACATTGACAATCAAATTGCTAACGCTTACAAGTGTCGCTAATTCTTTAAAGTATCGTAAAAGTTAATTTTTTATCAAATTGCTAACGCTTACAAGTGTCGCTAATTTTTTAAAGTATCGTAAAAGTTAATTTTTTAAAAAAATTATTTACAATAAATTTAAAATTCTATTTATATTTTTTAAATACAAAAACGGCAAAAGCCATAATTGTCACAATCAAACAAAGTTTCAAACTATTCATGCTATCAAATATAATCGAATGATGCGTCTCTTGCGTGGAAGAAAAGCAGATGGATTCAAGTATGCATGATTTGTTCCCTAACAGCTACGTCTCAACGAATAATATTTTCAAATATTTAATTTTAATAAGGGTCAGATTCTTGGTTGCTATCAGATCTCAGAGGAAGATGACAACAACAGGGGAAAAAGTTCGAATGGTAACGGATGAGAACTTGGAGACACCTAATGCTTAATGCGAGGACGATATTATCCAAGATTTTTCCATACATAATTATGAAACTATTAAAAGTAGTCTAAAAACGTGAGGCGAGGCGAGAAACACGTGCTGGTAAAAGTATCCAGAGTTTAAGGCCGGAACGCTATCCAAAGAGAAATAGAAACAGAATAAATGAGAAAAAATAAAATAGAGGACAAATGGAGACCATACACGTGCGAAGACTCAATTTTCAGATGGCCTCCACGTGGCCATCAGAAACGGATATAATGGATCGAGAAAAGTGGAAAAATAGATGAGGATTGCGGTCTCCGAAAATGTACGTGGAATAACTCTCAAGGACAGAGAATCTAAAACAGCAAAAACAAAATCACGCGTCTTTTTTTTTTTGATAGGACTCCTTCGCAAGGAAAAAAAAAATTATATATATCTATATCTATATATATATATATAGTCAACAAAAAAATAAAAAATATATTAGTAATTTAATTAATTTTAGAAAATTAAAATAGTATTTTAATAAGAATAATATTTTTATTTTTTATAAAAAGATTATGAGAGATATGACAAATATATTTTTCTATCGAGTCAAAACTATATTTTTTTATAAATATATTCTTATTTTTTATATTATAAATATAATAAGTACTTGATACAATTTTCTCGTGGATGCACAATTAAATATAAGTTATTTTTTATTATTAACTCAATTTTATTATTAAACCTAAAAAATCATAAGTCTTGCTTTAAAGGACTCAAGAAAATAAATATATATATATAGTCAATAAAAAAATAAAAAATATTATTAATTTAATTAATTTTTTAAATAAATGGAGAAGTAGTATTTCAATGAGAATAAAATTTTTATTTTTTATTAAAAAAATATGAGAGATATGAAAAAATTATTTTTCCACCAATTGAAAACTATATTTTTTTAAAAAATACTCTTATTTTTTATTATAAATACAAAAACTACGTCATACAATTAGATGCTTAATTAAACATAAAATATTTTTTTATTATCAATTAAATATATCAAAATTATTTTTTTATGCATTACATTTCTAAAAAATAATATTTTGATAAAAAATCGTGAATAAAAGGAGGCTTTGGTATTTGTACCCAAAACCAGACCCATCAGTAAAACGTGGGACCCTGCCCAATGTTTTGCGGAGACTGTGGGAGTTTGATGGATTCTTAAAAATGCGTGAATTAAGTTAATCTCGTTAATTATTAAAAGGCCGCGGAGAGGAGAAGGGGATAAGGACGAGGGTTTCGTCCGCACACGTGCCACGTAAGCGGGGTCTGGGTCCAGTCTTTTTATATAAGCGAGGCCGGAGGCTCGGATAGGGGGCCTCATCTTTCCGGCGAGCGCTTTTCGGCTGCAACTCCACTTGCGGTGTATCTCGGCTTCCTTCTTCAGTTTTTTTTTTCTCTCTTTCTCTGTATCGGTCTTTGGATATTATGGCGATCTCGATGGGGACGACGGGATCGATCGGGGCTTCGTCGTCGGCGAGTTGGGTGGGGAGGAGGACTTGGGGGGCTTTGAAGGGGAGGAGGAAGGGGGCGGGGAGGGGGGTGCGGTGCTCCGCCACCTCCGCCGCCTCCGGGAGCTTGAGTGAGCAGTACCGGATGCTGCGGATTGAGCCGGGTGCCTCCGAGGAGGAGGTCAGGAAGGCTTACCGCCAGCTCGCTCTTCGGGTTTGTGTTCTTTTTTCTTTGGGTTTTATCTGAATCTTTGGTGATTTTTTAAGATGACGAAAATATTAAGATAATAAAGGCTATGGATCGTGGGTGATTCTTAAAAATTTAATTTTTAGGAGGGAGAAAAAAAAAATCGAATGATTTCTTCATCTAATTGGTCTTTGTTTTGATCTTTGGTATCTTTTTAAGGTGAGCTCATGGAAATGATGGATTTTTTGTTTATTTTTTAGGTTTATTTCTAAACTATACGATCTATTTGAGTATTCTGTGTTTAAAAAAAGAAAAGATTTTTGTCGGATTTTTCCTAAAACAAATTGAATGGGTTTCTTGTTTCCAGTACCATCCGGACGTGTGCAAAGGAATCAATTGCGGCGTTCAGTTTCATCGGATCAACGAAGCCTATGATGTAAGTATTCTCCAAGCTTCCCCTTTTTTCTCTCTCGAAAATCCCCTGAGAAAATTCTTTATAATCTTTCGGATTGGTACTTTATTAGGAAAAAATGGCTAATATGGAAACATTTCGTCAAGATCGGATGCTCCTTTTCTTCTCTCTTTGGTTAAATTTTAACTTTTGGCAATTGAGTTTTTCTCTTATTAACCAATACGAAATCATTTCTTAGCTTTTGTATTAGCTTGCTATCTATAAATTAATCTTTTCTCGAAATGAGAGTTTTATTGGCAACTAAGACCATCATATTTGATTGAATTCTCCTCTTCAGACTGTGATGAGCTCCTTGAGGCAAGCCGAGGAGGAACGGGAGCGATGGGAATCTCAGGAATGGAGCGACGACGGCTACGCCTACGAACCGATGAGGGGGATGTGTGACCCAAGCTGGGATTTGTGGGAGGAATGGATGGGGTGGGAGGGGGCTGGCATCAGGGACTACTCTTCCCACATCAACCCCTACATCTGAGCAATTTCTCTCCAGCTTTTCCTTTGGAGGTTGAATTGGCTGAGGACAATGTACATAGGTTCTCTGTTAAAATTCTCAGCAATTGTGGGTGTTATGTGTATATAATTTGGACTCTTCTTGCCTTTCCTAATTTAAGGGTGGAAGGGTGTATATGGTTTCAACCTTTGTCTCTTTAAGTGCAGTTATGCTGATTTGTCATTGCTCTTTTCATTTGTTTTGTTTTCTTAGTCTCATGTGCTTTGGAGTGAAAATAGATCGAATAATATTTGTTTGGATTTATTTTAGATTCGAATCTATTCAAATATGGATAAAAATTTTGCACATCCGACTAATATCTATATCTATATCCATATTTGCTAAAGAAACATGAATATCCATATTTGTTAAAAAAAATGGATAAGAATATAACCATATTTATTTGTAACTAGATTTAGTAATATTTTTGATTTTCTATTTATAAAATTTAATTATTTGATTTATATACATATTTATATCTATATTTTTTTATCAGATTTGTATTCGTATTTATTTAAAACAAATATAGATATAAATATATAGTTAATATCTATAAATATATAGTTTATATATATATATATGTATTTACCAAATAAAATAAATGTGGATATGGATATACTAATATTTGATGTGTATCTGATCTGATTTCAGTCTTATATTACCATTTAGATAGTGTCTAGCTTATTCAATAAGTCCGAACCTAGGATGTCCTGTTCCTTTGCCTTAAAAATTGGCTCAGAGCTTTGCCCTATAGTTGAGTCAAATGTCTAGGTCCAACACAGTCCACTAATAAACTAAATTTGGTTGGGTTGGCAACTTCATTTGGAAGGTGGGAAGCCAAGTTGAAGTTTAGATTGCGGAGAAGATAAGAAAATGAAGTTAGAGTAATAATACACATTGTTTGTAAACTCAAAATCCCGAACTCTTTGCATCATATCTTGTTTCCCACAAAATGAATTACCCCAAATTATTGGATCAGATCATGATGAAAAATGATGCTCGATTAATATTATATTTTTTACAAATAAAAGGTATAGACCGTGACTTGAATTGTGGAGGTTAATGTCTATAGAATGCAAGTGGTTCCCTCGATAAGCTATTGAACCCTAAAGAGAAAAACTATTACATTCTTTCGGAGATATATCCCTCTATCAGCTTGAATTCCATTTTCCATTTAGAAATGAGCCCACGTTTGCGAGCCAATCTGCTGCCTAATTCTACTCTCCCATTGTACCAAATGTCGGCATTTCACCAACTCAATTATGTTTTAATTGAATATACATTTTATTTGAATTGAAGAAAAGAAGGATCAAATGGATAGGCATTACCTTTATACATTTCGTATATATGCAGTATATCAGTTAATTTTTCAAAAAAAACTATTTATAAGATTTGTGTAAAAAATTTTGATGTTTTGATTTATTTTATCAAACGAATGTGAATGAGCCTGCGATGATTAAACAAACATGCACAATAAGATGCCAAGATCAAGGTGGCCATGTTACAGGCAGGCCAAAATAAATTGATTACTGATTTATCTTTTTTTTTATTATCCACTATGGTATATTCTTGATGGCAACGACGACGTGGCATCAGTCTCACCAAATTTGGTACAAAAACTTAAATAGATTTGTGGCTAGAGAGGGTGTTAAATCACGCTTAATATAAATAAATGGCATAGAACTTCGTCCTGAGGTAGAAGCATTTCATGCATGCCTCAATCTACAACAGTTGATGAGACCAAAATTATGCAAAAAAACTTCTCGCACACTTTTTTTTCTTGATGAAAGCGCATCAACTTCTTGTTTATCTCAAGAAGTTGCTTGTTCAAGTTTGCCCAAGCTGTTAAAACATGTTCATGCCTCATGAAGGAAACTTCGACCAGAACTGTTCAATAACAATATCTATATTAAGATCCTATTTAAAAACCCAGATATTTAGATAGATGGGCCGAACAAAATATAAGCACCACAAAAATTCTTAAGCTCATCCGATGTAAAATTATTACTCCTCAATGCTCCCTCTCACATATAGAACCTGAAAGATATTCGTGGGCTCCAATATCATGTCGAAATTATATCTAAAAATCCGGACATTTAGATGGATAAATCTAAAATTATGCAAGCACCACGAGTTTTTAACCTAACCAACCCGATGTGAGACTATTATTCCTTGCCACCTCAAAGATTAAATGAACAGAAAAACAGCAAGGCATTCAATGACAAATTATGCACCTAATATGAAAAATACCCTTCCTGATTTGACTGCGCTCACAATTAAACATTCACTATGTAGATTGAGCAAGGAAGCAAGTACCCCCAGCTGACTTCCTGAATAATGTAGGGCCGTAGCTCCAAATTCCAGTTTGAAAAATACAATCTTTTACAGTAATGCCACACATTCCAATCACTACCACAAAATCCATTATATTGATAGCTATACAAGCTAGTCTTCTGGGAGACAATCAACATAAATCTTTTGAACACAGCTAACAACATCCAAACATCCAGCAGATATTCTCATCATAAACAAGAGCACTAAATAAATAAAGCAACATATAGTTGGAGTTCGGATGATAAATCCAAAGTAGTTCAGTATTCCGAGGATATGTAAATGGTTTCAGATAGTTCATAAGCAAATGAATAGTTGAGCAAGTAGTTCTACACTTCCTGGCGAAGGACTTAACCATTTTTCAATGGCTTTATAGATGTCAAATGAGGTAGAAGGTCTACAAGTGCTCCACCAATTTACCAAACTCATATTTTCCCTCATGAATCTGTGAGCATAGTAGAGTTTCACGTTTCAATAACACAAGAAAGAATTGATTCTTCATAGCCCAGGCATCATCTCTACAGCTATAAAAAGTTCGCTGTATAAAACATCTATACCTAATGTCTGAGAGTTATATTTACAATCCAAAGATTGGTAGCAAAAGTAAAATTCACAGATAAACGAATGGAGAGGCATAACAGTCTGTGTCTTTCACCCAATATGCACCAAAGATTCTACACCTTCAAAGCTACATGGTCCTGCCATGTAAGTTTCCTCTTTCCGGCACGGTTCACTCCTTTCCCAACATCTCGACATATCGATAACCTTAGATCATTCGCCGCAAGGTCACCCTCTGTCGAACACTTGTTCAACTTACCAACCTTCAGGGGCTCCCATTGCACTTGAAACTCCTTCATTTCCTCACCATTCTGTAATTAAACAAAAACACATTACGACAATATAATGTATAAAGTATAATACATATGCATATCAATTCAAGTGGTTACCGGTGATGAAACCTGGTTCAAGTCTAATACTGCAGAAGTGCTTGGGACAGCAGCTTCTCTTCCTATGTAACTTCTATCTTTTTGATGGACTTGCTCTTGAGTCACCGGATTTGATGCTCGACCATGGCAAACCACTTGGGCTGGGATTTTGGGAGATTGCTTTTTGAGTCTATATGTGGTTTTTTGCGATGGATTCTTCATTAAGCACCTATATCTTTTCCGCAAGAATCTACATCATCCCAGACAACCAACATGAGTCACTTGTTGTGAATTCAGACCTTACAACGCAATTCATTCCAGTAAAAAGAATTAAGACATTCGCAACCATGGGTCTTACTAACTTTGCGAACTTTAATCTTTTAAAAACTTCCAAAAATTGGCAATAGGAAACAAGGAAAATGGCAACTAGAAAAAGGAATATAAGAAATAGGCGGTACCTGACTTCAGCAAGGAGCTTAAGTTTCTTCTGATGGGCCTTTTGCAATTGCTTCCTCTTTGCTTCAGTTTCCTGTGAAAAGAGGGTACAGCTTATAAAAGTTATGAAGGAAGGAGAGATCCCATGGTAACAATGACCAAAAAGATATCTGGTAACACATTTAAAATAAGACCTTTCAATTGGAAGCCAAAACCCCAATAGGAATGTCTGACACTTTTTAAACTGAAAAATAGAGAAAAATCTTTAGAAATGGGAAAACATAAAGGGCCTTCAGAAAACAACAGAAAATTTGAAAAACCTAACCATAAATGCAAATCAGGAAAGATGTCACGAGAAAAGAAGCAAAACTAAGACAAACCCTGGAACAGAAGGAAGCATCAACAAACCTTAGATCCATCAACGAAGGCCCTACGCTTGTGGAAATCAACAGAGGAAAAGGGGTTAAGGAAAACAATTCAGAAGACAAACTCTAGGTACCTGAAATCCAAGAGAATAAGTAAAACCCATCACAAATCAACCCCAAATTGTTCATTCCCTTAGACCAAGATGAAACCTTAACTACTTAATGTCAAAACAATCATATAATATACACCTCAAAACATTCTAGCTAATCACAATAGCAGAAAGCCTACATCCCCTGAATAATGAAAATAATATCAATATATAACCAAGACAACCTAATAATAATGTCATAAACAGGAAAAGAAACACTAAAGATCCCTGGAATAAGTGATTATCAGAAAAACCCCATATCACAAGATACCCAAAACATTTGTTTCCAACACCAAAACAAAACCCCAAATCAATTCAATCGGATACAGCATCTATCCAGCAAAACTGAACACAGGAAGACGATGAAAAGCCCAAAGCTCTCACCTTTAGCAACTCCTCGTAGTCCTGCAACAGGCTCTGGTGCCTGAACCACGCCCTGGCATCTTCCCCAACCAAATAAGAGGCCGAGGACGGAGAGGACTCCATGGCTACCCTCCTCCCCTTCTTCATCACCATCACCAACTCTCCCAGAGACAAAAAAACAGGGGGGGAGGAGGAGAGGGGGGGAGGGGGGAGGAGGAAAGATAAGATAACCACAGAAGGAAGGGAGAAGGCAAAAAGGCACCGACTTGCGATGAAATAAAGAGAGGAGAGGAGAGAAAGAGATTGAGAGAGAAAGAAGGGCAGGGGAGGGAGGTTCCTTGCCCTGTTCTCCGTGTCTGACCGCGACCAAAAGGGAGCAAAGGCCCCATATAAAACGGGAACAGGAGCTGGCTACTGAGTCTTCCCCTTGATGGAAGGGAGGTGGAGAGTTTCCTGGCCTGAAGAGGGGCAATTTGGGAAGTTTGGGACAGTAGTTTTGTTTTGGGTGGAGAGAAAGAGAGAGAGGGGGGAATTGGTTGGCTTGACACACATGTCTGAAGCCACCCTTATCTTTCATCCCTTCTCCTTTTTGGTTTTGGTCTCGGTTTTTCTTTCCTCACATTACTCCTGTTCCAGCTGGGCCATCAGGAAGAAAGATAGGGGGATTGGAGATGGGCTTCTTGGAGGGTGGAGATTCTTTTAATTTTCTCCTCTCTGTTTCTTCTCCCCTCTTGGGTGGTAGAGAGAGAAAAGGAGGGAGTGGGGGGGTTGAATGGCTGCTGTGCTGTGATGTTGCAGTTGCTGCTTGGGTACTCACTTGAAGGGGAGATGGTGGGATGGGACTTTTATTAATTAGATGGAGTGAGTTTTCCATAATGCCCTTACTTTCTCTTATAGAGAGGTCACTTTCTGGACAAATTCTTTCCCTTAACTTGACCATGAAATGCCATGGGATAACCCTTTCCTATTCTGCTCTTGCTTGACATGGTAAAGTTCTACCTTCCTCCCACCTTCCCATATTACATCTTTGTGTGCTCTAATGCTTTAAACTCATGGATTTGAGTAAATTATGATGTTATATTTGCTGCCAGAATAGATGTTAGCAATTGGAATTGAAGGAAGGATTTTAAATGGCAAAATAAAATAAATTGTTTCTGTGACTGCTAACCATCTCAAAACTTGGTAAGTCAGGTTGTGCCATTTTTATCTCACCAATTTCTTCTTAGATGCATCAACTCATAAACTGACAGGATCATTTTGGGAGGGACCATTTCAAAGACAGAGACAAGAGGGAGGTGGTGGTTGTGGCAGCCACACCAAAACAAGGAGAGGACATGGTGAGAACAATCCCCATGACAAGTTGTTCCCTTCCTATTCCAAGGATGACCAGGGGTGTATTGGGAACAACGCTCCAAGGGAGGAGTTGTTGGAGGAGGGAGGGGGAATAAGTCCACCTCAGACCTCAGTGCTAGGGGAAAGGAAAGGCCTTGGAGGCAGGCCAGGCCAGAGAGGCCTCTGGGGACCTCATCTTTAAAGGTGATGGATGAGCTGCCATGGGTCTCCTGTTTTTCTTTCCATATAGATGAATATTTACATATCAAATCACTTCCACAAAGCCAAATTATATTCTACACCATATATACCGATATACCGTGCATCACGCCAATCATATCATCTCATCCCTATAAGCCAATTGCTAAGATGCGTGCATAAAAACTTGGGACCTGCAATAATGAGATAACCTAATTGGTATAGTGCAAAGCCACGTGGTGCACACAATGCAAGATATAATTTCTCATTTGATAGAGAAAAGTAATTAACTTAGCCACTTTAGTAGTAAAATATCTAGAACATGAGAAGTCCTGCTAAGCTATTGTAGATTGAATTCAGCCTTATGAAGTATTGTGCTTTCTCGAGAGGTTAATAGAAATCAAGATGGCACAATTATGCAATTTCCTGCCTATATATTTTTTAGAGGCATCCAAGAGATCCGCAGAGTAATCATTAGATTAAGTCAAACTTTGATGGATAAATTAAAAAGAGATTTTATTGGTGGGGGCCAAGTTCGCAATCAAATATCACTATGGACATATTTTAGGTACAACACTATATTATGTTAGCAAAATCAACATTACCTATGGCGAAGCATAGGTTGGTTGGTAAGATGTGCAGTGGCTCTACTCTAATGATTGTGAATGATTAGAGATAGCAATACTTAATTATTTAACTGGTTTAACTTATTTCAACTTCTCGTAGATCGAGCTAAATTACTAATTTAATAAAATGGTCGGATTTGGATCTAGATTTTGACCAATTTTTAATCCATCATATATCCAACCTGATCCATTTCTTGTCCAACCTAACCCGCTTGCCACTCCTATATATGATAAACTATAGTATATTGAATATCCAATTGTGATGTTGAAGCAATTTTTTTGTATAGTTGTTTTGGAAGCCTTTAATAAAAAGAAGAAAAAAAGAGAGAGGAAAGCATGCATTATATAAGAGATAAGAGATCAAGGATATGATGATGGAGAACTTTAACTTTCTAATGTTTAAGAATTAAAGAAAAGAGGGAATGAAACAAGGCTTTTGGTTGTCCGTACCATGACGCTGTCCCATTTTATTTCTCCTGCATACATGACTTTGTACCTTTCACGCAGACAGACACCATGTATTTATAACAATGGTCCCATGCCATAAAGGAATTGAACCATGAGCTTTTGACATCACTGTGATATCGTGTGACCAACTCTTTAAACACTGCATGGTTGATTTCATACTCTAAAACTATTTAACAAATTCAGGGGATCTCCAAACCAAGAAGCTTGCCACCATTAGAAATGGAGCTTATGGACATCACCTGACTTTTAGGACCAACTTAATGCACCATGGTGTCACACCATCATGTTGTTGCATGGTGTCACATCCAATATGCAAGAAGAAATTGGATGCCATGTTACATTCTATACCATGAGAAACAGGGAGAGCTCCACCTAGTGGGTCTACCATAACAACGGGGGTTGCGTAGTGCAAAACAAGCGGTAAGTATCATTTCAGACTTGGTGCTTTTTTTTGTTTGGCCCCAGAATTAATTCTACTAAAAAAGACAGGTCATAAAGCAGGGGGCGGAGGGATAACCAACAATTACAAATAATAATCGAGCCGAGTCAAATCGGTTTAAATACAAAATAGATCAAAAATTTAAATCCGTCCTGATTATTAAATAAATTAAAAATTTAGATACGATGCATTTAGAATGTAGTTAATAGACAGGACCGTAGTATTCGAAAAATTCTAAGTTCACTCAAATTAATGGCCTTCCAAATTAACCTTTGTTCGCCTTGCCTCAACCACCTCTCCCGTCAACTGAATTAATCTCCCTTGATGCTGTCTAGGGAATGAACTCAAGAAACTAGGATTGACAATGATAATAATCCAGCATTTAAAACTTCCAAATGAAAGAAAACATATCCTTCAAGTTCCTGACAACCAAATAGAACCAGAGGAGTTCTTTTATCTGTAGTTGAACACAGATTCATGAGTTATCTGTACAACAAAAGTCTAGCAAATTCTGTGTGCTGAAATCTTTAGCCAGAATATAACATTAGAATTGATGGCTTCGTCTGGCATATGGACAAAATAAAATTCGACAAAGAAGTTGAGACCTGTAAACAGAAAATGCTATCATGAGGTGCCCTTTGTTGCCTGATTGTGGATGAAATCTTTCAGGTAGCTGACCAGTTCCTGATGCACAATAAAATAGTGTTACAAAAGAATATGTTAAAACATGTAAGAGGATGAATACGCAGGTAATGGCAATACTATTATACATACATGAAACTTAAAATGTAAGGCAATTGCCCCGGGAGGGGAGTGGTATGGCATACAAACAAGGAATTCAGACTTATATCTATGTCACACCAAGCAGTTGCATTGGCTCCATATGCAAGATAAGAATCATATAGGGGCCATATGCAAATACCTATTGTCAGTGGGTTAAGCAGCAACAACCTTTAAAGAACACGCAACCGCTGAAGGGACCATCCAAGAAGAGAATCAGTATAACAACATAATTGAATTTCTAAAGAAACATAAGCTGAGGGCCCACATTAAATAACCAAATGGAAATGATCTTCCGGACTACTCGAACTTAAATTAAAGAATATTGCATTTCACAAGGCCCATGCCCATTATAGGTTGCACAATTGCTACTTTGACATTTTAATAATAATAGAAAACATGATGACACAGCGAGGTTCAAGAGGCTGTACTTTAGGTGAAGATCATAGACCATGCCCTTCACTGCATAAAACATTTCCCTTGTAATATGCACGACCACAAACTGTGGTAATGTAATAATCAGTAAAATAATTTCGACGAATAACAGCTGAAAGTTGACATGTATACCAAATTATATCAACAATGTCAATACAGTGCCAAGGCAATGGAAGTTGATGTTAGGTTGACTAACAATCGCAAAAAGCACATCAAATTATGAACTGGTTCAAAGTCAACATTCAATGAGGATCTGTAAAGGTGGACCCTACATAGTTGGGACAAGGCTCCATTGATATGGTTATGGATTGAATTTTGTTTTTCATGTTTTTGAACTAATCCTAAAATGCAAATTAGGATGGCTTTATGAGTCCGTTAGTAAGCATTTAGTTTTAGGCTTGGATATAAGATGGCCAAGAATTTGTTTTGAGTATAAAAGCAGAATTCTCAAGTTATGCAAGTCCTGTTTTAAATTGAATTAGTTTTTAAAATGTCAGCATTTGGCTATAGGTTGGGTTTGGAATAAGGGCCTCTAGAATAAGGCTTTAGAGTATAGCTTAGAGCAATTATGAAGGCCTCATATGGGTTTCTAACTTTTGTATGTTGAATATCTCATTTATCATAGGAGATATTGATTATCCCCCTTGCATTTTCTTTGCCTTGATTCTTATCTCTTCCCCTTTAAATGACTTGCTGTTTGTATCTTCTCTTCTTCACATTTAATACCAAGCAAAAAAAACTAAAATTTCTACTTCTTTAACATATTTGTGAATACATATGTACAACCTAAAAAGATCTTTGAGGTGCCACATAAGATCTAAGCATACCTCTTTCTTTAGTTTATTGCACTGACTCCAACACCACCTTCCTTTACCCATTGATGCAAATTAAGAAGAGAAGCTGGAATATTGAAACTTAATATGAAAGAATTTGTTTCATGGCTAAATTTTTCCTAATTAATCACCAGCCTTTGATGTGAACAATTCAAAAAAAATAAAAAAAAAAATCGGCATTGCCGTATGTCTTTGAAGTCTACTTCTACAAAAGCATATGCATTGCAAACTTCTTTTGTAAGGAAATTGTTTGCTTATTTAAAAAGCCCATAATTAATCTATCATTGGAAAACCAAAAGACAAGGATAATTATTAACATAAGCAAATGACCTTATCCTATCATAACATGTTATTAGATTTATCCATGTTACTAAACTGGCTGTCATCCAAGGCAAAGTTTTGTGACATAAAAAGAAAAAAACTCCAGCTAATTTCCGACTAACCCCACCCAGCACTTCTTTGGTCCCTTTCTCTGCTTCGAAGTCGTTTCTTAGGGGTCTGTCCTTTTAAATTTTGGACAGAACCCTACCAATCTAAATTCCAAACAGTTTTTCCTTCCCTTATTCTTCAGTGATTCCACTTTAAACCTTCTCTAAAGCAAATAAATCTAACTCTTCTACTCTCGAATCTACCTATCAAAATAGGCAAGAAGAGAGCACATCTTGCTGCATGAGCAGAAAACTAATAGAGAGGCAGAATGTATGCAGGAAATAAACTCTTAAAAAGCAGCACTAACAGCCACTATGTTGGTGTCTGTTGACAAGATCGTTATTATTGAATATACTAAAATGGAAGAATAGTAATAAGGGATATGATATAGAATAATAGAAGTTTTGATCGAATCATAATAAACATATCGCTAGGAGCATAAAAAAATCAAAAGCATAGGGAAGCAGGAGTTGATGTAGGATCAAGTTTCTGGGTGGGTGGAAACACTTAGGTTATGGTATGTGCAAATTAAACCCTACTAAGCTGTTGCAGTGATATTGCAGGGGAAGTACTTTAAAGGCATTCATGACTCGATGCACATAGCACAGAGGCTCATGAAAGCCGTATGCAGAGGGGACTAGTGCTCAAGGAGAAAGGCCTTGCACCAAAAGAAGATGAGGGGCCTTTGTATCCATCCTTTTTAATTTTATTTAGTTTAAGTTTAATTACAGATGCATCTTACTTCCCACTGTCCTTTTTGTCTATTTGACATTAAAATCCATATAATAGAAAGTTCTTAAGATTGTCTATATAATTTTCTTTTAAATTCTAAGGGTAACTGATATTCATGCGTCTACTACATCTGCCTTGAGTTAGCCATACTTGAAACATCACCGATCTCTCCTCCTCCTGTATAAAGAAAAAATCATGGCAACAAAAATGACTTGTTCAGCACTCTCTTGCCTCTAAATTTTACTACATTCTCATACCACCTATATTCTTACGTAACTCCTAAGTAGATGTCAGCTTACCAATCTAAGATCTCTTCCCTCCTCATCTCACTTTTTTGGAAGGAAAAAAGCCCTTCCAGTTTTCTATCAGAACATTTCCGAATTGATGAAGAAACATGCATAAGTCATTCCATGTAGTTTCCAAACTTCCAACGAATAATCGAAGGATGATCCATCTTTGCTTATTCTTCAGGCACAAAGCCCTTTCTTCCTGAAACCCTACTTACATGATTTTTTTTTTGACCACCCTATTCTGTAGATTAAAAGTGTCATGTTTGGTTTCAACATTACTTTGTTCAATTATATGCTTTCTCTCCATTCTTATGAGTTCTGAATACAAGATTTTTATCCACTCATTAATCATTTTCATATTTTCTATTTATTAGATATAGTCGAACTTTTTATTGCTTATAATAGAATAAGTGACGCATATGAACATTGCTTGGTCGTAATGCCATCCCTCAGTGGATAGCTTATAGAGGTATGCAAATCAACCGAACTTGAAGAATGAACAAGAAAGCCCGATGCAATCTACTTCTTTAAGTAGGGGTAGTGCCAGAACTTCAAATACAAATCAAAATTGTGCTCAATGTGATTTAGGTTGTGCGCTTAAACATATATTGAAATGAGATGATGCCTATGATTTTTATATATGATGTAACAGTTATTGTAACTTAGTAATTTTCTGGGTTTCCAATAATAGAAGGTTGAAAATTGGGCAACTGAGCAAATTGTCATTTTTCCCTTTTTGTTACTTGAAAACAAAATTCTATTTACTACGAAGAAGCATATAACAGGTCTAAGAACATTCCAACACGCCCAAATAACAATAAAAACAAAAACTTCTCTCTTCGAGAAAAGAAGAAACACCATTGCAATAGTTATGATGTCAATTGCATGAAGAGAGAAACCAACACTCATATGAAAAATCAAATGGACTCTCTTTATGCTAAAGCTTAAATCTCCTTGCAGCCAAAAATGCCAATATGCGTATAGAGTTTGAACCCTTCAATGTAATTTTCTTTTTTTTTGAGAAAAAGAAAAGGACCTTTCCATTTTTGTTCATTGTGCATGTTACTCCAAATTTGTTAACTGCCATCCCTATAGACTTTTTTCTTAATATAAACATCCCTTTTGGTTTAGCTTTTGCTTTCATTCCTCATCAAAAGATGAAATAAAAAGAACATATCAAGGAAAAAGTAACAATGCATTTATGACATGGTTATAGCTATAAAAACAACTGGAATGCATTGGACGTGTAAATTACTTGATCCTATTAAAGATTACCTCATTTGGCATATTTATTAATGCTTTGTGTCTCTTCTCAGATATTTAACCATTATATGAAATTTTGATTATTTATTCTTCTCTTTCATTTTCCACAGATGAAAGATAATTTTTCACCAGCTGGGGTGGACTGGGAGTACACTTACTGATCGAGCGCAGGGAGATACTTTCGACCAAATTGGCAGCCAGGTTTCTCCTAGAGCTGGTGAGTTTATGGGGCGCTCTGATGAGAGCGAAATATAGTGACTCAGCATCCCAGGACGCCATGCGCGCTAGACCAGGAGCACCTTTCATATGGCGGGAGATTTGTGTGCGTGCCCCGAGAGTGCTACCGGCGATCGGATGGAAGATCAGGGATGGCCGGACAGTCAGAATTCTGGAAGATAGTTGGAGGGCTGGCCGGCCACAGGTAGTTGGAGGGCTGAAGTGTATGCGAGCTCTTCGTCAGAGGAGAGCAGAGCTGGGACGAGTATCTCATCGGGCGCGTGCTTGAGGAGCAGCTGGCCGAGCGAGTTTTAGCTGTACCCATCCCAGAGGGAGTGACAGCTGACAGGAGAGTGTGGAGCATGACTGGGTCGCCGGTGGTGAGGGCTCGAGACTGGTCCCAGGGCCCTCGACTCGACAGATGGAGAGCATATGGATCTGGAGATTGCGCATTCATCCTCGAGTTGCCCTATTTCTCTAGAAGATGGCCTGGAGATGCTTGTCCTACCAGAGCTGTGCTGGGGAGGCAGGGTGTGAGGGTCCCTGCAACCTGTGTGACTTGTCCGAATATGGAGGAGACCATCTTCCACGCCCTCATTGACTACCCACGGGCTAGTCAGATTTGGCGCTATGCTTCAGGCTAGCCGGATCAGTGGCAAAGGTGGTCGTCTATCGAGAAGTTCCTACGATCCCTGGAGGCCTCGGCATGGGGATCTGTGTTGGAGAAGAGAGAAACTCGTGCTACCTATCTGGCCTACCAGTGTTGGCTAGATAGAAATGCCCGAGTCTTCGAGGGCGTCAGCCCTTACCCAAGGGTGAGGGCGGTTAGAGCCTTTATGCATGCGACAGAGATCACCGGCGTTGTAGAGGCATTATCTGAGTTGGCTAGGGACATTTGGGGCCCCCATTCTGTTCATACAATGTCCAGGACAATACTCATCTCCTAAGTGCCCCCGCCTCTGGCTTCCTCAAGGTGAACTTCGACAGCAGCATGGCTGATGAGGAAAGATGCAATGGTGTGGGGTTCGCCATCCGAGACCACGATGCTAGATTAGTTGCGACGGAGGGCTGGCGGACCTTTGACTCGTCAGTAGTGTATGCCGAGCTTAGAGCAGCCTGGGAGGGTATCTACTATACAAGGCAGACGCTGGCTGGGGACCGTATTATTCTTGATGGCAATTCAGCCACGGTAGTTGAGTAGATCCGGAGATGGGGACGCACAACTGAGGACCGGCCATTGATCCATGAGATTCGCAGATTGATGGAGGAGTGCGAGTCCCACCAGGCCTCACACGTGTATAGGGAGGCAAATGGGACTGCCGACTAGGTGGCTTCCTATGCGGCCTATCCAGTGGTTTCGTCTGGGTGGATAGTGGGTCTGTGCCAGGGTCTTTACGTAGTTTTCTATTTTCTGATTTTGTTGGTCGTATTCACACCCGTAGTATGTGAGCCGCCATTGTACAAAAAAGAAATAATAATTTTTTTATCTGAAATGGAAAGATTCCAGTGCTATGTACAACTGGCACCATTATTTTGGACAGAAAAGTACTCCAGCTGAGCATACCTGTAAGCCTATTATTACCTGGACAGGAAGGGGAGGCTGCCAGTACCCCAAAAAAAGAAAGAAATTTATGAGGGGTTAGGGGGCCACCAATAAAGCCCTATAAGGTGTTTCATGGATTTTTGGGGGAATTGTGGCTCCGTTGCATCGTCGCACTCGCTACCTGTTCCACCCCACCCCACCCCTTTTTTCTTTTCCTACGATTCCATACCCAGGGATCTGCCTCTATTCTCAGGAGCACATTAGAAAGTCGATAGACTTCTATTACTTTATTGCAAGTAGGCAGATAACAAGAAACATATCATATAAAATATCAGGGTTTCTAGTAATAGTTATCTAGAGTACTATTTCCAGTACTCTCTCACATTTGATACCTTTTGTGAGAGAAAGATATGAAGTGGTTCACTCTTTTGCATCTAAAACTTCTGTGTTTATTATGGGAATCAGTTGGTGAAGCCATGGTTCTGTCTGTCAGTGTGGGTAATGGAATCCAAAATATGGACTCAAGTACAATCCAGTGATTGCTGAATCTAATTCCAATCATAAATATAGTTGTTCTTTAATGCTTGCCGCTTGTCCTCTTATCGCTACCTTTTTTGATCAATTACTTCATTCGTGCACTCAAGCACCACATCTTCAACTATTTAGTTTTTGCTAACACTTAATATGGCTGGCGATGTCTTAATACAAAGTCATAACATGAAGAAAACAATATTTACGTTTATGACCAGATATACATAATTTTTGGCAAACTTTTAGTTCAACGGGCTTCCACTTTTTCATAGAATCCCGGATTAAATAAACCAAAGCAAAAGGTCACAACTAAGTATTAATGATTTATTTGAAAGATAATTGAGTCCACGTCCGAAGCTGATTTTTTCATGCTTTCCTTCAGAATAAAACAAAATTCTGAAAATTTCCTCATCCTAAGCTTGTGTCAGATATGTTCTATGGGCACTCGTCTTATCTAGACAGACAAATATCAATTTCAACATGAATTTTCATGCATTTCGGTTGTACAGAGAAGTCGACAGAGTTGATTGTCTCTGATATCTTGTAAACTGTAATTATGTAAGAAAAAACTTAAATTCAAAATATATCAAAGTGCAGAAATGTCAAATAATGGTAAAGTTATAAACTACTCAGATGGGAACAGAGTGAAAGATTCCCTCCCCACATTTTTTAGAAGCCTCTAAATAAACGGAACAGCAAAACAGCAAAATCGCACTATGGTGGTCATATAACGCTCATTAAATGACAAGTATAAATAGAACAAAAGATGATTTGGCAATAAACCTATTAGCAAAAAATATATATTACATCTTGCCCATTTAACAAAAAATATCCATGCAAGAATGCAACTTATGCAAGAACTATCACACTAGATTTTGTCTCTCAGCATAGAGTAATTACCTTCACGATTTTTTTTATGAGCACAGAAAAATAAGGATGATAAGCTAATTGTGACAGCCCTGACCAACTACGACAAATGACGTAGCACGCACATATCAATTCCCAAATCCAAATATACCTGAAAAGGCAAGTCATGTCGGAGCAATATCTATTCATCATCTTCATCTGAGATGTTCTGCAGAGGTCCCTTCACCCCACAATCACTAGAGCTGAGAAGCTCACGTGCTGCTTTCTCGAGAAATTCTTGAGCAGCAGCACGTGCAGATGGTTTTTCAGGTGACTGATATTTCCTCTTCTTCTTTGCCCTATGCTTCTCGGAAGCCCTACTCCCGACACCATCCCCTCGACTAATGTCCTGCAGACTTTTTCTCTGTTCTGAAACATGCAAATGCCTCCTAAATTAGCAGAAAATCTAAAAACGTGTTTCCAATTAGGAAGATGAAAAATCAATTCATTCACCTACCTGGAGTCAAATCCGGTAATGAATGCCCAATGAAACGGGTTGCCGCCTGATAATTCAACTTAGTCGAAGGCCGCAATGGTGCTATCGTTTTATTTATACAAAAAATGATTTAATAAATATGAGAAGGAATTATGTCAATACATGTAAAGCTACATGAAGATAACAATGCGAAGCAAGGATTCAAAACACAGAGCAACATGCCAACCGAAAACATCAGATATAACTAAAGGGTATCCTAAATACCTTTGCTCCAGTCATCAAACCGCTCTAATTTCTCTTCGTACAAGCTCAATCTGTCCTGCAATCAAAACTCAGATTGAAAAACCGTCACAACCAACCAACCAACATTGCTTTTGTCCATCGACTCACTCACAAGATCAAAACTTTGCTAAAAACTAACAAGAAAAAAGAAAGAAATCTTACAAATTCTTTACTGACGGGGTGATCATCGGGGTGAATTCCGCTGCATCTCAACCGCACTGCTCAAATAAATTGCAAGCAAAGATAATCACATAGAAGGAAATAGAAAGAGAAAACGATAGTATTCAGGAATCGGAAGCGAGAGGAGATCACCCGCGAAGAGGGTGGAGGCGGCCTTGGCGAGAAGGAGGAAGGCACGGGCGCGGTGAAGAGGGGGCAGCTCAGCGAGGACGTCGGGTTCGGCCATGGAGAGGAACTGGAGGAGATTGGCGCTCAGCTCCTCCGTGGAGGCTAGGGTTTCTCTCAGGGAATCCATGGCGGCTCTCGGGACCACGCTCGCCGCTGTCTCCCCTCCTTCCCCGCCCGCCATTCTTTCTTTCTCCAGCCGAGAAGGGAGACAAAGACCCCGCGGAAGAAACCGAGAGAGGAGGAGAGAGAGGTTGCAAAAATGATCGAGCTTTCAGACCCATTCGTCGACGTGGGTGGGCTAGGGTTATGGTTTGTGAGTTCAGCTTGGATTGGATGATCAGAGCCGTCCACTTGATATCAGACGATCTATATGTTATTTTTGGTTGCCATATCAGGAAAAGATATCATCGCGGCACCGTTCTGGTACAAAATGGGCCCAAACTTGGCTTACAAAGTCCTCCTGCGAGGTTTTTCCCAAGCAACATTATCTACGTCAATTTTTTTTTTTTTTTTTTTTTCTGAGAAAGCAAATACTTTATAAAGGTAAAGAAACTGGAACAAAAATCTTGATATACAGATATCCACTGTTCCACAATGGTATAAACAACCAAGGTAGGAGCATTGATAAAAGTAAAAATAACCATAACCTAACACTGATCAAACCCTATGGGCAATAGAATGAAACCAACAGCATATGCCCTATTATAGCTTAGAATCATACTCAATCTCACTTATTATAGTACATACAATATTGGATATCACAGTTGTCACATATTACATGCACAATCTTATGATATCTCAGATCAATCTCTAAAAATTATGAGATCTGGTTGTCATATTCAAAATCAGTATTTATATTAAATTGTAGCATTTTGCTATTGTATTATATTATATCTGATTCTAGTATCTTTTCCATAATTATAAAATTTTATGGTTGTATTACTATACTTGGGGGATCAACTTGTATATAAAGCATATCGGTGCTATGAATAGAATAAGGCAATTAAATCATATATCCAATATAAATTTTTTATGCCCTTATGGCAGCCACCATGTATCCAAGTAATATGCATCAAGAAAGAGAAATTCTAGCAAAATCACATACTTTTATGAAGTAAAAAAGAGAGCTGAATGGAATTATAGACATAGATGATTATATGTATAGGGAAGCTGTTGGCAGTAGATCTTTTCAAAGTAAAGTTTTTATAAAAAACTATTTGTTGTTTGGTAACTAAATTTTTAAAATAATGTGGCACTTTAACATTTATTTGGTAACAAACTGAGAAAGTACTTTTGGTATGTTGACCATAAAAAAACATTGCATAGTATTATGCAACAGAACATAATTAAATTTAATATGTATTAATACATAAATATATAATATAGTATAATATTACTATAATATAATATAATATTATTATAATATAGTAATATAATATTGTATACTATGGCATAATAATTTAATATAATTTTAAATTATTTAACATAACATATCAAGGTATTATGATATAATGTAATATAATATTATATTTATAGTATAATACAATAATAAAGGTATAAAATATTATAATTATTAGTGTAAATTAATTTTTTATAATATAACATAATATTAAATTATATAATATGACATATTAATGTATTATGATATAATATTATATTATATTATATTTATAGTATAATACAATAATAAAGGAATAAAATATTATAATTATTAGTGTAAATTAATTTTTCACCTTTCTAATGACCATTTATCCCTGTAATAAATTTTCTAGCAAATTTTCAAGATTATAAAGGGACATTTTGTGTAATTATTATAATTTATCATGGATATTTTGGTAAAAAAAAATAGCTTTCCGATTGGGCCTAAAAGTACTTTTTCAGAAAGCTCCAAAATAGAGCTTCTTCCAAAAAAGTTTTTCGAAATTTTTACCAAACATCTATATTTCATCTAAAAGTACTTTTGGAGGGCCAGAAAGTGCTTTCTGGCCCTCCAAAAGCTCTCCCAAATAGGACCTAAGTATTGGCTAATAATAACAATAACAACAGTTGATGACCAATATTGGGCTGACAAAAATCTAGAGATGTAAATCCTCCTAACACCGATCGACACAACCTGAAAAATATAGGAACAAAAGGATCCCATCGCATCAGAACTTTGAGCAACAACTTATCATTACTTGAACACCACCTATTGTAACAAAACCTCATACTAATCCAAGAGGCTGGTATCAATATGAGCATCTGTTTCCACTTGTGTTCAATGTAGTCACAGCCTACCTTACCATGTCCAAGATAGTTAACTGTAACAAATTCTGCATATAAGACTCAACTAAATAAGAGCAATGGAAAAGAAAAACTACACTGTCCTGGGTCGTTCATTACAATGTCCAAGATAAAGAAGTGCATAAAAAACTTGCATATAAGACCCAGAAAACCAGCACAACAACCAACTAGTTTGAAAAGAAAGAGTTAGCATAAGGAACTCCAATGGTATAAGGAATATATAATTCTGATTGCGCACCTGAGAGAACTCCACTCTGAACAAATATAGATTTTCTGATACCCTCCCTGCCCAATATGACTTGAAACAAGTTGAACTCTAAAAATTG
Organism: Phoenix dactylifera; assembly: GCF_051530095.1. Lineage (NCBI taxonomy): Eukaryota > Viridiplantae > Streptophyta > Magnoliopsida > Arecales > Arecaceae > Phoenix > Phoenix dactylifera. The sequence goes on from NC_143191.1 coordinate 12,702,909, forward strand.
ATGAAAACATTGCTATAAAGTCATAGATGGCTTTCTTGGACTTATTTAAGCAACCAAGATCATAACTGTTAGCATGAAAAAACCCAAAATGATACTTATAAGTAATAACTTGAAAACTTTGGCCCCCGATATCTTAGAGAATGACAGCATAAATGATGCAAATTAGATGAGCTGACATAAAAGAAGTGAACTTAAAAAGGATGTGGTAAAGCATAAGCTCAACAAAATAAATGAAACCTAACATCCGGATGCAAAGTAACACAGACATCCTTTCTTTCTTTCTTCTTCTTTTTCATATTCCAGCTGCAACCTTTTGCCCTCGTACCATGCCATCAAAATTAACTATTAGCGCTCCAAAAGGAGGGGGTATCCAAGAAACAAAAGTAGATTTCGAGATCAAACAACTGATAAATACCCTAGATCTTAGATAGAGAGCTAATAGTTACATCAAAATTTACTTTGGCTATAAGTTGCAGTGATGGCTTGCAAACAACATGTAATGGGACCCTTGTTTTTTGTTTAATTAAAGCAAAGATTACACTATTTATAGATATTAGCAGCAATACCTTGATTAAAAGAACATTTTGGGTGTAGCCGAGCATCATTGATCATCTCATATTGTAGTTTTGGATTGTGTTAGCGGTGTTGTAAGATGTGTTAGCTGTATATAAGCTGGATATAAGTTGTTGTTACGGAATTTTCACCCCGGCAACAGCCTTAGTCCCAACCGAGCCGAGCAGAAAGAGACCGCGTCCCCCACGAGGTATTGTCCGCTTTGGGCGCTCCGGTCCGCGCGTCCAGCGCTGACGGAGGGAGACGTTTCCGGCCCGCGCGTCCAGCGCTGACGGGGGGATTGCCCTCACGGTTTTGTCCCACAAAAGGGCCCTCGTTAATGAGAGAGTGCTGGAGCAGCTCAACTCAGTTGTATATGAGCTATATTGATTAGTTATATATGAGTTGTATATATAAGTTGTATATGAGCTGTACATAACCACTTTTAACTATAAAAAGTGGGCTATGGCACTGTTTGTGTGTGGAATAAAAAGATTATCTCCTCTCCCTCCACGTCCTTCTCTCCTCTCCTTTTATTCCTTCTGCCTCTATTCTAGTGGTTGCAGCTACGCTTTTGAAATCAGACAAGGAAAAGCCCAGTAAATTTCAAGGACAGTGTTTCCATTGTGACAAAATATGCCATAAGATCTCAGAGTATAAGAAGAAATAGATTGAGGAGAAAGCAGAGAGCACAGGGAGCCCCCTCACACCAGATTGTAGCTGTTAAGTGATGGAAGATACATCAGATGTATATTAAGAACGCTCTCCTCAAAGGTGATTTAGCTGAGGAAGTGTATCTACAATCTCCTACAGGTTTTGCTCATCCGCCTGGGAAGGTTTGTCATCTTCGAAAGGCGCTCTATAGCCTTAAACAATCTCCTTGATCTTGGTTTTTCAAGTTCAGCTTAGTTCTGACTCAGAAAAGTTTCACTCTTAGTGCATATGATTCTGTACTATTCCTTTACCGATCTGAGGCTGGTATTGATTTTCTCTTGCTATATGTGGATGGTATGGTTATTACTGGAGATGACGTCTTAGAAATTCATGTACTTCAGCAGTTTCTTGGACAATAGTTTGAGATGAAGGATTTAGGATTCCTCAGCTACTTTTTTGATCTTGAGGTGACATCCAGCTCAAATGGCTACTATTTTTTCCAAACTAAGTATGCTTCCGAGTTGCTAGCAAGATTGTGGATAGTCCTCTGGAATTGAATATTAACCTTCTTTTCACTGATGGTGAACCTTTGACAGATGCAACTTTGTGTCGGCAATTGATTGATAGTCTCATCTATTTAACCGTTACACATCCTGATATTTCTTATGCTGTCATTCTAGTTAGTCAGTTTATGCATATACTATGCTTTATACACTATACAGCAGTCCAACGTATCCTCTAGTATGTTAAGGATATATTCTTCCACGGCCTTTATTTCTCAGCCCACTCCACTTTGGATATTTAGGCCTATTTCGATGCTGATTAGGCTGACGACTCTACAGATCGTCGCTCTACCACTGGGTATTATTTCTTGCTTGGTTCTTCTTTTATCTCTTGAAAAAGCAAGAAGCAGACAATTGTCTCTCGCTCCAATACAGAGGCTAAGTATCGTGCACTAGTAGATACTAACTCTAAGTTCTTATAGCTTCGGTGGCTACTACATTACATGGATATTTCTTTGAATAGCAGCTATTTTCTTTATTATGACAATATGAGTGCCATGCAGATTGCTTGTAATGAAATATTTCATGAGCGAACGAAGCATATTGAGACAAATTGTCACTTAATTCGACATCATATCAAGTAAGACACTTTTCAGTTGATACATGTTGCTCCTGCGGATCAGCTTGCTGATATTTTTATGAAGGCTCATCCACCAAGGCGTCATGACGATTTGGTTAGCAAACTCAAGCTGGCATCTTCGCTACCATCTTGAGTTTGAGGAAGGATGTTAGCTATATATAAGCTGGATATAAGCTATATATGAGCTGTATTGATTAGCTGTATACGAGCTATATACATGAGCTGTACATAGCCACCTTCAACTATAAAAGGTGGGCTATGATACTGTTTGTGTGTAGAATAAAAAGATTATCTCGTCTCCCTCTATATTTGTCTCTCTTCTCCCTCTACGTCTCTCTCTCTCTCTCTCTCCTCTCCTCCTACATTTCTCATAAGATGAAAACAAGATATCATGTTCTAGATTTTTTTAAAAAAAGAAAGGAAGGAAAATTCTTGTTGTATTTTGATAATTTGATTTTTCTATTCTCTATCATGAAATTATTGATAATAAAGTAATGTAGATTGTCGATCATGAATGTGAAAGACAAGTGGGAAAAGATGATAAACACCGTAAATTCAAGACATAATCAAGAGCCTCTAAAACCATTCATGTCTCGTAGCCACATTACTTTATCTCTAAGTTAGACTAAAGGATCAAATTGATGGCAATAGTATCTTAATGAAATATATAATAAGCATGCATACTAGAGCAACCTTGGTCAACCATATAGCTTGAGTTTACTAGTTGAATTATTGAAGCATGCTTTTAGATGAATTCTTTGTTGCTCCTAGCTCATATCTTGGTGGTATCACTGTAAATTCCATTATGAGACACGAGCCTATGCATCATATCTCATAACTATATTACTTTATATCTAGGTTCAACCAAAGGATCCAAAAGAAAATGACAATGGTATTTCAACAAAATATATAATAAGTATGCATGCTAGAGCAAACTTAGTCAACCATGTAACATGACTTTACCAATTGAACTATTGAAGCATGCTTTTAGCTGGATTCTTGTTGCTCTCGACTCATATGATGGTCGTGTCACAGTTTACATAATAATGTAATAAGCCAAATATTTATACAATGCATCTAAAGTCAGTAGATCCTTGATATATCAACACATCCACTAGCTATGAGAATCCAATAAGTCAAAATGGATCTATAAGGTCAAATGAACTTGCCTGACTAAAACTAGCTACACTTAATACAACTTTATTCTCTCTCTTTGTTTGTAACTATATAACCTCCTCTTGCAATGAAAAAGTGAAAGGCGAAAACACCAAACTTTCTTTTTATTTAACTGTAGCCTAGCCAGGGTTTAAATTACATGCAATTTGAACTTTTTTATAGGCATGTGATCTATGTTGTTTTCATGGATAAAGTTCTTCATTGATTTGCATGAGTGATTTGATTCTCCTTTGGAAAGGACATCAAGACAATATTAAATTTTTTAATAATATTAGTGTCCCCCCAAAAAATGAATCCCCTCCATTGTTGTTATAACTATTATAACCAAAATAACAATTATCATTTATATAGTATGTCTAGATAAAGCACCATCTTTTATAGTTATTATAAAAATAATAGGCAATAACAAAAAAAATAATGGTACTATTTTTTAAAATTACCATTTGTAGAATAAAAAATTCTTACTAGCCAGCATGGAATTTGAATTCAAAATGCGACATTGTATTTTATCGAAGAATGAAAGTACCAGTAATCTTCGTTATCTTTCATTGCATTATAGCTATTCTAATGAAATAGCAGCCGGACAGTGAGTATTATTTCTATTCTCCTAATTGCTATATATAATGTAAGGAGAGGCCTTCAAGATTGCTATAAAAATTTATATCAGCCATTATATCTAATGCAGATAATACCTTTTATAGGCAATTATTTTATTTTTAACAAAAACCAGGGAGGAGGAGGTTTAAACAAAAAAAAAAATCTAGGCCGGTTCGATAATTTGAACCGGACCGGACCCGCTCCGGTTTGCAAAATAACCCTGGTCAATAAACGTCGCCTGGATAGGTTACAGAGGCCGGAGCTATATCTATCCTCAAAGGATCACTTCTTCCATGCTTCCCCTCCCTCTCCCTCTCTCGTTGTCTTCTCTCTAAGCTTTCAGCTTTCTCTAATGGCGTCTACGAGCGCTTTGACCGGCAACTTACTCATACGTACGGACCGGATTGCCTCGGCCTTCCCCTCCACTCCCTTGTGTGAGTACCCCATGCTCGGCCCCACCACCACCATTTAGGGTTTTCCTTCTCGGGATTCGATTTCTTCGATTGGTTCTTACGTCGAAAGTTAATTGATCTCTTGATTTGGATTTGAGGCTTGTTTCTTCATGCACTTGGTTTTCTAACTTTTCTCTTTATATTTTTCGCAAATAATTGAAGAACGTAAGCTTATCTAGGACAATATTCCTTGATGCTTTTAGAGAAAATAAGCTACGGAGGCACTCCTGAACAAGAAGGTGTTGTTTTCCGGCAGTTATGCATGTTCCGGATTCCTGATATGATTAAAAGATTTGATATTTGATTGCAGACTGTTTTTTTCCCCCTCTTTCTCCTGTTAAAGGGTTGATTTTGTTTGTGTCTCTTCTTTCTGAGTGATCATTATGTTAGGAAGTGCGGAATCCACCTGAGCTCATTGCGATGTCCATGAACTGATATTTGGTTAGCTCAAATTACCAGTTTGAGGTAGACGTTCGAGCTATGTATCTGTCCTTAAATTGAGAGTGAAACAGTTTCGAGTTTGAAATTTGAATACTCATTATTCATTAGAAGAAAACATGGATTAAGGTGAATCATTTAGCATTTATAGCTGGAAAGACCCGTATGACTTAAGAGTTTTCTTGTTTCATTATTTACTTATGACATATGAAAGAATTATTCAATTTGGTTAGTAAAGTAGGCTCAGCCTTTAATGATAGCTATTTATCCATGCTTCTAGTTGTTCCTGAATCATGAGTAGGTTAGGCCAAGCCCGGTTATCACTTGTCAACTTTGCCTAGTTATTGGCTATAAAATTGTTTCCTTATGCTTCCAACTCATCTTGGGATCCTAATGGAAAATTTTTAGGCTTATGTAGTTATCCTGTAAAATTGTTTCCTTATGCTTCCAACTCATCTTGGGATCGTAATGGATAATTTTTAGGCTTGTCCAGTAGATGTTCAGCGCTGTCTCGATGGTCTAAGGTAAGATAACACTTGCAATCCAGTAACAATATGCATCTTGTTGATGTTTCTTGCATCTTCATGAATCTTTTCAAATAGTACAGATGTATGCATATCTTGTAAATTGCTTATACATGCGTGTCTTGCAAGGGAGCATGCTCTTTATACACCTATATACCAAATCCTGGAATTTTTCATAGATATTTGGATTAACTACTAGATATAGATATTTGGATTGATGTGACATCCCATTCTTTGATGGCATGCACGGTTTACTACGTTATCTTCATGGCACCTTATGCTTCTGAAAATTAATAATTACTGTTGTATTGTTTTTAGCGGCAACGCATAATCACACCAGATTTATGTTCTTGTTTTGAAAGTTCTAAATTTCAGCTATGACCATGCTCCATTTTAGGTCATAAACTTAGCGCAAATGGTGTTCCAACTTTATCATGGCCCCTTAACAAAAGAACACACACATTAAAGACTCTTCGCGTGTATGGTTTATTTGGAGGAAAGAAGGAGAAAAGTGAGAATAGTGATGATGCTCCATCAAAGGTAAGCAAGTCAACCATTTGTTGCCCCATTCTTATTCAATTGAATTTTATTATGCTCTTCATAGTGTGCTAGCTTTACTAATAGGAGTGATTTGAACATAGACAATGAAACTTCCGATCCCTTATTGATTCAATAAATAACAAGTGAATGTTGAAATCTTCATATCCCCTCTTTTAGATGCGTATAGCTTAAATATTTGTTATAGTACTCATATGTTCTTCCCTGTTATCTATTGATTCATTGCAGTATATAGGGATAAGCAGGATGATGGTTTTGAGAGGAATGTAACGCTATCTTGTGAGATGGAATGTAGTAAAAGTACAAGAAAACCCATGGAAGGATGTAAAGACCATCAAATCACTATAGAAAACAACTTAAAATCAAAAAATCCTCTGACTCTATCAAAAATGCACTTTGGTCTATTTTTTTAACAACCTGACCATTCCTTACCTACAGACGATCCACCATACACAAGAAAGAAACAAAGTCCCCTTCTATTTGGCCACTGTGAACCTGATCCTTTGTTTGAGCAACTCTTGGTGCCTTCTTTTGGTTTATCTATTGAGTGTTCACAGGTAGTACAACCTTTCCCACAAGAAAGTTGGAAAAAATTACAGGAAATTTGGTTGTGATGGGAGTATTACCTTCAAACACTGCTCTAGGAGATCAGGGTCATCGAGACGACAATTGTTTAAAGACCTGCACCTTTTACAGGATATTCTTTTTCTTATAAACTATTCACTAAATTTCTTATGTTTGATAATTACTTTATAGGGGTTACCAAAGTGTCTTTATTTCAACATATTGGTAGTAGAAGCTCAAGATTATGGATAAGAATCAGGTATAAAGGCTATTGAGTGGATCTATATTCTGGTTCTGTTAATTTGGTACTTAAGAAGTTTCATGCTTATTGCATAAATGTAATAGGGTGAATGTCGAGGCAAACAGATCGTAACAATACAAATAAAAGAGATTGTGAGCAGAAATTAAATGTCTGTATTCATTACTTGTAAAGTCTTACTTTTATAGGGGATTTTGATTTTTTGAAATTTGAAATTCTTGTTTTATGTATTGTACCTGTTACGGGGGAACTAAGCCGCCATGCTCCACGTGACCGGCACGCGCGCCCATGAAGACTACGGCTGTCCTTTGATCCAGCGATCCGACCCCGAGTCGGACATCTTCGGCTCCACAGCCCGACCTCGAGTCGGCTGCCCTTCGATCCAGCAGTCCGGCCCCGAGTCGGACATCTTCGGCTTCGCAGCCCGACCCCGAGTCGGCTGCCCCTTAATCTAGCAATCCGACCCCAAGTCGGATATCCTCAGCACCGCAGCCCGACCCCGGGTCGGCTGCCCCCTGATCCAGCACTCCGACCCCGAGTCGGAGATCTCTTGATAACGACAGGCTGCTTCCCAGAGGCACGCCGAGGCCTCCTGCTCCACTACTCCCTGCAACGGCTGTATCCGATGCTGTTCCACGATCTCCTGCATCAGCCGTACAAAGCGGAACTCCACTACGCCCTGTCATGGCCGTACCCAGCGCTGCTCCACGACGCCCTGTAACGGCCATGTCAGTGGCCACTCCATCGCGCCCCACGATGACAAACCCCCCTGAGAGACCTCCCAGCCAGGTATATATGCGGCTGGGGGGAGAAGGGGGGTAAGCAATATCTTCCAGAGCACTCTCTTGCTTGCTATTATTATCTCTCCTTCTCCTCCAATCTCCTCTGACTTGATCGTCGGAGGGCCCCCACTACCCCAGTGGTGGTGCGAGGCTTGCTCGCAGGTTTCCCGGTGGAAGGTGGAGCGTAACCAACACCAACCAAAACAACTCAGACGGAACCCCGTTCACACCGCTGTGTCAATCGTTCTCGGTTTGGACCACCAGCAACAGTTGGCGCTAGAGGAAGGGCCTGATCTCAGAGCGATCGTAATGGCACGGCGAGGTGGTCGTGGAGCTTCCAATGCCTCCGGTCGCGGGGCCTCTCGCGCCTCCGGCCGGGAGGCCGCTGCGTCTCCAACACATTCTCAGCAACACTCCACCGTTCCACCCCCGATTCAGATGGTCGAAGCCGCTCAGTTCGACCAGTTAGCCCAGCAGGTCCGCACCCTCGCGGAGGCGGTGCAGAACCTGCAGGGTGTGATGTCTCGGGCGCCACAGCGGGCCCAGGAGCCGCTGCTCCCTGAGCGCTCACCTGTCCTCCTTAACCCGCGCTCCTTCCTCTCCCATGGGGAGGAGCGCCGGCGCGAGGAAGATTCTCGAGCACGGTCCATTCTGCCGGGACCGTCCCATCGAAGCTGCGCGGGGTACAAGAGGCGGGCCCGGGCGCGTTCCCAGACCCCCCAGTCCTCAAGGAACCCGCGCTCCAGTCGGTCCCCCTCTCGGTGCTCCTTGTCTCCCACCCATCGGTCGCGCTCCCTGGACCGGCGGGTGGACGATCTCCACCGACAACTCCAGGTCCTGAAGGGCCACTCTAAAGATCCCTTCGCCGACTTGGAGATCTCCTCCCAACCGGCGCTTGCCTCGAGGATCCTGCGGACCCCAAATCCGCCGGGATTCAAAATGCCGGCGATCGAGCCCTATGACGGGGCGGCGGACCCGCGGGATCACGTGGAGAGTTTCAGGACTCTTATGCTCCTCCATGGAGCATCAGATCCTCTCCTCTGCAAGGCCTTCCCGGCGACCCTCCGTGGCCCAGCCAGGGCGTGGTTCGCCGGCCTGGAGGCTGACTCTATCCAGTCCTTTGACCAGTTCACTCGCCTCTTCATCAGCCATTTCGCCGTCAGTAGCCGGCGGCGATTGGTTTCCGACTCCCTCTTTGATGTCCGGCAAAACGAGGGAGAAAGCCTGCGGGATTACCTTACCCGCTTCAACAAGGCTACATTGGAGGTCCGGAACCTGAGCCAGGAGATGGCTCTCTCAGCCCTGAAGCGTGGCTTCCGGAAGGGCAGACTCACCTTCTCCCTGGACAAACGCCTGCCGCGGAGCTTCCCGGAGCTGTTGTCTCGGGCGAACCAGTATGCAGACGCCGAGGAGGCAGCCGCCCACCAGAACAAGGAGGCCGCCGAGGCCCCTCTAAAGCTCGGGAAGAAAAGGCGAAAAGAGGCACCCCAGAGGAGGAGCCCGACGCCTCAACATCGGCGCAGAAGCCCGTCACCGGCGAGGAACCACGGCGCCCCACGCCCTCGTTCTCCGCACCGATGCTTCAACCGGTACACCCCACTCCTGGCCCCCCGGGCCCAGATCCTTATGGAGGTCAAGGGGCGGGAGAACCTCCCGGTCCCGAGGCAGATGAAGAAAATCCCTGGGAGGAGGCCCTCTCGGGCGTACTGTGAGTACCACCGAGACCACGGCCACGACACCGAAGACTGCTTGCAGCTTCGGGACGAGATCGAGGCTCTCATCCGCCGAGGGCGTCTCGGTCGATATGTAAACGACCGACGTCCCCCCGCAGACCCGCGTCCGGCCGACCCGGCCCCTCAGGAGCCTCGGGAGCAGAATCGACCCGTCGCGGGCGTGATCCACACCATCACTGGGGGCTGCTCTCGGCCCGTGAGGAACGCAGGGGGCTCGGTGGAAGCATCAGGGGTGGCCGTCGCGAAGAGGCAGCGGGTCGGAAATGTAATCACTTTTTGTGATGAGGATGTAAAGGGGGTTCAGACCCCCCATGATGATGCCATGGTGATCTCCCTCACTATGGCGAACTATGATGTAAGGCGTGTTCTTGTGGATAGTGGAAGCTCAGCTGATATTTTGTTTTACGAGGCCTTCCAAAAGATGAGCTTGTCCCGACAAGTGTTGCACAAAACATCCACCCCCCTCATAGGATTCACTGGAGACGCTATCTCGGCCGAAGGTGTCGTTGAGCTGCCTGTGACTGCGGGCGTTGCACCCGCAGAAGCCACGGTGCGGCTCGGGTTCTTGGTCGTCCGTGTTCCCTCGGCCTACAACGCTATCCTCGGACGACCCGGACTGAACGCCCTTCGCGCGGTAGTCTCTACATACCATTTGCTAATGCGGTTCCCCACGGCGGCCGGGATTGGAGAGGTCCGAGGTGACCAACCGACCGCACGGCAATGTTTCCTAGCAACTCTCAAAGGGAAGAAGCCCGTGGAGGCCCTAAGCGTCGAGTCCCTTGACGCCAGAGACGAGGTGGCTTTGCGGCACGGGGAGCCGGCCGAGGGTGTGATCGAAGTTCCCCTTGAAGAGGGTCGCCCGGACCGTACGGTCCGGGTCGGTGCCAACCTCGACTCGGAAGCTCGGCTCAGGTTAGTGGAATTCCTCCGAGCCAATGCTGATGTATTTGCCTGGTCGGCGGCCGATGTACCCGGGATCGACCCGGAGGTCATTTCTCACGCCCTCAACGTCGACCCAACCCACCGACCAGTAAAGCAGAAGAAGAGACACTGTGCCCCGGATCGGATCCGAGTGGTCGACCAGGAGGTAGACAAGCTCTTGGAGGCAGGATTCATAAGGGAGGTCAGCTACCCCGAATGGCTGGCAAATGTCGTACTTGTCCGGAAGGCGAGCGGAAAGTGGAGGATGTGCGTCGACTACACCGACCTGAACAAGGCATGCCCCAAGGATAGCTTTCCGCTTCCGCGGATGGACCAACTGGTCGACGCGACTTCCGGATATCAGCTGCTGTCTTTCATGGACGCCTTCTCCGGCTACAACCAGATAATGATGGCTCCACAGGACGAGGAGAAAACTGCCTTTATAACAGACCGGGGGCTGTACTGTTACAAGGTAATGCCCTTCGGTCTGAAGAATGCTGGCGCCACTTACCAGCGCCTCGTCAACAAAATCTTCAAAGGGCAAATCGGCCGGAACATGGAGGTGTACGTGGACGATATGCTGGTGAAGAGCCGCCATGCAGACCAGCACATCGCGGATCTGGAGGAGACTTTTGCCACCCTGCGGAAGTTTCGCATGAAGCTGAACCCAGCGAAGTGCGCCTTTGGCGCTTCGGCCGGGAGGTTCCTCGGTTTCATTGTCAACCAGCGGGGGATCGAAGCCAACCCTGACAAAATCAAGGCTATCCAAGATATGTCCCCTCCGACCAAAGTGAAGGAGGTTCAGGAGCTCGCTGGAAGGGTCGCCGCGCTCGGACGATTTGTGGCAAAATCGGCCGAACGCTGCCAACCGTTCTTCAAGGTGTTGAAGCGCCCGAAAGACTTCCTTTGGACGGCCGAAGGTCAAGTGGCATTCGACCAACTCAAGGAGTACTTGGCGTCTCCTCCCCTGCTGTCCAAGCCGCAAGAGGGGGAGATGCTCTACCTCTATCTGGCGGTCTCCCCAACCGCAGTCAGCGCAGTACTGGTTCGGGAAGAGGCAAAGCTCCAGAAGCCTGTGTACTACATCAGTCGGGTCCTACGGGATGCCGAGACGCGGTATACGAAGGCGGAAAAGATCGCCTTCGCGCTGCTGACCGCGACCAGGAGGCTTCGCCCCTATTTCCAGGCCCATTCTGTCACTCTCTTGACCGACCAACCGCTGCGGCAGATCCTCAGCAATCCTGAGAATGCAGGACGGCTGGTGAAGTGGGCAGTAGAACTTGGTGAGTTCGACATCCGCTACCAGCCCCGACCCGCTATCAAGGCCCAGGTACTCGCGGACTTCCTCGCTGAGTGCACTGTGCAGGAGGCGGAACCTAGGCCGCCGGAAACATCCAGCCTCAACCTCCCAATCTGGACGCTTCACATTGATGGGTCGTCGAACCCCGAAGGTGGAGGGGCCGGGCTGGTCCTTACCAGTCCCGATGGAGTGATAGCCGAGTATGCCTTGAGGTTCGGATTTCCAGTGACCAACAACGAGGCGGAATACGAGGCCCTAGTCACAGGACTCAAACTCACCAAGGAGCTCGGCATCCGGCGTTTGAAGGTCTTCACCGACTCCCAGCTGGTGGTCGGGCAGGTCCGAGGGGAGTTCGAGGCTCGGAGCCCGACCATGCAGAGTTATGTCTGGAAGGTGCAAGCACTCATTCCCGACCTCGGCAGTGTTGACATTCAGCAGGTCCCAAGAAGCGAAAATGCCAGGGCCGACAGGCTGTCCCGCTTGGTGGGCGCAGACGCGCACAACTTGTCGAGGGCGATCTACCTGGAGACCCTGGATGCCCCGAGCATCGGCGAGGCCGGAGCGGTGATGGCGATTGATCCGGAGCCATCTTGGATGGACCCGCTCGTCGCCTACCTCGCCGAAGGGATCCTCCCAGAGGACGAAGATCAAGCTCGGCGACTCGTCATGAAGTCCGCCCACTACGTACTCTATGAAGGGAGGCTGTATCGGACCTCGTTCACCGCCCCCCTCTTAAGGTGCCTCCGCCCCTCGGAAGCGGCCTACGCCCTCAGCGAAGTCCACGAAGGCATCTGCGGATCGCACCTGGGGGCTAGGTCCTTGGCGCATAAGATCATGAGGCAAGGCTATTATTGGCCTACCTTGTTGGAGGACTCAAAGGATCATGTGCGGAAATGCGACGCCTGCCAGCGCCACGCCAACGTCCAGAGAGTCCCTTCTGTCCCCTTGGCACCAATCACTGCACCCTGGCCCTTCGCCCAGTGGGGAATGGATATCCTCGGACCATTCCCCGTCGCTTCAGCTCAGCGGAAATTTTTGATTGTTGCAATCGACTACTTCACCAAGTGGGTGGAGGCAGAGCCGCTGGCCACTATCACGGAGGTGCAAGTCCGGAAGTTCGTGAAGAAGAACATCATTGTCCGATTTGGGGTACCTCGGGTCCTCATCTCGGATAATGGGCGACAGTTCGACAACAAGCATTTCCGTGACTTCTGCGAGGAGTTCGGGATCGAGCATCGGTTCACATCTGTGTCGCATCCCCAAACCAACGGCGAGGCCGAGGTCACAAATCGGACAATCCTCCAAGGAATCAAAGCGCGAATCGGTCGGACGGGGCAAGCTTGGGTCGAAGAACTCGAGAATGTCCTTTGGGCGTATCGGACCACGCATCGGACCCCTACCGGGGAGACGCCTTTCAGCCTAACCTATGGCACGGAAGCCGTTGTCCCCGTGGAGCTCGGACTCCCCTCACCTCGGGTGGCCGCGCACCGACCCGAGGCCAATTCGGAACAACTCCGAGGGAACCTGGATCTCTTGGAAGAAGCGAGGGAAATGGCGCAGGTTCGGATGGCGATGTATCAGCGGAGGGTGGCCCGATATTACAACTCCAAGGTCCGACCGAAGCTTTTCAGAATCGGAGATCTGGTGCTAAGGCGAGCTAAAGCATCTCGACCTGCGGAAGGTGGGAAGCTAGCGCCAAATTGGGAAGGCCCATATAAGGTTCGCTGGGTAAACCGACCTGGCTCCTACCAGCTGGAGGCCCTAGATGGTCGAGAAATTCTAAGGAGCTGGAATTCCGCTAACCTGCGGATGTATTATCAGTAGAACGACGATGCCAGAAAGACAGTTCAAAAATGTATAACACTTTGCATTTCAATAATTTCTGGTTACGACGGCGTGCTCGTGTGATTACAAGGAATTCCCAGGGGGGAATTAGGGTGTAAAGAAAGTAAAGAAGAGGTGGAGACTCCGAGGAGCTGAAGATCTGGGATCCCGAAACCTCCATCTGAAGCGGTTGCAATCCCGTCGGAAGTGGGTGCTTCCAACCGGAGGCGCCATCGGCGTCTCACGAAGGAGACGAAGAGCCGGCGCGGATGAAGAAGTGGACGAAGGAGAAGTCCACACTGCCTCCAACCGGAGGCGCCATCCACGCCCCACGAAGAGGATGAGGAGCCGCCGCCGACGAAGCTCCCGCTGCCTCCAGAGGAACGCCACCTCCAAGGGATATTCCGGTCCTCCCCAGTGTTAGGGGAGAGAAGGAATACAAGGGGGAAGAGCATATGGAGGCGCGGTCCCGGATCAGGCGTCTGGTGCAGAGCTCAATCGGGAGGCTGAACTTCAAGGAGGGGAGATGTGATCCCGGATGAAACGCCTAGAGCGGAGTTCCGCCGGGGAGACCCTCCTTGCTGATCCCAGATGAAACGGCTAGTTGGCTGAAGTCGCGAGGGGCGCGCCTCCCGTTCCTTCGGCAGGAGTCTCTCAGCCATGCGCCAGAGAGAAGGTCCACGATCCATGGCAACTTGAACAGCTCCGGCTTGGCAAACTCCATCGCACCTGCACCTGTATTTATAGCCAAACTGCAGCCCCCCGGTCGTTCCGATGCGGGTGGCTCCCATAAATGCGGACGCATTGAATCCGGAGCCGTTCTGGCTCTCGAGGCGTATCTTCCCGCGATTTCCTAAGCGTCATTCTCCTTAATCGCATTCTTTGTGCAGGACACTCCGGGTGGCACGTACCCCTAGGTCCACATATCTCCGCTCGCGCCCAGGCCGCATCCGCCTCGAAGAACGCGCGCATCGCGGCCGCTTAACTGACACTCCTCGCAAGCAGCAACTGGCGATCCGATTTCCCAGGTAACGCATCAATTAGCGTTTAATGCCCTTCTGGTGTTCCCCAGGCAACGCTTGGAGAAGAGGAGAAACACGATCGCAGCTGGCCACGGAGAAACCCCGTCGGGCTGCAAGCGACAGGCGCATGGCCAACGAGCGGAATTTCCCGAGGCACGGCCCTCGGATGCCAGGCTAACCCGATGATCATCCCGGGAGCAGACTAGCCTGAAGCCCCGACCGGTCGCCTTGGCTTGGGCCAGCCTTGGCCGACCAACGAGCGGAATCTTCCGAGGCTCGGCCCTCGGATGCTAGGCTAACCCGATGATCATCCCGGGAGCAGACTAGCCTGAAGCCCCGACCGGTCGCCTTGGCTTGCGCCAGCCTTGGCCGACCAACGAGCGGAATCTCCCGAGGCTCGGCCCTCGGATGCCAGGCTAACCCGATGATCATCCCGGGAGCAGACTAGCCTGAAGCCCCGACCGGTCGCCTTGGCTTGCGCCAGCCTTGGCCGACCAACGAGCGGAATCTCCCGAGGCCCGGCCCTCGGATGCCAGGCTAACCCGATGATCATCCGGGGAGCAGACTAGCCTGAAGCCCCGACCGGTCGCCTTGGCTTGCGCCAGCCTTGGCCGACCAACGAGCGGAATCTCCCGAGGCTCGGCCCTCGGATGCCAGGCTAACCCGATGACCATCCCGGGACCAGACTAGCCTGAAGCCCCGACCGGTCGCCTCGGCTTGCGCCAGCCTTGGCCGACCAACGAGCGGAATCTCCCGAGGCTCGGCCCTCGGATGCCAGGCTAACCCGATGACCATCCCGGGACCAGACTAGCCTGAAGCCCCGACCGGTCGCCTCGGCTTGCGCCAGCCTTGGCCGACCAACGAGCGGAATTTCCTGAGGCCTAACCCTCGGATGCCTGGCTTAGTGCCGGAAGAATTTCCTGAGGCCTAACCCTCGGATGCCTGGCTTAGTGCCGGAAGAATTTCCTGAGGCCTAACCCTCGGATGCCTGGCTTAGCGCCGGAAGAATTTCCTGAGGCCTAACCCTCGGATGCCTGGCTTAGCGCCGGAAGAATTTCCTGAGGCCTAACCCTCGGACGCCTGGCTTAGCGCCGGAAGAATTTCCTGAGGCCTAACCCTCGGATGCCTGGCTTAGGGCCGGAAGAACTTCGAGAGTCAGGAGTCGGCAAGACGCTGCCAAGAGTTAAAAAGAAAAAAAAGAGGAGGACGAAAGCGAGATGAAGAAACATTCGACTTGTATTAATTTTCATTGTTTCAGGGCCAAGGCCCATACAATTTGGCAAAACGCCGACATACAAAAAAAAGAGGACAACGAAAGGTACAAGAGGTCAGCTTGGAGGAACCCCCGGGTCGGGAGCGTCGGGCTCGTCCGCAGGGGGTAGGGAGGCGGTAGGAGAATCAGCAGGCGATGGCGCCGGAGAGGAGTCGAGAAGGAAAATCCCACTCAGGTCAACTTCGGGGTACTTAGCCGACACCCTTGCCAGGCCCTCCTCGAAGCCTAAGATGAAGGATTCGGACCCCGCGTCCGACGCGTCACGGACGAACTCGTCAGACTGACGATAGGCCCGTACCGCCTCCGACATATCACGGGTGAACTCGGCGGACTGACGATAAGCCTGTACCGCCTGGCGCCCGATCTCCGCACTCTTCTCGGCCAGCGCCGCCTCTGCTCGCTCCGTAATCTGAGCCTTAGCCTCCAAGACCTTCGCCACAATCCGGTCTTCAGCCTCGGAGGAGACCCTCAGCAGATTAGCCTGAGCCTCCTTATGCTCCGCCTCGGCAGCAGTGCGAGCGGCCTCAGCTTCCTCCAGGCGCGAATGGAGCTCTTGGTCGTTCGCGCGGGACCTCTCCAAGGCTGACTCCAATTCGCCCAGTTTGGCTTCAAGAGACCGGGTTCGGTTGCGGGCGCTGTCGGCAGACCGCTGAGCCTTCTCCCACCTCTCTCGATAGTCCGCGACCTTCCGGGACTGCTTTTCAGCTCGTTCCTCCGCCTTCTTAACCCTGCTTTCGAGGCCCGAGGCGACTTTGAGTTGCTCCCGAGCTTCCAACAGTTGCTTCTCGAGGGCGGCGAAGCCGAGTGCCCGCTCTTCGGCCTCCCGGAGCCTCGCCTCGAGGTCTCCGGTCGTCCTGCCCGCCACAGCCTGGCCTCCCTCTTCCACTGCTTTCAGTCGGTCCTCGGCCTTCGCCAGAAGCCCCGCCTGTTCCTTGTAGCACTCCTCTAGACGGATCATGTACTGGGCGAGCTAAGAGATAGGAAAAGTGAGGGCGTCAGGCGGAGAACAACAGAGCTAATAAATGGTGAAAAGCGGCCAGAAGAACACTCACCGACATGAGACAGACACAGCTGGTAGCCCCGACGTCAGAGACCCCCAACTCCCGGACCCGCCGACGGTCCTTCTCCAGCAGCACTGTTTCGATGAGGTTTCGGGCGCCATCGGTAGTGAAGGCCGACCCCGATTTCTCCCCGGAGCCGGATGGTGGTTCTGCAGCCTTACCCTTATCCATCGCCTGGGGAAGAGTCCTGCTGATTGTGCTCGGGGCGGGGGTCACTCCAGGAATTGATAGGGCCCCGCTCGGCCGGGGCCTCGGCGCGTCCCTCCTCGAATCATCAGGAGCCGGCTGAGTCGAAGGCCGGGCCGGGGACCGATCACGTCCGACCCGTCCGTCTCGAGCGGGCTCGGATGATACCTCCGGAATAGCGGCAGTCTCACCACCGGAGGGCTGATACAGCGTCAGCTGCCGGTCCGTGCCCACGGCGTCTCCCTGATCGGTGGGCCCGGACTCGTCGGTCGGCGTCGGAGGCACCTCCTTGCGGGACTTCTTCGCCAGCGGGGCCCCGCTCGGAGGAGCTCGTTTCCTCCTCCGGACCGCTTCCAGTAGGGACGACCTACCAACAGCCGGTCCCTTGTCCGACCGCATGACGTCGTCAATCTCTGCAACAAGAACGAGATGGTCGAGGGCTGAGAAACCGAAGGAAAGAACGAGACGAAAGAGGAGAAAAGAGTCAAAAAAGAAATGGTGGCGGGCTCACGGTCGGTGGGGACCGAGCTCAGACCGACATTCACCAAGGTATCCTCGGAAATAAGGCGGGCCACCGGGGGGAGCTGGCCCTCGGCAACCAACCCCTTCAAGGCGGCCAAGCCATCGGATTCCTCCCTCGACAGTCTCAATAGGCCGATCGGGGACTTCATCGGCGTCTCCCAGGTCGCCCTGATTTCCCAAGAGGGATCTACATCGATGAAGAAGAAACGCTCCTTCCAGCCGTGAATGGAGGAAGGAGCCTCTTTGACGAGGCCGCACCCTCGCCGCGCCGCAAAGCACCACCACCCTTTGTCCTGGGGGTGGCCACTCAGGCTGTAGAACTCCCAAAAAACATTCAGAGTGGCGGGAATCTCGTGCATGCGGCAGAGAACCTGGAAGACCGTCAGGGCACGCCACGAGTTCGGCACCAGTTGCGTCGGCGCAACTCTTAAACCCCGGAGTACCTGCACGACTAAGTCCGAAGGGGGAAAGCGGAACCCGGCCTGGAGAATGCCCTCATTGATGGCGATCTTCCCTGGAGGAGGATGGGACATCCTCTCCTCAGGCCCCGGGAGCGTAACGTTGCAGGCCTCGGGAAGGTGATACCGAGCCACGAGTTTGTCTAAGTCCTCGGCGACCAGCTCCGACTTAATGTGGTCTGCTCTCACTTCGCCCATTCCTAATGGCCAATAAACCTACGGTCAGGACGGGGACAAGAAGGGGGGAAAGACCGGGACGACTGGGGTACACTAGTACAAAAGGAGAAAGTATGGAGAGCCCTAAGTAGAAGAATGGGGTAACTCACCGGAAGAGAAGGAAGAACGGCTCCGAGAGCGTCAAAGGAGAAGCAAGCGAACAGTCCGACGGCAACAACGGCAGCGCAAAGGGGAAACTCGAAAATGTCTGTAAAGAGGAAGACGGACGGGGGAGGGCCCCCGGTTAAATAGGCGGAAAGGCGAGTGATGCCTCGATGACGCCAGAGGACGCCTGGCCGCCGAAGGGTCGCTCGCGCCCCAAAGGCGAATCGACACCATTAAGGAAGGATGTCCACCGAAATCCTCAGACTGCCAGGTCAGCAACAACCGCCATACGCCATAAAGAAGGCGGGGAGCTCGAAGCGCGCGCGCCTCTCCGAGGGATGGCGGCAATCTCGAAGCATCACTCCCTTCACCCGTTCCCCTTCTGGTTCCAGGCTCGGAAGTGGGGGGCTACTGTTACGGGGGAACTAAGCCGCCATGCTCCACGTGACCGGCACGCGCGCCCATGAAGACTACGGCTGTCCTTTGATCCAGCGATCCGACCCCGAGTCGGACATCTTCGGCTCCACAGCCCGACCTCGAGTCGGCTGCCCTTCGATCCAGCAGTCCGGCCCCGAGTCGGACATCTTCGGCTTCGCAGCCCGACCCCGAGTCGGCTGCCCCTTAATCTAGCAATCCGACCCCAAGTCGGATATCCTCAGCACCGCAGCCCGACCCCGGGTCGGCTGCCCCCTGATCCAGCACTCCGACCCCGAGTCGGAGATCTCTTGATAACGACAGGCTGCTTCCCAGAGGCACGCCGAGGCCTCCTGCTCCACTACTCCCTGCAACGGCTGTATCCGATGCTGTTCCACGATCTCCTGTATCAGCCGTACAAAGCGGAACTCCACTACGCCCTGTCATGGCCGTACCCAGCGCTGCTCCACGACGCCCTGTAACGGCCATGTCAGTGGCCACTCCATCGCGCCCCACGATGACAAACCCCCCTGAGAGACCCCCCAGCCAGGTATATATGCGGCTGGGGGGAGAAGGGGGGGTAAGCAATATCTTCCAGAGCACTCTCTTGCTTGCTATTATTATCTCTCCTTCTCCTCCAATCTCCTCTGACTTGATCGTCGGAGGGCCCCCACTACCCCAGTGGTGGTGCGAGGCTTGCTCGCAGGTTTCCCGGTGGAAGGTGGAGCGTAACCAACACCAACCAAAACAACTCAGACGGAACCCCGTTCACACCGCTGTGTCAATCGTTCTCGGTTTGGACCACCAGCAACAGTACCCATCCACAAGAATCATACTTAAGGTGTCTATGCTTGAAGTTATCTATTTAATTTGAGGTTAACTTTTGATTGACTTCCTATGCATTTACGTAAGGGGACTTTTGAGGCTACAAATTTTGTAGTTGGGTTGTTGACTCGTGCTTAGAGGATCCACATGTCTCTTCTTGATGTAAGCAGCCCTTTTTCTCCTCTTAATTTTATTACTGTGCCTGTATTGCCCATAGCAATCCAAAAGAACAGGTAGTGCTAGAGGAACTATCCATTTCATTTCTTTCTTTTACGCAAGGATTCTCATGGAGTATTCAAGTAGCTTTAGTGAAATACAAATACTATTTGCTGAACGATTAATTTTGTAGAGAGAGTGAGGGAGTGAGAAGCAACTCAAAAAGATGAGTCTTACTTGCTATGATGGAGAAATTTGAAAGCAACATCATTTCCATGATGAGATAGGTCACTGTAGCATTTGCATAACAGTTGTCCAGGTGTCCGACATCTTTTTTTTTTTTTAATCAAGCATGCTTTGATCATAAAGCAATGCCTGATCGTAGTTCTTAAATAAATCATATGTATTTCCCCCAAAATATATTAAAGGTTGCCCATCAAAGTGTCTATCCAACTTGGCATGATACACTTCAAAAAACCCTGAAACCATGGCATCTTCACAATTTTACAAGTGTAGATTGATATAATCAGGTGAATGTAGTGTATCATGACACTGGCCTGACCCTAGAATGTAATATAAACTTATTATATCTTATTTAGAAGTGAGTAGTTGACATGGAAAGATGGCACCATGGCTAATGTTATGAAGTGTCCAGATGCCCAGCATGTTTGGGATGCCAACTAATCCATCATTTGATATGTTTAGTTAACACTTGATGTATCAAGCTAACAAAAATTATATCCTTTGAAACTTCACTCCATGCCCTATGATGGATTTGGCTAAATGCTTCGTTCTGTAAATTCTTATGAACACCTTCCATCTATTCAAGTCCCCAGTGAAGTCAACACACTTTTGCCATATCAAAATGCATGGTCTTCTTTTTTTAAGGAAGTTTCAACATTTAACTATTGAAGTGTATTATGGAAACATGTGTTCTACTGATAACTTAGAATCTCTACCACCTAATACCTGTCAAATACAGTTTAGAGGGTCTTATATTTAATGGCTGATGATTATTGGAAGATAAATTTGAGGTTATCCTTGAAGAATTTGCTTATACCAATTAAAGGGGCAAGGCCAATATTTATCATTTTTCTTAACAGGAGAAGCTTGATTGTGGTGAAACTGTTGACAAAGTTTTAGGGATTGACAGATGGAGCTATAACCATGTTAGTCAATTTGAGAAAATGCTTAACATGGAGGCTTAATGCTTAAAATGGAGGCTAATGCTTTTAGCA
This sequence comes from Phoenix dactylifera, assembly GCF_051530095.1. Classification (NCBI taxonomy): domain Eukaryota; kingdom Viridiplantae; phylum Streptophyta; class Magnoliopsida; order Arecales; family Arecaceae; genus Phoenix; species Phoenix dactylifera. The sequence continues at coordinate 12,723,862 of NC_143191.1, forward strand.
ACTGAAAAAACTGGTATAACTTGATTGATTTCAATATGTAGAAGTTGAACTAGTTGTATGGATAAAGACCACATAACCGGAGGTATACTCGGAATTTGCTTTCAAGTTTTAGTCCTCAGATTTAAGATTATGTAATGGTTTGCTGGCTTCATATAGTTAAAGAGGTCTACCTTGTTCATGTCAAATTGAAGAAATGTATGACATCTTCCACAATTAACTACACCATGATGACATCAGTGGGGCACCAAAAGAACCTTTCGTTGCTTTCTTGGTAAGAGACTGTACATGTTTCTACTGTGTTAGTTGATGTCAGTACAATATCATTTAGGAAGCACTTGATCCTAAGAAAGAAGGCAAATGACACTTCAAGCAAAAGAGTGGAAGAAGTTACTTATGTTGATGATGAAGGGATTTCTACATAAAAGGAGTATTTCTAACATTTGAAGAGTGGGACCTATGGAGAAAAGAAGAGAGGCATCACAATAGCTGTAGGAGTATCCTCCGATTTTAGTGCTAGTTGATGGCGGCATCTCAAGGAACATCACTCAAGCTTGACCAAAAGCTCAGTTGGACAACAAGAAAAAACCTTAGTCAGCTTGTTTGTGTAATCATGAAAATGTCATGATGATCGAGTTCAATGTTTCATCACATTCTTTATTAGATGTGCCACATTAACCAAGTCTCATTGTATTTGGAGCCTTTGTTAGTCATGTATATCTTATAGGTTGACCACTACTGTATGACCAAGTTGGAACTTATGATACAAGGGTCTAGACAAAGTCATACATGAGGGACAAAAGGTTATCTGGACCAAAGTGCTACGCACCAATACAGGAGATCAGTATTTAATATAGCTTTTTTGTGAATATAATTCCTTCTAGATTGTAATGTGCCCACAATATGATATAATGATATCACATGGAGGATCACCAACCAAGAATATAATAACAGGTTAACTTGTGACTCGAGGACGAACTTCATGCATGATATTGTCCTTTGAGTGGTCCACATTCTACAAGATCCATATATTGAATGATTATCAAATCAATTAAATTTTATGACATTATAATCACATGCTTAAGGATTTTGTTGTCTTACTATACAGATATTTATGGTAAGATTGCAAAACTTGGTTTGGATATCTGTGGAACCAAACAAGTTTTAATTTTAGTAGTCATTGATCCAGCTGTGTTAATAATAACCAAAAAATAAAATTTAGAATAAAATAAAGGGAAAATATAAAAAAAGCCTAAAAAAAGAGATTACACTTCGCTTTAGGAAATATTGTCTTTATAGACTTTTGGGTTTAACATCTTTGTGCAAAACCAACCAAAGTTTTTTATTTGAAAAATAAAAAGTTCATAACAAAAATACAGCTCTTTGTTTGATCTCTAACACATGACAATCTACATGCTGACAAGATCTGAGCTCTGAGATGGTCATATTATCTTTCATTTCCACAGAATTTCTTTCTAACCCATTATCAGAATAATTCTAAAATGTCTCAAATCTCAGAAAATCTGAGTTTAATCGTGAGAAAATGCTCTCCAGAACTCAAGAAAATGGAGATATGATGAAATTCACTAATTTGTCGATACAGATAATACATTTAGGCACATAAACTAGTTTTAATCATAAATCCAAATGCACATTGATTTTGAATCAGTTTTTGGCTGCGATTAAAATGCTTTGAGAATTCAGTTGAAATCTAAAACGGTGTTTTAAAGAGTGATGTAATTTGTGATTATGTTAGTTACTTTAATTATTTGTTTTGTTCAGTGGTTTGCAGAAGCTTCTTCATGCATTTCTTCTTTGCTCTCTGATTATTTTGTTTCTGCTTGTTGTTTTCAGTAGGAAACTGTTCTGGAATTTTTAGAATTTAAGACTGGAAGATAGGGAAAAAACAACCTAAAAGCACATGTGGCATACAATTACTGGAAATAGTCACTGGCAGGCATATCTATAAATGCTAGCTTTACCCCTTGTCAAAAAGACTGACACTTGGATAAGTTGGCACAAGGAACATATCACTTTTTTTTGAACAAAAATTTTAGAAAAAGAGGAGAGAAAATCTTGAATTTTCTTTGTCTTCAAGCCTATACATCTCTATGTTCACATTAGAATATTGTGTATATATTACTTTTTTCATAAATAAATATAGTTCTTATCCATAACTCGCTCTTCAAATTCTTGTAGTTTTACTCTTTAGCTTAGTTCAATTACATTTTATGTGTTACTGTGTGCCTTCTGATTACATATTTCAAGTCAAGGTGCATTACAAATTGACAAGACATGGGACTACTCTACTTGCTCTTCCATTCAGTGAGACAGATGGATATCTACATGACCTTGAGTAGGGGCTAGCTTTTTAAAAAATGATATGCGCAGATCTCGATGTTTGAATATATTCACTTCACTGAACTTGGATCCCATTCCAGATGGAATACCCGTCATTGCTTGCGCTCATGAATTTTAAAACATCATCATGTCGTGTGAGAAGTGAGTACCCAGGAGTACAAAAGAGTAAATGGGGAGTTGCTCCAATTAATGATAGTGTTCAGGAGTTGAACTGAGATGGAACTAGCTGGTGCGACCAAGGTCTAAGGGTTACTAGGTAAATGAGAGTTTTGGATTTGTCTTGAAAGGTTTAGAAATATGTGGGGAATCCCAAATATAACACAGCAGTGAATAAGAAAAAGACTCTGTTAGTGAATTCAGCCCTTGGTAGGAATTAGTTGCAAAAAAAGTTCATAAAATTGACACTAAGTAGTTGGGATAATTGGACCTGAATTTATGCCAACCAGCATTTGTTGACCCTTACTTTTACAATTGAAAAACTTATCCCTTGAGATACTAGTCAAATCACATTGGTAACTATTAGTGAGCTATTGATTCTATGATGAGATATTGGATCAAGAGATTAAGAACTATCTTGAACCATTTTCCTTAATGCATACTAGATATCCCAAAAATTTCTATTCCCCATAATCTTTTTGGCCTTTTTCTGTTGATATGATTGATTGCTGTCTCAGTTGCTAATTTTTGGATATGACTGACACTTGTACTTTAGAAGATGATCTGAAGATATAGTTTGTCGGGTTCTAAGAGAAGACAATCCTAACTCACAGTACTACTTAGGTAGCACCATATTCTTTACTGTTGTCTTTATGTTTATCAAATGTATTTATAACTTAAGCACCCATACTCTAAATTTGGACCTATCCATTAATAATATGTATACCATCATTTTCTATGTCCAAAATCTTTCTTTTGTAAAGTTAAACTGACTCTATTTATCTCCTTTATGTGCTTTAGCCTGGGATGTTTGGCAACATGCAAAATCTGTACGAGAATATTAAGAAGGCTCAGATGGTGGTCCAAGTTGAGGCTGTACGTATACAACAGGAGCTTGCAGCGTATGCATTAGTCATCAGATTCTGAATAACATTTTTTCATTATTTTCATGAGAATCTTAAAACGTGGCTTCCTTTTCATCCCTGTTTGTCTCACAGAGCAGAGTTTGATGGTTATTGTGAAGGTGAGTTGATCAAGGTATGTTTGTCAACACCTGCTGTTTATTTTGATCATGACTGAAAACTGGACCATGTTAACCCAATAAAATGGGTAAATTGCAGTAGGTGTTGGTCTCAATATATTGTTTGATGCACATCACCAAGTTATCTTTTAAATTGCATACAACATTACATGCTCAGGAATTCTTTATCTATGACTATTCATTAAATGTAATTAGTCTGCAAAAGATATATGATAAGCTTTTTTATTACAAGATTTTGGTGGCTAGGTGTCTTGAGTGTCCAACATGCCGAATTCCTGACAAGCCTGAATGAAGACACTCGGTAAAAATGAATTATTAGTTAAAATTGTAGAAAAGTATGCACTTGTATGTATGTGTATCATTGTATGTAAAATGTCTTTAACTAAATTGGCTGGTCAATAATAATCTTTTTTGGAAAAAAGAGAATGTATTTCACTTGATGTTAAAAAAAGGTGTGGGCTGTATGCTGCGTCAATACTTGACAGCTCAAATACTAGCACTGGTAAAGGTGTCATTTTCAAAATTCTATGCCAATTTTGGACACTACATTTACATAATCAACCCTTTTGCCATGCCAAGAGGTACTTTACCATGCTATCAAGCCGTAGAGAGTCTACAGTTTATAGATCTGAAAAAAATGAAGTGTGAGTCACTTTCAGAATTTAAGAAGGAAAAATATTTTATTCTATGTTGCAAGATGTTTATGCTGTGCTTTCAATTGATCTCTCACGTCAATATGACTTGTAATTTTTAGTTAAATTAATTTATAGGTCATGCTTGGTACCTCAATGGAACATTGTACTTGTGGCCTATTATTTTATAAACCTTTCTTAACTTTAACCTTCTATTTTTTTTTTGGTCCACAATTTTTTATCATCTTTATTCTTTCACTATGCTGTCTCTGTTAATCAGTTTTGATGGCTTTCTGGGCCTCCTATGTACATTCAAAGTTCCCTTTTCTCTGCAGATATGTGTAGTAAATGATAAAACAACAATGTGTTTATGAATAACACATAATTAAGTGTACACCATCAAATATTAATGCCACTCAGGAAACAGCTGATTCACTTTATTTTTGCTATCATAATATCTTCTGGCATTTACATGCATATAAGGTCCTTGTGTTGGTGGCATTTACATGCATATAAGGTACTCATCTTCAGTGTAAATGTGCATGTGCACGTATTTGTAGCTAGCCCAGCCTCAATCCCAGGTCTCTTTGAGAATCTACATCATATCTCTGTCAAAATTACTGCCATTGCCTGTGTTTATGAACACACTAATAGTTACGTATAGTTTATATATAGCACCTTATGGTTACTTGTAGATTATATATAACACTTTATAGTTACTTACAATTTATATTATAGCACCTGTACCTAAATCAGGGATATAACCTATGGACAACCTAGCACCAGTACCTCTGAAATTGTCAACAGTGACTTTTATAGCATATTTATAAAGCCAAACAACTGCAATAGAATGTAATCATGTTAGCATTTGTAGCATGGAGTTTGGGTCCTTTTTTTTGAGTGTTCATTATCTTTTCATGCTGTGCAGCTGAAATTAGCAATAGTGCATCCTCATATCAGTGTGAAAAAAAGTTATCTATAGGTTCGCCATTTAATTTTAATTGATCATTTTATCAGGTAACACTTTCTGGAAACCAGCAACCTGTACGCACTGAAATAACAGAGGCTGCCATGGAGTTGGGGCCTGAAGTAAGTGCTGAATTTGCACCATTTTCCTGTGGCTGGCTATGTAAATTTTGATAATATCAGACATACCTGCATGTATTGAAATAGATGAACTCACAATCAATTTTTACATTGCATCGTGATGGTATTTTAGAGAAATCTTAATTGTGTTGTACCATGATATCAGCAACTTGGTAATGGAATGATCTGGTTGTAAATTTTTGGTATGTTACTGCTTATTAATATGCTTATTTAGTGTATAAGTTTTAAAACACTTTCAAATGCTGACCCATTCGGCAATTGTTTGCAAGCTTGTGAATTTTAATTTAGTCTAGTATTGGGAACTTTCATTTTGACTCAAGATATGACGAAGACATTGTAGAGTACAATATATATCAAACTCAGTACATGTTGAACTTATTAGGGACATTCTGAATCAGCTAGTGTAATTGTTATCACATTGCCTACACTACTCTCAGGAAATTAGCATCTTATCAGAGCCAAATTTCTATTATATCATGTTTATCCAGTAGCATGTGAAATTGTGAACTACTGTGAGAAAAATTATGGAAATGGTTGACAGCCAGCAGGGAGAATGTACCCAACATGGCCTTGCTGATTTTATACTTCATGTTCCATAACTCCATTGTGATGGGAGAAGATTTAGAACACGATAATGTGTCGTTTCTCTGGTACAAAACACCTTTTCTGCGATAGGTGAAAGTGGTTTAGAGCCATTTCACCCAGCCACTTTTTCCTTATATTTCTTTGCCACCGCCTGCTCGTCGGTGAGCTGGTGACAGCAGCAGTGGCTTGACGAAAAAGAGGATGGTGGATTGTGCATTTTTAAAGGTGCCACCATTTGTAAAATAGGACCATCCATGTATATGGTCATCTATCTTTTTGCAACATGTATGCCTTGAAATCCATATCTTTATTTTTCAGGCCTTTTATTTTTCAAATTAGTTTAAAATTATATTATTGATGAAATGGACATACCATTTATTTCAGTACGTATTTAATCTAATTTCAAGATGGGATTGTTTCATCCGGGAATGAAATCGACACCAATTTGAAAGACATGATTCTTCAAAATTTTATTTGTTGTTATGAATATTCAGTTGAAAAATCTTCTTAGATATTTCTTCTATCTGCGTAATTTAATAAGAACCCAAAATTTTCATCCTTGATGTTATCTTGGCAGAAGCTCTCTTTGTTGGTAACTGAAGCATACAAGGATGCACACCAAAAAAGTGTCCAGGTAAGACTTGTATCCTTGTATTCCAAGATCCAATGTTTGAGTTTGTTAAGTGTATTAGGCTAAACAATTGCATACAAATTCCTTCCAGGCCATGAAAGAGAGAATGAGCAATCTCGCCCAAAGCCTAGGAATGCCACCAGGCGTCGGTGAAGGGCTCAACTGATGAGAGGCAATGCTATTTTCACCAAGAACTCTAATGCTCGTCAATTTTGTATGCTAGCTAAGATTAAGTGTTCTGATGAATCACGGCCATGCATCTAAATACGTCTTTTAATCTCACGCTGGCGACATCAATATTTGTGCTCATCATCATGATTATTGTATCAAAGAGAATAACTCACAGAACCCTGTATTTTTTTCAAATGATTTATCATAATTACTTGTGTTTTTTCTTTCTTTTTGCATATAGCTTCGTATTTTTCCCAATATTGCTTATAACTTCTTCCTTATGGCTATTTGCAAATTGATCCATATAACATTATAATTGTTTGCAATATATTATTGGGCTACCTCGGTTGTTTTCTTCGTATCTGATGACAAAAGTATAATGTCGGAGGAGTGGAAGAAAGCCGGTGGGATGCCTCTTGAGGCTACGTCTTCGCCGGCTCCGATACCATTAGCAAGTCCTGCTTTGCGGATCCTACCCTCGCCTCCTTTCTCGGCCTCGAACTTGTGGCCAAGACGAAGTCGATGGAGAAGCTCTTTTGGATCCTCGATTTCTATGACACCATCTACAATCTCTTTCCAGAGATTGAGGTCTTTTTTCTCATTTGAGTCCATTCCGGTATCCTGCTGCCTAAATTCAGTTCCTCTACTCATTTCAAGTCCTTTTCATCTGGCTGTTGTATCTCGAGTCTTTGTTTCCTGTGGCCGCTCGATTGCACGGGTGATTACATACCTCTCTTTGGAAGTGTCGTATCACGTGTTCCATGGTCATAGTCGTTACCATGGATTGGGTCATGGAGGGTGGTGCTTTTTTACCTCTTTTTATCTTAAAAAAAAATCCATCCTATGGAGAGAGAAAAAGTATCAAAAAATTTAAGATATATTTTTTTTTTGGTACATCAGTTGCTCACACACAACAAATATAAGTACAGCCCAAAAAGTCAGGTAGTAAAAAACAATGCAAAGGAGATAAAACAGAAGTGTAATTTTTCAAATAATCTTCGGAGTGATGAGTCGCATAAGATGCCACTCAATTCGCTATATTATTGGTCTTTCTGAATACATGGGTAGCCTGAAAGGTGTCGCATTCACTTAAGAGTCAATGAATATCAGGAAGCAGTTGCACCCCCCCCATGGCATCAGAATTGCAATAAGAAAATAAGTTATGTTGGCTATCTGCCCTCGGTGATTCCAATAATACCAGTTGTGAGCAAATAATTAGCCGGTGCCTGAGACCCCAAACCATTATGATCGTAATGATGGATTACAATGATTTTATAATAATGCCCCAACAGTACACTCTATCAGCCATTATGACAGCATATATTTACCAAATAATGTTATTAGATGTCCACAGAAAGGACTCAAAATAAATATATTATGAACAGGTAACAATGTGGATGTTGCATTGTGCTATTATAAATCATAATGCAGCTATAAACATATATGCCATTAACATCTATAAACATATGATACCTAGAGTCATCTTATTATTGCACTAGAAACACTTTTTTTTCTTTTTTCCAAAAGGGTGTTCCCATAAAATTGATTAATACTGACCTCGGTGTTTATAAAATTGATTAATCCAAAAGTCAAAGACTTTTTTATCTGAATAATGTTGATAATTAGGTTAAGTTTCTTCAAAAAGTAAACTTTCATCCAGTAATCATCTTAAATAATTCACTGTACAAAACTGTGAATAGTTATCTCACTTATTATTGTTTATTCATTTACTTTTGATGTTCTACTATGATTATATAGGGATATTGGTATTTTCAGTCTTGTAGGCCTCATTATTTGCCAGTATAATCTCAATTCTATTGAACTTGAAAAATCCTTATGGCCATGCTCTTTTTGTGTTTTAGAGTAGTAGTAATAAAGATTTGTAACTATTTAGCGAGCGCAAAATATTGCATCCATCCAACAAATATTATTCTTCTAATGTCTAATGCTATTCAACGATCAATGTAAAATTCATTCACTCTTTTACCATCGCTCGTTTTGTTTTTTCATTTTCATATAATCTGGCCATAAAATTTCAAAACACCATATGGAGTTGGATCCACTAGTTATCATATTGGAAGGCTTTGAAAAGCAACATTAGGACATATAAACCACATAAAAACAACCCTCCATCCATGTAGCCCAACATCAAACTCTCCAATGATTATATTGGGACTTTATGAGCAACAATATGAGGAGAACAAACAATATATAACCCAACCCTAATAACTCTAAGCCGTCAGCTCATTGGCTACCGTGTCTATTATCTTTTTTTAATAAAAACCGTAACTATTATTCATAACAAATATTCGTTCTAATATCCTGATCAGCTCGTGTACCAAAATCCGTAATCAACCACACATCCTTTGACACGTACAACTCCAGTCAATACGAGGAGGAAATCAAGCAAATTTTTTTTTTAAAAAAAAATCCCCCACCACTCCCTTGTCTTCTCATCTCCGATTACCCACTAAAAACGAAGGTGTCGTACTTTAATTTATATAACCCCATTGTCTTTCGCCTTCTCCCATGGCGGAGCTCAAAGAGCGGCTCCTCCCGCCAAGGCCCTCCGCCTCGTCGGCGTCGACCTCCGCCCTCCTCTCCCCGGCCTCCAAACACCGCGACTCCTCGGCCTCCGCCGCAGGCGGCGGCCCCGGCGGCGCCGGCCGCCGCCCCCTCTTCCAGGGCATGGACTTCCTGGGGCTCAAGAAGCGCGGCCAGGGCCTCCGCTCCTGGATCCGCGTCGACGCTGCCACGGGCAACTCCCAGATGATCGAGGTGGACAAGTTCACCATGATGCGGCGCTGCGACCTCCCGGCCCGCGACCTCCGGCTCCTCGACCCGCTCTTCGTCTACCCCTCCACCATCCTCGGCCGCGAGAAGGCCATCGTCGTCAACCTCGAGCAGATCAGATGCATCATCACCGCCGACGAGGTCCTCCTCCTTAACTCGCTGGATAGCTACGTCCTCCAGTACGTCGTCGAGCTCCAGCGCCGCCTTGCCGCCCACTCCGGAGACGTCTTCGCCGGCGGGAGCACCTCTCCGGACTACCTGCCCTTCGAGTTCCGGGCGCTCGAGGTCGCCCTCGAGGCAGCTTGCACCTTCCTTGATGCCCAGGTGTGCTTGTGTTTCTTTAATTGTTCATTTTCTGATTCTAGGGTTTCTTCCTACTGGTCCGGGGACAAAACAGATGCCTCTTTTATGGAGGTTCTCGGAGGTCTTGATGTTTTCTTTTAGTTTTGAGATTTTTGTCCAAAGCGCTTTCATTAGTTTTTTGCGTTTTGCAGTGTTGAAGAATCTAACAATTCTACAGGTGAAACTGACATAGACATAATATTTATATCAACTTCAGGTTTAAGATTTAGCAAGATTGTCCATCTAGTATTAGAAGCAGAGATTAGGACTGGTGAAACATCAGTAAGCATTTCTAATTGATGCGAGATTGGCTTGAGGATGTATCAATTGTTTGCAGATTTCCTTTTGAATGAATGATGGTAGAAGTCAATAGATCAGTGGCTAGTGAGAGAAAGATGGGGATGGGTATGGAGGAGAAAGTAGAGAAGCTTTAGAAACTCAGTCTTGTTCTAGGAAGATGAGCTATCATGGAGAACTTTGTTGATCATTATGGTTACAAAATATTGTTGATACATAAGTATATTTTGGTATGTTGCTAGTAATCATGATTAATGAATGGAATATTAAGAGGAATAAAACTGTTAGGGCAAATGGGGGGCCGATGTTACTGTATTGGGGGAACATTGCATTTTAAGTGGAGTTACAATGGAAAGATGGCTTATATTTAGATTCTTATCCACCCAAATATATGTACTAATTTATAATTTAAAAGATAAACACATTATACCATATCAAGAAGTCAAAGATGCCAATAAAAAGATTATGTAGTACTTCCTTCCTAAATATTTTACAATGTCATTATAATTGACCATACTTATTCGTTTAGAAATTGTGCAGCGATAATGCTAAAGGCATTTATATATAGAACTCTATAACTAGGAGATGAAAAGAAAGAGACTTACAATATCAATAGATTACTAGTTCTATCATTAAGAGTGCATGATAATATGACTAGTTGTGCATGGAAGAGGAGATTGGGTTCGACTTTGATGTAAGTGAATCCTTGAAAAGTTAGATTGCAGAATTTAGCCTTTTATGCCAGTCTTTTAGTCTGCTACCCTGCTAGTAGTTTTTTCTATTACATGTATGCAGGAGATTAGATAGTCAAATTTGGAATTTATTTTTATTCATGTGGAAATTTTGGTCATTTTGCCGCTTTACCCCTTCTGTAATCCTCTTATGAGGGCCAACTAACAGGAAAAAGGAGAAAAGAGAAGAGAAATAAACAGGTGGATGCTCCATAATTGGATTTTTTTTTTCCCGCTTGTTCTTGAAAAAAGGATATGCTAGATTAATAGTACACTTAAATATTAAGAAGAAAGGTAAGCATTTACTTCTACAGAGCAATAGGAACATATGCCCTCTTCTTCCCCTTTAAGGCCTTGAGATCGTTCTTCTTCTTTATTCTGTCTTCTGCTTCTTTCCCCTAAATATTGGAAGGGTATTTACCACAATAAATAATGCAAGATATCCAAATAGAGTTACTTCTAGTGGTTCCTTGTCTGCTCAGAATTCCTAAGAAGGCGATTGTAAGGCATTGGCGCATGGATAAATTGAAAATATTTGAGCATGTATCCTAGATTTGGGTGCGTTAATTGAAAGAATTTCAGATGAGACCTAGCCAGACAATGGAGTAGCTGAGGAATTTGCTCTTGAAGGTAGCACAGGTGGCGTTACTATATGTATTGTTTTAGGGGTCATGGCAGTTAAGCGACTTTTTATATTCATTGAGTGGCACACATGCAGATAAACCAAACAATATTTTTTTGTTGGAGGATGAGCGTATTCAAATCCTTGTGACTTGCCAAAGAGAATTATGCAGCTTGATTATTAGTGGAGGTGGCATGGAGAGTTCTCTCTTCAAAGCTTGCAGAAAGCTGACTTTAAGATGGAATAGAAAGAGCACTGTTACCAGCTGGCATGACTTAACTACTACAATTTGGTTGTGACGAAGTATCATTTGGTATGCTTTTCAATGAAACATGACCATACCAACAAGTCCTATGTAATCTGGTTTGGATGTCACATCATCCTTTTAACATGCCTTTATGTCTCTAATAAGAAGATCATATATGATGCCTGCAATGAACATCCACCTTTTTGGACAAACAATTGATCATGCATCTAATGATATTAGAATCTCCCAACAAAGTTAAGTTGGTCAGATTTGCAGAAAAATTTAGGTCTAGATTTTGGGTGAGGACAAGACATACACAGCAGAAATTACCAGTTCATGTGGATCTTTGGGGACTTGTTCCACGATTGAACTGTTGCATGCTAGTTGCATGTCAGCTTGGCACTAGAATAGTATGTAACATTGCATGCCAATGCTTGGCACGCACTAGAACAGTTTTGATGCTAAGCACTAGCATTCAGCTGTGCCATGCTAACTTGCTAATAAAGCATTGGCGCAATACATATCAACCCATATTGTTAATGGTGATTGGCACTTTTATCCATGCTTAGATCAGATTTTATTTTAATTATGTAATTTTTAACATGGCAGCCTAAGTTGTATTGCCACATTATGTAAGTTATATTGGGGCTTTTTCTTTTTGGTTGAGTTGTTAACACTTTGAGAGGCCCAACCAATAGGTGCAAAGGAGGATAGAAAGAAGGGAAGGATCAAAGATGGATGCTTTTCTTGCTTGGGCAACCATAAGCACCTTCTTACTTTCTCCACTTCTTTTCCTGCATGTATCATATAAAGTCAGCCACTTATTCACTAGTTTTGGGATTTTTAAGTTTTAGTTCTTTAGAGTTTATTATTGCAAGGGGAGCTTATGTTATTGTAAGAGTAATCCTGAATATTGAGCATAAATTAAAGCCTTTCTTCTTCTTCTTCTTCATGGCAACAGGAGCCCTCTTTCCTTCTTCAAATCCCCTTTTAACAATTTCACTTCTTGTGCTTTTAAATTCAAAGCTATCTGGAATGTTAAATATTGAAGGGCAATATCAGTATGCTGGGTTACTGTATGATAAATGCAAATTCACCATCCTCTTGATGTTTAGTAATCATTTTCTTTTTTGTGAGAAGATGAAGTACTACTCAACGGTGTTGATATGCAAAATTTTCATTCCTTAATATTGATACTATCATGACAATAAAGAAAAAGATTATAAAAGTGGTATTTGGTCTTGGTATGATTAGGGCTTCCATAATTATATGTTCTAACTTAAGTTGTTATGCAGAATTTTCAGTGATATGTAACTGAATTCTACAACGATTTTTCTTATGTTGTGGCTTGTGGTTGTACTGATCTTTTATTATGTGATGTCTCTAAAAGATAACATGAAGGGGGCATTTGGTATGGGGTGATGGCCCAAAGATCACGAGTGATGTAGGTGGAGATAACCAGATCACTGCATTTGGTTGCACTATGATGATCCTGTATGACAGTGATCTCAAATCACTTCCACTCTTCAAATCGCTGCCCAACCTAATGATGGAAAATCAATCCTTGAGGATGGATATCCAAGATCACCTCAAAATAGTGATCTTGGGCTGAAATTTGGAGACAAAAATACCTTTCAATCCGGCAGAAAAAAATCAGTTTATTAATATACCATTAATATATTATAACAATATTATATATCTTATATTATATTGATATTACATATATAGTATTTAAGATATATATTATATATATTATCAATCATATTATTAATCAATTATATTTTTAAATTATAATAAAAATATATTATAGTACTTTATATTTATATTATGAAATTATTTAGTATATTACTTCTATTTACCTTATTTTCCTAATCAAAATAAATATTAGTATTAAAAAATAGTGTATTATAAGTATAAATAAAAAACATTAATTCTATAATAAAAATTAATATATTTTGTAAGATGAATAATTTATAGGATTAATAAAAATATTTTATAGAATATATTAATAATTTATTATAATATATTTTATATGATTAAATATATTTTTATGAAATCTATCAAGGGTAGTTTTGGCATTATATGGTTTTTGATCTTGGATTTTCATAGAATACCAAATAGGTTACACATAGATACTGGGGCATCTTTAACCATTGGAACATAGTATACCAAACACGATGATCTTAGATCGTCGGAGATTAGATTATCCCAGGATAAGGATTACTAGTGATCTAAGATGACCTTAATAATCACGTTTGGGTCACCAAACGCCACCTAAGGGGGATAAAGATGCACTAGAAGGTTTCAAGTAGGTTAGACATCATCATCTATGATTCATAAATTTGCAAAGAGAACCTCTTAAAACTTGACATGGGAATGCCTTTGTGTCTAATAGATATGCGCACAATATGTATGCGTAATCAATCAATAATTAGCTGCACCATTTGCTTCTTAGTCTATAAAATTGTTAGAACATGTACTATATGTTAGAGGTGGCAACTTCTTTTATGGCAGTACCAAAAAGTGGACATGTAAATATGGTGACATCATGCTTTGATGATTTGAATGCATCAAAGGGTAAATGTCCCAAGTGTCCAAGTGTTGGACATGTCAAGAAACCAACGTCTGGAGCATCTAGTCTCAAAGAAGGTAGATTGCGATTTTTTTCTTTGTTAAAATTTTAACAATTTTTCTCTTTCCTTTCTGTCTTCTCTCTCCTACCTGTTCCTTCTTCTTATTCTCTGCTTTTCCTCTTTTTCTTTCTTCTTTTTTTTTTAAACATATTTGTCACTAAGCTGTAACCATACCAGTTCTTGACACCAGAAAATCCAGGCCGGAATTAATCTAATTATTCGTATGTCTTATACCTAAACTGCTCTCCAAGTCAGTCTTGCATGCCCCTGAATATATTTTCTCCTTTATATGTATATTTAGATTATGACTTCTTTTTTTGTGCCAGATGTCACATTTTCAAACAAAAATGCATGAGTACACTCTATTGAACATCCTTTTCTGTACTTGTAACCATATTCAATTAATCCTGTAATGATCTCTAGCTGGCTAGGGGATGTTCTTGTTTTTCTTCCTATTTGTGCCCTACTTCCCTGACTTTCAGCATACACATTTTGTGGGCAGCAACCAGTCTAAGTCGTAAATCCTGTCATTTCACAACCCAAAGCATTCATATTCATCACAGATGAGACCCTAGACCTCAGGATTGCATCACTATGGTCACAACACAATGTTATACCATGTTCTCCATTGGAGTCTCTCGACTGCTTGAGAGTTATGGAACAGAATACCCTGTTTTGTTTGTTCCTTGTTGGTTGACCAGTGTTAAATGAAAGGTGGCCAGATACATAGTCTGTCCTTCATAATGGTTGCCCATCATCATTGTGCCAATGAAACCAGAATTATTGCAGAAAACGTTACGACATTGGTAAGAAAGTGTGCTTATTCCAGTACAGTTGTTGACTCTAATCACATATCCATACATACTGGTATACATTATATAATTTATGCTGGCTGCGTGGAGTCACAGCTGTCAGGTTTGGCATTTATTATGGAGTTTCGTGTAGCAGAAGGGTCAAGGCTTTTGTTTTTTGCTTTTTCTTTTCTGTCTTTTTTGGTCTGTATGTGTGTATGTGTGCAAGCATGCACCTGCAGGCAGGTGAGCGGGTGGGCAGGCTGCATCTTGGCGAGAACTAGGTCAGCTTGTGGAGCTTCAAAATGTTGTTCAGCAGTAATATAAACCTGTGTCTTCTGACTAAAATAAGTATAATTCAACTTTGAATTGTGATCTTATGATATTTTCAATTCTCTCAACTTAATCAGGCAGCAGAACTAGAAATGGAGGCATACCCCTTGTTAGATGAACTAACATCAAAAATCAGTACTTTGAATTTGGAACGTGTCCGTCGCTTAAAAAGCAGACTTGTTGCATTGACTAGGAGAGTTCAGAAGGTATGTCTACATGTCTCTTATGCTGCTTATTCTTGTATTTTCATTTCTTGCCTGACTTCTACTTGCTATCTAACTTTATTTTTATAGGTTAGGGATGAGATAGAGCAGTTAATGGATGATGATGGTGATATGGCTGAAATGTATCTCACCGAGAAGAAGAAGCGAATGGAAGCATCATTCTATGGAGATCAGTCTGTCCTTGGATACAGTTCTGCTGGGGCTGGAGTATCAGTTTCTGCTCCAGTTTCTCCTGTTTCTTCACCACCTGGATCCCGGAAGCTCGAGAAGACCTTGAGCTTTTCCAGGAGCAGGCATGAGAGTATGAAAAGTTCAGACAGCATGACTGAACATATTGAGGAATTGGAGATGTTATTGGAAGCTTATTTTGTGGTCATTGATAGTACACTCAACAAGCTGACTTCGGTAATAAATGCTGTTTGTCTAGCCTAATCTTACCTTAGGCATGGAGTTAAAGCAACTAAATAGAGGTTATCATTTTTTTCTCTTTTCAGTTGAAGGAGTACATTGATGACACAGAGGATTTCATCAACATCCAGCTGGTTTGTTTTCCTCTTCCTTTTCTTTTCCTGAGACTGAAGAGTCAAGGTGGCTTTTCTCATGGCATTTAAGAGTATTTCTGTCATCGGTTTGCCCATCAAATGACTAATGAAAAAGAATCACATCTTCATATTATCGAGATAATATTTTTTTCCGTACTTTCTTTGAAAACTTTAATCAATGTCACTTCTAAATGCTATTTGGCAACATTTTTATCACTGGTTTCTCAAATTTTTAACCCCCCCCCCCCCCCCCCCCCCCCAACTTACGTTTTGTTGGTTATCCCTTTCCCTCCACTGTATTAATGATTTTAGAAACAAAAATACTATTTATGGATTTAATTGTATCACTTTCCATGGTCCATAAATAGCAGAATGGAGTCTAATGCTTGTAAGGAGACTTGCATGCATGAAAGATTAGATGCTAATAAAAAAAAAGATCAGTGTGTTCTATTATATATTAGACCAATTCAAATACCATGTTAGAGGAAAATTGTAACAAGTGATTGAACTCAGCAGCAACCAGAAATACTTTCTCGATATTGAGTATCCTCAAATGGAAGCACATTCGGAGAGTTCAGATCAATATCGAGAGATGGTTTGTTGGTCCAGAGAAAATCACTACAAATGGCTGGAGTACCCCATTCAGAGATTGTTTGTTGGTCCAGAGAAATTCGATAGTATCTCTTCAGAGTCAAATTTTCAAGTTCTGGTCATCTATGAGACCCACTTTCATGTCAGACACTACTTCACAAATTTAGCACTGGAGTATTAGCTTTTAGATGGTTTATAGGTGGTCTGAAATCTGTGTAGCTATTGACTACTTTTTTATATAAAATCACTGACCATTTTCTCTTGCTTGGTAGCTGCATTCTCAAGTGATTATTGGTTTTGAGACCTGATTGTGATAATTTGTCATTGTTTGCTTTCAGTATTCTATATTATGAGACACTTATCTGGCACTAAAGCCTTAGATATTACTGAGTTCATTAATTAAGTTCCTCTGTTTCCAGGACAACGTTCGGAATCAGCTAATCCAATTTGAGCTACTATTGACAACTGCAACGTTTGTGGTTGCAATTTTTGGCGTGGTTGCTGGAATTTTTGGGATGAATTTTGCTATACCATTATTCGACAAACCAGACGCATTCCAGTGGGTGCTCATAATCGCTGGAGTGAGTGGTGTAATTATTTTCTGCTCATTTCTGTGGTTTTTCAGGTATAGAAGACTAATGCCGCTGTAGATTCTTGTGGATGGTGAGAGGAGAGCATTCTCTCTCATTTAAATTGCTGGGCTCAAGGACACCCTGAAAGGATTAGGAGGTCCCTATTTATTTGTATATATATGTCGATTCTTTTTGGTTTGCAGCCTAATATGTGAACGTTTTGGAAATTGAATGTTGCTATTGCAAATAAGGTGAGAGTAAATAAACGTAGTAGTATTTCTTATCATACATTATTTCATTTTACGGAGATAGTTTTGTTTGTTGAAAACTTTCAGCATTTTTTTTTCTAGTTATTGTGCACGTGCAAATGCACCCGGCTACCACTAAAGTTTTCAGACATAGATTTTTTTTTTTTAAAAAAAGCACAAATTAAGTGCAATATGTTTTCCTCATGACTTTGTTTAAGATTTATTTGATATTAGTATGTTCCTACTCTAATTAACCCTAAAATTTTGCTTTGACTGACAAATCATTGTGAATTTCTATTTTGGAACTGCAAAACTCTTATTATCTTATTATATATATAATTAAAGAAATCTCGATATGTGGAGAAATTCCGCACTCAACTCCTTGTAAGAATCCAGCGGTATTAGGATTTTTTTAAGAAAATAGACATTCAACATGACTTAAACCCCAAGAGAAGAAATTTAATTAGGGCTACCAAGGAAACCAAAAAAAGTTGCAAAATAAACCTTCTTTTTATATAATTAATTAATTAACTAATTCCGCTTAATAATTAATTGATTAAAACAAGAGCTTGGTTATTATTGCAGGTTTCTTGTGCTGAAGAATCAAATCTTCAATTACTGGTTACAAGAGCACTCAGTTACTGGCTTTTGTTGGGATAACACAAACTTTTTTCGGAACTCCACTTGCTTCTTTTATTTTTATTTTTATTGGTTCAACAACAGGGCAAAACATAGAGGCAAACGAAAAGGTTTACAAAGTATTACAGCGTGACAATATACCGAACGCGCTACTCGCAGGAACCCAGCAATCCATTATGGACGGATATAAGACAGGCCTTAAGCATCTGCAGCTAACAAGATGGCCAACTGAGATGGGAGAACATCTCTTTTTCCCCACTTAACCTCCCTTTCTACTGCAGTAGAAGCCAACCGATCTACTACATGAATACCTTCTCGGAAGATGAGAGCCCTTGAAGCACCAAATAACCTGACTCAATTGTAACACATCAGCCAACAAAGGATTGGAAGTATCCAGGAGCCGGCTCTTTTGGATGGATCCAGATAATAATAGTAGCAGAATCTCCCTCCAACCACACCTGTGATGCTTTGAATTTGAAACCAGCCCAGCGCCGCGCCTCCCAAGCCGCCGTGAGCTCGGCATATGGCACCGGACGCCTCGGAAGTTATCGGCCACCTGCCAGAAGCATAGCACCTGGGTAGTCTCTAATAACTCACCCATGACCGAACCATCAAAATTAACTTTCAGCACGCAAAGGAAGAGGGTAACCATCCGACAATGACTTTGCGATTAAAGATTGGATGAAGCCTTATTGAAGTTACCCAATGCCTTGCAGCATTACTGAAGTTGGATAACAAATGAACATCAAAGACATCTGCACACGAGCCCACCACCGGTCGAATTAAGGCCTTAGGAGAACAAACAGATCCTTCGAAAAGTCTGTTGTTCCTCTGTAACCAAATGAGCCATGCAACCTTTCCCAACAACAAGTGTAAGAATAAGTAATGATAGCATGTTCGCAACCTTCCAACTGTTTGGGGCACAAGTCGCAGAAGAATATACCAGCTTGCAAAATACCAGGCCTCACAAGGGTGTCTTTGCAAGGAAGTTTCAACCATAACAGTTTCCACCAAAATAATCTCAGTCATTGGAATGGATAGCAAACCCAAGCCCAAGGGAAAGGATTACCTGGGTACGATTCAGCCAATATCACCTGATAGAGATCCTTGGATGTCACAGTGTGAGACCTGTTGCACCCCCAATACAACTAATCAGACCAAACTCCCATTGGTATCTGGACTTTTAATATACTATTCATCATTTCAACAGAGAACATGAGGGCCAACTCTGGTATATCCCACTGTTTATCCTTAGCAAGCAAATCAGCCACCTGCAAGGAATGAATATCCACATCAACATTCACATAAGCCAGCCAAACATCAAGTGGGAGAGTGGTAATCCATGGATCAGTAGCCACATTAATAGTAGAACCAGAACTCACAATCCATAAAAACTGAAATTTGAGAACACAGCACAAGTAACCAACTTCCCACACATAACCGAACACCCTTGTGGCTTAATATAATTCAGCCAGGTACCATGAAAATTATATTTAGCTGAACCCACATGAGTCCACAAAGAAGAAGGCTGCATCATCAAATTACAAACCAATTTCCCCAGCAAAGGCCTCTTATTGAGTTCCTAACATACGAAGACCCAGGCCTCCCACAACCCTAGGAGAACAAGCCTTGTGCCAAGACAAAAGATGCAAGCCTCCTGTATCAACCGAGCGTCCCCATAACAAAGCCTTGGGCTCCCTCTCTATTCTGGTGATCACAGACTTTGGCACGCAGCAACACAGACAAGCAATAGACTGGAATAAAAGCCAAACCCAACTGCAGTAGGGTTGGTCTTTCTGCAAAAGAAAGAGCCTTCCACTTCCAGCTATCACTCTTGATTGCTATCTTGTCTAAAAAGAAAATTAAAGTCCAAGGGCTTCAGTCTGGTAAGAAAGAAGGGTGCCCAATAATTCCATACACCAATGCTTTATCTGGAGGCAAACTCTTAATAACCTCTTCAATCTCTTCTTCAGCAACAACAGCAATAAGCTGTTCATTCAGCTCAGCTGTGACTGTTTTTCTAACAGGAGTAAGCCATTGTATGGGAGCCGAAGTGTATGCAGTCCATCTATCCCGAAACCCTCGAACCAACAACCCCCTGATCTGCTGCTCATCCTCCACCATGTGCCATCTGGGTTTTTGATCATGGTAATCCTGTTCCTTCTACGGCTCAATACAGTAGCCCATGAAAAAAACTTATGAAAAAACCTTGTATTAGTGTCACCCTCTTTCAGCCATTGTACTCTAGACTCGGATGCCAATACACCTCTTGCATTGCCAAATTCTGATTATACAGCTGAATGCACCTCAATAGCTGCATATATTCTTCCATAGACAATCCCCCTAGCTGAGCTTCTGGAATTTTAAACTTAGATATTTTCTCATACAACTGTGCTCCTTGCTTAAAGATGTTACCCAAGTTATACCTGTTCCATCTCATAAGGGCCTTTCTAGTATTGCTCAAGTGTTATGCTACACCAGGAGAATGATTCCCCTCACAGGTCCAGCCTCGGCTCACCACCTGATCCACCTCTTCACACAGCAACCAAAACATTTCAAATTGAAAAGGCCGCAGACCTGGAGGATTATGATCATTAAAGCAACGTGACAATAGGCAATTATTAGAAGCAGAACACACTAAATCCCGAACCATGGTTTTAGGGAAGAGATGAAGCCACTGATCAGAAGAAAAAACCCTATCGATTTTTTCCCAGACACTGGCCCTACCCAATCTATTATTACACCATGTAAATTGCATTCCCTGATATCCCAAATCAATAAGACCAACTTGCTGAAGGAACTGTCTGAATTCCCTAATCTCTCTCTTCATCCTCGAAGGTTTACCTCCTCTCTTATCCTCAGCCCAGAGGATACGATTAAATTTCCCACAATCATCATTGCAATGCCCAACCGAAGTACTTGATTTATAGTCTGCCAAATATCCTTCTCTGATTAGCATTAGTGCTACCATATGCCAACCCCAAAATCCAGGAAGGATAATTTGGCTGACTAATTACACCAAAGACAATCTTCTGTCCATCAATATAAGTGAAACTGATATCACCCAAATCCTTCCTGCACGCAATAATAGTAATACCACCTGAGAGGCATTCTACAGGAATGAAAAGCATAGCCCATCTAGGTCCCATGACTCATTGGACACGAACCATAGAATCCATGGATAGTCTTGTTTCCATCTCAGGATTATATGAATGCATCATACTCCTAACATCATTAAAAAAAGGAGCACTTGACAGCACCAGACAGTTCCATGATAACAAGCTCATATGCAAACATCAGTTTTACCAAGATGATCATCCCCAACAGCTGAACACATAGCTGACCGAGTCTTGCCAACCCTAATATCCGGTGCCATACCTGCAGAGTGCTGCACTTGATATGATAGATGCTGGCATCTATTATCTGACTCATTTTCTTCGGGGACTGAAGCGACTCCTATAATGAATGCCCTGAAGCCTATCAAAACAAACAAAATAAGGAATCAGGGAGGTGGTAGGGGAGCCATAGCCTTGTTTGTCTTTGGCAACCTTCTTATGTGGTTGCATGACAGGCTTCACCAACTTGCAAGCAAAAGAAGCTTCGGCAACCTCAGCTTGACCTTCTCTTTCTGATGAGACCTGCCGTTATACAATCAACACCTTTGCTTATTGGGGAGACTCTGAGCCTCTAATCTTCTTGACAGCTTGCATGCCGGAAGCCATCCTCCTCCTGACTGCTTAGGTCCTATGTAGGAAACCTCCTCCATTGGCTTAGCCCCATTCCAAGATACTGTGCCGGTAACTAGAACCCATAGATCAACTTTCCCCCTCTCCTATTGTGAGGACCCATACAGGCGTGTGTTTAGTCCCACATCAGAGGAGATCTTGGATACCTATACAGGACTAAAAAATCCAAAAAATACTTTCCGGCTAGCCTTTTTGGGTAAGGTCCTAGGTTGTTACACCTGCCCTACTGCTTAGACCGTGAACAATCCTGCTAAGAGTGGCCGATAGTTCACTAGCACATAGTTTCCCCTCACTTGCAATTAGACCTTAGGGCAGATGCTTTTGGAGAGATCAAGCTGTGTACAAACCCTAGCAAAACTAGTACGATCGATATGCTTCGTCCAGTCATCCAAAAACTTAGGTTTATTAGCCACTGCAACAATTCTAAGGATCTTTTCTCTATCCCATAACTCGATTGGTAGATCAGGCAGCCGTATCCATACATATACCGATCGAATGTGATCTCTTCCAGTTCGAAAAGTCGGCCTCCACTCCTCCAAGGCAAGAAGTTGCCCCGTAAGAGACCAAAGGCCTCTAGAAAAAGTCCTTGATTTGACCTTCTCCGATGAAAAATTAAACAGCAAAACCCCAACAGGAAAAGGAAGTACCTAGAACTCGCCTTCCACTGCCCACCTAGCCTTCATGTCGCGTTGAATGAAGTCAACCAAGAAACCCTTTCCCAAAAACATGCCTACCAAAGCTACCTTCCAAGCCACCTCCATCTCCTCATCAGAGAATGCCAAAACCTAAGTGAAGTGCTCTTCTAGTGCTTCAATCTCCTCCGTTGATACTTGGAACATCTCTCACTTGAATCTCCATCCATCTTGAATTACTTGGGACCTCGCTTGAACTCTTGCCATCTTCCCTTTTGGAAACGAGGTAGCCGCCTTCTAGAGTGGATCAAACCCCGGGACGGTCTGGGCTCGGGTCGGGTTCTATAACAGAAGTTAAACCCGATGGCTATGCCCACGCCTGGCCCAACCATCGGGCTTAAATTTTTTTCAAGGCCCGATCCAATTTTGTAGAGCCAATCCTAGGCCCAATTTTTGATTTTTTTTGAAAGTAGAATCAGAAAAAGCCGAAGCTATTCAAAATTCCAGCAAAAGATAGGATTAATAAACCAGCTCAAACAATGTGGTAAATTTAGGCCCATAAAGCTAGCCTGCTCATTTGTATCCCTATGACATTGGTAATATATATAATATCTCAGGCCAGGTTGGGCTATTTTTTAAATTTCTTAGGCCCGGCCTGATTTTTTGATCGGGCCTTTTTTTTTGGCCCGGACCCATCCCACAAGCCTATTTTTAGTGCCCAAGCCCGCTAAATTTCGAGCTGGGCTGGGCGAGCCACCTAGCCTGTGATCAGCTCTACTACCTCCGTCCCAGCTCGATTGGAGCTCGATCCGGCCTCCAATCGAGCTCGTAGCCACTACTCCAGCGAAAAGCCTAGCACTTCCTTTCTCAGCCATCGTTGCACCGCACTTGATAATGACTTCAACTCCACTCGCTTCATATTGTATGACTGTCACACCCGTTACAACTTCTGTGCTGCGTTTAGAAAATACATAAGCTAACATCAAGTTTCATATATCTTTTTTACCAAAAAAAGCTTTGTAGGTATTTGAAAGACTCAACCCAATTCCCAGAGTTTAAAGGCAGTTGGTGAAAAAATCTAGTTGGAATATATATATATGAAGTATTTAACTTAAATGGTTGCTCTCATCAGTCCCTCAAACAAACTGGTGCTCAATAGTGCTTCATGATCATCTTCCAAGTCATTCAATATCTAGCATAAGTGTTTTAAAAACATATAACCCAGTATGAAGAGTTTAATGTAGTACATGAAAAGGCGAAGTTAGAAATATGTATGAACATTTGAGAGAATTTCTCTCAACGGTCCTCTAGACAAAGTGGTGTTGGGGAGATGAGGACTTGGGGCTATGACATACATGTTGGAATCCAAGATTCACAAATTACCATTCTAAGGGCATGCTGGTTAGGGGAAGTTGGACTCTAGCATGGGAATGAGAATGAGTGACTCCCATTCCATCTGTTTGGTTGGAAGAAGTATCATTCCTATTCCGATTCTAGGGAGGAATGGGATGCCCCAATCCCCCAAAATTCAATCCCTACACTCTCCTAGTATTCAAATCCGATTTCGGTCACAAACTGAACATGTCAGGGGACATGCCCATTCCGATCCATTCCAATTCCAATTTTGGTCACGAACCAAATGCACCCTAAGATTAGCTTTGACACCAGTTGTTAAAGAGACTGGGAGTCAGAATCAAAGGACTTAACATATATGCTGGAACCTAACCTAATCCAAAAGTTTAGACTATTGAGTTTTGGATTTCATCTTTTCTTTTTAACTATTTGATATAGAATAATCTTTTTCACATGTGGATTCTTAACAATCAACCACCTTTGACATGCAAATTTAAAAGACTTCAATCAATTATAAGAATTTATAGGTAGTGTGTGAAAAAACAATCTAAGAAAAATGGGTGAAAGCATTTTAAGAGGTCTACTGTCATCGATCCCTTGAACCAACCGCTGCTCCATAGTTGTTTATGATCATCTCCCAAGTTAACTGTTGTTGAGGATACATGAAAGATTACCATCCCGGGGAGATGGGGCAGATCTCCGAGCCATGAACTCGGATGTCCTTATTCCTTGTGGCCGCTTAGCCCCTCAGGTTGAGCTCAACCATGAGCTCAGCTTGATTAAAACATGAGCCAAACATTGTCTATCTTGCTCTAGCTCATTTGTTTACACATCATTCAGTGATCTTCCCTAAGTTTACTAAGGAAAATTGAGCCAAGTAATCATGTTAGATAGAACCCATTTGATGAAGATAGAAATAAGTTTAGCTGACTAGAGTACATGGATGAAAGATTGATCAAATAAGCTCCTAAATGTTAGATTCACCAACAGATCAACCAATGGTAAAAGGCAAAGGACAACAATTTCCACCTGATCTATCTTTTCAAACTATTCTCAGATGAATCAAACAAGGAAGATAATTATAGATCAAACAAAGGATGCCAACATGTATAACTTGCCTTTAGATGACATATTCCTAGCTAACATAAAACAATATGATTAAGAGCCAAAAGGCAAAAGCTGCTATAAGCTTGTTTACAGATGAGTTGTGGTTGGATCTAGATTGCATATAATTGATTTTTTTTTTGTTTTAAGTCACAACTCAATGGAAGAACCACTCAAAGTAGAACCCTTGTGTTAAAAATAGTACAGAAGGAAATGATTAATATTAGTAGAAATACCTCAGAAAAATAATGTCTGAACCAAATGCAATCATATACGTTCAGATATCAGATTGTCATGAAAGTAGCATTTTTGAGGTTACATTCTAAACCTATAAACACCAACTCCATCTCTCTTATTCATTTAGTAGTCATAAAAAGCCGTAACTTGACATCAAATAAAAATAAATATTTGCTTCAGCCAAATCAGAACACGGATTGTCTCTTGAGATAGAGAAACACCAAGGTCCCGTTTTTCCAAGAGACATGGTCACAGTGTATAAAAAGATGCACATCAAAGATGACAATTATCTATGCCACTCATTGCATTATTTAAGAGATGATTGACCAGAAGAAAGCCGTTCACTCCGAGCTTGGCTAGCTTTTTCCACGTAATCTTGGTGGGACTGATGCTTTGTTCCTAATAAAAGCAAGCAAAAAACAGAGTCAATATTTGGATGTACTTATATGAAATAGCCAAATTCAGAGGTCAAGCACCAAGAGCAACAAAACGTTAGCTGCAATTTTTCATAGGGACACAGAAAAGGAATCATTATGTGAAACAAATGAGTGGCAGAAAATCAAAATGGTTTCCTTTCGCAGTACACATTATATTTCATAAGAATGCCAAGACTAAATTCCGAGTTAATAAATGCGTTGTCTAACTATAATATATTTCGAACTGCAACAGCAATTCGTGAACCAGGACCTTTTGGTCTCTTATTCACACAAGCATGATTGCTTTCAATCATTTCTCATGGCAGAGGTGGTAAACAAAATTAAAAAAATCCATCATAAAATTGAGTATATAATTGTATGAAATCTAAGGGTTTAGGTATCTGGTGTTTGTCTTTGTATGTGCCCGTTATAAGAATTATCATTTAACAAGATGAGAAAGTCTGATGCAATTGATTTAATTTGTTCCATTATATGAACTTAGAATCTATATTGAGCCCTGAGGATAAGCAAAAATTGACTAGATTATACAACATAAATACCATTTCTAATTCAAAAATTTCTGGAAATAAATAAAACAAAGTTATTACCAACTTAAATTTTTCAGCTGTGGAAAGCCTAAGATTAGGATCAGCTTAGAGCTGTTGACTATTGTTATAGATGAACTAGAACCTGGCGCTTCAGATGTTCTGTGAAGATCAGTGAACGGTGTGGTATCAGTTAATAAGAAAAGCAAACCAAATGCTAAATAAGAGTTAACAGAAGCTCGATCTCACTGACGAGGGTGTACACAAAATCTTAGCCAAAATGAAGTATATAGGATATGACTTCAACGGAGAGAATAAAAATTAAGAAGCCTCAAAATAGCAAAGTAGCAGAACACCTAAATTTTGAAACTATTGTAATGCCTTTTCCCTAAATATAGATGAATATTGTTTCATTACACGTATAGCAAAATGGATGAAATGAACTCATGTTCCGATGTTCCTGTGATTATCTGAAAACAGATGAGCTTTTAATTTACATTTAAATGATGTATGTTCTGTAATGACAGTTGAGCAGGAAACTATATCCCACGAAGCAAAGCAAAGCCTAAATTGTAGAAGTGAACACATAGCAAATTGAGAAAAAGAAGTATCAAAATGCAAAAAAATCATGTGGTAGATTGAGATAGTTTACTGCAAGCTATAAAGTTGATGTGTCAATAGCAGCAGTGTCAGTGAATGAGCGATGATGGACATTAACAACAAACAAGGAAGATTGTTCTCCAAATGGACAAAGAAATCATTACCAGTGACAGTGATAATGGCAATAACTAAAATGGTGGATAAATTATTTGGATAAAAAAATAACAAGCATGGTCTAAAGTTCATAGAAGATTAATAAACTAAATATAAGTTTTGCTGGATGGTGACAAATTAGATGATGTTTTGTCATTTTCTGTATTTTCACTCATAGATAACAAATCTTGCATTAGTTGGGACACCTGGTCAACGTTTCATAGGTTTCTATAAATACAGCTAATTTTAGAATTCTAAAGAAAAACAAAAGATGGCTTACGTGAGAGGACAATATAGAAGATACAGAAGAAGAGAGGAAAGACCTATAACTCCGACGGATTTGGCAAATATCTTGAGGTTTCTTAAGCAGTGTTGCATGGACACAAATGTGAGAATTGGATTCATACATCTGTCCAAGCATTTGTCCCAATAGGAGTTTAAAAGAGAAAAAAAGAAGTATATGAAAACTTACATAAAAATGATTTTAACTATGTATATATATTTCTTAAAATATTATACAAAGAAAGCAATAAAGATTAATATTTATTTCATAAAAAAATATATAAAAGAAAATAATAAAAGATTTTTATCTTGAAATGGTGTTTAACATGCATGTTTCTCATCCAAATCAACCTTTTTATCAGCTCAAGAGTACAAGAAACATAATATATCGCAAAGTCATTATAATCTTTACATCATCGTTTAGTATCTGAAAAGAATCAAAGCCCACTTCTGATGTCATATGGTGGGGTGAATTCATTGTTGGAGAGTCCCTAAGAGCTTCAGCCGAAGAATTTGATATGAATGTGGGACATATTGGATACACCGATACATAACACGGATTCTTCAAGCTAGATGCTGAGTGCGCAGGTGACACAGTTCTTGAGTGTAAAAAGCAGGCATAAAATAGTATTCTTGCGCAAAATAACATCTTAATGGGCTGGGAAGGAGGATTTATTTGATTACAAATGTCAGTTTCCAAGTTCTTTAGCACAGCATATCACAAATAAATCTTCTGGCCATGCTCATTTAGTCCTCCCATCAATATCTCAATTTGTTCATAGCTCGCTTCATTGCTGTATCAGCAACATCAGATTGCCATGACCTTAAGTTGTCTATGCTTATGAAATCTTATCCATAATCCTAGTTCTTGGATGAACACTTGGCCAACATATACAAGCATTAACTCCAAACTTCTTGAATTACATTATTACAACTAAAAGTTCTAGAAACACCACAGTAGGGGAAAAAGGCATGACGCTAATACCCACAAAGGAATATATGCTGGAAAAAAGTGATAAGCTGAAATCATCGAGCCTCTATTAATAGGTAGGTACTTTTATTTTTCTTTTTCAGTAACATAATCATGGAGTGGGGGGCCTTGGTGTCATGGTAAAATTGCTCTAGGTATAGTTGCTCCATTGTGACTAGGGCAATACAGCTCCGAAACACGAAAACAACGTCTCCACGTGTGATGGTATGGCTGCATACATCTATCTCCCCCCATACACCGCAAGGGTGGGAGCCTGATGCACTTACGCCCTTTCCAGTGACATAATCATGGGGAATTGATTTCATACAGGTAAATAGTTAGTTAAATACACACCTAAGGGCTATCTAACATGCAAACTATTCATGATGGGCTTGTGTCTGACTTAGAACTCAGCACAATGTATGCTCATCCAATTAATATATAAGCCAAACACAAGCTAGGCCTAGCTTTCTCATATTTGTCTCAATATAGCTCCAAATGATGAATAAATAAAATGTATGTTGTATCAATTATTAGTCGATCATAAAAATAACATACCTATAATCAGTATCAATAAGATTTATTTAGTTAATAATGTACAACCATTAGATGTTTATATCATAGATCCAACCTTGTATTTGTAGCCATTGTTATAAGATTCAATCGCTTATTTTACGACAGCTCCCACCTAGTAGGACAATTAGGGAATGTTTTTAAATGGATGTGATGCCACAGTCATTGCTCTTTCCCATCCTCTTGGGTTCTCCCAGGACCCTGTGATGTAGATTCCATCCTCTTCAATTCTATCCAATCTCAACTAACAAACCATCCAGTGATATAGAGTTCCTCCTCTCTGCTTCTCTCCTGGCTTCAATGACAATAAGGCAGCTACTTGTCCCTTTTAATCTGTCCTTTCCCTCTCTCTTTCTCCACAACTCATTACCATATCCTTTCTCCATTTTCTTGGCAATAGATGATGCTTATCAGTGCTAGGCCTTCAATTCTCGCCCTGGATTTTCTCATTCTCATTCATTATCTCCTCTCCACACCTCTGGTACAAACACCGAATAGCCTAACCAAGCTATTCTAGCCAAACTCGAGTTGACTTGACAATAAACAACGTAAGCTTGAACTGGATCCTCTCTTCTTGAATCAGCTTGAGCCGAGCTTGAGCTAGCCATTTGCCATTCCGAGTGAGCTTGAGTTGATACAAGCTCACAAACTATTAGTTACGCTACCGGGATTATTGGAGTTTCTCCAAAATTTCTTTATTTTGCAAGGGATCCGTTCATCTTCAACTCAAGAATGTGTGAGTAAAGAAATTTATTTCATTTAGATGTATTTTTTGTAGAGTTCTTGACATATAAGATATCTATTTATATACCCAAAAAAGCAGGAGGGCCTCCCACTAATAAAATTTATTGTAGTTAGGTAGGATCACAAATAGGTTGCAACCAAGAGGATGATGGTCATAAAGGAATCAGTAAAAAGAAATAAACCCAAGCGGATTTTTTTTGAACAATGCACACAAAGAACTTCAAATAGAATTACATGATTGAACACCAAGAAAATCATGAGAGCACTAAAAAGAGGAATCTTAATTAGAAAGAAGATGGTGACAAAAAAAGGAAACCAAGAGCATTATCTTGTTCGAGAGCTTTTATCATGATTGCCAAGATTGAATTAATTATTATATTCATCAGAAGTAAAACTCTATCTTTAAAAGAAAAGCAGTAGTTTGATGCCCCACTAGCTATATGTTCTACGACTGCAAGTCATCCACTTAAACATATGAGGCAATAAGACATATTTATTACCTTTGTGATGGCAAGAAAAGATTAAAAATTTAAAGGATATAACATTTACCTAGACAGAATATCAAGGCACTATCCATAAACCAATGATATACAAATTAACCAGCAATGTTCTTAGGATCCAAAAAAAGTATTCTAGTTTTAAAAGGTAAAAGTTTTCTTTTCTGTGAAGCAAAAGAGATTATTTAAATCAAATGAAAAGAAAGAAGTATTAGGTATGTAATAAGAATCCTCTATGCCCTAAATAACTTCACAGTGTGCATCTTGATACGTCTGTATGAGAATAATACTAAATGCCCAAAGAAAGAGTTTGAAGTGCAAATCAAATCATTTCATGCTAAAGATATCATTTTAATGCTCCTCAATAGCCTACTAAAATAAAATTATTGAATGAGTTATTCTTGTTTAGTTCCTTCCAATTGTCTTGACAACCTAGGCCTAGAGTTCAATTTCCAAGAACACGCCTTTTGGCAGATACGACAATCCATGCCATCTATAAATACATCTGCCACCAAAAGCTTCACAACATATAAGTAAATACAAGAGATTGGAGCAAGAAAGGAAAAAAAAAGGATGTACTCCCAAATGGCCTAGAAATTAAATGCTGGAACATTTTTAAGTGGTGGGTTGGTGCTAGCAAACAAAAAATTCAAAAAAAGTGGAAGGTTAAAAAGAAGACGCAAGAATATTGCTACAGGAATAGAGTATTCTAAAAAATATGTAAAAGTAGATGTATGCAAAAAATCATTACTCTAAAAGAGAAGATAGTAGAAAATTAGGATAAGGATTGAAGATTAACTAACCAAGGATGGAGAATTTACTATGATTGTTGAGAAATAAGAAAAAACTCAATCTTTTTTTAAACAATACGACAAGAAAAGGCCTTACCTAGGCTTCCTACTAATTTTGTTAGTGATGATGATCTAAATAGGAACTAACATTGTCTACACTATTATCACCACTATTGTTAGCAATCCCTCTCCCTTATCTTGCAACAAATTCAAAAAAAAAAAGAAAACAAGAGAAAAGAAAAAAGAAAAAAGGAGTCTATGTAAATGTTCTCCCAATATGGATAAATTTAGGACCCTTCAGATGCATCTTGAATTATAAAAATACATCAACTTTGATTCTGAGGTTGATTTCCTTATGGCATATAATTAGATCAACGAAAAAATGAATCAGAAAATTTTGTGTCTGCGCGCGCGAGAGAGAGAGAGAGAGAGAGAGAGAGAGAGAGAGAGAGAGGATACTTAGGAAGGAAAAAGAAATTATCAAAGAGAAATGGTCTGGATGAAGAAGGATGTAGTTGCACCAATGAGAAATCCATGATGTGGGAATGGAGGTCAGAAAGAGGTTTTCTGCCACTATCTCCAAAACTCTCCTTCTCTCTCCTTTGTTCTATTACAGCAAGAGCACAAATCGAGCAATTGATGCTATGTAGCGTCCAATTGTTGAGTGGTTCAAACAATCATTGTACTAATATGTATGTATGTATGTATGTTTGTATGTATATTTGAAGCTTGAAATGCTAAAATATGCACTAAAGCAGAAGGCATGGGAGACTGGTTTTCATTGGCGATTACATCTACTGATGCTCGGCTCGCCATTGGCGGCTAAAGTTCTACTCACCGTTGGGCAATTTTAGGCATGTCTATCAGGCTGGGCGGGCTGCAAACTACCTACGGTGCAAGTTCAGGTGCCAAGCGGAGAAGTAGGCATAGAGAAGCGTTGAAATAATACATCTGCATCTCATCATCTACTGAAAAAGGGGGCTCTCTTGATCACCTGAAGATCTTTTTTTTTTTTGCAAAATTTGATTCATTATTAGGTTTAAATCGAGCTACGTTCAAGGAGATAATTTTTTTTATCAGAGATATGATTTTATGCACATGATTTGTAATAGAAACCAAATAAGCTCTTTTTGCGATTCCCCGACATCAGAGACAAGATAAATCCAATCATTATTAGGTAAGGTAAGAAGTAAGTATAGGTACTGACTTTTTTTTCTGAAGGAATAGGAGATGTGCCCCATAAAGAAAGAGCGAGCGCTATGTTTTGAGTGCCAGATATATTAGTTTTACAGGTCACTGCACGGCTCTTATTTACCCTCTGTATCTTAGCATAAACAAATTCAATGAAATGGCAAGATTCAAAATCTATAACCATTTAAAAAATTAAGCAAATTAACAAATATTATAATTTCCAAAAATGTCTGTTCTCCCTCTTTCCAAGAAAAATCTACCTCAACAGCAATTCAATCTGAGCCTTCTATTTACAATTTGCAGGATCGATCGGGGGTGCTAAGAGCAGAGGAAGAAATATCATGTTAAAACATGTGTTCATGAAACAGTTCTTAACGAATCATCTGTAAATCATTGACTAAAATTTGAAATTTCTCATCCGAATCGAGCATAATACAGTCATCTCGAAGAGTTCGCATCAAATATTCGAAACCTTCCTGTGACGCAAATTGGTGTAAATATTAGAAAACTGAGTCAAAATTTTCGACCAACGGTCTCCGGCTAGGGTTTTTCTAGGGTTTTTGGATTGGGGGAAGAGGAGGGGAGAGAAGGAGACCTCGATTCATGAAGAACCATGGGATACCGAAGACGACGGAGATGACGGCGATGCCGGCGAGAACGTGCTTCTTATCGCCGCTATAGAGGTAGTGCTCCACTCGGGACCTGAACCCCGGGCCGCCGCCGCCGCCGCCGCCGCCGCCGCTCATTTCCTTTTGCTTCCCCGCTATTTCTCAGACGTCGAGAGGAGTCAAGACTCGAGGCCTTCCGAGCTGCGTAATGTGTATGCAGGGATTTTTGCAAAGAACCCCTCGACAAGTTTTTTTTTTTTTAATACCTTTCTAAATATTGAATTTTGCATGAATATCCTCTCTAAATTGATATTTACATATATATTCTCATAAAACACTTATTTTACCTTTTTTTTTATTTTTGTTTTTGCATATGTGCTCACGTCATCTAACGCCGTTAACAAACTAACGATTTTAAATTAAAATGATGAAAATATTTTTAATAGGTAGATATGCAAAAGGCAACATTTATAAAGCGATCGCGATGGAGGGACGAAACGTAATTTCAAATTTTTATTTTATTTTTAATTAAAATAAATATAGTTTTTATTAACAGTGTTAGAAGAATCGTTATATTAGGAGTATTTGTGCAAAAATAATTTTTTATGAGTGTGCAGAGATAAATATAATTTTTAAGAGGCTATTCACGCAAATTTAAATTTTTAGAAGAATAGTCACGCCGAAAAATCATAAAAAAATATTTTTCATGTTATCTTATAGGATGGGGTTCTATCGGCTTTCTTTGGGCGAATACATCATTGGATCATCTTCTGGTCGCTTAAGAGTTGTGTAAATAGATAAATGGAGTTTGGAGTGTTTTGACATTAGTATAATAGATGATCCATGGTGGATTCATGCAAATAAAGGTGAATCCTTCTTTTGCGCAAAAGATACAACCTGATCCTTATTTTACAAGGCATGCATAGGTGGGAATTAAACCACGGAAGATCTAAATTCCATCCATACTCAAGTAGCATACTCAAGCTAAGGTCTCTTAAAAATCTTCACAAACCATAAATATAAAAAAAAAAAATAAAAAATGTTGATAAGTGGCATTTTAAATAGAACCATTAATATAAATATGATCATAATTAAATATTATAACTACAAATTAAAAATACTTTTAAATAAATTATAAAATCAAATTAATAATACATTAATATGATTGTATATTTTTATTAAAAGTTAATGAATGCTATTAACAACTATATATAATGAATTACATGATCATATTTGTTACAACAGCCATGTTGCATCCTCACAAATGTTGATTGTCCTCCAAAGAAGAAATTTGTAATAGTTTGCATTTGCCACATGTGGTGGATATGGTGCCAATTGCCATGCACCCTGGCCGAAGTGGAGAAAGTTGAAGAGAAAGTATGGTTAAAAGAAAGTAATAGAGAAAAAAATATTTTTTATTTGAAAGATATTTTATAAATTTGTGATGGTGGGTCATGAGTTTTAGCTCTTCCGATTTACGAGCTTCCCGCATCTTGCCTTATTCTAGGATCGGGTGACATTTTTTCATAAAAGTAATTGTTAGGTTAAACAAAAGAGCATGATTTCGTTTGGCTTTTTCTTCTTCTTTTTCTTCTTTGGTTAAGCAGCTGTCATTCTTGAATTCGAGATGGAAAACTGAAAAAATTTCCAATACTCGAGAAATTCTAAACATATAATTAATTGCAATTGATCTTCTTCCATGACTAATTGTCCATTAAAAAAATATCGGTTAGAATTCCTAATTAGCTTTGTTAGCCCATATTAGAATTATGCTATCAATATATTACTTATGATTAAGATAATTACCTGCATTATTTGCATAACTTGGCATTTTTTACTTATGAAGCTCTCGATAAAAATTGCTCGCTTTATTTGTTTTTTGATCTGTTGAGCTGATGGCATTGTAGCTCATTTGCATTCTTCTGACATTTTGGGAGCATTCTTTATTTGAAGAAGCTTAGAAATTAGATTCAGAAGAGGAGAGAGAACCGGTCAAAATTAAGATGGTGGTGGAGCTCTAGGACATCCATCCTAGGTTCCAATAGGTTAATAGGTGCCAAGGTGCTCTGCGTAGGAGATTTGCTAAGCCAAAACATCTTGTAACCAATTCAATAAGATAATTATTTATATATAATTATTTTTAAGGGGTCAAGGCTAAGTTGACATGGGACTAACCTAACCCAAACTACAGATTAGGTCAAGTTGGGGAACATATACCCCATTGGAGTCAGTTTTGGATTGCAAATACTCAAAGTTTTCGGATGAGGTTGGGTTAAGGTAGCCTAGTGATAACATGAATCCTTGCTAACTCTTGTCTTATGGCTCCAAAATTCAGTCACATAAACCACTTGATATTTAACGGTAGGATTTACAATCCAATACAAGCTAAACCTAATCCAAATTACAATAAAAACTTGTAACCAAAGTTATGGTCTTACAACTTGAATCGACCTGCATGATTTTTAGGCTAAGTGGGTCTTTAGTTCTCACAGCTAGATAAATAGTGTGCTTGGATCGTCCTTAACATAATTTTATTCACCTGAGCTACATTCTTGCTGAATAATCTCCTATGTAAAGCCGAAGGCTGCTTGGCCTTAATCAAAATCTTGATTTTAAGATAATTGAATCTCTTTAAATTAGAAAAATGAAAGTTTTGATTTCTTTTGGAAATCAAGCAAATATTCAAATGCATGAAAATTGTTTTATGAATGATGATTAGGCTTAATGCTACCGTTTAATATCATGGTTCTAAGGGTATAATTGGAGGAATCGAACAGGCTGAGATCATAGGCCAGGCTTTGGGTCTAAACTCTATTCATTTTTAATCGAACGTCGGACTAGGCTTATGTAAAATTTGACATATTTTATATCCAAACTTTGCCCATGATCAGCTTTAGGCCCTGTTTGGGGGAGCTTTTGGAGGGCCAGAAAGCACTTTCTGGCCCTCCAAAAGTACTTTTAGATGAAAAACTGTGTTTGGTAAATTTTTCAAAAAGCTGTTTCAGCTTTTGCGGGAAGCTGAAAACAGCTTTTGAGAGGAAGCTCCAATTTGGAGCTTTTGGGAGGAAGCTGTTTCAGCTTTTTCGAAAAGCTGTATTTTTGACAAAAATGCCCATATTAAAATAACATAATTACATAGTTTGTCCCTTTATAAACCTAAAAATCTGCTGGAGCAAAGAACCCTAGCCGTTAGACTTTCTTCCGTAAGGAAAAGTATTTTTCTTTTCAATTTTTGTATGCATCTTTTGAACCACATTTTAGAAGAAAAAAATTTTAATCCTTTTCCATACCTTCCAAAATCAATCTATTGTTTTTTTTTTATCATCAACCTCGCGGCTCACGCTGAGGTCCTCCTCGAGCGTGGACCACGAAGAAGAACCCCTGGACCGCGGAAAATTATTTTATGAAAAATTATTTTATACTAATAATTATAATATTTTATATCTTTATTTTTGTATTATTCTATAAATATAATATCATATTATATTATATCATAATACATTAATATGTTATGTTAAATAATTTAATATTATGTTATATTGTGGAAAATTAATTTATACTAATAATTATAATATTTTATACCTTTATTTTTGTATTATACTATAATTATAATATCATATTATATTATATCATAATACATTAATATGTTATGTTAAATAATTTATATTATGTTATATTATGAAAAATTAATTTATACTAATAATTATAATATTTTATACCTTTATTATTGTATTATACTATAAATATTATATTATATTACATTACATTATAATACATTAATATGTTATTTTAAATAATTTAATATTATGTTATATTATGAAAAATTAATTTATAATAATAATTATAATATTTTATACCTTTATTATTGTATTATACTATAAATATTGTATTATATTACATTACATTATAATACATTAATATGTTATTTTAAATAATTTAATATTATGTTATATTATGAGAAATTAATTTATACTAATAATTATAATATTTTATACTTTTATTATTATATTATACTATAAATATAATATACATTACATTATATCATAATACATTAATATGTTATGTTAAATGATTTAATATTATGTTATATTACCAAATATTAATTTACTCTAATAATTATATTACTATTATGCTATATTA
The DNA here is from genome assembly GCF_051530095.1 of Phoenix dactylifera. NCBI lineage: Eukaryota > Viridiplantae > Streptophyta > Magnoliopsida > Arecales > Arecaceae > Phoenix > Phoenix dactylifera. The sequence goes on from NC_143191.1 coordinate 12,760,731, forward strand.
ACATAATATTATTTTATATTACAATAATATTATACTATATCATATATTTATGTATTAATTTATGTTATGTTTTATTATATTCTGTTGTATAATACTATGCATGTCCTTTATGGTAATTTTGTCATATAAAAATACTTTCTCAGTTTGTTTATCAAACACAAAATAAAGTACCACAGCACTTTACGAATGTAGTTACCAAACAACAAACAGCTTTTTATAACAGCTCTACTTCCAACAGCTCTACTTCCAACAGCTCTACTGCCAACAGCTCCCCCAAACAGGGCCTTACTCAAAAACATGTCTAAATAGACCTTTAAGAATGGCCACCACCTTCATTTCTGCTCGCAAACTCTTGAAGCTCTCGTGTTATTTTCTTATATCAGGTAAAATATAGAAACATACTACTTTTAAGTTCATTCTAGTAATATCAATTTATACATTTATTATCCTAAGTCTAATTAGAGAATCATAGCTCCAATTGAGGACTCGAGTAAAAGAACCAACTTACTTATGACTTATGAAGAGAGTTGCATGAATATAGGATGGGTGGAATGTCTAGTATAATTTATCACATATTTTGCTATTTTTTAGCCTCTTATTTAAATTGGAAGCAAGTTTTGTCGGGTGAGAAAAGAAGGTGAAGAGAGAGACATTAATCATTTAGAACCTGTTTGGATAATTCCGCACAATCTAACAAGTTTCACAAAAATATAGGCCAGGCTAGCCCATTTCATAGTATTCATAGAAAATTTTTCAGGCCGGCTCAAATCCTACATTTTTTTTTTCACCTTACATGAACGGACTAAAAGAGAACCAATTGATATAGGTTGAGATAGATTTTATATTTGATGATATTAGACATAATATACGCATATTGTTTAGAAAATATATTTTGGCTAGACCAGATCTGATTTTTTTTGTAGAATTTTTAGTTCAAAGCCTTTTATTTTTGTTTTAAGGTACATAGATTGTACTGAGGTGTGATCCGTAAATCCATTTTAGATCAGCAAACGCGTGCCATAGCGCGCAGGTTTATTTTTGTCTCTTGGGAGCCTCCATCCCCTGGCCATCTTAAGGTGAATTTCGATGGGAATATGCCTGCCAGTGGAGATTGGGCAGGAGTGGCTTTTGTGATCAGAGACCACGGCGCCAAGCTGATTGCTGCCGGGGGATGTCGCTCCTCTGAGGCCTTGGCATTCGAGGCGGAGCTCAGGGCTGCATAGATGGGATTATCCCGTGTGAGATATGTGCTGGAGGCGGCAGGATCATTCTGGAGGGGGACTCTACTGTCTTGATTGATCGCCTTCTGGTGGAGAGGCGAGAGGTGGTGGAGCACCCACTTTTGTGTGACATGAGATGGATGCTACGGAATTGCTGGGCTATTCAAGTCAGACATGTCCTTCAGGAAGCGAACCGAGCTGCTGATTAGGTCGCCTCTTTCGCTGTGCAGCATTCAGGAGAATTTTTATGAACCCAGCAAATTCTCATTTCGACTGACTTTACTAGTGTTCTTTTTAGTAATGTAGTTGGGTGTGCTCATGTGGGCCGAACCAAAAAAAAAAAAAAAAAAAAAAAAAATAAAAAAAAATAAAAATAAAAATCGCGTGCCTACTTTATTTTTGTTTTAGCTCCAAAAGTACCACAATCCCTCGCGATGGCGCTGGCTGCGACCGTAACCCGGAGAAAGACCCGACTCCCTCTTCTCCTCTGCTCTCTTCTCGTAAGCCCTCCTCCTCGCCCCTCTCCAACGCTCCGACCTCGTTCTCCCGCGCCCTCTGCCCTCTCCTTCTCCGCTTTCGCGTCACCCTCGCCTCGCCTCCCACCCTTTGGCGCCCAGCCCCAAAGCCCCCTCCTTTCCTCCCTCCGTCCCTCGGCCGACCCCGATTCCAGCGATTTCGAGTCCGATTCCGACCAGCCTAAGACCCCCGTCGACGAATCCGACCTCCAGGGCTTCTTCCAACTGCTCTCCCAGGCGAAATCACTGTCATCCTCGCCCAAGGAGGCCTTGGCGTTCCTCCGGGCCTCCTCCGGCGTCAAGTTCACCAGGGATTTGGTCTGCAGGGCGCTATGGGATCTGAGGTGGGACTGGGAGTCCGCGCTCCTTGCCTTGCGGTGGGCCGAAGAGCATGTCCTGGGTTGCCCGTGGGCTTGGCATCTGATGCTCTGGGTGCTGGGCAAGCAGGGGCGATTCGACCTTGCGTGGTGGCTGGTGCGCCGGTTGTACCGGAAATCGATTCTTACGCAGCGTGCGATGGTCATCATGATGGAAAGGTGATAACTTTATCTCTTTTCGCTAATGTAGATTGCTCATTAGCTAAATTTAGCTCCCTTCTACTGGGTTTTGGTTTTGCATTAAGGCAGCTTTGTTGTTTTTCTTTTATTTCATGAGATAGAGAGTTAGAGTATTTGTAAGGGTTCTGAATTAAAGCAGAAGAGGCTTCGAAGATCGTAGAGGATTGAGTTCTTAAGCTCTAATTTCAGTTTTCCAAGTCTCGATCCGACTGACATTGGTGTATTTGTCTATTAGGTGCCTTGAACTTAGGAAATTTCCATTTCTTCTTTCATCATATTGCACAATGTACTGAAGCACCTCTAACAACATCCTTTGTCTCGCTACCTATAACCCTTGCTGCTTGAAGGTTGGTTTCATCTCGTTCCATAAATCTATACAACTTCAAGATCAGCTTCATCCACTGATGTCAATTAACTCTTAGTGCCAAAACCTGTTTTGAAGTGCGCTTTCCTCATCTTCAGACTTTCGCCAAGCGATTAGCTTATCATTACTACCCTGTTCAATATCTATCGTTACGCATTCTTTATCATCATTGCCTTCCTCAATATTTTCATCCTCGACATCATTCTTCCAACCAATTCCTTATTTGTTAGCCTACATTCTTGCTATTCGACTTTGCCAGCCTGCTAACTTCACTACTACTAGCTCTGTCAGCTGGTTTACCTTGCCACTGGCTGCATCATATGCTGTTTTGCACATCCAAGGTTACCATTCCCAAGGTTCACTTAATCATTCATGTGCTTTTTATGCCGTCATCCCTAAGTGGTCCTACTTCCAAAAAAAAGGTACTTAATGGTAAGATGTGTGCCTTAATGCCCCAACCTAAAGTGCATATACTTCAATATTTGGTTTGATACCCCAAATAGGCAGTGCATCTATTCCCATACTTGTTCCTTGAGTAGATTAAATGGATACTTTAGATTGTATGCAATAGCTGATGAATATAAGATGGTGATGTGCACCAAGGTTGTGCCTAGGATATGTGTTGGATACTAATTTTAAGAATCCTTTTTTCTTTTGAAAAAAAAAAGATAATTATTGGACATATCCAGGATACTTCTTGAATTTGTTTAGGGATGAGAAGAAAGGCTTCCCTTCTAATGACTGAAATGATGGATTCTTAATTCTAAAATATGTGATACTGATATTACTATATGGAGAATGTAATGAGGTCTATGAATTTGAATTATAACATAAACAATGAAGTTTGTAGTTTTTGTGCATTGTGCTTTTTCGATGCTTTTTTGCATACATCTCAAGGGACATATATCTTTCTATACATGTGTAGACACATATTTAGAGATGTGTCATTAAGTATTTTGATCCTATATGAAGTGGACAAGAATGCTTTCATGTTTCTAGTCAATGTAGTTAGATGTTCGTTGGTACCATTTGATTTGACATGGATTCTTATTGCAAGAAAACAATGCTATCATTGCACTGAAAGTTCACAACTGAAAAGGCCAAAATCCCCTCATTTCTACATGTCTGTACCATTGCAAAACATGGGAGCCCTTTCTTCCCTTATTGAAACAAATTGTTAAATGCTTTGACTGGAGTGTTATATTTCTACTCTTTTCCCTTCACCGAGGTGCAATAAATATGTAATTATGGAGCCTTATATACTATAGTTTATCAGCACATTTTTATGGATACCTTTAACCACATATGAATTGATTTTTACCAAATTTTCCTATGAATTTGCAGGTATGCGGCTGCAAATGAAGCTAGAAAAGCAATAAAAACATTCCATGCCATGGAGACATTCAAAATAGATGCAGATTCAGCAGCATATTATGCCCTTCTTCATGCTCTTTGCAAGAACATGAATGTTGAGGAGGCTGAGGAATTTCTTCTTCTTAATCGGAAATTTTATCCACTTAAAGCTGACAACTTTAATGTAGTTCTGGATGGCTGGTGCAATATCATTGGTGACGTGGTAGAAGCAAAAAGAGTATGGAGAGAAATGTCAAATTGTTGTATTACACCGGACGGTACTAGTTACTCCCATATGATTCGTTGCTTTTCAAAAGTTGGGAACCTCTTTGATTCTTTAAGGCTTTATGATGAAATGAAGAAGAGAGGTTGGGTTCCTGATCTTCTGGTCTACAATTCCCTTATCTATGTGCTGACAAAAGAAAATTGCTTAAAGGATGCGAACAATATCTTTGAAAGAATTACAGAGGCTGGTCTGCAACCAAATGCTGAAACATACAACTCTATGATATATCCATTATGTGAAGCATACAAGCTAGAGGAAGCTCGACGGTTTCTGGATGAAATGATGGCGAAAGGTTTTCACCCGAACATTGATACTTACCATGCGTTCATAAAGGCAGAGGATGTAGAAGGAACTTTAAAGATGATGAATAAAATGAAAATTGTTGGTTGCGGCCCTAATGGATATACTTTCCTCCTACTTTTTGATAAGTTTTTCAGCCTCGATAAATCTGACAGTGCATTGAGAATGTGGAGTGAAATGAAGAAGTACAATGTTGTTCCCGGCTCTACCCACTATATGGCATTGGTACAAGGGCTGGTATCACGTGGCTGGATTCCAAAAGCCTTAGAATTTTACAATGAAATGATATCTAGGGGTTTTCCTGCTGATGCTAAACTTGAGAAGCTCTTCAAGACCTTTATGTCAAAGAACAAAAACCACTGGAGCAGAGGAGGCAAAGAATATATTGTCTCACAGCATGGAAGATTTAACAGTATGACAGGTACAAAAATTCGTTAACTGATCGCATGGCACTTTTTTGCCACTTGAGGTGAATCTGCCTATTATTGTGTTATTGAAGAAGTGAAGAATAGAATTGTTCTCTGGTCTAGATTGGCATGAGGAAGTAGTTATGATGGAGAGAAGGCAGAAATTAGCCCTATTCTCTAGCATGTCAGACATATTTGTTTGAGGTCATCCTTAAGTTTTCACATCTAGTCTGGTGGTCAGACCTTTTCATTGTTGGTCGTCATGAAATGGAATCCTCCAGTTGAAAGCCATGAAAAAGTCCGACTAATGGACTGCCCCGATATTTCCATCTATGAGGTAAGCACCTTATTTTTCATGTATGTGAATTTTCTATTGTCATTAATATATGTTGTTATGGATGTGAACCCTGTTTTTGAATTCCATTGTTCAAGGATTATGTATTTATATTAACTGCTTTCAAAAACAAAAGACATGGTGGGTTTCAGTTGCATACTGCTGTTTCATTTGCTCTAAACATCCCGTTGTAATACATTAACACTCAAGAACCCACCTAACAGAATGATTTGACATGCTAATAATAAAGAATTCACTCTACTGAGGTTTGGAAGATTAAATACTGAACATGATGAGTAAGTGAAGATCAAAATGGCACGTATGCTATTTTCAGGATTGGAGCATGTTGTAGCATCATTAAGTTCAGATCCGGGTGAGGTGCCATATGAGATTGTGTGTGTGTTGGAAGGTAAAGATCTTTCGCTGTCAATAGTAATATCCTATCGAATATATGTTTTTCCCCATCCCTCCTTTATTCTCTGTCCTAGTTTAGAATTCTATTAGGATTTGTTAATCAGTTTTTAATGCCCTTTAAATATAATTTGAACAAAAATTGGTTTTCAATAGTCTAAGATCATGAATCTTGAATACCTAGTTATCGCACCCAACATAAAAATACCCAATATAAAAATACCTAGTTATGGTCTCGGCAATCCGGGGTCTTGGGAGAGGTAATGCCACTCCCCAACATAAAATACATGTCGAGGGATGCAGCAACCCACCAAACACACTTAGGGGGCGTTTGGTATGGGGTGATCATCCCAGGATCAAGGGTGATGTGGGTAGAGGTGATGAGATCACCGCGTTTGGTTGCACCACAGTGATCCTACGTGGCGGTGATCCTGTATCACCTCCACCCCTCAAATCACCGCCCAACTCGGTGATGGGATACCTGTCCTTGAGGTCGGAAATCCAAGATCACCCCATGGTAGTGATCTTGGGTTGAAAATTAAAGACAAAAATATTCCTCAATTTAACAGAAAAATTGATATCTCAATATACCATTAATATATTATGTCAATGTTATATATATATATATATATATATATAATATTATGTTGATATTATATATTATATTAATGATATTATATATATAAAATATTATGTTGATATTATATATCATATTAATGATATATATATTATTATTGAAGGGTAATTTTAAATTATAGGAGAAATATATTATTGTATTTATATTTATATAATAAAAATATTTAATATATTAATCCTATTTACCTTATTTTTCTAATCAAAATAATTATTAGTATTAAAAAATCTATTATAAGTATAAATAAAAATATTAATTCTATAATAAAAAATAACATATTTTTATAAGATTAATAATTTATAGGAGTAATAAATATATTTTTATATAATATATTAATAATTAATATATTGATAAATATATTAATATTTTATTATAATATATTTTATATGATTAATAAATATATGATAAGGGCTACTAAAAGTAGAATATGTGACAAAATTATGGAGCTATTATAGGAATTAGCATATTGACTTACATTTTTGATTCATGAAAATTAAAAACACAAAAAATCCATCTAAGATTATCAGGGGTATTTGTGGTATTATGTGGTCGCTGATCTTGAATCCCCGTACTATATCAAACAAGTTACTCATGGATACTCGGAGATTTTTAATCACTGGAGCTTGGCCTACCAAACACATTGATCTTAAATCACTAGGGATCAAATCACCCCAGCATTCAGATCACCGGGGATCTTAGATCACCGTGGTGATCTTGTTGGGGTTACCAAACGCCCCCTCAGGGCTGGGCCCTATGTGCATGCCATGCGAGAACCTACCAAATAAAGCAAATGAATCAACTAACAATAATCCATCAAAACAAGCGAGATAATAATTTCCAACACTAACTAGATTTTTCTAAACCTTGAACTGACTAGATGCCAATCCTGAAACAACTGAAAGTTAAACATCAAGGCAAAACTACAATTTGGTCAACACAACCACTTCACAAAATTTTTAAGAGGTCCAATTAGTCCTACAAAACCAATGATATCAATGTGGGTTCCAAACAAAATTATGAAGGCTAAGTTGACTCGGCTAAGTCTAGGATCTAACTTTAAGGTCACTTTTCAACCTCTTCTAGTCTCTTCCCATGCTTTGGGATTAGGAAAAGAAAGAGGAAGAAGAAGAGTGAGCTAAAAGCCCAGTATGTAAATAACAACCATAACCAAAGGGATTGAGCAAAATATAACAAAAGAAACTTTAACAATTTATGGATGCACGATCCAAAATAATCTATTTAACAAAGGTAGAGTTTCCATAATCAAAACTATACATATAATTCCAAGGACATATATGCAAATCATTTTCAAATCAATATTCCAAATATGATTCCGAAGTGTTTTACATGCCAATACCAAAACCAAAGTTTTGTATGCAAATGTTTTCAATAAGCAATTTATGATCATTTTCCAAAATAGTTTATGAACTTATCAGTCTATACAATTACAACCACACTAACCTTGTGGCGGGGCTCTAAGTATGGCATTTAACCTCTGCAGAGTAGGTCCAAAGTACCGCATTTAACCTCTTGGTGTAGGCCCAACGTACTACATTCAACCTCTCAAAGTAGGCTTAAAGTACCTTATTTAACCCCTGTGGAGTAGGTCTAAAGTAATCAAGTTCTAGAACGATCAAGATGCCAATATTTAACCCCATTAGCGAGGTCGAACATGTAGCCACTAGCTAGACTCACAATCCAAACCAAACAGCCAAATTCCATTTATTTTACCAATATAATTTCATCCTATTTTTCGCTTTACAAAGATGGCTCAAACAAGTTATAATATCCTTAATTATACATGGGTGTCCAAAGAGTTTCAAATATGTGTTATACATGCATGATTTTCAAAAAAGTATTCAAATACTTTCAAAAATACAAGATTCAAAGTTATGCAAAAGTTTCATATGATTTTATTATTTTCCTGCAAACATAATAATAGTCCGTAATTGCACACACATATGAGTTTCAAAGATATCTACGAGTTCAGTGATAGGATGATTTATTGATTCAATTACATGTATATAAAGAATATTTGGCAAGAATGAAGGTTAAAGTTTTGGTTTCGGTGCGATGCCGATGGCTAACAATTCTGTACCATATTGTATCGAGCATGCCACGTGTCGACAATAGAGGTCCAATGTGGATATGTGTTATGGGTTGCCACACATCCCATGCTAATCAATGCCCCATGTCGAGACCATATCCGTTTGGCGCAATATGGATCAGGACATCTGAAACTCTAAACATTTAATTGGAAAATATGTTTTTCATTTTAAGGAAGGGTTTTGCAAAGTGGATTATACAATTGTCAAGGTATTTTACAATGATTTTCATAAATATATATTTTAGAGGTGTGTAGTTAAAAATACTTTCGTTAGGTTGAACGTATTGAATGTTTTAAGTACAACATATAAGTTTCGACCCAAATCAATCCTCTTCAATACTTGACAATTACAAATAGTTAATACATCAAAGTATAACCTCTTGAGCCGTATTGAGCCTTTTAACAGTTTTAAGTACCTTATCAAAACTACATTAACCCTTAACCCAATTAACCTGGAAAATTCCATGTGGGATACAAAATTCCATAATTTAAAAATAAAACTCCAACAATTATAACACTTGGTAAAAAATATTTTACAAAAAGCATGAGAGCCAATCTTATGTTTACTTTTGGCCAAGTTGAATAATCCCGATGGTCCCCTCAATTTTAGGTCTAGGTTTTTTCTGCAACAATAAGCCCTCAACTATCAAAATACATCTCCTGAATTTATGATATTGATCCTTTTGGAATTCCTTGGACATGAGGACTTCAAAAATATAAGCCATGTTTTCTGAAACTTGCAGAGATAACCAATGGCATAGACCTAGAGCTAGGTTTTTCCCAAATCCACCCCAAAACTACATTAATCCATCAGATAATATGGCAATAGGCTGGAAATTACCTTAATCATGCCTCTAACTAGAAGCCAAGGACTTGAATTCGACTTCCTCTTGCTCAATATTGTGGTCTCTACTCTCTATGCATAAAAACCCACATTAGAATTAGATTAGAGAGGGAAATCCAGGGGAGAGAGATGGATGAGGAATTTCTCACCAATTATATGCACAAAATGATGGGAAATGGAAGAAAGGAGAAAGTGAGCAGATTGAGAAAGAGATGAGAGAAGGGATGAGGTTTTAGGGTGGGTGAGCAAGAGAGTGGAAAAAAGAGAGTGAGAGGGAGATGTTACCGGTAGGATGGTAGTCATTAGCTGTGGTGGTGCTGAGCGGTGGTGGTGCATTTTGGCGAGAAGAGAAGGATGAAGAATAAGAAGAGAAGAGAGAGAGAGAGAGAGAGAGAGAAAAGGAGGGAGGCTGGCGAGTCAATCGCCGGATGGCAGCGGGGCAGCGATGAACGACGATAGGCTCGACTGGGAAGAGGAGAAGGGGAAGGAGAAGAAGAGCGTATAGGGGGGCTTGGGACTAAGGTGGTGAGGGTGGGGTATGTATGTTGAAGGAGAGGGGGAAGCGGAGATGGGGTCCCTCAGGTTCAGGGTCTAGGCTGGTTTGAGCCTAGGTCATGGGCGTACGATGCCAAGGGCATCATGGACTAATTGGGGAGAGTCCTAACCTTTTGGCTGCCTTAGCACTTGAATCTGTGCTATTGTGCTTGTTAGCGTTAGACTTTTACCATTGCACCAAACAATGCCTAACAATACACTCAAGTTTTCAATTTGTGATAAATTTACATGGTATGTATAATGGTGTTAAGTTTTAACAAATTTTAAGTGTTGTTTAGATGCTACAAGTGTTGTAGTAAACTCAAAGTGATAGTAAATATTTTAAATCTTTATACTAAGCCCTATATCCATACCTTATTGATATGCCCCTACAGTGACCACATTGCACGCTATTGGAGTCAACACAAAACCTATACCATGTGTCTATTAGGGGGTGTATCAAGCCCTTATATATTTATACCAATACAGTAATTGGTCAGTGTCGTAAATTCATAAGCCTTCTACCCCCTGATATAATTTGGTACTTAACCCCTATCAGTATGCATCAGTTGTAATAGTGCATATCAAAGCGATGTTCATCTTGATTGGTGCACAATATAGAGATAATGCACCCTTTTGCCAAAACTTGCCAGCCCATGCATATGCGGATACAATGAGATATAGATTGGCACTTTAACCCTTACTTTCTACATCAAATAATACAATTATGTAAACTCCAATAGTTGCTTTGCAACAAGTCCACATCTTCTTCCATGTTCTCTATTGTTCTATCCATTTCTAGGTAATATTGATCAGAAAGACTAGCTTTTTCTTCTCAAAAAATTATATTGCTCTGGTTCCATGTCAGGAATGGGATTCTATAAAGCATTCTTGTCCTTGTCATCTACTTTATAAATTTTAAATCAAAGGATAGTTTCATTTCATGGGATGGGAGAGTGCATTGAGCTATAAGGTTAGCTAAGATTTGCTGAGGGCCGAGGAACCTTGATGGATGAGTGGCTTTAGCAATTGGGTCATTTGGGATGATAGGTTTCATTGGAGAGCATGTATGTATGATTTGATTATTGGTGAGGGGAGGGTGCTGTTTTTTATAATTTAGGATAATATGTCTCATCTTATGGCAGATTATAAAAGTCAGAGGCCTTTAAAGTGGTGATTAAGTTAAGATGAATGACATTTTGAGTCTCTGGAAAGATCTCCTCTTTAGCCTTCACTTGAGGGTTACTTTTGCTCAAGACCTTTTTCTTCATGCCTTCAAGTAATGCTTTTGGGAGATCTGGTGACAGCATTTTTGTTCCATTATTTGGGTAAGATAACAAAGTTGAAGAATTTGGGTGGCTGGATATCCAGGGAGACTGACACCTGTTTTTGGTGGCGTTAGTGAGTTACCGTCCCTGTAAATTCCTATCCTTCCTGATTTTATCAAGGATCGAGGTGATTACTTTGGCATTTAGAGGTTGCTTGGATGGTCATCATCCTGGGAACATTCATGAATTTGATGGCATGTGGTCTTGGGAAAGATATTCCTATTAACCTTTTAGAATAAGAGGATGAAAGTGGATATAATCTAGAACTTTGTCATGAAGAATGAAAGTGCTCTATGCTTGCGAATAGCATCTTTTCTTAGACATCAAGGTAAAGGTGTCTGAATGTTGGGAAATACCTTCTGGCCTTTGCCTATATACATTCATATTTGGTTGTGTGCCAGGTTCGTGGTCAGAAGAGCTGCCAAATGAATGGTAAGATTAAGTTTTCTTCTTTCTAAATTTCAAATTTCCTTGGGATTTAATTAGCAGTCTACTTAAGATAATAGGAATAGCTGTTTGATATTGCAACCTTCTTATACGAAAAAGAACTGGTGCAATAATGTCTCCTTGTATTCCATCGTTGTCTATTTGGATGTGCTGACAGTGACCATATTAGTGGTGGTAAACTGATTGTCTAATTTAGTTCTTTGGAACTGTGATCTTGTTTCTTAGAGTTTTATTTGATGAAATGTAAGTATAGTGATTATCCACCTTCTATGGAAGAATCAAGTATGTTTTTCTTCTTTCTTCAGGATTAACAGGTGGTGGGCTATGTTGATGGCACTGAATGCCAGGGTACCAAGCTGCAGTTGTTATTAACATCACTTCATTTGCCAAAGCTGCAGGCAACACTCCCGACAGCTGTGGTACTTGCAATTGGCATGCTGATGCCGCCATTTCAGTACTGAATGTCTGGTCCTTTGGGCACATTGTTTGGCCAAATTTTCATACATCATATGGAAGAAACTTAATCTCCAATTAATTTCTATGAGTGGTTCGGTCCAGAGCAATGAGAAGATTCATGCTAAACTTGAGGAAGGTATGATGGTTTGAATGATGAAGGTTTGAATGCAGATTTTCTACTCTTTCATCTTTGCAGTAGTGGAAAGGCATATGTAGCTTTCAGGTGTATGAATCACGTCATGCACTATAAGAAAAGGTGAAAAGTTGATTCTTAGATTAAAAAAGCTTCCTCAGTTCATCGTATTTTGTAATAGAAAAATAGTCAATTCTTCTTCAAGGAGAAATTACAGGAAGGAAGATGTTGCATAGTGGAGTAATATCTTTGTGGTCAATTATAAATCCTCTACATGAATTTTTTTACTGTTTATTTTTGTTGTGGTCAATGCTCATGTATGCAATAGGAAAGGGCTCTTGCATTTGCTCATCTGCAAATAGAATTTTTGCTTGTGAAATCTAAAATTTCACGACTGTCGAATTCTATGGCCTGCCTTTGGCCTTTGCTTCAGATGCTGTTGGACAGGCTTGCATGCATATATTTATGTATGTATGTGTATATATAAATAATTATAAGTTTTATTGATTTTGTTAAGAAGATATGCAGGGTAATTGTGACTCTAGTGGGGCTTTGATCTATCACTTAAGGGGTATGTCACATTGTCATTGATAAATAATATATTTTTTAAGCATTGTACCAGGGACATTCTTATTGACTGTAGAGTGCTATTCTACCATCATATCAAATGTTCTGAAATACATATGTCTCTGTATGTATACACTATGTATACTTGCATGCATTTGCATAGGTAAGTAGGTGTGCATGCTTGTGCATGCCCGTGTGTGTATGTGCACCCCCACGTCAAGTCTATGAACAACTCTCACAGTTCACAAAAGCCAAAAACCCACAGACAATTCTTGCAGACACGCACAGAACCGAAGTGTAGCAAGTTTAGGCCTCTCTCTCTCTCTCTCTCTCTCTCTCTCACACACACACACACACACACACACACACACAGAGTTTATCAACTAATTATGTATTTGACTGGGTTTGTTTCTTAACGTAATAACACACACACACACACACAGAGTTTATCAACTAATTATGTATTTGACTGGGTTTGTTTCTTAACGTAATAACAACCCAGGTAATCAAACTGTCCGAAAGTTGAGCTTCGCCCAACTTGAACTTGCTTGGAGGCCCATGGAACAAAAAAGAAGGAAAGAAATAACATTGTAACAACCATTGTAATTAATGTGAAATTTGAAATTTTATTAATTTATCTAACTAAATGATATTTTAAAATTAAAATAATATATAGTTACTTCAATTATTATATTTTATTGTGTGAGCAGGTATGTTACTAAATAATGCCGTTATTTATTGTTGTCATTGACTGTGTTGTGTTATAAATAGTTATCATTTTATCCTCAAAAAGCAAAGCTTAGGCTCAACGGTGCATATTATCAGCTGTCGTCTCTGTTTTTTGGGGATGCGGCTTCCTCAAGTGAGTTCGGATCCTCTCTAGTTTAGGGTTGAATTGGAGAGCTTTGGCTTGCAATCATAAACCATTTGTGCAATAGACCGTTGTCCATGGTTGGATGGGCCGCTCCACTCATGGACCTTCCAGTTCCACCCCAAAATAAAGAGCTCACAACGTCTCTCAAAAATCCTACTGATTGCAAATGGATCTCTCTGTTTTCAATCATCAATGGAGAGGATACAGGTTCTCCAATTAGAGTAAAAAACCGGTCGGACAAAATCCGACTATAGCCATTTCTGTTTCTGGTTCAGAGCGGATTCCGATAAAAAAAAGTTTGGTATCCATTTAGATATGAAAATTGATTTGGATACTTGCATATAAGTCTTATCGGGTCTGGATGTAGATTTTGAAGTTTTTTTTTGGATTTGGATTAAGAAAAAAAGATATATAAGCAAAGCCATATACCCAAAATCAAACTAGTTAGATGACAAGCGCTCTGGGTACCAAGGTAGAGTATTGGATTCCATTATGTATAGATAGTTTATTTTACTTATTCAAAAATCTATCCACATCATTAAATAGTTATTTGATATATAGTGGCAAAATATTTTAATCATTTATTTTCATAAACAATAAATTCTTTTTTTGATTAAAAAATAAAAAATATTTTATTTTAAAAATATTAATAACTTCTATGTTCCTTTATTCGTATATATTTTTTCTTATAAGCTATCCAGAAAATTGATAATTTATGATTACTTTTTATTTATACTTGATCCAAACTTAGAGAGAAACGACAACACTTGATACAAAAAATTTACTAATATTTTATATTACTTATTCTTAATTTAAATAATTTTGATGACGAATATTTGCCGGATCATTGATTAGGTCAGTCTCCGTACAAGTTTAATAAATATGCTTTAGACTCTTAATTACTTATATATCACGTGCAATTTGAATAATGATTTTGTTCGGATCTTTTATGAATATCATATGGTTAATATTAGTATTTATAATTTAATTTTATTAAAGTTTAATTTATATCTAAATAATATCTCACTTACACTACAAAAAATCTGAGCTTTTCCGACGTCTTTTACATTCTTTACCGACGCTTATAAGCGCCGGTAAAGATCTGCCCGATGTTACCTAAAGCGTTGCCGAAGCATTGGCGATACCTGAGTAGAAATAGTTTTTTCTGATGCTTTTAAAAAGCGTTGTATACGCTTAAAAGCGTCGCTTTAGCCTTAATTTTTTTTAAAAAAATATTTTCTTCAGTAGACAAGCTGCCGGCGAGGACGAAGACGAAGACGCGCCGGAGCTCGATCCCTCAGCGGCTGCCCTAACCTCGGCTTCGAAGCCAAGAAAGTGGAGATTTTGAGGCCACCATCTAGCATCTAGCATTTGAGAAGGGAAGAAAGTGGGGAACGAAAGTAAAAGAAGAGGAAAAGAAGGGAAGAACCTGCTGAGAAGCTTCTAGCATCCGAACCCGCAGTCCACGAGCACCGCCGGATCTCTGCCCACCCTGCCAGGTCCGTCCAGCGATTGGATCCAAGAAAAGACTTAAACCTAGATTTAGGACAAGAGGGAAGAGGTCGGCGAGATGGGGATGATCAAAAAAAATTTCACCTGCTCTAAGAAGAGAAACCGGATACCTATCTCCACCGCCTGCAGAGCTCTACCTCTCCTGAGAGCGGCGGAGGCCGGGGTCCTCGTAGCGTCGGCGAAAGCGGAACAGAGCATGCCGATTGGGGCTATGGATTGATGTCGGTGCCGGAAGATTTGTCACCAGAACTCTCCCAAAATCCTAGATATCGCTCCAACGACGTTTTAAAAAGAGGAGGAGGAGGCTTACCTTAGACGAGGGCGAGATCGACGGCGGCGAGGAAGCGGAATGGAGCACGCCGATCGAGGCTGTGGATTGATGTCGGCTGGAAGATTTGTCGCGGAACTCCCCAAAAAGCCTAGATATCGCTCCGATGACGCTTTAAAAAAAGGAGGAGGAGGAGGAGGAGGAGGAGGCTTACCCTAGACGAGGGCGAGGTCGATGGCGACGGGGAAGCGGAATAGAGCACGCCGATTGGGGCTGTGGATTGATGTCGGCGCCGAAGGGAGGAGGAGAGGAGATGAGACGAGAGGTGGTGAATGAGAGATTGATGAAGGTGCAGGGGCAAGTAGGGAATCGTTCGAGACTGAGGAAAGGGGCGACGACGCTTTCTTTTAAGCGTCGTCGATTTTCAAGATTTATCGACGCTTTTTAGAAGCGTCAGCAAGATTGGCGCTAAATCAAAATTTTTCGACGCTTCCTCCTAGCGTCGGAAAAAAAACGTCGGAAAAGCTCAGATTTTCTGTAGTGTTATATCTATATTTGGATAAAAAAAATATGATGCAACTAATATATAATTTATAATTATATTTGTTTAGAATAACTATGGCTATGTTTACTGTTTGATCCTTATTCGTAGCCATTTAGGACAAATTTATACTAATTTTGATAAGTATCCTATCCATATGAATCTTCACTTAAAAAATAAAGATACAAATGTTCACGTCCTATCTATTTCGAGCCCTACCTTTAACATTTCTATGGTTTTATATCTAGTGCAAACAAGGTTCAAGCCCACGCGGACGTCAAAAGTTTTTTTATTTTTTTATTTTTTAACTAATAAGGTGAGAAGAACTTACTACAGGCGGATGAAAGGGTCGAAAGCCAACATAGGTGGAAATCCTACTGTCTAGATTTTTTTAGCTCCTAAAGAACATGAATGCAAGAGAAATCAGTCATGGTAGAACAAGGAAGTCCGAGTTAACCAAAAAAAAAAAAAAACAAGTCAGTCCGATATTCCTCAATGTGGGATGTTGTTAAGAATCCTTGCCATTAAACCAAGTCACTACCATCTTCCAATCCCCCTCCAAAATAATTTTAGCATTCTGAAATATAGAAACTGCTGTTTTAAGCCCATTACCATGCAGTCATCGCTTCAGCCATTCGAACAGTTTATATTAATTGGAATAGATGCAGCAAATAAAACTCATCCTATGTGATTCCGGATAAAACTGGGCTTTTCCTGCGCATGACCAGGCACAGTTAGTTTTGCACTTTAATGGACCATTATGGTCCTTCTCTGAATCAGGCATGGTAATCCATCACTTACCTCTCTCTCTGAAAACTGAATAATGACAGGATTTTGTTCTTTCTGCAAAGTCCTTAGAACTGAAAATAGTCAAGAAAATTTTGTTATATATATATATATTTATTTATTCTGATAAGAAGCAATTTCATTCAAATTTTCTTGTATATTTATATGTTTCTCCGATTTACTCGAACTTATAAGTATACACCAAGTCATATTATTAATATGTGTGAATCTATTACCAACATATGTTTGCATGGTGTAAGATAAATATTTATATAATTAAGGATGTAATGGCACTAGTCCAGAAAAAGATGAATAATAAAATATGATTTTCTTGGCAAATATAGAAATTAATAAAGATGATAAATTTCTGCAAATTTTTCTAAAGTTGATCGGCATCAAAATATTTTTTTAAATGAGCTCACCATTGATGATCCATGTCCAGCGGACGGATCACAAATCCATCTGATCCTGCTCACTAAAATCCCATCCATCCAGATGAAGACCACCTCCCTCGTACTCATTACTCGGTTCATCTAAAGCCAGGTGCCGCGGGCGAACAAGTCAACTGCAACGTGTCCCCTCCACCATGCATGCAGCATGCACGTCCCCCAAACGTGGCACCAGAATAACCCCCTTCCCCTTCCCATGAGAAATCCCACAAACCAGAGAGAGAGAGGGAGAGAGAGAGAGAGAGAATGGGAGGGAGCGATTCAGACAGGGATGGGTGGCGGAGCAACGCCGACACGCACAAGATGCGGCCGGAGGACGTGAAGGCCCAGGGGGTGGAGGCCTCCAAGCGGCCACCGGGGCAGCACCCCGGCGGCGTGCTCCACCAGCGCCGCAACATGCCCTTCAACCCCGCCGCCATGGCTGTCGGCGGCTTCCTCATCGTCGCCGCCATCGGCTACTTCACTCTCTATGCCAAGTCCAAGCCCGGCACCACGCCCAGCGATGTCGCCAAGGCCACCGTCGGCGATGGCTCTGACGGCAGCGGCGGCCGCGGAGCATCCAAGTCCAAGTAGGCTTTTTCTTTGGTGTTTGTTGGACATGTTTTGGTTTGATCTTTGATGGCAAGGATGTATTTGCCTAAGGAGTAATCTGGTTATATTTTTAATATTGATATCAATGGTATATGTGGTCACGTTTTCTTTTGTTTATACTATATATTTAACTTTAAATAAATTTATGTTGCAGATTTTATCTTCTTTTGAAGAAGATTAATGGAATTCTAGGAACGCCCGATCATGACATACCGAAAACGTACGGTTCGGTTTTCTCTTTTTCGGGAAAAACCAAAATTTTTGAAAAAACAATTCGACTTGCTAGGAAATTCGTATCCTGGGTGAAAATTTTTGATTTAATAAAGATAGTAGTAAACGAATAGCTGTTGTTGGAGATGGAGTCTCAGACTCCAATCATGTGTTATTGACATTGTGAAAACTCACATGAGGCATGTATTTAGTTCCACATCAGCAGGTCGATCTTGGGTGTAAGATATAGGGTTAAGTAACCCAAATAACATTTTTAACTACTCTTTTTTTTTTTTGATAGTCTTATGTCATTATAAATGGCGGTCCAAGTTCTATAGAAATTAGGAGGCACTGCAACTTGAGTTTATTTGGATTGATCATAGGCTAATGGTTGTTCTTGTGATTGTATTTGAATAGATAAGGATCTTGGGTAGATATTGAGTATTTATATAGGATCAAAGAACCTATATAACACCTTTCGGTTTTATCCTATACACACGGACTATAAAATACTATAAGTGGAGCTTATTTGAGTTGACCATGACATTTGTAATTAAATTTATCATACTTGTGGTTGGATTCAAATAGATTGAATACAAAAATTTAAATTGGGAGAATATATAAGGATCTGTGAGAGCACGTGTTTAGTTTCATATCCACATTAGGTAGATCTTGAATTCTTATATAAAATCTATTTGAATTGACCAAATAATGTTTATTTGTTTCATATCTATTTGGGCATTATTTGTGATAGGATTTGAATGGATGTGAGTCTTTCAGGTAGATATTAGGTATTTATATAAGACCAAGGAATCCAAATATTATCTTTCTTTCATCTAGTCCATGTGATCTAGGAATGCTACAACTCGAGCCTATTTGAGTTAACTATGGACTGATCATAGAGTTTTGTGTTTAGATATATCGTACTTGTGATTTGATTTAAATGGATTTCAATTTTTAATCTAGAGAGGATGCGAGAATTTAAATTAAGAGAGTATATGAAGCTAGCGTGTGTTTAGTTTTATATATGCACTGAGTAGATCTTGAATTCTTATATAAGATTTGTTTGAGTTAGACAGAATATCATCTATTTATTTCACATCTATTTGGGTAGTTCTTGTGATAGGATTTGAAATGATCGAGATCCTTTCTGGATAGATATTGAGCATGAACTCAAACAACATCTTTCATTTTTATCTAGTTCATGCAGGCTAGGAAATACTATAACTTAAGCCTATTTAGTTGACTATGGGATGATCATAGAGTTTATGATTAGATTTGAATAGATTTGAACTTTTAATCTCGGAATGATGTGAAGATTTAAACTGTGAGAGTATATGAGGGGGATGTGTTTAGTTTCATATTTGCACTAGATCAATTTTGGATTCTTATACAAAATAAAAAAAATCTAAATAACACTTTCCGACTAGTTTTTTTTTGGATGGGGTTGTTATAGATATTAGTTATTTACATAAGACGAGATAATCAAAAATTATATATAATAGCAGCCATAATAATTGACATAAAAAGTTATTCTGATATGGAATAGTACTATACTCCCAGTAATCGAGTGTTGGAAGTATTTTTTTTGGGTAAGAACACAGCGGAGAAATGCCAAATCCGTTTGATAGAGAGGAACAAGCAATGCATTGACCTAGGCATGCCAATCGATTCTTTCATGCATAAAAGATCCAAGACTAGCAATGCTATCATGACTTAAAATGCAGATGAAATCATCTTCCGAAAGCCATATTAATTGTTAATTGTGAGATGATTGCTAATGTTGCTTTTAGTGTCTATGGAGGATCGTATTTTAATGTTAAAAATGGTGAATGGTTTTTATACCCGGGATGGTGAATTAGCACAAATGGATATCATCCTTTAATCTCTAAACTAAATAAATTGTTGATTAAATTATTTAGAACATGACAATTGAGATACATCAACTTTGTCCTATGCAAAGAGTCAATTTGAGTTGGAAGAAATACTGCCATATTTGAGTTTGATCAGCGTATCAGAATTGGATGAGGTGTGGCTTTGATTGGATTGACCCAACCTTCAACACAAATCTAGCTTGATCTTAAATCTACTAGAACTGGTACAGGAACAAGCTCATTGCATATGTGAAATATTTGAAGTAAAAAAAAAAAAAAATGAATGTGAAAAACCTGATTTAATTCAATAAATAGTTTTATGCATAATTAGATAATTGTGTTTGAACTTGTGAATCACATCTTCATAAAAATAATCATATTGCCCATATTTGATATTCTTGTATATGTTCATGGTAGCTCCAATGTGCATGGTACATTGGTACATGCCGACTCTTGGAATCAACAAGAAGTAGATGAGGTTTTGAAATAAATGTCAGTCTATATCCACTCTTTAATTAATGATCAAGAAAGATGAAAGTAGAAAGATTAAAATAGAATATATTTTTTATTAGATTCACTGAAAAAAGTCATAATAGAGTCATATCTATTCATTTGAAGCCATTATTTTTTTGGAAGGGAATATGCTTATATATTTAGGGTATAGATTTTGTTTCTGGTCCAAATAATCAAGCTCTGTCATTTTTCAGGTATACAAAATCTTAGAAATATTTGTGACACCTTAAGCATTAAGACAGACTGCTGCTGCAAAGGAGACAAGTGCTTTTTAATTTACTTCCTCAAGCTTTGATGAATTATCGCTCGACTTTGTTAAACAAGCATCAACTGAAGGAAATTCATTTTGAACTCACATCTTCAAATTCCCAAGTGAGCAAAAAAGTCTTTAATTAACAAATAGGCGATCGCTCCTCGCATTTCCTTGGTCCCTACTTGGCACCTCAATCATCCCATCTTCATAAATTGGAAAAATGAAAGACAAACAAAGAGGGAAAAGGGCTGGCAATAAATATTGGAGCGATTATCCTAAAATGCAACGATCCTTCAACGAATTGTGCATGCAAGTAGATGGTGCTTAAAACTTGAACAGTATTGGAATTTGGAGCAATTATTCAAAACTCAAATAGAAGTACTTAAAATTTGTAACAGGTAAGTTAAAGCTAAATAAGGTAAATGATGGTGACTAGTATGTAAAGAGAGTACATGATATATTCAATGGCATTGGCAACATGTGGCTAACCTTACCAAGTTACACCACATCTGTGTATCATACAGGTAAAGCTGCAAATAGATCAGGTTGACCTATAACCCGACCTAACTCGACCTGCTTTGATCCGTTTTAGAGGGCCCGTGGGCCAGGTCGGGTTCTAAAATCGGACCCATTCCATTTTTCAAATTGAGTTTGAATTTTTTGAATTCAGATCTGATCCGACCGACCTATTTAAATTTTGGATAATTTTAGATTTACAACCCTAAGAGTTAGCACTAAGTTGATTGACCTAGTTAAATGGATTGGTTAAGGCTGTTTGATGCTATATATTTTTTTTGTGGTAAACTTTAAAGTCTACTTCAACAGCAAAAAGCCGAATAAGGGAACAGATTGGGTTGGGATCACTCACCCTTGCATCCATATGCATACATGTAGTGATGTACCTCAAAAATTTTAAAATTTCTAAAACATCTATTAAACTCTTAATAAAATATCAAACATGACAAAAATTTCTAACATTAACATTAAAATCACCTTGGCTAGGTCTTCTGATTCTTCTAGAAGGGGAAGGCCAAAACATGATTCCGATAATCCTGACATAAGCGGATAACAAAGCTCTACTAGCTATAAATGATGATTCTAATTTGCTAATTTTATTTTGAATGGGTTTGCTTGGGATTCAAATAATGGTCATCATAATGGCTATTATTAGGAATCGTGACAAAAAAAATAGCAGCCAAATTAAAATGCTTCTCACCTGCTTTATGTTGGATGGATTGGTGTAACTGCAATAGACTGTGATTGGGCTCCCACTTGTTTCATTCTGGGGCTGTTTTGGTTTTTGTTACCGAAGGTAAAGCTGCATGCAGTTGAATTCGCAGCAAATAGAAAAATGTATATGACTTAAATAGCTCTGCTTGGATGGATGCAACAATACATACAAATCAAGCAAGGGGCATGTCTCATGGAACGTGTCTAAGAGTGTAATTGAGCCGAGTTTGACCAAGCTTGGGCCTAATCAAACTTGATTTGAAATTAATTTCGGGTTTGATTTCTAAGATCAAGCTCCATTTGTTTATCATTATTGCGACTTAATGCAAAGTTATCAGTTCGATAATTCTTAACTAAGCCAAAAATAATGCAAACTTTAATCATGCTCATTTCAAGCTTCAAGCTCGTTTCGGACCCACTCTAACATTAAATTAGCTCAGATAATGAAGAAAGCACACTAATTAAACCTGGCCCATAATCTCTCTCTCTCTCTCTCTCTCTCTCTCTCTCTCTCTCTCTCTCTCTCTCTCTCTCTCTCTCTCTATCTATATATAGACATACATACATACATCTGACATCTTATGGACCAGACAAATTTATGCCACGTGGCTCCAAGGCAATATGGCCCCAACATGGCAATGACAGGCTGTAAGCCTTCCTGTCGTCAAAAAAAAAAAAAAAAGGGCTGTCGGGAAACCTGCTACTTTCGTAATTTTTTGCCCAAAAAAGGAAATATCACACCCACCAACACTTCAAATTGATTAAAATGTGTCCACGAAAAAGAAACATGTAGAGAAAAACTCTCGCAAAGGCAAGGATCAAACTCAAACGCGTAAACGAACTAAAGAAAAGAAGAGGAGACCGATAGATCCGATCAGATCCCGGCAGATCCGATCCCGATCCAGGCCACAGCAAAGGCGGCGGCGAGGGCAGCGAGCGCCGCGGGCCAGGGGCGGGGGGGCGGGGAGGCGGAGGCGGCGCGGGAGGAGGAGGAGGAGGAGTTGGAGGGTGTGAGAGGAGCGGCGGAGGGAGGGAGGGGGCGGACGTGGGCGGCGACCTTCATGCCGCTGAAGCAAAAGCCGTTGCCGCAGATGAAGTAGTAGGTTTTGGGCTGGTCGAGGGGGATGAAGTCCTTGCCGGAGCTCCAGTTCCCGGCCAACCCGTCCATCGTGCAGTTGTCGTACCCGGTCTTGTTCACCTCGAACACGTTGTACGTGTTCTTCTGGTACCTAAACGCTGACAATGGTATTTGATTTCTAGGGTTAGGGTTCGGATTCTTGGAAGTGAGGCGAAAGGGGGAAGGGACTTACAGATGAGGTCGTGGACGTAGAAGGTCTGGTTGTTGGACCAGAGGGAGTAGTTAATGTTGGGGTTCCAGCCGAGGTGACCGCCGACGATGTGGTCGGTGGCGCCGGCGAGGAAGGCGGCGGAGAGGAGGAGGAAGAGGCGGAAACGGATCAGCTGAGCCGACGTCATGCTCTTGCCGGTGATCCGAGATGAAGAGCTTTTTTTTTTTTTGGCTCTTTTTGTGAGCTGCGACTGGGCGGAAGGACAGGGTGGAATGCTTTCTTTTTTTATTTGTCTACTGCTTCTTCTCCACTGATAAGAGTGGGGAAGAAATGATGCAGGGGGGAAGGTGGTTTAGTTACAGAAATACCCCTAAGCTTGTCGGTAAATTACGAAAAGAGGACTGCTTTACTTTGAATCTCAGAAGCGGAAAATATAATAATTTAAATATTCTAAAGTTGTTCTCCTCTTGCCAGGGGAATTGTGGATAATTACACTAACCGTTGTGGAAATTTTTTCATGAAACTTTTATTCTTGCTTAAATTAATTAAATTTTTTGTTCATCGCAGTCAATGTAGACCATTTTAATGGAATATGTAGATGATTTTAATATCACCAGTCCGAGACAAAAGTTAAGCTTGTATTAAATCTACAAATGCACACACGAGAAATTATACCCTATACAGCGTGCACCATATGGTTGTACATGACAACAATCACGTCGTCCGTTTCTCGTGAACCCTATTTAGAATGCGCTCGTCATGATGATCGGCCTATAGAGAGGGGGCATGCTGATTGGCATAGCGCACGACCACATGTTGGTGTATGCATGCAGTATAGGGTACAATTTTTTCTGAGAGGCCGAGGCTAAGCTTACCCAAGCTCTATCCATGTTTATGCACAGCTCAATTAGACCTTGTAAAAGGTGACCTTCTGGCCTACATAATTCAATCAAGTTCTTCGCAAGGTGTTGATAAAAAGAGAGTAGATTAGAACGCCTAAAAAATCAATCTACTGGAGGTAACCTCTCCTCCCCACGTAAATAGTTGTGGGTCCAAATAATGGACCCAAAGCTCTAGTGATCCGCAGGTCCGTTTGAACTTGAAGCTCTCTGCCTTGCAGCCTAAATAGCCCATACTAGACTACTCTCCATAAGTCAGGTTCAAATTATTAGGGACCACAAGTCATAAGCTTATGTTGTGTGGTCCAAGAATCTTCTGACTCTAATACAGGTAGTGCTACAGGAGAACAAAGAACTTAAAAGACATAATTCTGAGGGGCCCATACATTCTCATTGGCCAAGTTGCTTTCATATCAAGTGCCTCCCTTTTAAATCTGTCTTTGACCTAAAATCCGGCACCAATGATGCATGAAGGCAGGCTTGTTGTAAGCTTTGCTCACTCTTTTTATATAGCCTTATCAATTTTAGTGCTTTATTGTTGACCCCATACTTGATTCGAAAAGGCTTAGATAATGAATTTATTAATTTAAGGGCCCTTCTTATCTAGAGCACGTACGTTTACTTGTGAGAGGAGATAAATATTAATGAATGGCTACAAACTTATTTGGCTCATTTTTAAATCATTCTTATAAAATTCATTCTTTTTTTTTTGTTGCTGCGCATTTCTTCTTGACGAGAAAAGAACAAGAAAGTGCAAATCCTAGAAATATTTTTTGCCTTCTAAAGAGAGAGTGAATCTAAAATCGGAGATCGAAGACAACAGAACCTAGAGCTAACAAAGAATTTGGAGGCCTAGTATTTTGCATTAGATCTAACCAATAAACAGGAGTAGGGATAGATTCCTCTCTTGTCCTCTAATGAACTTTTTTTTTCTAAAAAAAGAGCAGGAGCAGGAGCATGGAATATTTAAAAATCCAAAAGCAGCATTGTATGGACAAGGGTTATATCTTTCAGGCGAAAGAAAGATTCACCTACCTTCGCACAAATCTACCATTAGATTGAGCAATCAAGATCTACGCAGAAAGATGGATGGAAGAGTTTGGCATGCTTTAAGAGTTGTGCAGGGTGTGACATCGTGAAAGAAGAACAATGATTCTTTCATGCACATGATGAACGTGAAGCCATCTTGCATTTGGGCTAGACCCTCATTTAGGCCCAAGTGCAAGGCATGAGCTATAGGCCCGTTTGGATTCTTATGCCTCGGGCTACATGATGCTCATTTCCCCTTGAATACATGAGAAACCCCAAGATGTTCCAAGCCAAGAAAACACAGTTTGGAAAACAGGCTTCATCTATTGGACACAATCATAAATCAACAATGAACCCTTCGTAATCCAGATCCACCCAAAGAAATGACTACGGATGAGGATATGATCCTGAATGACATGTATTGCAAGCTAGACCCATAGAATCCGTAGTTGGTACTCAAGGTTTCTGATTTCTTGAGATATCAGCAATGTATTGGGATGATACCAAGATGAGATTGAGACCCCCCCCATTTATGTACATCAAGTGGAAGGCTAATGTTTTCATTCTAAGACATCCTTACTAATTTTAAATGATCAAGATATCTAATTGTCAACCGATGCATAACAACTACTAAGGCATCAAAACATCGGAGTAGCATTTTAAAACACACAGATAATGGTTTTGCATGTTGACTTCGATTTCGGTGACTAAGCAACTACCAAGTATCCACCGAACTCAAGCTATATAGATCAATTTATCTTGACCAACAAATAGTCCCAACATTTTTTTTGAAAAAAAAAGTGATTATCAGGTAAGTGCCTTACTATCATACAAAATGGTCCTTGGCCAAGATGAAACCATGCCGGAAACCCCTGCTCGTGGTAACTCTAGCTAATTTCTACATCTGAAGCCACTCTGCACATAGTCTAAAACCATACCACCTTACCGACCTATGCGGGGCGTGTTTTTAGTCCTGTATTAGTTATTCGCCAAAAAGATCTTAAATACTTATATAAAATTAAGGAGTTCAAAATAATACTTTCCAACTAGCCATTTTGAATGAGATCTTGAATTATTATAAATGGTATCAGAATAGACCTAGCCTATAATCTGTGAACCAGAAAACACTGCAGCATGAATTCTTTGGGACTGACCACAGACCGATCGTAGTGCTTGTGATTAAATTTGAATGGATTTGACCCTTTAGCCTTACGAAGATGTTTAGACTTAAACAGAGGAAGTATGTAAAAATCCGTACGGATGTGTGTTTAGTTGTATATCGATTATTCGCTAGATAGATCTTGGATACTTATATAAGATCAATGAACTCAAATAATATCTTTTAGCTAGCCTTTTTGGGTGAGATCCTAAATTGTTACAAATATTAAATAACTATCAGTGCTTCTTTTATCACAGTAATTCACAACCTCTATAAAAGCATGATCATTCCGTCTTAATTTCTGACACAACCCTCTATCAACGATGTCTCTGATCGACGATGCTTTTCTTTTTTTGATGCAACAAAAAAACAAAGAAGAAAAACTAATGATCTAATAACAGAAATCCACCCATGTGGAGCATTATAATCCATCCAGCAATCCATTGAAACCTCTCTCCATTCCACGTCCATACCCCGTGGCCGGTTTTAGTGTCGGACAAGAAGTCAATTCGCCAGGAGACAAAGAACGGTCAAATACTTTGGAAGATGTTTAGTGCAAATATTTGCGTAATCAACAAGTTTAATATCGTAAATCCTTTTCCTAGTGACATCATGCCAATGTGCAAACAAAATTTTATTAAGCTAAATGCAAACAGCCTCCCTCATCAAAAGTGGTCTCTAAAACAAGAGAACAAGCAGACAGCATAATGTGCTCAATGTCATGCGGTCACGGGTGGTGGCACCGCGGGCAGGAGACCGTTCAGTTTTCACACCAGAATCTAGCAGTCCCTCAGATGTTCCTAACCAGTTAAACAGCTCAAAGCAAACAGGACCCCGAAAAGATCGGTTTCAAAAACGTCAGGATTGTGCAAAAAATTGCACTTCTAAGAGCATGAAAAGTTAGGACATCAAGATAATAGAACTTCAAGCCATTTCACTTCAGAATAATGGTTTTACTGAATAATTCCCAGGTCTAAGCACTGTTGTATATGTAAATCTTTTCTAAAAGTTAAGGTTAAGCACAAAATCTGAGCGATTTTTCATGTCATTAGAGCATTTGGATTTCAAGAAGATGATGCGCAAGAACATGATGTTGCTCAACGGAGTCTAAACAGTGTGAAGATTTTTTTTGGATTCACTTGAAGCTCATACAAAGTCGTATAAGATGCTATTTTTGGCCATAAATGCAGGAATGAAATTGTTAAGCTGGCAGATTATAAACAGTGGAAGCTTTCTGGATTCTTACTTTCCAAACTGAAGCTCAAAAAAAAGCTTTTATAGCATCATGCAACTGACTGTTATCTAAACTGGATCTCGAATTCAATACTACAATGAACAGCAATGGAGGAAAAACGCAACTAACAAAGGGTTATTTACAAGCTTTTCCAGCATAAAAAAGAACTGGAACATACAAGTAGAGAATAATTGCAGACTTGCAGCATGAAGCAATAGCTTCTTACCATCTCCTTTTCAATCAGGGAAAAACCATATCTAAACAAGATCAAACAACGCATCATCCTAATCGTATCACCTAGCTTCATTTAGCAAGGTATTTGTATAAAAAAAACCGCATACAAAGAGAATGGAAGATTCTTACTCTGCGTCTGGTGCAGTTTTTCTCCGCGACCTACTGAGGAGCTTTGCAGGGGGAGAAGGAGAGCATTCAAATGGGAGCACTGGAAGCTCCATCTCTCCTTTCAAAATCTTGACAATGTCTCCACTATCCGGCCTCGACTCCGGCATCCTCTGCAAGCACAAGAGAGCCAGATTTACGCAGAGGTTTGCCTGCTCTTTGTTATACGAGTCCTTCAGCTTCTCATCCACAAGCTCCAAGATATTGCCCGTCTGAGCCAATTGCCTGCACCAGCTTATAAGGTTCGCCTTCTCCAGCTTCATCGGCGACGATAGCACATGCAAAGGCCGTCTCCCGGAGACTATCACAAGGATCAGAACTCCAAAACTATAGATGTCGGCCTTCTCCATCAAATGCCCGCATCCGCCGTACTCCGGCGCGACATAACAAACGGTTCCTCTCATGCTTGTGGTGCTGCTGAGCTCTCTGCTGAAGAGGTCTCCGCTGAACATGTCGCTTCCCATCGATCGACTCCTTTTCTTCTTCCAACCCTTTCTAAGGCCTATCTCCGTGCTGGATTCGCGACCCCTTTTACCGACGCCATTGTTGCTGTTGCTTCTGCTCACTTCGCCGCGGCTGCTAATTGATCGGAACCATTTGGGAGCTTTCTTGGTATGACTCTTCTTGCTGATCTCCGCGAAGTACTCCTCCTTCCACCACTCCCTCATCTTCCTGTTCCTCTTAGCTCGACCATCGATAGCCTTCTTATGCTTCTCCTCCGGCTTCCTGAAAAGCGTGTCATCCCCGCCTTCCAATCTCTCTACCTGACTCGAATTCCTTGAGTCGAAAGGATTCTCGGGGGAGTTCTTCCTCGCATCATCCCAGTCTGGATTGGTCGACGGGCAAATCTGGCTCCCAATCCATTCCCTAACGTAATCCCTGCTGCTCAATTCTCCACTCCCGTCCTGCTTCCACCACCAGTCCCTCCCCCACTGCCCATTCGCCGCCTCTGTCTTACCATCATCCAACGGCGAATTCCCGCTCAATTCCTTGCTATGCTCGATGCTACAGAGGTCGTCATGGCAAGAAGAGGCCGCCGCCGTCGTGGCAGCCGCCTCCTTG
Source organism: Phoenix dactylifera (assembly GCF_051530095.1). Taxonomy (NCBI): domain Eukaryota; kingdom Viridiplantae; phylum Streptophyta; class Magnoliopsida; order Arecales; family Arecaceae; genus Phoenix; species Phoenix dactylifera. Next base: position 12,789,700 of record NC_143191.1, read on the forward strand.
CCCTTGGGACTGCTGATGGTGTTAGGATTACCGCTGACCAGCTGCATGGGATTGAGATTCTTGCAGGAATTGGAGGAAGAAGCGCGGAGGGCCAGGGCGAAGTCTACCTGGGGACTCCCGGAGAAGAGCTCCTGGCTGAAGAGTTCGGCGCCGGGGCCGGCGGCGAGATCGGCCTCGGTCTTGATCCGGGACAGCCCGAAGTCGGAAATCTTGGCGCGGAAGTCGGCCGCGAGGAGGATATTGCCGGGCTTGATGTCGCCGTGGATCACCGGGGGATCGCACTCGAGGTGGAGGAAGGCGAGGGCTTGGGCAACGTCGAGGATGATGCCGAAGCGGCGATCCCAGTTGAGGACGAGATGACGATGATGATGATGATCGGAGGAGGAGAAGAGGGTTTCTTGGAGGCTGCCGTTGGGCATGTACTCGTAGACGAGGAGGCGGCGGCGGGGGCTGTCGAGGCAGTAGCCGAGGAGGGAGACGACGAAGGGGGAGGGGGGTAGGGCGGCGAGGACGTGGAGCTCGTTGTGGAACTCGCGGTCGGATGAGGAGAAGGGAGGGGAGGAGGAGGGGGAGGAAGAGGAGGGGATGTCGAGGCGTTTGACGGCGACGGACTTGCCGTCGGGGAGGAGGCCGCGGAAGACCTCGGCGGAGGCGCCGCGGCCGAGGGAGCGGGAGGGGTCGAAGGAGGCAGTGGCGGAGCGGAGGTCGCGGAATGAGAAGCGGCGGAGGGAGGAGGCGGCGGGGGAGTCGAGGGGGAGAGTGCGGTCGCGGGCGCGCGCGTGGCGGAGGGAGCGGTAGAGATAGAAGAGGAGGAGGAGGAGGAGGGAGAGGACGGCGAGGAGGAGGGCGGAGGAGGTGGAGACGACGACGGCGAGGAAGGGGGCATGATGGCGGCGGTGGGCTGGGCTCGGCGGGGGCGGTGGAGTGAGGGGCCGGGAAGGCATCGGGGTTTGGTGGGAGGAGCGGCGCCTAGGTTGAGAAGAGAGGAGGGAGAGATGGTGCGAAGAGCGAGGGGAGGGAGAAGTGGTTGGGGGGGTTCATGATGGAGATGATGGTGGTGATGAAAAGTTCTAGAGAAATTGGGTGATATACAGTTGGAATCGGTCAGTTTGTTTTTAAATTTTAATCTATTGAGAAATTAAACAAAGGTGGAGAGGGAGATGGTCGAGGGAATAAAGAAGAAGAAAGCAGAGAGGAATGGGGGGGCCCAGCGGTGGGGCATAGGTGAGACCGAGAGATGGCAGAGTGATGAGTGAGACTGACAAGGGGAGATGCTTTTTTGGGTTTGACTTTGTACCAGTCAGGAGGTAAGGGGAGAAAGAAAAAATTTTATTATATATATATATATATATATTAATTTTTGAAGTAGAATTGATGGAATGGAGAATATATTTAAAACTATTATAAAAAATATTCTCTTTGAGAAACTTGCTTGTTATTTTTATTTTTAAATAATAAAAATTATTTTTTAAGATGAAATCCGACCACAATACTGGTAAGAGAGGAGCTGTGAAGTTTGTTATCAGATACTATGAGGCCAGATTAGTAGCGGCCAGAGATCGGTGGATCTTTAATTAGTTCGTCGATGGTGTTGAGCTTAGAATGGTATGGAAGGGCATCATTTATATGATGCAAGTTTTGAGTACAGACTTTTTTTTTTTTTTTTTTTAGGAAGACTCAACCACTGTAATTAAGTAGATTCAAGGTTGGGGGCACGCTGCCAGTAGAATGCGGTTCCTCCATAACATATGCAATCGTTTGGGCGAGTGTATTCCTACTGGGCAACACATGTTTATAAAGAGATATCCCTTCGAAATTTAAAAGATATTGATGTTGTCCAGTCAGTCGCCATGCTGTGTGCGTGAGATTTTGGATTAAGGAATTTTTTGTTTGATAATAACATCTCACAGACTTTTTTTTTTTGGAAATTAACTCGCATCTATTTTAATATATCTTCTGGTGCCCACTTAGGGAACCAAGCATGTACTAAAAGCAAATCTACCAGAAAAGATGGAAGTAATGATAGAATTAGGGGCATTTTTTCAGAATAAAAATAATTTTGGGGAGGACGGATGGGGCACCGTGTTTGGTACGCGGCTCAAATCGCAGTTGGGTTGCTTACACGTTAGTCAAGAGATAGAATATTGACTGGAAACCGGGAATTGGCCCACTAATCTTATTTAAAGTTGCATGTAATCTAGATTCTAAAGCACGTGCAAAGCACGTGAGATCAAACAGAGCTGTAGACGATGCCCTCGCAATGGTGAAGAAGGCCGCCATTATGGGAGGATACCCTGAGATACCTCGGAGTCTTGATCACAGGCCGGCGGCTCCGTAGGAAGATTGCTCTTCTATAGAGCTGGACATCAAATGGAGATTGGAAGGTTGATAGGCGGACGTTCTATCTTTGATGGGTAGAATTATTTTGGTACGGTCAGTTTTGAGCTCGATTCCTATTTATTTGCTATCAAATACTCTAATGCCCCTTGCAGTGTTGCGTTTCTTGGAGCAATTGTTCAAAGCTTAATCTGGGGAATGCATGGGGACAACAATGGCATTCACCTATTAGCCTGAGCAGGGGCGGCCCAAAACATTTGGGAGCCTAAGGCGAGCTCACTAAGAGAGCTTTTTTTTTAAATAGTAAAAATAAAATTAATAAGTATAAAATACTTTAAAATTTTATTTAAAAATAATTTATCTAGCTTTTTGAGATGCAAAATTACTAATCAAATTTTTATACTCAAGATCCATTAAAATATTATTTTCAATCGATAATATAGCTAATTTATTTAATGAGTTTTATCGGTTTTTCTTTTCTGAGTTTTTCATATCCACAAGCATATTTTCTATTAGACATTTTAATCTACAAATAATATTATCAAACAAAGCAATTAAAAAAACACCACATAAAAAATTAAAATATAAAAAAGTTAAAAATAATAAAATTTGATTATGTCAAAAAAAACGAACTCAGCTTCCAACAAATAGCGCCAAACTTGACGGCGAAAAGAGGCCGAATAGTGCTGAACTCGACTACAAGAAGAGGCCAAACTACCGAAGTCACAACCAACCTACAATTGGACCAAAAAAAAAAATCAATTGTAGTGTCTCTGGCTTGACTAAATCAAAATCAATTGGACCAAAAAATTAATGAACAAACTAACTTAGAAGCAATAGTCATACAAATTTAGTTCTTTTATGTGGATTTTCATATACAACTGCCTGGTGCTCACATAACTATTAAATAATAAAATAACAAATACTATGTAACTCCATGTGCAATAGCCATTAGTCAATATAGGCCTGGGTATTGGGATGCTGGCGATTGAGGCGGTTGTATTGACTCCCAATTTATAGGAAAAGCTAATCAATCACAAAAAAAAAAAAAAAAAAAAGAAGGTTGAGCTCATTAAACCACACAATATCACTCCCTATTCCCAGGAAAACCCACCCCTCTACTTTAATGCCTAGATGCAGCCCAAACCCCCCACCACGGCACCACACCACCATACTAAACCCCTTCGCCTCCATCCTGAGTCCCTGACCCAATTCTTCCCTGGTTGGCTCCCTCCATCCCCCTCCAAAAGACACCCCACGGTCCCCACCCCCTCCTCCCTCTGTCCCTCAATAGTCACCACCTCACCCCCATGCTCACCCGCCCCAAAACCCCCCTCCCTCAACTTCGAGCGGTGCATCGCCCTCCTCCAGACATGCAAATCCCTCCTCACAAAAAAGAGAGAACAAGATTAGAGATCAAAAAAGAAAAAAAAGGGAGGTAGATGAGATCGAGAGGGGTGGAGCCTGGAGGGACTAGGGAGCCCGGGTTCTTACCTTCTTGGAGCCGGAGCTGGGCTGCCAGAGGACGGTGGATGTGGACCATGGTCCGTGGACCGCTGGCGCTGACGAGATCAAGAAGGATCAAGGGAGCCTAGAGGCCGCGGAGGTCGGAGGAGCCGAGCTGCCGAGTAGAGTTGGTTGCTGGAGTCTGGAGAGGAGAGGAGGTCTGGACAAGACTCCGGAGCAGGGGCGGCCCAAAAACTGAAGCTTTGAGAAATGAGAAGCCTCAAGGGGGGAGGTTCAACAAAGAAAAGGTTTAGAAAAGAAGAAAAAAAAGCTCTGGGAGAGAAGGAGGGAGGAAAGCACTGACACTATAGCCCGTTGTTTGTCAATTTCGCCCGTCTACCTATAGCCCGTAGGCTGTTGCCGCCGGAAAGCACTGACACTGTAGCGGTGCCTCCTATCCTAGGCTCCTAGCTTTCACTCTTTCAGATGTGCAGCGTTAAGGCAAAAAAAAAAAAAAAAATTGGGGCCTTCCTCAGGCCGGCCTTAAGCCTGAGAGTCTATTTGTCAGTCGTTAAGCAGAGGGGGATTGGGTGTCCATTCGCTGACTAAGCGTCGGAAGATCCTTACGACCAGGCTGGTAGCTAGGTTTTTTCTGATGCCGGAGAGTCTATAGGATTTTTTGCTGAGGACAAAGTATAAGGACTTGATAGATCCGACAATCTTCCGTACCGGTCAAGGATGCTCTTTCATCGGGAGGAAGATTTGTGCACGCACGCTAGTAGTGCTCCCGATGATCAGATGGGATGTTGGGGATGGGCGAGCTGTCGACGTGTTGGAGAATAGGTGGCTATTCAAGGTGCCTCTGCGGGGTTGGCCTACTCTGATCGACCATGGATGGCTGGAGGATTGTACAGTCTGTGACTTGTTTGCTCCAAGCGAGTGGAAGTGGGATGAGGACCTTGTTATGCGGATATTAGAGAGCAGCTAGCGAAGCGGGTTCTATCACTGGCGATTCCTGTAGGGGCGGTAGTAGATAAAATAGTCTAGAGCATGACTAGAAGGTGTGTGGTGAGAGCTCGAGATCTATCTGGGGTGGTTGAAAAGTCGTCAGCTTGGCAAATTGAGGCGGGATAGATCTGGAGGCTGCACATTCATTCCCCTATGGCTTTGTTTATATGGAAGGTGGCATAGGGTTGTCTGTCTATCGGGGGTGTGTTGGCTCGGTGGGGAGTGAGGATCCCCTAGGTCAGTGCGGCCTGTACGGAAGTGGAGGAGTCGATCTTTCATGTCCTCATTGAGTGTTTGCGGGCCGATCAAATTTAGAGGTGCGCCTCGGCTTACCCCAATCCGCGGCAGGGGTGGATATCGATTGAGGATTTTTTAGGCTTTCTTGAGGCTTCTTCAAGGGGGCCCGACCTGGTGGAGAGGGGGACTTATGCCACCTATCTGGCCTGCTACTGCTGGCTAGATAGAAATGCCCGAGTCTTCGAGAATGGCATTGCACATCCAAAGATGGTGGCGGACAGAACTCTACTGCATATGGCGGAGGTTCTCAGCACTACTGCATCATCGCTGGTTGGGATGGCTAGAAAAATTTGGGCCCCCCACTCTGCTCTAGTAGCGTCTAGGACAGTGCTTGTTTCCTGGGAGCTCCTACCCCCTAGCTTTCTCAAGGTGAACTTTGATGGTAGTGTTGGCAAGGGAGGGAGCTGTGGAGGTGTGGGATTTGTTATCAAAGACCACAAGGCCAAACTAGTGGTGGTCGAGGGTCGGTGGATCTTCAACATGTCTGCTGTCAGCGCTGAGCTCAGAGTAGCACGGGAGGGCATCACTTATGCAAGGTACGTACTGGATGCTAATCACATCTTCCTCAAGGGGGACTCGGCTATGGTGATCGAGTAGATTCGGTCAGGGTTTGTATTGCTGGGGAAGGCCGCTGCTTCATGATATCCATAAACTACTGGAAGAGTATGGCTCCTATCAGGCCATGCATGTTTACGAGAAGGCAAATGGTGCTGCAAACTGGGTTGCCTCTTTTGCGGCTCACCACTCTAGAGACTTTCTTTGGGCCAACCACGGGTCTGTGCTTGAGCCATTGTGTGACCTCTTTTTTTCTGATTTTGTTGGCCGCATTCACACCCATTGCGTGTGAGCCACCGTTGTACCCAAAAAAAAAAAAAGATAAATTTGGGTTGGGTGCACATGATGATTTGGTCGGAGGTGGACTTAGGTCTCATCTTGAATATATTTGCGCCTGAACCATAAACTCATATGAGAGTTTGCGCTTTTATTGCCGGCTCAAAAGATATAAATAATTTTACAAGGTGCAATCAAGCTGAGCTGAGCTCGAGCCCGATCGATTTAAAATAATCGAACTTGAAATTTGACTCAAGATTGATCGAGTCTTAATATCCAAGCTCGAACTCGACTCAATAAAAAAAAGAAACACTCAAGATCAATTCAATTTGATTTAGATATCAACCAAGCCATGCTCAAACTCGAGTTCAAACTTTGGTCATAATAAACAAATATAGTTAAAACAAAATATGACATAATATTATATTTTAAAGTTTTAAATTAATAATATATTATAAAGTAAAAAAAATATTATTAAAAACATATATTCTCGATTACGCTCGCAAGTTTTCGAGTCGAGTATTTTGCTACTTAGGCTTGGCTTGACAAACTATTCGAGTTACTTGGGCTCAGTAGTAGTTGAAACAAATCAAATTTGGGTCCAAACCATTTGTACCACTAGTAAAATTATATTTTTTTCATTGGATGAATGCAAAATTTAATCTGAATATCCTAGATGAATACAAAGTCTATCGGCTCAGCTCATTTGTACCTTGACTAGTTTGTTTTTTTATTTAAATTCAGAATTATTATCTAAAATTGAGAAATTGCTCGTTTACAAAGAATCAAAGTTGATATTGGAATGGTAAAAATGTTATAAATGTATAAATCAATCCAAATCTCTCATTTCAATATAAGAGATGCTGCCAACTTGAATGGTTAGCAACTTGAGTAACTAGTTTGTTTAGTTTAAACTTGAAATTATAATTCAAAACTGACTTTTCTACCTTCTTTATGAAATTTGATAATAATTGATCAAGAAAAATTTTAATTATCTTTATTCAAAATTTATAATTATTTTTGATTTATGGAAAACTATGTAACAATTAGATTGTATAATCAGCAATGTGTTACCAGGCCACCTCGGCATCAATTTAAAACAAAAGGGCAAAAAACAAGATACTTAACAATTTATGTTTCAGAAAAATATATTAAATAACATTTGATAAAATTTTTAACTCATATGCCGTTGTGTCATTTGAATAAATCCAAACCATTTTGTTAACCTGTGTAATTGCATAATTTATGATCCAGTGTGATTTAACAAATCACATATAAGAGAGAGATAGATCATGAGTTAGATTTTCTTTTTTTTTTATTTAAACTTTAATTATTCCACTTTTTGTAAAACTTTTGACGTAAACACGCATGCTCTAGCTTCACGTGAAACATGGGGCCCACAAATATCAAACGACAGGGTGTAGGTTCAAGTTCTGTCAGAGGAGTGCACAACGTAGTGCCCTAAATTCTAAATAGAATAAACTCATAAAGCAAATAAAATATTCATTGCTTTTCTTTTAATAAAACGGCAAAGATATCCTCACCCGTTTCGTTGATATAATGAATTGTGTGCGTCTTTGGCGCTATTCCTGCCAATTCTCACCATATTCTCAATTATGTTTAAGATATCCGGGTTAATTCGAACTATTCAGCTAAAATATTGGCTAAACTCGAACAGATATGCCTCATGTTGAACATTCTGGGGCCGAGCTTAGCTGATTCCTGCAGCATTTTAGCCTAATCCATTTCCTGAGCCTTTTGTTACAAAGACCAAGTTGGGTCTAGCCAAACACTTAAGCAAGTTAGGCTCGAGTCCGACTCTAACCAAGGTCAATTGGATAGCTAGGTTTGAAACTGGATTTGGTTTTACTTATCAATTTTAATCTTGTTCTGAATTCCTATCAGATATTGAAAAGAGCTTGAGCGCAGGGCATAATTCTATTTTTCTTTTTTTAAAATATTTTTTTAAATATTATTGGGCTTCGTCACGAGCAGCCTCATAATGGTTGAAAAATTAATTTGAAATAATCATCAAGAACATAATACTTACTCTTATACCCTATAGAAATTTATGAACATGTCTTTTTGATACAATTTTCATCTTAAATGTATAATATTTTTCTAACCGGGCATGAAATATCTAATAAAATTGGAATATGGGAGGTGGATAGAAAGTATGTATATATATCATGGCATCTTAAAGTTTCAATGAACAAATCATAGTCTACATGTAGATTATTATTCACCGATTCAAAAATATGCTCATTTCGACATGCGACAAGGTTAGCCCAACAAACAAACTCAATTCATTCTAGCAACCAGGCTAGTTTTGGATTTGGTGCCATGAACCAAAGTTGATTATTCTCCAAGATAGACCAAGTTAGAAAGCTATTTGCCATCTGGCTACGTATGCAGATAATCACAGCCGTTTATTTTTATAACAATTCATCGAGATGCATACTTGATGCATGGAGTGTGCCTAAATAAGCAGTTGTGATTGGCCGTACGTGTGACTACTTAAGAGTAAAAATGGGTCGGGTTGTGTCGGGTCATCCAATTTGGTTTCTTATTCGGATTCTAATTTTGAACACGGACTGTACCAATAGAAGATTGGATCAGATCGGATTGGATCGACTGCTATAATTTTTAACCCAACGGATCATTCTGGTCGAGTCAGGTCTATGTATATCCAAACTCAATTTAAAAAATTCAGGCCCAGTTTGGATCCGAATCGGATCCGGTTCGGATCAACCCATCTATGGCTTCAGAACTTGTTTGCACCTCTATGGACCTAAAATTTTTTTTAGATCCAGGTCAGGACGGGTTGTAGGATTGAAAATCTAAAGTTATTCAAATTTCAAATGAATTGGATCGAGTCTGAATTTAGTAAATCCAGATTTGATTCAAAAAACAGAATGAGTCCAATTTTAAAATCCAGCCTAACTCTATAGCTCTTCAAAAATAAATTGGATCAGTCGGACACGAATCTGACCAAACTCATTTGCAGCCTTGTGATCCGGCCAGACTCATTTGCAGCCTTGTGACTGCATGATGGAGTAGAACCAGACTGATATATAGGACAACGCACGGCCGGCACATAAAACATGGTCTACGACATGATCTAGAGGGGAGGCAATGTTGCTCTTCTTTTTTTTTTTGTGCCACTAATTTTGCGATACCTGGGACCCGCCTACAAGGGTCGGTGTCCCTTCCTATCGAAGGGCAAAAACAAGGAACGAATCCACCTTCTCCCTCGCGCAACCGAGAGCTCCCTCTCCCTCTCGCCCTCTCTCACACGCGCTCCCTCGCGCTCTCTCTCTCTCACCCCCACCGTTCTCTCTTTCCCACGCTCTCCCTTTCTTCCTCTCCTCTTCTTATTCTACTACTTGTTCTCTTTTCTATCTCTTCCCCCCTTTCTTCCGGTCTCTCTCTCTCCTTTCCCATGTCCCTGTCCGTGTGTTGGTAGACGAAGGGCCCTCTTTCCCATGGCCTATTCCCTCTTTCTCTCTCTGTTTTTAATTTCTCTCGGTTTTCCCCCTGTGAGTGTGTGTGCGTGTGAGGTTATTGGCAGGGATCCGCGGTACCGCCTCCTATCACACCGCAGTGTATAGGGTGAGATTTATGATCCAAAATTTTAAAAAAATAATTATTTTTTAGTATAATAGTTAGTATTTAGAAATAAAAATTTTAAAAAATTTTGAAGAGTTTTTAATTTTTTAAATATTAATGTAGCCTAGCATGATCTCTATGTGATTTGGGGGTGCGGGATCTTTATGAATGGAGTAGACTCTTTGGTCGTGAAATATGTGAAGTGAGGTAAGTAATATTTATATTTTATAGTACTTGTTTAAGATTAATTGGAAAAAAATTGATGTTATAATTCTAAAAAAAAAGTATATAAAATTTTATAGTTACATGGAGATTGACTTATCATTGCAAATTTGTTAATTAATTGGATGATTGAATCATCGTTACGGATCAAGCATGTAGAACTATATATATTGTATGTTCAGTAGTAAAATTCGAAGTCATATTATAAAAGAAAAAAGACTGGAATTATATATATACATATGCATATGTATATCAGTTGACTCTCAACATGATTATGTATGAAATTCAAACTTAATTATGTGCTCTGCCACAAAAGTAATTATAGCGTGATCCTGCCATAGGGGTTAAATATGACGGCCTGAGGTAAGCATAGTGTGACCTAAGCTACAACCACGTGATCATTGTTTCGATTTAAAACCCAGACCACATAGGTAAATATGGAGTAACCCAAGCCACAGGGGTCAAATGTAGGGTGATCTATGTTGCATGGGTTAAGTGCGACTATAGTCATTGGCTGTAGAATAGAAATTGGAAAGTAGATGTCCGGGTTTAGATATGTGCATATGTATATAAATGTAAGCATAGTATAATCATGTGATTTAGATATTCTATTTTATTCCAATTCCAAGTATTGATTTATTCTATGTATATCGTTGATAAGATGAAATGTATTGTTGTTGTATATAAATCTCATTGAAAGTAAATGTTATGAAGTTACCTGTACAAATGTACTATGATTTATATACTTTAATTGAGTTGAATCATGTAAATTTTTTTGATCCAATTTTATAAAATTGATTTGTTACTTACTGAATTGTAAAGTTAATGATCTTTTTCTATATTTTTTAGATCTAAGGATCAAGAACTAAGCCAATACTAGCTTTCTGAGAAAAGTAAATAGAGGTAAGGCTATCTTCCTAATCAGTATACTTGGTTTTGATTAGTGATATATATTAGAGTGTGGCTTTGAATTATGTATAATTACTTAAATACTGAAAGTTTGAGCAGTAAATTTTGGAAAATAGATCTCTATTTATGACTTGGGGTAATATGTATAAATTTATATGATATTTTGGTTTAATAGTTTAACTGTTCATTGATAGGTAGAATACCTTGTATGTTTATAAAGCCAACCCCTGTGAGTATGTAGTGGTTTTCATGCCCTCAAATTATGGAATCTAGAGTGGTCGGAGGTGTGACGAGTTTATTCAGAAAAATCTTTTTCCCCTCTTCCATCCTCTGCTCGCCACTCCAATGATGAAACAAGGTTGGGTTGCATGGAGCAAACCTTGAATTGCTTCTCATTTCAGAATCTAGCAATCTTTTTCTCACATCCATTCGAATTTCTTTTTATAAACACATTTGTTTCCAATGTGACAATAAGCCATTAAATTTTGAATGGTAGCGAGTTTGGTGCCTGAGATGAGCACCCAGGCTTCATGAACCAAAAGGAAAAGGACCATTTCTAATCCTCCGCTCTCGTAGCTCTATCCTTTACGGGGATCATTAGCACCAGACAAATGGTGTCAGATAAGAGCGTGAACAATTTTCGCAGGCTCCATCCTGTATGGCGCCTCAACAAATAAGAAACAGAAACAGCAACGCCGTGTCCATGAATCAAGGCTCAGTTGCTACACTGTGGTCACCCATCCAACCACCTGCGACCCAAAAATGTACTCAATAAAATTTCTTGAGATCTTACCTTGAAACATGTCTTTATATGTAAGTATCAATTTCTAAATCTTTTCCATAACAAAGAAGTTCGAAATGTTCTACTGAAGTCATATCAAGTAATGTCAATGAAGTATTCCTGAAATTAGGCGGTAGTAAAAGCCATCATAAGCATTCTATGTCATAGTGCAGGAAAATGACGAACAAACATGCCAGTGCAGTCGTGGATTAAAGGGGGAACAGAATAAGCAAGCAAGATGGCCAACTAATTCTTAGAAACTTGGGTTGGATTGACAGGTTGGTCAAACAGCACACACGCAGATCTGAATCTCCTAAAACTTGGTGCACATATCAAACATGCTGTCACCGTAGAACAAGAGACTTCTATTAATAGATAAATCATTGCACAACTTGTCCAAATTTATATAAAGAACACATGAAATAGAACAACAATGTATAAGAACTTTTCTTTAAACCGCTAGCTCCCATCCTTGATCATTAATAACATTAACAGATTACAGAAATGATTAAAGGAATATTCATCCTAGGGACCTGAACCTGTGGATATAACTTCCTTCTCACGCTAGAATCACATTGAAATCAAACAGCCATTAAACTTCAAAAATGAAGCCAGATTCTTGACTCTTGAAGAGTTTAAGTAGGAACCTGCAGTGATGAATATCACTTGTGCATACAACACATATGGTCTAACCGAGCTGTCAGTCTATCTTCACAGATGAGTAGATCAGTCTCGTGAACCAGAAGCACGCATAGAAGCCAATTGTGCCAGTCAGTACAAAAAAGGCATACGAGGCAATTAGCATGTAACCGAAGTACAAAATGCCAGAGACTGGCTTCGTGATCTCCAGCTTTGTAAAGAAGTAGAAGGTCGCATAGAGGAAGAGATATAGTGCAGAAGATCCGGAGGTCAGATAGGACCTCCACCACCACAAGTAATCCTCACTGCACAGCTGGAAATAACACAGAACGATCGTGATCTCAGCACAGGTGACAATAAGGATGAGAAATACGAGAAAGAGGAACCCAAATATGTAGTAGAATTGGTGCAGCCAAATGGATGTAAGGATGAAGAAGAGCTCGATGAAGACAGCTCCAAATGGAAGGATGCCTCCGATCAGTACTGAGAAAATTGGATTCATGTACCAAGCCTGTTCAGGTATCTGCCTGGGGATTTTGTTTGTCTTCACGGGATCCTCGATTGCTTGCTTCCTGAAACCCACATAGCTGCCCACAAACACAAGAGGCACCGAGATACCAAACCACAGCAGTACAAGGGCAAACATTGTGGTGAAGGGCACAGCACCAGAGGACTTCTGCCCCCAGATAAGGGCATTCAAGACAAAAAAGATACCAAAGACAACGCCAGGGAACATGAATGCTGTCCTGAGGGTGATTGTCTTCCATTCTGTACCCTTAAACATCTTGTAGAGACGGGCAGAGGAGTATCCAGCGAAGAGACCCATGAAGACCCAAAGTAGAAGCATGGCTGTCATTAATCCTCCTCGGTTTGATGGAGAAAGGAAGCCAAAAACAGCAAACATCATGGTTACGAGAAGCATACCGAAGAATTGAACACCTGTGCCAACATATACACACAGTAAGTCCGACTTTGCCGGGGGCCTGAAGACATCCCCATGGACAAGCTTCCATCCTGTCTCCTCTTGGGCTTCTTCTTGAGTTTCCAGCTGGTTGTACTTGGAAATATCCCGGTAAAGGGTTCGCAGCATGATCATGGCCACCATCCCGGAAAGGAAGAGTACAATCATCAACGAATTGACAATGGAGAACCAGTGAATTTGGTCATCAGTCATCAGAAGATAGGTATCCCATCGAGATGCCCATTTCACTTCACTCTCCTGAAACAACAATAGGAAAAATTATAAAAAATATCTTTAAAAAAAATAAAAAAAAACTTCATTGAAAAAATATAATAGTAATTAAACAATCATATACATGCTAGACCGAGTTATATCTGATCATGTTACCAGGAAGTCATAATACTTGATAATCTCACCTCAAATGCGACATCATATGTGAATACAATCTCATTGTTTGCTTCAACCTCTTGGGGAGAATCAGAATTCACAACCAAGCGTTTGGCATGGGGATCACAGGTGCTCAGGCGTGTATTAACACCATTCCATTCACCTTCATACTCATGTTTAACACTGCAATATGCACATATTTATTTAAAGTCTGTTTCTGAAAAATTGTAAATCTAAGAAAATATAACGTCATGAAAGTTAATATCAACCTGAATGGCTTAACCTCAAATCCCACGATCCTTGCAAGATCCACTTGAGCATCCCTATGATACTTGACTACAAAAGATAAATGATTGTGGATAAAATACTTTTCATCCTTGCTCTGCATCAAAATGAAAGTTTAGTGACAACCATCCAATACTTTTTTTTTTAAGAACAAAGCTAAGGCAGTTTAATTTTGTTATTATCAGATGTACTTACCCCAGTATATTGGCCTTTGACACCAACATGGAACCCATGTTGATACACTGTAGGGGAATCCTGATCGAGCCTTTTTATAGGAACAACTAGTGGAAGATTGTCAAGAATCCTGTAATGTAACATGTCCATTCACCAAATCAATGATGCTTGGATTTTTTTAAAATATATTTTAAATTGCAAAAAAGGCTAGCTAGTTGACATACATGTTGACCTCATAGGCATCCTCTATCTTTTCCTTAAGGTCCTTGGCATCTTTTTCATTGAGTGAAATCTTGCAAACAATTTGACACATGTGCGGCTCTCTCATCTCAAACTAAAGCAAGGAAAGAAAGGAAAAAGAAAAAAAAAAAAGAGAAAAGTCAGAAAAATCCCAACGGGAGTAAGTAACATTGGGAAATAAAAAATAGCTTTAAAATATAACAAAGTGACTAACCACATAGGGAGAGTTTTCAATACGATCACCGCGAAGAACTTCGCCAAGATTCTCTGCACTGTCGACTACAGTATCTGGTCTACAGTAAGGTAGTGAATAATAGGAGTACGGAAGCTGAGTTTTTATGGAAGTTAATTTGTTCACCTTCACATAAAGTGGATCTTTCTGCAGCCAGAACATGTTTTGCAAATGAGTAGTGCAGTTTAAAAGGGTAAAACGACCAAATTTAAAAATCAAGTCAATGATAACAGAGAACTACAAAAAACTAAAGTTTGTGGATATAATATTAAAAAGAATTACAAAAACAACAAAATCATGGAATTCTACAATGGTGTAATTGGATACCTAAACAAAATTACCAAAATTAGCAAGAAGTTTAAGTGGGTATCTAAAAAAATGGTAGACACCTGTTCAATTAGATAAAATAACAAATCAACCACCACTCTTAGATTCTACAATTTGGCATACCACCCGTACTGGGTAATACTGTAACGTACTGATGCCGAACTGAGACTAGGTACAAGTGACATACCGAGTCATGGTATGGCAAATTGACTCCATACCAAGCATACCGATAATATAGCAGCATGATACAGTACGTGATCTGATACCAAGATTGACAACCTTGATTGATACTTTTCGTTTACTTAGTCAAGGATACAGACTAATAACCACACACAAAGAGATAAATTCATGGGCAATAAAATGATGAGAAAAAACATAAAAGCTCAAGGATCTCGATTTCTTACTCGGTTCTCTCCCCCCCACCCCTTTCTTTCCATACTTCTTATAGTTGCTAGCATTATTGTCATAAATATTTAACTTTCGATAAAAGTCAAATGATTAAATAAAAGTCTTTGCCTATACACATATGCATAAATAGACATGTTGTGACGAAAAGTATCCCTTGATAGGAATGACTGGAAAAGTATAAGTGACAAAGGACCGTCCTATAAGAAATCTAGGCGCACTTTTGTTAGGTGTAGATATACAAATTAGAATATTTTATTTTATTTGCGAATTAGAGAATTTTATTTTTTTATGTGGACTCTAGGACTAGAATTTTATGAGGACTCTAGTACTCTATTTCTATGCGGATTCTTATTAGGGTTTTACGTCTATATAAACCCATTGCTATGTAATTGAGAATATAGTTTGTATTTTTGAGATTTTGATGGTTGAGAATATTCAGCTATCCTCTCTGTCTTCTCTTCCTTCACTTTCTTCCTTCTCTTCTTCTCTCTCCTCTCTCTTCTTCTTATCTTTCCTTCCCTCTTATTTTTCCCTTTCCTCTTCTTCTTCTCCTCCTCTACTTGTTCTGTCCTACATCAATTTGGTATCAGAAACCCTATTCTCCCTACCTCCCGAGCCTATCCTGCGTCAATAAGGCTTGATGGCTATTTGTTATGGTTATGACAGATCTGGTGGAGGAAGAAGATTGACCAAAGAAGAGCTCTTAATGTGATGCCTCTCTGTAGGTTGACTTTCTTCATATCAAAGTTCAAACTAAACTTAATGGAACGGGATAGACTACTAACAATTTAGAAAGTGCTGTAACAAAAATGTCTAGCATGATGTGAATCATGTCCACCCCAAAGTTAGTCCACTTAAATACTTCATTTGAGGTCTTCAGGTATCGGGCTCATGAAATGGGCCACTCTTCATAAAAACATAATCTTCTTTTTCTTGAGGAATTGTCAAGGTAGAGAATCAATCTAGCTAATATGGCAAATCTGGCAAACTATAAGCAAGAAGAGATTGGCAATCAAAATTATATCATAAGTATGCGAGTCTTAAATAGATTCTATTTTCAACAAATATGATTGTATAGGCACTATATATTTTTTTACTAGCAATTCGTGCAAATCCAACAAATACTCTGCTCTTCTATGCTTCGATTGTCAGATTTAACCAATGCACACCTCCCCAGGCTGGAACAGATAAACAACCTAGTTCACATATTTGACTATCAGATTCTTCCAATGCACCAAAGGAACCATCATACATTCCTATCAGCTTTATGTCAATAGTAGCATATAACCCGCGCAATGCGTGGGGTGCAGTTTGTTTTTTTCTTTTTTATATTCGATACTAGATTGCAATGGTTGTCACAGTGAATTTAGAGAGGACCTTAGAGTTCGAATTGGGCTTGACCAACCCATTTAATTCAAAAGTCAGCCAAGGTTACCTCCTTGGATCCCACATAAACTTCATCACTACCTGTGGGTTGGATGAAGGTAACCTCCTATATATCACAAAGGAAATTGGAATTTACTATTCTTGCTAAGTTTCTCTTTGGTTCATTTATTGTATCATCATCACCATCATCATTTTCCGGAGTAATGGTCTAAATATCTTCACAGTATTAAAACACGTTGTTCATTTTCTGACCTGCAGAACCCAACCTTTAGACCTTCCTCTGATGGAAGGCCTTTATAGTTCAGGAGCTGGACTAATGGTAATCTATACAGAAATGAGAATATCCATTTAAAACATCGTAGGATGACCCGCTCGTCACCGTACACTTATCCCACTCCATCTAGGCCAAAACCCAACCTCTCGAGCAGATTGTCAAAGCTCACAAACACTTTGGTGGTAATGTAGCTCTTAAAATACTATTAGCGGCCCATAATGGATACCAGGATGCACAACTGAAAAGGAAAAATACTAATATAAGAGTTGAACACATTGTTAAGATTCAAACCTAGCCCAATCTAACTTAGATTTCGATGATTTCATCCCATCTTCTCTATGTCCCTATCTGGCTATATGCATTGTGCACTTGTAATAAACAATTATATATCATAACATGTATCTGGGGCCAAAAAGCTATCGCCACCCTACGTCCATGTGATATTTGGCCCTTGCACATGGACACAACAAAGGAAGCTTTATTTGGAAGAAGATTTAAAATCCAAGGCTTTTTTTTTAATCTCAAGTTTCCTTAGATATTATATGTTGGTTGAAGATTTGAATTCAAGGCAGTATGCTAACTCTGCCACAACATTATATGTTGATTGATTAATATTCAAGGCATTATAAGTTTCCTAGTCTATTATAAGTTGGTTTTATTAACTTTTATTAACTAATTCTAATTAACATCTTGCAAACAACAAACCTAAAGTTTCTATGCTATATGCAACCATAGTGCATATTTTTTATTCAAATGTCAAAAATGAAACTGAAGTAATTTTGAAAATAAATATTACTTAAAACTATTGAAAAGGTGCAAAGATAAAATTAAATCTGACCGTAACACAGTACTGAAGTACAGACAATCTATATCAACAAAATGATCTTTGGAAAAAAAAATATGCTTGCATGTCCCTGAATCCTCAATACAGAATTTACAAAAAATATGCTTGCAACGTACTTCTTTTTCCTGGTTTCCATCACCTCTAGAGTCAAATAGTGCAGAGTGCTTGCAACCACTTGCTCATAATTAACGATGCTATAACTATTGCTATTAAATGTTTAGTATTAGTTGTTAATTATTAATATTATGATTACTTTTAGAAAAACAACCAAAGATTATTCTTATTATACTTAGTATATTTTATTTATTTTTAAAATAGACAAAAATAATAAATCCTATATGTGCCTGCATATATGGGCTGAATAGAGATGTCAACGGGGATTGATACCCAAATATTTTTTCCGTCCTTGAACCGAACGAAATGATTTTAACCAAAATTAAATAGGGTTAGTTTCGATGATGAGTTTAAAAATTAAAAACCATCCGATTTCGCTTTCATTTACAGTTTTGATGATTCTCTGACCCAAAACCGACATTGAATCCAAAACCGAAACCGAACATACCCAATATTTAATATTCTTTATATTTTGTGTCAATCTGAAATATTATACTATGAATTTTATGGATTATATAATGAAATTTATGGATGATATCTTTAATTTGGTTGTTTATATGTGAAAATTTTTGAAATGAATAAAAAAAGTTAACGATTTTTGATTTTTTTTAGTTACAGATTCGGTTTTGCGGTTTTCTTAGTGGCAGTTATAGTTTTTTATTTTAAAAACCATAAAGTTTCACTTTCGGAGATGGCAGTGGATTTCGGTTTTGGTTTTTTTTACTATATGCACCAGATTTGCCCCGTTGACATCCCTAGGGCCGAATACTGCATATGCATTATACATTCCTAGATCACATGTGCCTTTATTAGAGAGAGAGAGAGAGAGAGATGTGGCAAGCCATTCTATATTTTATGAGAAAAAACGAAACATAGAAAGAGAACTAAAGAAGACAACAAGGGGAAAAAAAGAAAGAAGCAAGTCAGAATAGCAACAGTTCTAAACCATCAAGTTTGGATCCTCTACGGTGCGACTTTTGCACCATAAAATCCTTTACCACCATGGATGGCTGCCACCTCATCCATCTTGGAGGCAAGCGGCTCTCATTTATCCCGAAAGATATCCATGCACTTTTCAATGTGATGCACAACGCGTTGGAGAGTTAAAAGAGAGTTGCACATCTCCAAGATGGATGATGTGGCAGCTATCCATGATAGTACTGCACTCTGCTGTGCAAAAGTCGCACCGTAGAGGAACTAGTTTCCTAAATCACGGCTCTATCCAAAAAAAATGTTATGACTCAATAAAAGCACAACCATAATAAAATAAATGGCCCAAATCTAAACCACCGTCCAAGTCAATATGCTAGGTTGGACGGACCTAGGCTTAGCACCATCCAACCTATTAACTCAAGTAATAGAATCTTTTCTCTTCATATCTTTCCCTATATGCTGGGATATTAGCATGCACCCCAGAGATAGCTGACTCACCCTTTCCATGCCCTACTATGCTACTTCGACACCACTGCCGGACTTTGGTCTGCCGCCTGCGACACCCACCTCGCTCTCGTGCGCATCGCACACAAGGAGTTCTTCAAATTCACCAAAAAGAAAAAGGGTGGGGAGTTCTTCCAAACCTTTTCGGTATTGCTATAGAAAACATGTATAACAAACATGTAGAGAAAAGGATAAGAATCTCTAGTTAGATGAATGGTTCAGCTATAGACGAAGATAATAAGAAAAGAAAGGGAAAAAAATTCTTAAATCAAGCCCATGGAAAAAGAATGATGCTGCAAAGTTTGATTCATCAGCAAATGATGTGACTACACTCGGAAAGAGAAAAGAAAGATCGCCAAAATTCCTTAGTGTGTTCTTGGACGGCAAAGCAACCAAGCCCTTCAATCTCAATGCTATTCTGGTTGCCCTACAAGTCATGCACACCTCTGAGGGTGGCCATCACAATCAAACCCTCTCCTTCATGGAATCCAAAGGACACAAAGATGATCGACAAAGAGCAGCATAAAAAAAGTAGGAGAATAAAGAAATGGGGTTTCTTTTAAAAGAAACCATCTTCCTCTTCTATCTCTTTATTAGAACTAGGAGTCAGCATTTTTTATCTCTTCCTACTTTAATAGTGTGTTCCCCCTATCTCCACTGTCCCGACTTCTGGCCCATTTTGTCGTGTACAACATATGGAAGGCATCGAACGGCTCGTTAAGATCACTTGGGTGAAGGTTAGTAGGAATTGACAGATGGATGGATTGCCTTGGAAGTTACAACCTTTAGTCAGGGTGACTTCCCAGTGAGGTAAACTCATGAAGTCTCAAGTAATAGGCACAATTTTAGTGCTTAGGCCAAAACCGTAAGTAGTTTGTGATGGGGTCGGATTAGAATTTCCGTGTGGAAGTAATTACTATCTGGATACGTGGTAGAATAGTATCTATCCCAATGGCGAATGGCCGGCTGTGCCAACACAGAGCCTACATTTATATATATATATATATATATATATATATATATATATATATTAGATGGCATCAGCTCACCAGAATGAATTGCAGCCAGAGTTGCATCTTGCGCCTCCTTACTCTATCTCCAAAACATTTGACACAGCCCAGTCAGCATCAAATTACCTAGAATATCTCCCAATAAGCCTAATGATTAGTTTAGTTCTCCTTGTGTTCCCTTTGTATGTTTGGCTCAAAATCTAGACACCTGCAAGTCCTGCTGATCCAGGGGAACCTAGAATGACAAAAGCCTCCATGAACAATACTACATAGCCAAGATAGATATCGATCACTCATGTAATAAGAAGTGTGTTGATTCTCTACCAATTATTTACTGCCAAAGTTGTAGGAAGTCTTGTGGCATCTTGATGTTGATTTCAAGGAGTCCAATAAATGACACCTCCACAAGCCATGGCAGTGATCACACGGAAGCTACGTTTTGTATAGCATGCCGATTGAGTACGATTATCTTTCTTTCCAATGTTCAATCAATCTACTTATTGTTGCATATTTTATCCTGCTTTGGAATTGTAACCTTCTCAAGGCAGCAGAAGACTTTTCAGCTCATAATCAACATTGTTTCTGACTTCTATGCTCAAGCATCCGAAGTCCTACGTTTTTGCAAATCCTTAGTGCTAATCACTTGCACTTATGCTTGCTTCAGCTTACATGACTTGTAAACCTCTAGGTGGTGCCTCTTCACTTAGAAATCAATCACCACAAAGTAATTAGATTTCATATAATCATACAAGATCATCTCACACAAAAATTGAATAGCTTCCTAGAGAGAATGTAGCATGGAGAAGTGAAGCTCCTAAAAAGATTACGATCATGAAGCAACCATATCACAAACTACCGTAAAAAAAAATCATTTTGTTGTTGTACTTTCAATAAGCACAGATATAACTATTGATATAGTAATACATGATTCGATCAAATTGGAGGCTGATCTTTTTATATAGCATAACAGAGCAATATAAGATGATTGAATTAAGAGGAACATCATGGAAGAAATAAGGAGCAAGGTTTAGGAGTGACTTGGGGAGTTGTTTGAAGGAGGGGGATTCAGTTGCTAAGCCCTCCCAGACTCAACCTAATTTATGTTATATTAGTTCCTCTTCACCTTGCACCCCACCTCAAAAAACAAACAAAAAAAAAAGGAAAAGAAAAATTGAAAGAATGAATTTTCATCCCTTGGTTTCACTGCCCATGTCAATATTAGGGCTTGCCTGAGTTTCCCTTAACTTTTATTCCCACACATGTATTTCCCACACTTGTTTGTTTTATCCATGCTTATGCTCGTCTATTACGACTTATAAGTTATTTTATACACACTTCTAGAAATGCCAAAGAAAGGCTCGTTGTTCCAGTCTGTATCATACCGTACCAATATGGAACTGGTATGCAATCTTGTTTTGTACCGATACTTGGTACATCTTGCTGTCTTGTACCATATCGCATATCGAAACTATAAGATGGGACTGGTACGAGATCCAGTATCAAGATAGTGAACCTTGTGCCAAAGATTTAACATTGAATGGCCTTGAAAACAAGAGAACTAGATTAAAATTTCTGGTCAACAAACCATAATCATTAAATGGCTACGGTCGACAAAGTTGAAAAGTTTAAGCTGCCAAAAAAATAAAAAGAAACAATGAAACTACTATACAATAGTAAACCCATGGTTTTAAATCCTATGGAAAGAGGGGTGTCCCAGTTTTTCCATGGGATGGGAGGCCTTGTTGTCCCGTCCAGTCTTGATCGTCGTCCCCATATCTCTCTCCTCTTCTCCTCTTCTCCTCTTCTTCTTTCCTTTTTTTCTTTTTTTCTTTTTTTTCTCCTTTTTTCCTTTCTTCCTTTTTTTTTCTTGTTCCTTCCTTTCTTTCTTTCCTTTTCTTCTTCTTCTTTTTCTTCCTTCTTTCCTCCTATTTCTTTTTCTTTTTACCCTTTTCTTCTTCCTCTATTCCTCTCTCTTTTTTCTTTTTATTCTTCTTTCCCCAAGTGGATGAGTTTCGAAGTCCTTACCTCAAACCGGTCTCATTTTCTCATAAAAATGAGACAAGGCAGCTGGGATGCTCCCATCCCGCCGGAATTTAAAACACAGTAAATCCACATCAGCATTAACTTTCAGATCAAGGTCCGCTGAACCAGTGCCGAGATCCGTACCGACTGGTCAACCGGTTCAATACATTACTGTACTGACACACAGTACACAGAGGCGTGCTGGTTCAGAACAGGCATGCCAAAAAATTTTTCAATATTTTTTAGGTTTTATTTATTGGTAATCAAATGTTTTCAAATGTTTTCAATGATTTTAAGTATAATTTGATATTTCTTAATATTTTTTAATGTTTCTATGATTCTGATACAACCTAAATGATGCTTCTTGATGTTTTAGAACGATGCAAGACATAAAATGATTAGTGAGATGTTGCATGCTATAAAAAACAACATGAAATATTTTAAAATTAATTAGTGAGATACAAAATATAAAATGATACAATCAATTACATATATTTAAAGTACAACATACAGACCAATATCTAAAATCTCGTCAAGTAGCGATGCCTCTCATAGATATCAGGATCATTAGCATAATTAGGAGGCATATCAGCCTATCTCTCTAACTAAGCCACGTTATAGTCCTATATGCTCATGCCATAAAAAATACACTCTAGGTTATAATTACTCTCGAATCTCTCACTGAAGCTCTGGCTCTGAAAGGTGTCCTCTGCTAATAATACGGTTGTGGAGGGGTCTATCCGAATATACCTGCAACAAAATCCGACCCGTAAGATGCTCTGGGCTGCGTAGGATAGTAGCCACTGAAAGATGATGCTTCATACGTATCATATCTATATTCGTATCTGTATGGATCATAGATTACATATGGCTGTAGATAATAGGATCCAATATATGACTCGGAACCTTTTCACCACTTAAAAAAAAAAGAAAGGGAGAGAGAACCGATTCAGACCAATCCAAACTGGTTCGCACCAATTCTGCTCAGAACTGGTCGGATCGGAGTGGTTCGAGGCTGGTTCCGACTCTCACAGGCGAACTGACCCAGTTCCGTGCCAGGTCGGCTAGGTACAGCCCCATTCGATAGACCATGTTTCAGATATTTCTCCATAAATCCAAGACATTTGGAATGCGGCCTAGTGTGTGCCTTATCGCTCCTTTATGTTGTAACTCTCTAATCACTTTATCAAATAAATCTTCCAAGTGTATGAATCTCAAAGCCACTTCTCTCAAATCTTTGATTTCAGACCATCCTCTCTCCTACATTGACTAGCTCTAATTCGCTAACTTTGTGAATTTCATTTTTCAACTTATTCCTACCATAGTTTCCACAATGTTCGCTAGATATCAGACCCAATTCAAACAAATTTTAAAATAAATGCTTGTAATACTTTATCTCTCCAAGTTGTTCATTTAAGAAAATTATTGCCATTGCTACCAAATTTCTGGTTCTTAAGATCAAGAGCTTACAAATGATTTCTTGGGAGACGAAACAAAATTATGAAACAATTTCTAGACAACTGCTATTGCTGAATGAAGTAAAATCTAATGCTATTTTTCAAATCAATAATAAGCTTAAAATATCCATAGTAGCCTTTCCATTACTATGACGTAGATATTATAAAGATAGATGAGATCAGTAATGAGAGCTAGAGCATGTCTAAATCAAGAATTCCTTTAAGTCTGACGTATCACCAAAACTACTTTGACAGTAAATGCAATTTATCAAATTAAAAGGGTTCAACCGTGCAAATATATGGATTATTCGCACCACGCATAGATCCAATAGCCAACAATATCAAAACTAACTGTCAAATTGTAAGACATTTACTATCAAATAATGCAATATAAAAAGAGAACGCATGCAAGAAAAAATATCTAAAAAGCAACTAAGTCGTCAAGATCAAGAGAAGAATAAACCACGCCGAGCGTTACATGAACCCAATCATCAAGAACTAAAGTTACAAGCCAACAATAACATAATAACAGTACTGGATGGCTCGAGTGGGGCATGTAAACCCAGATCTAGCCAATACATAGAAGATATACTAACAAATCGATTGCATCAATTTGTCAAACCCTCCATCAAATCTCACATCTCAATCAAGAAATCGGCAGACTCGAAAAAACACGCACAGGTCGAAGAAAATACCAGAGAACAAGCAATCAGCTATCAAACTCCCGAATTTGGATCCAAATCGAAGCAAAGATTCGCACAACGAGGGTTTTGGAGTGAAAGAAGTCCAGATCTAACACAAGGGCATCACCGAAAACGGAAAGGACCAGACCTAAATCTAGGAGAAGAGAAATCGAGCGGAGAAGGACTGACCTTCTGGAAATCCGCGGGTGCGACGCCGGGGAGGTAGAAACAGTGGCCGCCGGTGATGGAGGAGAGCACGAGCGCCAGCGCGATCCACGGGAGGACCGCCAGCGGTCGAGAGATCGCCATCGGAGCGATCCAAGGACTGGAGAATCGTAGGAAAACTAGGGTTTCCCGAGGGAAGGTGGATGCGTTCGGGAGATCTCGGAGAGCTACGAAGAAGAAATCGAGATCTAGCGCCACGCGCTCTCTCAGAGCCCCTCTTCGCACCGACGGGTGGAGACCGACGAATTAAAAAAGCTCGTGAATCTCGATCGGCGCTCGGACCACCTGCCTCGCGTTGATGCGAAGGAAGTCGAGGACTAGAAATATAAAGTAACCCTGACCTTTGCAAGAGAATTACAGAATCACCACTTAAGCTTCTAACACCAACGATATCACTCTAAGACGGATCACAGGTACGTAGAAAGTAGTGGTATATCACCTACTCAATGCGCAAAGTTATCTTTTAAATTATTCTTGAATGTAAGATAGAAGTTATAATAAATTATGTTTAAAAAATTATATAGATTTGTCAAAACCATCACGATACTACTGCATCGTTGTAACAACAACTGTTATTTCAAATTGCGGAGTAAATTGCATATGTGCAGGCTAGAGTATAAACTATACTAAATTTTAATATTATAGATGGCTTGAGTTTGAGTTTATATAATTGTTATATATAATATTAAATATATATTTAACAAATTTAAAATATATTTTTGTCATATTTTATTACTATATTATATTAAATAATTATGAATCTTAAATAGTTTTATTTAAATTATTATATAATTTCTTTTGCAATCTTTATAATGTTTGTATAACAAATTAAAAGTTATTTTATTTTATAGCCTACAATTATTTGTTTATATTTTCAGTATCAGCCCTTTTTTTGTCCCGTTGATTTAATTAATGTATGATTTTCACCTTATTAATGATAATGTGGAATGTGAGAAATATTTAAATTCCATAATAAAGACTTTTATTTTGTAGCTTGCAATTAATTAATATATGGTTTTAATCCATTGATTGTTTTAATTAATAGATAGATTTTTATTTATTAATGATAATATAGAATGTGACAAGCATTTAAATTTTCTCATTAATATTAGTGTCTATATGGAGAATGAAGAACTTAGTGCAAGCACAACCTTAATTTTAGTATATATACCTATGCCATATATGGGGTATAATATTTTCTTTTTAAAAAAAATTATATCTTGTATTATATAACTCACAAAAAATTATATTTTATACCGCTTGCATAAAGTGGTCATACCCACACTAATCAAATTATTGTATTTCTATAGCCTTTTCGATGGCTGACCTATAAAAATGAGACGATCTAGCTAGCATGATGTAGGATATAATTGGCCATTACTCATGACATCTTCTTATGCCAGTCGATGTTATGGACTTATGGTAGGGCAGAAATATGTTAACTTGAGGAGTAATTTCGAATGCAGATTCTTTTTTTATAAATTTAAATCGCTTCACCTCCCTTTTAGTAAAAAATAAAATAAGTTAAAAAAAAAAAGAAGACAAACTTTGAATGGAGAATATAGATTCAGGATCTATAATACTGCAACCGATTAATACGATACTTTTTTCTTATAAATGCATTCTCCGGAGAGGAATGGGTACAAAGGAGAATTCATCTATTGTGCAGCTGACTCTCCAACCGAATCGAAGATTGAATTCCCCCTCTAAACTTCCGGGAGAAATATACGGATCCGCTGAACCTTCCTTTGTACAAACCAGCAAAAAGGACATATCAACTCACAACCTTAAACCCCCACCAAAAATAGTGCCTCACAGGTGTTAGGCACTAGTGGGTCCGACGTTTATACTGCTTGTCGTCGTCTCAGCTGTTTGCTGATCTCTGGTCAACACTAAAAACAGTTGCAGAAAAAGAGTTGGTGGCGGATCTGAGTTATTGTTAATTTTGGTGATGGGTACGTAAATTAAGGCAGATCGGGTGTCATGTCAACCGTCAAAACAAGGGCAGGCTGGTTGAACGTGGATCTAGAATAGAGGCCCGATCTAGCGACACTTGTCGTAATTTTTTATGTCTCGTGGAACAGCACAATGGTCGGTAAGAGTAGGTTGGGCCCATGTGGCAAGTGACATTTAGCCTCACATTTGCGTTTTTTTTATTTTGGACTTGACTAGAATCACATGATAAAGAAGCTTGAGGCTTAGGATTCATACATATTTATTTTAATCCATCATGATTCAAGCAAGGGTTAGCCTGGACAGAGGAATTTATCTTTCTTGGCACGAGTTTCTTATGGATCGTGCAATAGATGCTTCAAAATCTATACAGCAACTGAACGAAAGAGTTAGAATTGCTTTGAAATCTATGCGAAGCATGATCCGATGATCTACGTCATGAAAGAATATCAATTATTCTTACTTTTAGCTGCGGTGGCCATATTAGATCCCATCCCTCTTCATAAATTGCTGCTTTAACCATTGAACCTTCCTTTAGATGATATATATTGTGTCGTGTCCTCCAAGCAAGAGAAAGAAGATTTAATTTCGGATAACCATAATTTTCTCTTTTGACCTCTGATTAGTTTTCGTATTTCATGAGCATTGACTCGTTAAACGAGGAAATCTAGATCTTGGCTTAAGTAAGGGTGTATATATTGCATCGGGTATGAATTCTCACCGCTCTAATAAAAAGTTTCTATAGCAAGATGAGGTTAGCTTCACCCAGCTATTCTCGCATTTCACTGTTATAGTAAAATTAGCAATAGTCTTGCAACTATTTTATTTTAAATTATTAAATATGCATAAAGCTAAAATATGTCAGTGTAATGAAAGAGACTTTTTTGACAAAAAAAATAATGACAAAAGAAATTTTGTGAACAAAAATATAAATTTGATGACAAAAATTAGCTTTCGTCATACTACTAGAATTAGAGATTCTTTTGTGGTGAAAATTATTTGTATCGAAAAATCACGTCACCATATGTGAGGCACCAATTTCAACCATATGGAGGGAATTTGTTTTGTGATAATCTTTATTATATCATGATAAAATTTAGCGTCACTAAGAATTCATAAATTTGGTGACGAAATATTTGGAGTCACTAAATATTTATATTTTTAGTGACTTGAATTTCTTGTCATCTATTCTTGTTTCATTTATAAAAACTAAAAATTATGAATGGCTATTTTTAATGACAAAAATAATAGCATCACTAAATATCCGACACCAATTTTTGCTATATGGAGGAAATTTTTTGCGACAATTTTTACTACACAGTGACAAAATTTATCATCACTAAGAATTTAATATTTTGGAAAACATGTTGGGTCACTAAACATTTATATTTTTGGTGACTTGAATTTCTCATCTTATATTCTTATTTCATTTAAAAAATTAGAAATAATCTATGCTTTTTGTGATAAAAATAATAGCATCACTAAACATCTAGTACAAATTCTCACCATGTAAAGAGAATTTTTTTTGACAACCTTTACTATATCATGACAAAATTTATCGTCATAATAAGAATTTCTAAATTTGGTGATAAAATATTTTTTATCACAATTTTTTTTTTAGTGACCTGAATTTCTTATCACCTATTCTTGCTTCATTTATAACAACTAGAAATTATCTATAACAACTTTTCATGACAAAAATAATTGGGTTACTAAATATCTAGCGCCAATTCTAAGAAATTTTTTTGTGACAACTTTTACATGACAACATCTATCATCACTAAAAATTCTTAAATTTGGTAACAAATATCTTGAGTCACTAAACATCTATGCATTTGGTAACTTAAATATCTCATCAATTATTTTTATTTATTTATTTTTATTTTATTTACAAAACCTAAAAATTATCTATTATTGCTTTTCGTGATAATAACGTCACCAATGATTATAATTTTGATGATGACAATAATATTTCATCGTCAATCTATTAATATTGAATTTTTAGTGACAAAAATTATTTTTGTAGAAAAATTTTGTCACCATTTGTATGAGGGCAATTTTTTATAATTTTGAGAAAATTTTTCTAAGAAGATTTTTATTACATTATGACAAAAAATTGCCGCCACTAACAAGTCAAACAATTCATGATGAATTCTATTATGTCATTAAACATTACTACAATTGTCATTTAAAAGAATAGAAATTAATTATCTGCAACTATTGTTGGTTGCAATAAGGTTGTATCCCCAATAATTTTAAATTTGTTGATGAAATTAATATTTGTCATCAGAATATTGTGAGTAATTTTTAGTAACGAAACTATATTTGTAATAATTTTTCCCCATAAATATGGTGCAATTTGGCATCTATATATTAAGAAAATTATTTTTGTAACAAAAAATAAGGTTTTCATCACCAAAATAAACTTATTGGTTATTTAGTGACAAATATCATTTTCATATAAATTTTTGTCACTATAATTGATGACAAAACGATCATTTTCAAATACTTTTGTTACTAATTATTTATTTTCTTTATTACCAATTATTTATTTATCTTAGATTGGTGTAATTTGGGCTGGATATTTTTTTTAAGTTCAAACATGACTCAACTTTTCTGAAATAATGTGACTGGTATAAATAAATAAATAAAAACTAAAATTCTATAAGAGATAGATTTCAACTTCTACATCAATTTTGCCTTTAGTGGCTCTACTAATTCTTCTTAGATTGGAATATATGTCCAATTAAAATCTTTCTCAACAAATTTTTTTTTGGTTTGATCAGTCTATTTTGGGTGTCAAAATAATAGAATTTGGGCCTGATTACTGATATATTACACTCTTTGAGAGTGGAGCCATATCATAGAGTTCAAAAAATTATCCCATTTTTTTTAAAAAAAGATCAACTTCATGTCTGATGATCCTCCTAGCACTTGACATGTGATTAAGTTTTCTGATATAGTAGAACTATCCTCTTGACTCTATTTTATATTTCTGTAGTAGACAAAGTGATCAACATCATGTTTGGCGATCCTCCTAGCATTTCAGCTACTTTTCACTAAGTTTGTTCTCATTTTGATACAGAAATTGAGTAGATGAACCAATTCAGTCCTCAAATTTGTTCATGTCAAACATTGTAGATCGAGAACTAATTCAGTCTTTAACTTAGATCCAACCTTCACCTTGACTTGATTCACAGGTCTTTAAAAATTGACCTACTTAAGTCTATTCAGGTTGGAACCAAGTCTAGTTATGAGATTACCTACTCAACACGTAGCCTTAAATTTCATATAAAAGAAGAAATCAGTTAGTTTTAGATGCTCAAAAATAATATTTTTTCATCCAATTGTAATTATATATAATTTTGTTCTATTAATAAAATTATCTAAAATCACTACTAGTGGAAAAAAAATTATATTATATGAACACAAATCACTTTTATAACAACTTTAGTTCTTTTCACCAACTATTTTTTATAAAACTTAAATAAAATTAATTTTATTTGATGAATTACCACATCATAGTGATAAATTATCGTTGTCCTATCTTAGTTATTTCTTTAGTGATAAATTATTCTAGTTCTTTCACTAGTTATTTATTAGAAATAGAAATAAAATAAATATTATATGATGACTTTATATAATCACAAAATACTATCCACTAAATTAGAATAGATTGTTCAACCAATAATAGCTATACATATTCCTACGAATGGCAATGATTGAGTGGACAAAATTTTTATACATCTTATTTAGATGAGCACAAAACTTTCCGTAAAACAAATTCTTTGAACAAGCACTTTAAGTTCATGAGACCAGCCTTATTGGAAATCTCTCCCAGTTTCCATATCACTAAGATTTAGCATTTTAAGTATGTAACATTAATAGCTCTCCTTTGGCTTCACATTTTTATTATTCGACTATAGTTTTCCACTTTAAACTTTAGGAAGGTTTTATTGCATGCAAATCGTGGACTCGCGTATAATCCCAGAACCCAGAACATGAAAACATTGCTATTTTTTTTCAAGAAGAATCTAGCCTTGGAAAACTACAGTCTCAGACCATACTATGAGTCTGGATGAAATATATGATCATGTTCTTGGGATAATTTTAGGATATGTTAAAGAATTTTGGGATTGTCCCAAATCAATTAGTTTCGCTTCATTCAGAAAGAGGACTTTGGAATTGGAGAAGGCTATTTAAAGGACTCGAGAGAAAGATAGAGTTCAACGTGAGTTGAGGGATGAGATACAAACTTATATATCAGTCAAAGCTACATAATGTCTCGATATAGATAGCTGCAATATTAGCTCGCCAAGATGAGTATGACCATATACTTGCATCTGTAGTTACTAACACATCATTTTGACATGCCCCCTTTTAGTTCACAGTAACATACTATTTTTTTTATCTAACTCTTCTGTTATAATTCTCTAACCCTTTTTCAAAATTGTGGATGCAGATTGATGATGATAATTGTGGCTCATTATGTTTATGGTGATTTTGGAGTTTCTTCTAATTATGACTCAGAATGTACTCCTTTTTATTGTCTACAAGTCATTAAGATATTTTGAATGGAACTTTATGGATGATATCTAGTTTAGAATAATTATGGATGTTTATGAATATTGACTAGCTTTATGTATGTGGACAATTAATATTTATTTGAAGATTCTTGGTATTCCTTTTTCAGGGAGAGCTAATGCTTATGCTTGTTGGATTTTTTGGTTTGACACTGCTTTACACCCACAAAGAAGCAAGCTACACTTGAGTTTTTAAATTTAATATCTTTATGGTGAATTCAATGTAGTGAATTGCATATGGAAAGCACACCCTATCATTTTGGTCTAAGATATATATCTGAACTATGCACTATCAATTATTGGTTGGGATTTTTTAAGCATTTTTCACTTTCTTAAACATATTTTTGATTATTGAAAACTTATTCTATTTATATTATATTTATTACAGTTACCTTACTTCCTACAATTTCAATAGATCTCTGTTTTATTACTGATCATTAGATTTGGAATGGAAAATATTTATCGTAGTCATTTTATCCTATGATCCAATATTCTTGATTCGACTATGATTACAAAATTGATATAATATTCTAATTCCTTTTTCAGAAAGAAACAACATAATTTTCGGCCAATGGCTGTTGTAGTAATAGTAAATATGGTGATGATAGCTACTACGTTTGGATTGGATATAAGTTTTTTGGAATAAGAAAATTTATACCAATGTTATTAATTTTATATTGCTATAATGGACATAAGTTTTAATTTTTATTTGGGCAAATGATTACAATTATTTTTAGATGCGACGAGGGTATAAGAAATATTGTTTGGATGTTACTTAGGGGTAAGCGGATGAACCTATATTAGAGAGGTTTTCCCCTGAAATCTCTAATATTTATGATATAATAATTATTATTTAATATAATAATGTAATAAAAATATTATTGAACATAATACAATATATATTATAACATTATATATAATGTAATAATAAGTTATCATATTATAATAATATTATGATATAGCATCATAAAATATTATAATATGACATACTATTATAATATTGTATTTTATTATCATTATAGTATACAATACTGTATTGTATAATCCGATTGTAGTAATATTTAATGTTACATCACACTGAATTATATTATATTACATCATATTTTTCTCCTCCCTTGAGAGATCTGGTTTTTCTAACTCTGTCCTGCATCTGGTTTTCATCCTTTTGATTCTAAACTCATGTAGGATGTGTCCAATTTTCTTATCAGAGATATTTCTTTGCACTCGGGAGGCCTTGAGGAAGTTATGATGATGGTATTAAGTCCATGCTGCATGGGCTGGGCTGTGCCAAGAGGTTCATTTACTAGTGGTCCAAGATCTAGCAAAACTTGCCCTGGTCCTCTCCTCTTCGTCGAGTAAGAAAGAGGATACTCTTGGACATGATTAAGACAAAAAAGAAATAACCTGGTGTTCATACTCTCCTTTCACATTTCTTCTGTTCCTTTGTTCTGCCTCTTGATACCAATGAACAATGTTGTAACATATAATGGAGAAGGTGGTAGTACTATTTTTTCGGTTTGAACTAGACACTGATCATATTCATAAGTTAAGTAAGCTGGAACTGGCTGAAAGGATCAAGAATGAGGCCTTTAGCTAGGATGGTGTTATTCAGGGAGGTGTCATATACAGTACAATTTGACTTGGTGGCACTGCTAGATTCACTCTCTACAATGTGTGCTAGAAATTGAACTTGAAGGAGGAGACAATAAATGTTCATTGTGTTAGAAGCTAGACAAGTCCAACAAGTCATGTTGGATCTCCACTTATATATGTAGTTGAAGGGCAACAACATAAATTGTTGCTCTATGAGTCCCATCTGATTCATTTTAGGCTTTTAGAAACATCTAAGGAGATCTTTGCATTTCATGGCATGGGAATTTTTCCATCCAGAAGTGTATGTTCCTTAGAGCACCACTCTGAGGCCATGTAAGAAAAGCTTCTGTTGCATAGAAGCCGAAGCTTAAATTTACAGTAAGTTTTAGTGAGTGACGATATAAAAAGCATGATGCTTAAAATTTAACATGTATTGGTAGCAAAAAATGTTCATCTTTTCTTCTGTAAGTAAACTGCTTTTCTAATTCTGTGAGCTATATTTGAGTTGGTTGATGCCACAACATAATTTATGACTTTTTCTTTTTTTTTCTTTAGAAATAAATGCTTTACTACCATTGCCTTTTGGGGTACAAAAGTGCTACATTGTCCAATTCTTGTTGGTGGCAAACTTGGACCAGAGTTAATTGAAATATTTCATCTACAAGTAATGCTTTATGGAGCCTGCTATGATTCAAGCCTGGATTCTAGTTCTAAAAACTCTGGTCCAAGCTTATCTAACCCCTCATGTGCAATATATGAAGACATATTAGTATATTGCAAGTAGTTGCCTCATAAATTTAACCTGGTAAATGGTAATACTTGCGTCCACCACCAATCTTCCTTTTCCTTTATGGAATATTCAAAAAATTCAAGGTAATAGATGGTATAAGATCCCCCTAATCCTTATCTAGCAGAAAGCTTGTAGTCTAACTTTTTTTTAAAAAAAAATAATATCCTAATAAACCCTTTTTTATATGTATCATATTTGATCATAATGATCTTTAAAGAGCTTACGACTGAGCTTTAAAAAGGAGCCCCAACGAACTCCACATTATCCATGATCACTATTATAATCACAATAATGTAAAGATATAGCAACATGTTTTGACAGCATCTACAAATGTTGGTAGAGCCTAGGGAACAGTTGTTAAACCACTTGACATAAAGGAGACACATATTAAACCCAAGATATACCACAATATTTAACTTATAGATAGAGGTTAGAATTTAAAGCTATGGGGAACGAATATATCTCCTCTTTTCCTTTATATATGGCTATGGAAAACTTAAGAGATCCATCCAACCATGTATTTAATAAAAAGCTATCTATGGACTAGCATTGGACGAACGAGTTACCTAATCTAAGATTGTATATCTTAAGCCACTTGAAGATATCAGATGACAAAGAAATCTGAAAACGATCACTAGAAAAAATATCTAATTGGAAAAAACAACTCCGTCAGAGAACCTATTTTTGCTGGGGACCAACTAGTTTTGCTACTTGTTGGGGAATTTTGGAAGGAGAGAAATGGGAGGGTCTTCTTACAAAAGGTGAGCACCTAGAGTAGGGCATCAGGAACGTCTCATGGAGCTGAAAATGATGGAAGTTTGCACCTTTGTTTTGATACTTTGATCTATCCTTTTGTTATACTGTAAGTGGATAGAATATTTTACTCGGCCAAAATTTGAGAATATATGGAGTTAGAGTTGCATATATATAGACAAAACCAAGCCTTCTTGATTGGAGTTTCATTTATATTCCTATTTTAGGGTCCCTAACAAGCTCGCTATGGCTTTACGGCTTAGCGACTCCACTGAGGAAAGCGGATTCAAGCCAAAACAGGAATCTCCTTTTATCTCCCAAGTCACCAATTTCTGGTTAAGTACTTTCTTCTTCTTTGTTTTCCAAATTTTGTGTTTCCTTTTGCCTTGGAGAGGTTTTTTTGTGTCTCTTTCATTTCCTTAATGGAATTTTGGTAGGGTCTCTCCTTCCATCTACTTCCAAAGAGAAAAACTTCCTTTTTCCAAGGAGAAAGGGAGAAAGATGCCACCCAGCTTCCAAAGAGTAAAGAACTTCTCAAGGGAGATGCAAGATCGGGAGTTATGCTTATTATTATGTCTTAGCTGCGTAATGATGTTAGGATAGCATCCTTACTCCACCATTATGTTGGGCTTAAAACGAGTTAACTTTGAATGTTTGATGTGTGGATAGGATGAAAAAGTTGTTGCGGAAGTCTTGTCAACATTTAGTTGGTCCTTTGGATATCTAAGGTTGAGTTAGATTTATGTTGCTTCATTAAAACAGATCACACTGTCTTAGTTGTATTTTCTATTACGTATCAATCTTATTTTTCTGCACAGTACATTATACAAAAATCATGCACCAAACCTATACATGATCTTTGAATGGTCGCAACAAATATTCACTAATTCAAAATGATCAAAAACCTAGCCTTGGTTGCGAAATAAGAGCATTGTTAAGGCAAGAGGAAAATTCCAAAGTAAGTACTTGATGCATGACTTTCTTGTCATTCTTTCTTGGACTAAGACCATATAAGATGCTAGATCTAGGGGTATTAAGAGACTTTCAAGATTAGTTTGTAATATTCTCATAAGATGTCTTTGCAAGACGTAAGTTTACCAAATTATTTAAGTTAAAATGATTTGCTACGATGAGACACAAGCAATATTTTGTTCAAAAAATTTACTTGTTTGATAATTAAATTGCTATACTTAAAAATTTAATAAAAGAAAATACTGAATTATGATAGTTATGGCACATAAGGATAATTGTTATGATATTCATAAAATAACTATTGTAGAGTCAGTAAACTTTTTGAACGATATGCTACCTAGAGTAGAATGACTGTGCCGGCTCAAGATCTAGAATAAACACCAAATACAAATAAAATATTTGCAGAGAATTGTGTGAAAAAAATAATAGTGGAACAAAAAAATTGGAGAGCAAAATAGATTTATCCAATAGAAAATAAAGGTTAAAACAATAAGCTTGGTTTCCTCGTATAAAGATGCCTCACTAAAGATCTCAACATACAAAGAGAATTCTCTCCAACTCTTTATGTAGCTCTCTCCTCCTATTTATGAAATCATACTTTTCTTTCCTATTACCCACTCTAAGTAAAAAAAAAAACTCAAACACATTGAGCCCAAGGCTCCACCAAACTAAAGTAGACTAGCACCAAAAAAACAAATTATTTCAACTAGTATTGGAATAGGAAACAAAGAGAAACTAGGAATAGAGTTCTAGTATAAATAGGACAAGCAATGGATTTCTAATAAATATTATGTTCTTCTGTCAAGATGCCAATTGCTGAAGCTTTGGTTATTTCTCTATTCCTTTTATAACCTCCCTCCCTCCAAAAAAAAAAAAAAATCCACTGGGGTGACGTGGCACTAGTTATG
Source organism: Phoenix dactylifera (assembly GCF_051530095.1). Lineage (NCBI taxonomy): Eukaryota > Viridiplantae > Streptophyta > Magnoliopsida > Arecales > Arecaceae > Phoenix > Phoenix dactylifera. Next base: position 12,825,797 of record NC_143191.1, read on the forward strand.
TGCAGGGTTTGATAGCACTCCATTTATTATTCTCCATTTATATCTCTTGCAAGTTCTCGAAGGAGTGTACGAGGGAGTGAGAAGAGGCCATCTATTTAAATGTGAATGATGGTTGACAATGGTTTCGTGTGAATGTATATGTAGCTACCAATCCAAGCTCTCCTAGCTTTGGTTAGTGTTAAGGATTATATGTAAGGTTTAATCCTGTGCCGGCTCGAGCCTTAGGCGACCGAGGCGGTCGCCTAAGGCCCCCGGCTCATGGAAGGCCCCCCGCCCCGCCCTGCTCTGCCTGTGGACTCGTGAAGAGTCTTTTTTTTTTTTTTTTTTGAGCTTTCACATCCGAAAGCTGGCAGTAGCAGGGTGACGGGCGACGGCGGCCTGCTACAGTGCATCCGCAATCCCCATCTTCCCGACGAGGCGACGGCTACGCTGCTGCCTGCTGTGACAGGCTACAGCTGGACGGGCATGGCTACGAGCCTATGACAGCTGAGACAGGCAACGGTGAACGGTCCTCCCCCTTCTCTCCGACTCCCCCCCTTCTCCGGAAAGAATAACAGCCAAAATAAAGATCAAGAGGAGTGTTTTTTTTTTTGCTAAACGGCAGTCGGCAGAACCCTTCAAAGCAAAAAAAAAAAAACAGAGCGTACCTTCGGTTCTCCTCTCCGGCTCTCCCGATCTCCCCTCAGTGCTTCTTCACTTCAATTCTTCGGCCCTTCCCTAGTTCCCTTCTCTGCCGGCAGCCGGGAGGCTCGACCGTCGACGGCTTGAGGCTCGACCGCCCCTGCTTCGGACTCCGGATCTCCTCTCCAGCTCTGCTCGCCGTCCTCGGCTCCTCCGGGCTCCGTCCTCCGGCTCCGGCCTCCGTCCTCGGCTCCGGGCTCCGGCCCCCGGCTCCTCTAAACTCTAGTCTCTAGGCTCTAGCTCCGAGCCTTCGACCTCCGGCCTCCGGGCTCTGCCGCTCCGCGGCTCCGGCCTCGTCGCCTCGTCGGCTCCTCCCGTCCTCCGTTGGCATCCCTACTCCCAAATCCCAAATCCCAAAGGGCAAAGGCCAAAATCAAATCCCAGGCCGCAGACCGCAGTGGTGTGTTTTAAATTTTTAATGTTTTATATTGACTAATCACTATTCACTAAGTATATGTTGGTTGTTGTTTTATTATCTAATAGTTCTGTGAATCTGTGATCACCGAACAATTATATATAAATAGGGTTTCTTTCATATGCCATATTGTTGTTATTGGCTTATTGCATTTAATGTTATACAATAATGAAAAAAATCAAGAGAATATATGGCTAACTGATTAATTTTTGGATCCAATTAATTTTGATTTATTCAAGTTAGAGACACTACAATTATTTTTTTTGTCTAATTATAGGTTGGTTGTGATTTCGGCGGTTCGGCCTCTTCTCAGTTCTCTCCGTCAAGTTCGGCACTATTCGGCCTCTTCTCCCCGTCAAGTTCGGCATTACTTGTCGGGATCTGAGTTTGTTTTTTTGGACACAATCAAATTTTATCATTTTCAACTTTTTTATATCTTAATTTGTTTGTGGTGTTTTTTTAATTGTTTTATTTGATAATATTATTTTTAGATTAAAATGTCTAATAGAAAATATGAATGTGGGTATGAAAAACTCAAAAAGAAAAGAAAAATTGATAAACTCATTCAATCTCAAAAAGGAGCTCTAGATAGATTTGTTGTCACAAACAAAGAAAAAACCACATCAAATTCAGCTCAAGAATTAACAACAGAGCATGCACCCGAAATAGAGTTAGAAAATGACATAAAAAGAACGAAACAAAATGAAATTGACAACCAAATTTATAGTAGTATTCAAACATTTACTGAAACAATATCTAGTGAAGAGCACAATGAAGAATCGGATGGAGATAGGATAAACAAGGAAAAATATTGTGAAACTAGTTCTATTCTTACAAATTTATATGATCCTGCTCAATGGAAAAATATTGATACAAAGTTGAGAGACTTAGTAGTGGAAAGAGGTCCAATTAGAGATTATGATATTCATTTTCCTAAAGATGAAAATAATAGACACTTTTCTATAATACATTACATTCGTAAGTTATCAAATGGTGAAAAATATGATAGAAGGTGGTTAGTGTATTCGAAGGATTTGGATAGAGTATATTGTTTTTGTTGTAAATTATTTTATTCAAAGCCTAGCACAAGTCAATTAGTCAATGAAGGAACTAAAGATTGGAAAAATTTTGGTATCAAGCTCAAAAGTCATGAAATAACTAATGAACATATCACTAGCATGAATAGGTGGATTGATTTAGAAGGGAGATTGCTAAAAAATAAGACAATTGATAAAAGTCTCCAAGAACAAATAAACCAAGAGAAAGATCATTGGAAAAAAGTTCTATTGAGAATTATTGCTGTCGTAAAAAATCTTTCAAAAAATAATTTAGCATTTCGAGGAAAGAACGAAAAGATCTATCAAAACAATAATGAAAATTTTTTAAGTCTTATTGAAATGATTGCAGAATTTGATCCAATAATGCAAGAACATGTTCGACGCATTCAACATGGTGAAATTCACAATCATTATTTAGGTCATAATATTCAAAATGAATTGATTCTAATATTAGCATCTGAAATTAAAGCTATAATAATTAAAAAAATTAAAGAAGCAAAATACTTTTCTATAATACTTGATTGCACTCCTGATGCAAGCCATCAGGAACAAATGACCTTAATTTTAAGATGTGTAGATACCTCAACAAGTCCAGTAAAAGTACAATAATATTTTTTAGAATTTTTAGAAGTAGATGATACCTCTGGAAAAGGTCTTTTTAATGAACTTATAAATATAATAGAAAAACATAAACTTGAAATTAATGATATAAGAGGACAAGGGTATGACAATGGATCTAATATGAAAGGAAAACATCAAGGTGTATAAAAAAGATTATTAAATATAAATCCTAGAGCGTTTTACACACCATGTGGATGTCATAATTTGAATTTAGTATTATGTGATACTGCTAACTCATGTTCTAAAGCTATATCTTTTTTTGGAGTGATACAATGGATTTATACCTTATTTTCTTCTTCTACAAAACGATGGAAAATTTTACAAAATAATATATCCACATTGACTCTTAAACCCTTGTCACAAACACGTTGGAAAAGTCGTATTGAAAGTGTCAAAGCAATTAAAAACCAAGCTCCTAAAATAAGAGATGCTTTAATTCAATTAGCAGAAACTAGTGAAGATCCTAAAATAAAGAGTGAAGCCACATGCTTAGCTGCATATGAGATTGAAAATTTTGAATTCTTATTAGGCATGAATATTTGGTATGATATATTGTTTGCTGTTAACTCAGTTAGTAAGACTTTACAATCTGAAGACATGCATATTGATGTTGCTATAGATCAATTAAAAGGCCTTCTTTCTTATTTGAAAAGTTATAGGAAAAATGGATTCATGAATGCTTTAAATTCATCTAAAGAAATTGCAAATGAAATGGAAATAGAACCTACATTTCGTGAAAAACGTATGATCCGTAGAAAAAAACATTTTGATGAAAATAGTGTTGATGAGACAGCAAGATCAGCTGAAGAATCTTTTAGAATTGATTACTTTTTATATATAGTAGATCAAGCTATTTCTTCAATTCAAAATAGGTTTGAACAATTTACCATATATGAAAATATTTTTGGTTTTTTGTTCAATTTTAGAAAGTTAAAATCTTTGAATGAAGATGATTTGAAAAAGTGTTGTCTTAATCTTGAAAATTTTTTAAAGCATGGTGAATATTCTGATATTGATGGTCTTGATTTGTTTTCAGAGTTAAAAGTTTTAAAAGAAGTTTTATAAATAGAAACTAGTACCCCTATTGATACTTTAAGTTTTATAAAAAAAATAGATTCTTTTCCAAATGCATGCATTGCTTACAGAATATTGTTAACAATACCTGTAACAGTTGCTTCTGCTGAAAGAAGTTTTTCAAAATTAAAGTTGATAAAATCTTATTTGCGGTCAAGTATGTCGCAAGAAAGATTAAATGGATTAGCTATATTATCGATTGAAAATAGTATTTTAATGGATCTTGAGTATAAAAATTTGATTAGTAATTTTGCATCTCAAAAAGCTAGACGAGTTATTTTTAAATAAAATTTTAAAGTATTTTATACTTATTAAAAAAATTTCATCATTTAAAAAAAAAGGCCTCTTTTTGTTAGTTCGCCTTAGGCCCCCAAATATTTTGGGCCGCCCCTGGTTTAATCTCATATGAAATAGTTAATAAGAGGCAGAAGAGTTGATATAGATGATTGATCTAAAACCTAACGACTTAGGTCCTGTTTGGAAGAGCTGTTAGTAGTAGAGCTTTTGGAAATAGAGTTATTGGAAGTAGAGCTGTCTGAAGCAGAGCGTTTATAAAAAGCTGTTTGCTGTTTGGTAACTACATTTCTAAAGTGCTGTGGCATTTTAACATGTGTTTGGTAAACAAATTAAGAAAATACTTTTATGTGACAAAATGACCATAAAGGACATTACCAGTGTTATACAACAGAGCATAATAAAATATAATATATATTAATACATAAATATATGATATAATATAATATTAGTGTAATATAATATAATATTATTATAATATAGTACTATAACATTATATATTATAGTATAATAATTTAATATAATATTAAATTTTTTTAACATAACATATCAATGTATTATGATATAATGTAATATAATATTATATTTATAGTACAATATAATAATAAATATATAAAATATTATAATTATTAGTGTAAATTAATTATTCATCCTTCTAATGACCATTTATCTCTCTAACAAATTTTCTAACTACATGATAAAATTGGTTAAATAATTACTAATATTTATATTTATTTATTTATTTAGATCAGATTATTTGCCACTCACTCATTATTTTTCTTTTTATTTTATTTATTTATTTATTATTTTATTTCATTGACATATAGAGAGGTCGCCGGCCATGGGTGGTGGCCGACATGGTGGTTGCCACCATGGGCAGCCACGAGCTCCCAAAACAAAAAAAAAAAAAAAAAAGGAAGAAGGAACGGAGGCGGCGACGATGAAAGGAAGAAGAAGATGAAGATAGAAAGGGAGAGGATAGGTGAAATAAGAAGAAGCGGGATGAGAGTTTTGAGAAAAAAAAGTGAGATTTAAATGGGGATATCGCGACCTAAAAAAATCCCGGCCCACTCGCCACGGTCCACTCGTTCACTCGCTGCTTCAAGTAAACCACTCGATGCTCTCTCGCAATCGATTAGTCTCGCTTCGTCTCTTGCGACGAAGCTTTTGATCCAAAAAACAGCTTTCCGACAAAGATGAAAACAGCATTTTCGGAAAGCTCCAAATTAGAGCTTCTCCCCAAAGCTATTTTCAGCTTTCCGCAAAAACTGAACAGCTTTCCGAAAATTTTACCAAACACTATTTTTTATTTAAAAATGATTTTAGAGGGTCAGAAAGTGCCTTTTGGCTCTCCAAAAGCTCTCCAAACAGGGCCTTAGGGTTTTTGGTTGAATTGGGTTCCAACTTGTATATTAACTCCTAGTATTCGACTCTCCATCTCCCCAACAAGTAAAATCAAAGCCGATGGTGCCAAAATCATAACTTTTGAATTTGTAAAGGCACTTCGGTAGTAGAGTGAAGTCATGATAAAAGTTGACTCAATGATGCAGTGTTTGATTACAGGCTTCAGGCATTGAAACAAACTCTGGTATAGATGTAGTAAAACTCGACGTAACTCCATTTCAAAGATAATATATTATAGTGAAGTGTGGCTCTCGAAGAACAGATTCTTAGACTAGAGCTATAACGTGCGGTGCACTTAATTAAAAGAGTAATGGGACATGGAACTTGATTGGAGAGTAATGGAATGTCCTCAAAGGGGAGTAAGATTGGATCATACATGAAGGAGGGCTATCAATTGGTTATGTATGAGACCTTTACAGATCCATTGCACCTCTTTATTGAAATAAAGAAGGATAGGTCCCCCCATCTTTTCCTACAAAACAAAAAAAGATAAATCCAATGAGCAATGTTCCTCTTAGGTTCAGCTTTAGGTGGTCTTTAAGGAATAGCTGCCACTAGTGCCATTAATTAGCACCAATCATGCTAAATAATAAATCTATGTTAAAAGATAAAAGAATGGAGAGGATGGAGAGGGTTAGATCTTGTGCTGCCAATACTCATATTCAATTTTGTTTTCCTAAGAAGATGGATTTGCAATGATTGAAAAGGCTCATGGTCTCATGTGTAGTAGTTATAATTGAATCATGCTTTGCTTGGGTTGGTATCACTATCAAACTAAAAGTGGGATGAGGCACCACGGAAGGAGCTTCAGGTGAACCGTGCCCAATCACCACCTATACCACTTCAAAAGAAATATTGAGATGAAAAGCTAAAATGTGCCACCATGTGATCCTGCCATAAATTAGAAGTTTGACATACTGATAAAAGAGGTGAATGGATTAAAAGAAAGCTTTACTATGTATCTTAAATTACTTCGATAGCAAATCCTTTGATTGCTATGAGATTGTGATACTGATGTCCATCACAATCCTTCGACGACATGAGCTCATGGTGGTGTGGAGGAGAAGCAGAAGGAATGGAGGAGCCGATCAATCCATTATGTCAAAATTTTAGGATTTGAAACATGAAAAGTCATGGTTAATTCAAATGTCCATCTCCTTCTTTTTATTATTTCTTCTTCCTCCATATTCTCCTCTCAGTTAGTTGCTATCCAATAGAAAATATTCTACTCTATAGAACGAACATCTAGACAATTGCTAAAAATCAAATTTACGTCGACCAAAATCTTAAGATAATTTAGAATATGCTGAAGCTAATGGCTGCTAGATTAGTTGATTGGCACCTTGTTTTCGAAATGAGAGGTCTCAAATTTGACCAAAACCACCTTATTCTTCTAAAAAAAAAGTAAAAAAAATGGAATTGGTAGAGTTAATCGAACGCATTGGTGTAGTCTAATTTAAGACCTTTGTAAGCTTGAACTTTGGACCATGCCTAAATATGGATTCTAGAAATTTTCTATTTTGGTACGTATTGTACATCGTTAAATGTGGATACGTGTAATTAGATATATCTTCTTAGCAGCTTCAATAAGTACTAGAGTTCATTCATATCCTAGGGAGGAGAGGACAAAAGATAGGAGTTTAGCAAGAAATAGAAACAAAGCACCCCTCCCTAGTTAGAGGTAGTTATTGGTTTGCATTTCGATGGGTGCATCTCCAAGTATTTGAGCCTAGATAGTCCGTCAGATATGATTCTTTCTCTCCTCTCTTCCAAAATGCATCTGCCAGATCAAATTGTTAGTGGACAAGTGCTGTGCCAAAAAAGTAGCCAATTAGTCATTAAATTATTTCAATTTTAATAATATTTGTCTTTTAAAAAAAATCAAGAGAGGCCTTTTTTTTTTTTTAAGTAAACCGGCAAGATATATTAATCTCATATGAGCATTGCCAACAGAGTCACAGGCTAAAATACTCCACAGCGGTGGAGGATCAGGTACACAGTAAGTCCACAAAATCTCTCCAGAGTGATAAGCAGCAAAGGAGGTGACTCAGTCAGTAGTTCTGTTCGCCTTCCGAAACACATGGCCAACCTGAAACACAGCACACTTCTGTAATAACCGTCTGATGTCTTCTAGAAGCAGATGGTTGAAGACTCCGACTTCTCCTGCAGAATCCACTCTACTACCTTTACTGAGTCTTCCTTTAGAATGATGCACTGGACTTCCAGAACTCGTCTCGTATAGGAGACACTCTTTCATGCTGCTCTAAGCTCTGCTCTCAAAATAGATGACTCAAAAGTGTGTCTGCCCACTAGCCACAAACAATCTTAATATGGACTTTAAAATGATACCTTAATATGGACTTTACTCTGAATATGGTTAAATATGGATATGGATAATTTGATGTATGCTCTTTCGTGCCGACTAGTTGTGGGCGCTGCAAGCTTCTTCTTTTTTTTTTTTTTTTTTTTTTTGGTTAGAACGGGCGCTGCAAGCTTAAAAAAGTACGAACTTCTCATCCACTTTCTGGAGAGGAGGACAACGGACACGAGATATATGCGTCAATTAGGAAATGAAGGGTTGGGCTCGATAAAGCATGTTCTCTCTCACGGAGCCCGAGGAAAGCAAGCCAAAGCGTGCATCTCTTTCTTTCTTTTTTTTTTTTTTTTACACGTAAGTCAACCAATTGCAAGCAAAAGTTTCGAGGACGTCATCCAGATCTAGCAACGTATCCAGACCGCCAGCTTGGATTCGAGGAACCTGTTCTCTCCCTCTCTCTCTCTCTCTCTCTCTCTGGACTGCGGCTCTGCCCACACCTGGCCATGATGGGATTCATGAGGAGGAGACATGATAAGCATCTGGGGCGTAGGGAGAATGCCCCCATCATGACATGAAATGACCAATGCCGGACTCCCCCTATCTTGCTCGTGACGCGTGCGTCCTTTCTCCCCCTTACCTTGTCGCCAATGATCACCCTCCCGTTTAAGTTCTGAAAACTAATTGCCCTCATCTATAATGATTGATCTCCAATTAAGTTTTTGGTGCTGATTTGCTGCTTCGTTAATTCTCAAAAGCTACAAAATGAATCAATTAACTTATGGGAGAAGTAATTATATAGATATTATATTGAAAAAAAATAGTGCGGAATGCTTATAAGATGTGCATGAAAGTTTTATGAGACCTATTACATCTTAGAAAAAATTATGAAGGTATCCCTCCACATTTAACGATTTACATTTAGATCCTATAAATTTAAAAATGTCAATCAACCACTAAAACTTCAAATTTGTTGTAACGCATTACAAAATGTTATCATATGGACATTATCTGATAAATAAATTTTTATAAAATTTCAGAGTTGCACTTTCCACTAACTTATCAAGGTGCTCTTATTTTGGCGTCAATTGAAAAGGAGGAGAAGAGCAGTCACATGAATGGAGTACTTTGAGATCTATGGCAAGCAGATTACTAACAACGAACTAAGTGCTTTGAGATTTGTGCAGCGGGCAAGTGATAGAGGATAGAGTGCTTTGAGATTTTTAAAGATGGATGGATGATAGAGAATTGAGTGCTTTAGATCTATGCAGGTAGATGGATGAGATAGAATGGAGCGCATTGAGATCTGTGTAGGTGGAGCGATGTTAGAGGATAGAGCGTATTGAGATCTATGCAATGGATGGTTAAATAAATTATTTTGAGATTTCTAGGGATAGATGGATGATAAAGGATGGAGCGCTTTAAGATCTGTCTAGGCAGATGAATGATAAAGGATGAATTGCTTTAAGATCTATGAAGGTAGATGAATGATAAAAGATAAAGTCACTACAGGAAAACGGAGATTTCCCGACGCTTTTATCCCGACGCTAGGGAAAAGCGTCGGAAAATCCCCCTTCACCGCCGAACTTTCCCGACGCTTCTAAAAAGCGTCGGTATAGCTTGGAAATCAACGACGCTTAAAAAGCGTCGTTAATGGACCTACGACGACGCTTATAAGCGTCGTCGGAGGCCAAATTTACTCAAATATCATTCTCCCATCGATCGATGCCCTAGCTGTTATAACCCTCTCCTCTCCTCTCCTCCTTCCTACGGCGCCGACAATCCACCGCCTCCCCCCTCTCTCGCCTCCATCCCGCTGAAAAGGAGGAGGAAAAGGAGGAGGGAAATCCACCAGGTTCTCCAGCACCAGGTTCGGCATCACCTCTCCCTTCTTTTTTAGCTCTTATAACCCTCTCGATCCTCTCCTCTCCTCCTCCCTACAGCGCCGACAATCCACCGCGTTCAGATGACTCCAGGCAAGCGAGGAGGAGGAAAGATGACTCCAGGCGTTCAGATCTACAGGTTAGGGTTCTCTCTCGATCCGCCTTACTCCCTCTTCCACGGGCTTCCGAGGTTCCCTACTTCTTGACTGCAGCCAAATATTTAGGATTTCTAGGGTTTATACGTTTTCTTGGCCAAGAGACCATGGATCCAGAGACCGACGAGTACATCCGTGAATCCAGTGAGAACTCGCTCGGCCTTCCAATCTCTGACAAGAACCTCCGCCTCAAGGTCCTTGCTTCCGAAGACGCCCGCCGCCGCCTCCAAGATCAGATCTTCGTCCTTGAGGAGCGCCTCAAGGAGACCGAGAAGCGTGTAGAGCAATATAAGGTGCAGGTTCTTTGATCTTTTGCGGCTTCTTCTTGTTCCTGGGTTTCTAGGGTTTGGTTTTTTATGAGGAAGTTTTGATTTTGATGTGGGTAGGCAGAGGCGACCATGAATGCCCAGGGGTTGAGGAGGCGCATCGAGGAGAAGGAGATGGTGGCGTCGGGATATGCTAATTCGTTCCCCAATTTCTTTTTATCAATCGTTTCTTGGTGGTTTCTACTCGCTATGAAGAAGGAGAAGGGCCTTTAGCAAAAAAAAAAAAAAGAAGGAGAAGGGCCGATTCTGCCTAACTTTCCCTTGATTTCTTAAGGTACGATCGTAGCCGCCTTCTCTCTTGTTTTTTGGTCAAGGTCGCCTTCTCTTCCAATTTGATCCCGTCTTCATACTTCTCAATTTTAGTTCTTTTCTTTTGGATATAGATCTTTATTTCCTGAACTCTAAATCGGATGTTCTTAAAGTATGCTTTCGTATCTTTTGCTACTTAATTTTTCTGGATAGAATTAGGGTTTCTGGATCGAATTAGATGTCCGTCTTCACTGGACGGTCTCCAGGTCCACCCAGTGAAGAAATTTTTTTTTTTAAAAAAAATGTTGGCTAACGCCGACGTTTATAAGTGTCGGCCTTGACGCTTTTAGCAACGTTTTTAAGCGTCGCTAAAAACCTACCTTTTACAATGCTTTTAAGAAGCGTCGGGAAAAACTTTTTCCACTCAGGTATTGCCGACGCTTTAGCGATACTTTGAGAAGCGTCAGCGGGACTTTAGCCGACGCTTATAAGCATCGCTAAAGGTCGTAAAATGCGTCGGGATAGGTTGGTTTTCCTGTAGTGAGTATTTTGATATCTGTGCAGGTGGATGAATAACAAAGGATGTAGCATTTTAAGATCTGTTTGCAAGGTGAATCAAAAGGATAGAGCATTTTGAGATCACAAGAAAGTTTTAATCCGACCTCTTTAAATCAAGAGCATTTTGCTCTTTTTTTATCTCTTTGTTAACAATGTATTGAGAAAGATGGCCGGACCACATTGCAATGAAAATAAAGTTTTGGTGGCTAATTGAAACTTTTTAAATTTTTTGGATCTAAATGCAACTGACCCAAACTTGAAGAAGTATTTCTATAATTTTTTCTAAATATCATCACTAATCAAAATATTTTTTGTTATAACAGCACTTTCCCTATCGACACCTTTGTCAGCATATTTAAATATACATTTAATTATCCTTGATGTATTGCATCGTTCAATATCTATATGATCTTGATAGCAGATTATTAAATCTAAATTATGTGGAACAAGCTCAATCCTATTTTTCATAGCATATCGTCCATTATTCTTTCTTTTGTAAATGTCAAAACCATTTTCATCAATCACTGTCTCTGCATGAAATTTTTTGGGAAATATTTAGAAAAGTGGCCTTTCACCAATGCATGGTGATCCAGAATTGTACAATTCACTTGGACCATGCATCATAAATTTTGCAACTCTTTCATATCCAACTAGATTTTTATTTTTATTAGGTATTTCTGCATAATTTATAGAATCTATATCCGCCGGTGTTGGATACGCATGATCGACATCCAACCAAAGTAAAATATGAATGTGCGACAAAGCATGCTTTTGAAACTCTATTGTGTATATAGCTGCAAATGGCGAAAACAATAATAATTCTATTAGAACATTGGTTGGAATTATGTGGATGAATAAATATTGAGGATTCAACAACAATAAGGTTGACAATACCTTCAACAATTCTTCCAAAATGCTATGGTTTCGTAATATTCAACATCAATTCTTTTAAGTTTAATTTGAAAACTGTGCTAACAATATTATGTCTATCTTCAAATCTTTGTCTCGAAATTAGGTTCAAAGCAGACAGAATATCCGACCCCTGGACATTGCAAGTAAATATAATGAATAGATTAGGATGCTGGTACCTTCTGCAAATAGCCATCGCATCTTAGTAATTTTGAATCATATACCTTAGGCTTCCAGTAAAACTTGATGATACTATGATTCTTTTCCTAATTGTTTTACAGTCGGCATCACCACTTACAACTGCATTTTTAATTCATTTATTACCACTGATCTAAGATGTTATTGATTCTTTCTAGTATAATCAAGCCTTTCTTTTTCAATATATGAAAAAACATCGACAATATACTGTTGTAATAATCTTTCTCTTCTTCTTAATGTTTTTCCTTCATTCATTCTCTGTTGTAGTCTATAAGTGCCTACTAATGGAGCGTCTATGCAAATCGTCTTTATACTTAATATCAATTCTAAAACTATCTCCACCAAATGGAAATAAGATCGGATACTGTATAGCCACAAAGCTAGGGTGTACATTGCTAATACACTTCAATCCTTCCATTTTATGTTCTATGATAATATCACACTGGCGATTTACATAGCCTAAATCACCGATAATCAAATCTACTATTTGCAAATATGAAAGAGTATTATAGTGCAAACTATCTCCCGGACATTTACCCAACAATCTTAGTTGTATGGGCAAAACTCTGATTGTTTAAAATGATCTCTCACACATTCTGAAACCTTTAACAATCTGATTTTTATGATCAAACTCTGATTATTTCTACAATTTCTTGATATATATCTAAGAAATTATCATTTGAATGCAATGCTTTCATTATATCGCTAAGGAATTATCATTCAAATTCAATGCTTTCATTCTATTGCCAACTTCATTTCCGGTATCATATATGTATAGCAGAGCAAATTTTGGCTTCTCTCCATCAATTGAAAGGAGTGAACCGATTTTGTGATGTTTTTGGCCAATTGGAAAACATATGGTCCTGGACTATTATTAAAATCATTATCGATTTTTGTTCCAATCGATGTAAATGTAAGTTGTATGCTCTTATATTCTCTCGAAACTTTGAAGCACTTTTCCCTCCACTATAATCTAATAAAGCATCTAGAAAAGGTGGGGTTTGTTCGAGCAATGAAGATCAACTCTTCCTTCTCAGCAACATAAAATAAATATAGGTTTGGTTGTAATATGCAATTTGCATATACATTCTTTATACCAGAATAAAGCTTTACATAATTTCCATTGATGTTCGAGTAATCCAAGATTTAGTGGCTCATTAAATTTTCCTACAAAAAAAAAATGAACAACCCGCCATCGAAAAAATACCTTGGGAAAAAATATGAAATTGCTAAAAGGCTTACTTTATCTTTTAGAGCATAATGTACCGCATTTTGACCGGTAAAGATTCTGTTGGTTGGTAGAATTTGTGCTGAAATCTGCATCTTGATGAACTATTTTTCTCAAAGTAGTAATAAACTCAAACATCAACAAATATCATAGATATACAAATTAATTATTTTGTTCTTGAATTAATAAAATATACCTTCATCTATCGTTTATGTAGCATCTCTTTCATTTCCTTCAAAAAAAATTACCTGTAATAGTTCTTTCACACACTTTATCTAGAACAACACTTTGAAAATTATTAGGTCCACCAGCTACATTACTTGTATTTTCGATGATAACAACTTACTCGATCCGATTAGGAATAATTTTTTTTTTCAGATGTACGACTATCTAGGCTCCTTTCACAGTTAATTATGTGATGCGAATATGCATGTATGAATTGTTGTTTTCCAGTATTATTACTCAAATGATCATTAATTTTCAGTGATCTCCGAGCCTCTCATTGAGCAATAATATCAAATTCTTTTTATTCTATTTTGTCTAGATGCTTCTGTTGGATCCATTCTATTTTCTGAAAAATAAGAAAAACATAAAGGGAAAAAACAAAAGGACAAACAATGCCAATGCCAAGGTTTCTTTTTATTTAAGTTTGAGAATACAGATTCAAATATGGTTAAACATAAGTTTGCAACTAATAGTCCCAGGTAAATGGACAAAAAAAAAAGGAGAGGGAATGGGGGTGGGGAGAAGATTAATACAAGAAACATGCATTGATAAAGTAACCAAATGTTACATTGGACATAGCAAAATATATCATAATTTTTTCCCAAAAGAAGCAACGATAAAAATGATTCATTCATTGCACATATTTTCCACATAGGCTAAAAATATAAAAAAAGCTGGTCAAACCCTTTTACAGATTGTTTTTGACCTACACATGATTCCAAGTTAGGTCAAAATATTTTTCTATATTTAGTGACCCGCTTCTTCTAACTCATCAAAGTCAGACATTAATTTTTTATATCTTTAAGTGACAAATGGTGGTCCCACTAAAGTTGCCTATGTGGACCCCAAGATCATCGTGAGTAGCATGGGTTCTCTCCTACAGATATTTAAAATATTATTTATCTTTGAAATTAAAATCTTTAATTTTGAAATTAAATTGGTTCTTCAACTTTCTAATTACAAGTCCTGAGGCGATTTTCTGATTTGCTCTAGTCTCCACCCCATTGTTCCTAGATCCTACTTACTTCAGATAACTCGTCCTAGGCTAGTACAATATCCACAACGGATGCAAAAAATTCTATCTCGCAACTCAATTGCATAAATTAGTCTTGGAAGAGCTAGCCTGGAGATAATTTTTTCCAACATAACTTTGGATGAAATCTTAACTATATCCATATCTGCAGTTATAGTGGACCGCAAAATCAGTAATCAATAAAAAAAATTTCAAAAAAATAAAAAATAAAAATGCAATTTAAGCAACTTAAAATGAAAAAAAAGAACCAATACATCAACATTAAAACAAACAACACTACACATATAGATCCTAAATAATAAAGATGAATTCAACTTCAAAAATTATTCTAAAAAATATGGAAATGTGGAAAAAATACGGTCAAAATCAAACTTAAGAAAAAAAAAAATATCCAGACAAATAATGTTATCCTAATTTTAATATTCAGCATTATATATATACATATATTAAAAAAAATACCTTTAGAGAAAGAATTGCTTGTTGGATGTGCAGATATGGTCAGTAAATGCCACCTACAACAAAAAAGAGAAATGGCAACTTTTATTTCAACATAATGTACGAGAATATTGGTTTTGAATCAAAAAGGTGAAATAATAATTTGTTTAAATTTAGATTTCCACATGATTTCAAACTAAGATAAAATTATATATATATATATATATATATATATATATATATATATATATATTATTTTTAATAATTATTATTCATGGCTAAGAAAAGGATTTTAAGGATTTTTTCACCCTCTCTACTTGATTATCCTCATAACAATCTAATAGCAGATGCCCGGATGGATCGATAAAAATAATACCTAACAACATTGAAACCTTTTTTTTAAAAAAAAAATTGACTTAAAACATTGAATGGGAGAGGTTCACAGGTTTCCAACAAACACTTCACCAAAGAATGCAATGGCATCATTTAATTAATAAAAAAAATTATTTATCTTCTACAGGCGTATACAAAAAAAAATTTGCCACACCTTTTGATGATGTAGTACCCTGGAAGTCAAAACTTATTTTTTGATCTTAGATTTGAAGAGAGGAGATCGACAAATTGAGGCTCATCATACTGATGGTCACCCTTAATGCGAGTACATAGGGAAAAAAATCTCAGGCATATAGGGAACCTTCCATGCCCTTCCTTGTGGCCTGATCTGCTGCGCTGGTGGGCTTCTTTAGTTCTAGGTGGATGGAGGACGACGGAGTCTAGGGTGACTTTCAGCTCCCTCAGCCTAACTCTAGGGTTGAGGCAGTTGAGAATGGTCTCTTGGTCAGAGCAGTCTCCAAGATTGAGATCAAGGGGGTGGTTTGGGCCCTGAGAGAGGACAAGGCCCTGAGACTTGATGGCTTTCCTCTCTTCTTCTTTCGCAAAGACTAGGGTATTATCGGGAGGGCAGGGGTGGAGGTAGTCTAGCTGTTCTTTAGTACGACATCCATGGCGGACAAGTGGAAGGCCACTCTGGTAACCCTGATCTCGAAGAAGAGTGATGCAGAGGAACCATGCCACTATTGGCCTATCAGCCTATGCACAACCCTTTATAAGATAGTTGCCAAGATTCTAGTAAGCAGGATGAAACCCCTATTGCCTGGGCTCATTTGTTAGGAGCAAAGGCTTTCGTTGGAGGGAGAAACATCACCAACAATGTTATGATCACACAGGAGATGATGTGAGAACTGCACCGTGCTCCGAGGCGTTGCTGCCTTATGGCAGTCAAAATTGACATGGAGCGAGCATATGACAAAGTCCGATGGTACTTCCTCAGATGAGCAATGGAGAGCTTGGGGTTCCATGAGACGTGGATAGATTGGATACTTAAGTGCGTGCTGGGGCCATCCTTTTCGATTTTAGTTAACGACACTCCATCGCCGTTCTTCCGGTCCACCATCGGGTTGCACCAAGGATGTTCCTTATCCCCATACTTATTTATTATTTGTGCTGATGTTCTTTTCCATGCACTACGAGCTGTTTGTAGGTCGTGGGAGCTGGAGGCTTTTGTTCTAGCCTCTGAAGCCCGCCCTGTATCTCATCTCCTATTTGCTGACGATTGTCTCCTTTTGTCCAGGGCCAGGATGCGGGATGCCAGAGCTCTCATAAATATACTAGAGGATTATTGCTTGGCGTCTGATCAGAGGGTGAACTTCTGCAAGTTCGCAGTTTGTTTCAGTCCGAGCATGGAGATGCGTGTTCGGTAGGAGATTCGCGGACTTTTTGCTATGAGGGAGCAAGTGGGGTCCTGGTGTCACTTGGTGAGGATGATAGTGTTATTTTGATGATTAACAAGCAATTATCTAGAGTATATTAAAAGTTAAATTGATATTTCATTTATAAGTTCATTACTCTCAGTATATTTGTATGAATTGATATAGAGACATGTTCTTGTTCATTTGAATGAATCTAACCTTGAGAATGCAGCAAAGTGTGGATTGAGTCGACCCAAAGGTTGATTGGGTCGACCCCGGCACATCAAAAAATCATTTGGCACACTCCTGCAAAAATGGCACAGATGAACAGTGAGTTGGGTCGACCCAAGGTAAGCATGAGTCGACCCAACCTTGAAGAACCTCAAAACAGGAAGGAAATAAGCTCTCTGAATTTGCTGAGAGGGTCGACCCAAACAGTGGTTGAGTCAACCCAAGCTTGAGTCGACCCAAACCCTGAGAGGGTCGACCCAAAGGCAAGACAGAAAGACAGACAGAAAATGGTTCTCTGGAATTACTGAGAGGGTCGACCCAAGAAGAAGTTGAGTCGACCCAAGTAAACCTTGAGTTGACCCAAAGAAAGGTTGAGTCGACCCAAGTGAAGAAAGGCTGAAATTCAAGATTCTGAATTTTCTGAAAGTTGGGTCGACCCAAGAAAAATTTGAGCTGACCCAAGGTTTGAGTCGACCCAAGAAAAGTTTGAGCTGACCCAAGGTTTGAGTCGACCCAAAGAAAGGTTGGGTCGACCCAAGGGAAGGAAGGCTGAATTTCAAGGTTCTGTGTTTTCTGAGAGGGTCGACCCAAGGAATGTTTGAGTCGACCCAAGTGAAAGTTGGGTCGACCCAAGGACAGGTTGAGCCGACCCAAACACGGGCTGAAGCATAACGGCTAGTTCTGCAGATGTACTTTTTGTCCTTCCCAAGGTCAGTAACGGCTAGTTTTTCAAATCTAACCATTGGGGCTTGACCAAAGGATGTGGGAAGCTATTTAAAGGGGCACTATTCATCAGATAGAATAACTTTTGCAAGGAATATCAAAGAGTACATAAGAAAACAAAAGTGCCCTAATCTTCTTCATTCAAGAGCTTCATTCAAGAATCAAAGAAAGAGGTTGAGCAGATTCAAAGAGTCATCAAGAGCTCCATCCTCCCTTGAAGAGTGAAGCATCCTTGACAAAGAAGAGAGAAGCCACTTCAAAGCGATAAATATTTTCTAACTCTTCTTTGTAGTTAATATTGTTACATTTGCTCATTTAGGAGTTTGAATCTTTCTTTTTATTTGTCAAACTATTTGTAAAGGTTGGTTGGTTAGCCCGCAAAACCAACGGGATAGGTTTTTGGTGAGCCCGGAAAACCAAAGTGTAAAGGTTCGTTGGTGAGCCCGTAAAACCAACATAGGTTCGTTGGTGAGCCCGTAAAACCAACAAAGATTTTTGGTGAACCCGGAAAACCAAAGTGTATAGGTTCGTTGGTGAGCCCGTAAAACCAACAAAGGTTTTTGGATTGTGAGCCCGGAAAACAATCCAACTGTAATCCGCGGGATTATAGTGAATTCCCAAGGGGTCGCTTGGGGAGTGGACGTAGGTGCTAAGGAGAGCACCGAACCACTATATATTGTTGTGTTTGTGTTGTGCATGTGCTTACGTTTATTCTTGCAATATCTTCCATCTTTGTTCTAGTTTAACTCATTCAAATAATTTAAGAAAGCATCCACCGCACTTAATTAAGAAAACTTTTAAAACACCAAAATTTAGAAGAAACCAATTCACCCCCCCCCCCCCTCTTGGATTGTCACCTTGGGCAACACTTGGGCATCCCCTATGTCCGGGAAGAGGCTTCGCGTGTTCGAGTGCCTCGAAGTGGTGTAGCATGTCGAGGAGTGGCTGGAGGGCTGAAGAGCGGCCTCTCTATCTATGATGGCTAGAGTGACCCCGGTGAGGTTAGTTATGTGTTTTATGCCGATTTACCTTATGTCTCATACTATAGTTCTGAAGGTGCTGGTAAGGATCGAGCAGCTTCTTAGGGGTTTCCTCTAGGTATCGCTCGGTGGAGGTCGTGGGGTGCACCTCATGGCTTGGGAGTCTGTCTGTCAGCCGACCAGCTCCGACGGTCTGGGAGTGCAATCTCTCATGACGTGGAGAGAAGCCTTGATCGCCCGGCATGCGACCTGGCATCCCAATGCTTTTGGAGTCAGGTGATGGCAGATCAGTATGGTTCGATTCAGGTAGGTGAGCTGGTGGTTAGGGGTTGGCACTGCTCCCCCTTGTGGCAAAAAAATCAGCAGGTATGTGCCTCTTATTTTGTCTAATTACAGGTGGCTTATCGGTGATGGGCAGAATCTGGTTGTGATGGATGTCGCGTGGGTGGACTCATTGCTATTGGGGCAGTGACCGACCATGGTCAGCATCGACGCCCTAGGAGGAATGTTGGTCTATGACCTTCTCCTTCCTGGAGGGGTAAGGTGGGATGCTACCCGCGTGGCCCAGCTATTTGGAGGTCAGATTGCTGAGAGATCTGTTCAGTACCAGTTTTCAAATGCGCTAGCCCCGACGTGAGGGTATGGAGCTTGTCCTGCAAATCTTCAGTGAGGGTTGGTGATATTTACAGCCTCTTCCAGAGTGAGCAGCACCCGGGTGTTGACTATGCATGGGTTTGGTGCTTCGATCTGCAACTTAGGGTAACCCTATTCCTCTGGAAGATTGCTTGAGGATGGCTCCTGCCTAGGCTCATCCTAAGTACAAGGGGCCTAGACATCCATCTCTAGTGTCCCTTGTGCCTCGTGGCTGAGTCTATGGATTATGCCTTGTTCTAGTGTCAACGCGAGCTGGGGATATGGGAGTGTGCCATGGTCCCATCTGGGATTTGGGGTGATACATTGTCATTCCTGCAGGAGGTCAGTCTATGGGTATCCGCCCCACGATCCAGGCAGGCGGCTACTGTGATGACATGTTTAGCATACCAAAACTGGCTATCCATGAATGCTTGGACATTTGGTGAGAGCTGCCCCCCATCGAGGTTCGTCGTCGAGAGGGCTTGGAGCCAGGCAGCTGAGATGACTCAGTCACATCTGTTGGATGGTACCTTGCTAGCTCAGGACACCTAGGGCTCCTATCCTGCTCCTGGAGCATCTCGCTTAGTGTTCTTCATCTGGAACCCCCACTCTCGAGCTTGCTCAAGGTTAATTTTGACGAATGTGTGCTAGATGGCGACATCAGGGGAGAAACGAGCTTCGTCATTAAGGGTTCAGACTCTTGGGTGATTGCGGCTGGTGGTTGCTAGATCTTCGATACCTCTGTCTCGAGCACGGAGTTGAGGACTGCCTGGACCAGCCTAAGGTATGCCGGGCGCATGTTACAGGCCAATACCTTAATGCTTGAGGGCGACTTGGCTACTGTTATGGTTGGATCTAGCACAGTATGGGTGAGGTGGGTGATTACCATCCGCTCCTTAGGGATATTCGGAAGATGGTGAGGGGTGGGATAACTTTACCAAGCTTGTATATCGAGAGGCCAACGGTGCAGTAGATTGGGTAGCCTCCTATGTGACTAACCAACCTATGGCTGGAAGAGATGGGACTATCCGGTGCATTTTGAGACTTGTTATCTTTTGATTTTTTGGGGTGTATTCGTACCGACTATATATGATACATCCGTTTCAGCAAAAAAAAAAAAAGAGAAGAAATTATACTTTTTTTTTAGTTTAGATCATTATTCTAATTTTTTCTAACACAAAAAAATCCTTTCCTAATTAAGGTTTTTCTTATTGTTTATATATATATATATATATATATATATATTTCCATCCCAAGAATTCCTATCCTACCGAATCCCTCTCCATTTTTTTTTTTTTAACTATTTTTTCTCCACCCAGCCACCCATATCCCCAGCTCATTTTTCCCTTGTTACTAAAAACCGCTAGGCACTCAGCAAGCCTGGCAGGGATGCAGGTCGGGTGATGCCCGGCATATGTCCCATCAGCAGTCGTCATAGGACTAGACCTGTCCTATTCTGCACAATAACTCAAAGAGAGAGAAAAAAATACATATGTCCCCTTCCCTTTTCAAGAAAAAAAAAAACAAGAAATTTTTCTCCCAGCTCGTCACTATATCTTCTCCACCATCCGGCCTATTTCCTCCTTTCCTTCATTGCTTCAAACAACCCTCGCACCTAATGCCCCATGCACATTGCAGCTAGAGGGAGAAGAAGGCTAGGTCGGCAAAACGATGGGAAGTGCCCTCGTGGGAGCAACACCCCACGTGTTCGGCTTTCGACTTTCAGAAACAAACAGACCGCACGACCTAAGATTGTTGCGCCGAGGAGAAATAACTATTAGGACCCGTGCAGTGTATGTGAATGACCCACTTTGTTTCCAAATCTATCACATGATACCCATGGATGTTTTTTCCTCCTCCAGTCATGTAACATGGGCCCGGTAATTTAATTTGGAGCATCCGCAAGATGACACATCCCAAGAGCAGGCAAATCACATTTAAAGATGCTTGAATCTCCACCTCTGATTATTGCCAAGGATTGTATATGTCACACCTCCGACCTGAGTTCACGAAATGGAGGTCGTGACAACCGCCACATACTCATAGAAAACTCTCTCTATAGCATGCAGAACATCTCAACATGATCTCATAAATATACAGCAAAATAGTTTAGATAATAATATACAAATTTAAATAATAATAACAATTTAAATAATAATTACATTTAAATATCTCACGGTTCTAGCAATATTCTAGAGTAGTACATCAATTTAAATAAACTCTATTTTAAGATAACTTGTACCAAAGTTCTGCTAGTCTCTTTTTCATAATGAAAACTCTGATAGTCTAGTTCTCTGAATCTGTGAAAAAAATAAAATATCGTATAATGGGCTAGATATCCCAGTAAGCAATGGTTACTTTAGCTAAACAAATTAAGCAATCGAATAGATAATAATTTGCAGAAAATAAGCATATATACAGTACTAATATATGAATCAAACTCTTCTAAAAATATTAAAATTCTGTTCATAGATTTAAATTCTTTTAAATATTCAATTCATCTTATCGATCTTGAGCTATGACTACATTATCCTATGACAGGATCAAAATACCGACTAACTTCTTGCGGTGAGCTGTGCTTCATCTTGCAGCAAAGTCTTTTAGAATTGCTGGTCTGCTGGCGGTATATCACTAATCATCTTGGACACAATCTTTAGGATAAATTATATACCAACGTATTAGCCTCCATTAACGGGGTCCTCAACATAGGCAGGTCGAAATTCAAATAGTTCTAAATTTTATATTTTAGTTTTAAAATCATGCGGAGTCAAAATCAATCAATCATATCCATAATAAGGTCGTATATCGTCATAATATTTTAAAATAATAGTTTTCAAAATATTATATTATCCATCAAATTTATGCATCATGAATAATACCACTCAACAATCATGCATAAAATAATTTAATGATTGCTGATAAATTTAGAAAAAATGAAACATTACCTACCTTGCGAATGCAATCCAACTAACAGATCTAATTAATCTCAAAAATCTTTCTCAAAGTCTAATATTAAAAAAAAATATTTTTTATTAAAATTTTATCATAATTCTTATTTTTTAAATAAAAATCTTAAATTCCAATACTCACATATAGCTGACTAAGTGAGAGTGCCCAACATCCTCGTCGGTTCGATCAAAGTAAAATTCATCGAATTATGTTTGGACTAGGGCATATATGGTTCAAATTTACTAGTGTGTAACAGGACCAGAGTGGACACTAACACGCCGCCCGATGATTCTAGATCAGGATCCTTCATCTAAGTCGATCCAGAAATTACTAAGAGTCATAATTATGGGGTCCAATTAAAACAAAATTTATCTGATCATACTTACACTTGGATAAGGAGTTTCAGTAGAGATCAGGGTGACCAATTCTAACAATATCTGAGAAAGACCAAGGTGGTGGTTAGCACACCGCCCACCGACCATGGATCAAGTCTTTCACCAAGGTGGATCCAAAATCACAAAGAGAAGTATTTTACTGGGTCTATCATTTCTAGAAAGAGTAGAGAGAGAAAGTCCAGTAAAGAGAAAAAAATAAGAGAGAAAAAGAGTAAGAGAGAGGAGAGAGGAGTGAAGAGAGAGAAGAAGAGAATCTCTCTCTTCTTCTTTCTCAAAATAGGGAAGAGTTCGTCTCTCCTCTCTGGTCAGATCCAGGGAGAAACCGTGGTGGCCAGCTCCGACGATGACAGGAGGCAGCAAGGTTTAGCTAACAGGTGGTTGGCAGCGAATGGCAGCCGACGACGGCAAAAAAAGTTAAAAATAGGGGTTTCGACCCCTAAAGTCGTGAAACAGCCAATCCGGCGGCCGAATCTCCAGCTTGACCATAGGCTGTTGCGGAGGAACCGAGGATGGCCTTGGAGAAAAGAATCAGCGGCAGAACTTGCCGAAAAATAGAAGTAGAAGGTTGGTTTTTAAAAAAAACAGGAAAAACAAGGGCTATGCTCCTTCTCGACCAAATTCCGGTGATCGCCGACTAAAAATGAACTTCCAAAGTTCGTGGAAGAGGGATCCAAAGATTTTTGGATTCTTACCTAGCTTTCTAGCGATGAATGGCATTGGCGGTGGTGCGATGGCAATTGACGATCGAAGAAAAAAATCTAAAAAATCCGGTGACTACTCTCCAATTGGAGCTGGTTCTCCAATAGGAGAGGATGAGGAAAGTTTATATAGAGTGGAGACTATGGTTTTCTAGTCTCCGGCAGAGTCCAAGAAGGAGGAGGACTTGTCCTTCTTCATCGTCCTCAACCAAGGCTCTGCCCTAGTTCTGGTTTGGATGGGCCTCGGGCTATATTCGGATGCTGAATCTGGCCAATAGACCGGCCCAATGAGCCTGAGCCTCACAGTATATAGAATCACTGTTGATACATCACCCTAACTCCACCACTTCTAGGGTACTCCCAGACTTTTCCACGTGGCCGAAATGATGCACAGATTACCCATTCAAAGAGCTCTTCTGAAGAGAGCAAGGGCTGTAAAAAAAATGGGGCACCCGTGGAAAAAATGGCAGCCGGTGCCTAATTAAGGAAGAAAATCAACATGTGCCATCTGTTGTGGAGGTTTGAACTCCCCTTTAATATATTGTATAGATTGTAGCAATGCAAATCATAGCAACAAAATGAGAGTGCTTAATAAAGCGTGTCTCAAAAATTGATAATGCAAAAGTATAGCTGGAAAAAATCGATCAATGAAGCATGTTGAGAACCAAGCAAAAAGTTCAGAGTCTTCCAACTTTCCTTCTAGTCTGTGTACAAAGGGCCATCCAACTCCATCCACCATGAAGTAATTGGCTACAGCTTTCCTACTAGGCTGTGTACAATATTTGTTCATAAGTATGTGAAATATATATTATTATTTGTAAGTCAAGCAGACTAATGCTTTATAAGTCCTTCATGCTTTTGCTAATCTTTTTCCTTTCAAAAGTTGGTCACCTTTTCAACTTCTTTGGTCAAACAAATCAAATAATAATGAATTTTTTAAAGAAAACAAAATTAGAATATTATACAAATGGAACCAAAAAAAAAAAGTTAACAAGTCAACAAGTCAACTAGTTGGAAAGGCCTAATAAGTTGCTAAACTTTATTTTTGAAGTCAAAAGATCTATAAATGGTGAAGAAAGGAGGGTTCATTAGCAAGTGATAAAAGCTTTTTATAAAGGTAAACTCTAGCTAAACGGAGAAGATGTAAGTGAGTGATTGTGGTCCTCCAGGCCAGTTTTTCCTCACGTCAATTGAGTGGATGGCAACTGCGAACATGAAACAAAGCGGCCAAATCAATCGTGCAAGCCTGCATGCAGCCCTCTAGAATGTGACGTTTTTCACTCCGAAGGACTTTTAGACCATGTCTTGTTCTTAAGGCACGTGATTTGACTTCTAAATAGTGAGACCAAATTGATCGGTCCAAGTTTTTTCAGTTAGGTAACTCTTAGTTTAGCAGTTCAGGTGCCTCTTTTCCTGCCCTTTAATTAATAGAAAAATACTTTACTTCAAAAATTTTAATTTTTTTTAATTAGATAGTATAATTTATTTTTTCGTTGCAACATGATTATTTTAACCGTTAACAATTTGTATAAAATATCTAAATTACCCTCTGTGTTTAAATCCAAATCACAATATTAATTTCCTCCTCCCTCATCTTCCACTTCCATTTCCTTCTCTAAGAAAACCCTAGTCTCCAATCCCCTTCTCTTCTTCTCAATCTCCTATTGATATATATATGTTATGTAAACCGGAAAAAAGGGAAAAAGATTGTGTTTTTATTTGTTGAACTTATTCTCTTATATAAACAATAGATCCAAGAAATGAAAATTCTCTTAACAAAGATTTGGTTCAATTTTTGTCGTTCTTGAGATGAAGTCGTCATTGCTTCTCTTTGACATGTTTATTCTACTGCTATTCTTTAATAGAGATCCGATTAATCTCTGCTTTGAGATGATGGGCCTCCAAATAATTGCTTTGTAGACTTGTAGTGGGAATCTCATAAAACTGAGTCATAAATAGGAGAAAGACGTGGGAAAATTGCTCAAGTTCATAGGTTCGATCCTTTTTTTTTCTTTTGATGGTAAGAGAGGCTAGGAAAAAGCCACCCGAATTTTTATTGATTAAGGATTATGTGCAAGAGCTATTTACAGGAGGAAGCAGTAAACTGAGTTCACGTAAGAGCCGTCTCCAAATCAACAAGCAACAACAATTAATGTTTGAAAGAAAAAGCTGGATGAAAATGACAGGCTCATGAACTATAGCTAGAGGGAGCTGAAGACCGAGTGGAATAGAGCCTGTGCATGGGATACTCCCCAAGGAGGCTGCAGGCTCTTTTCTGGAGATATTGTGACGAGTGATTACTTTGTTTCAGGCAGAAACTTTGATCAAGAAGGCTCATGTTTTCCATGTCGAGCAGTGAGTTCTTCAAGCAGAGATTGAACTTTAAGAAATTTTGGCATGTCTTCCCTCCCTAACTGGTGGAGGATCCGCTTGCCAGATTAGATGATGCACAAGAGAGGAGACCCCTCTGCGACCTCGGACAAAACCATTTATTATAGATTCAACAAGAGATATTGCCATGCACTTGGCAAAGGAAGATGCCTCACCACCACACCGGCAAGACCTCTTTACCAGCCACTCTCCCAAACCTGAACCACAACTCCGCCTTCTTCCTCATCTCTCCACATGACGATACTTCCTCCCCTCAACTTCTAATTTAGTTGGAAGGATATTGTAGAAATAGTAAGCTTATTTTATCATCACATGAGAGTTATGCAACAACAAAAAATAATAAAAATAATAATAATAATAATAATAATAATATTCGACTAAAAAAAATTAAAATTTAAGATCAAAGTATTTTGCGTCAAAATTTAAATGTGTGAGAGCTGTAACTTATTCTAATTTTTATTCTATGCGAGCGATTTATATCAATCCACCGAATGCGTCACAGAAGACTAGCCTAAAAGAAGGCATCTAATCTAGTGGCCACAACACGGTAGAAATAAATAAATTAATTGATTCTAAGCATCTCATTGGCTACTTTTTTTTCTTTGCTTCTTTTGATGTATCTTTTAATTCGAGATGATGGGACGGGTAGAAGCAACTGAGTTGACTGGTCAAAAATCAGGGATTCGGTTTGGAACTCTTGAGGTGATTGCTGTATCCATTCGTGCAAGGAAGGGGATCGCATATTTGCCACACTTGTCATGGCGGATTTCGTTTGTCTTGTAACACTTTTGGGTCAAAGTCCAGTATGCCATCTTAATGTTTCTCTTGTGTGCGATTGGTCAGTACTTGCCGAGCAATGTCGCTTTCTTAATGAAGTGGATGGAGCATTCCTCCTTTTCTCGAAAAAAAACACTCGTCAAGCCATTGCTCGTTGTTTGGTTAAGTTCTTGCCTAAGTTCGGGGACAGAATTACAAATGCATAAAATTCAGAGGTTTCTCAAATATGTTATTGTTGATGATCCAGTTCCTTTTTCATCATCATGATATAGCAAAGCATTAACATTAACAAACACAAAATTCCTTCTCACTATCTTAATTATCGGTGGCAATCAGAAATAAGACTACTCTAATATGTAATCAACCCACTAAGGAAAATGGCTCATTTCGGCATAAGCATTTAACCATTAAGAAATGCTCATTTTTCACCTATTTTGCGATCTGTCCCGAAGAACAAATGACTTCATTTTTAAGTTCAATATTGTTAATGGCTTGCAAATGACCATAGTCAAGAATCAATTTGTAGCTTGCGATAATGATTTACACAAAGACAACAGATTAGCCATTCATTAGATACCTTTGCCTGTTCAATAATCTACATACATTGTTGGCACAATTTGCTAGCTATAAAGAACGCCTAACAGAATCAAAACATGGGTTAAGAAAGGAGGAGAGGATGTAGAAGAAAAATTGGTTGTCGAATGTTAATTAGAGTGTCATATGGTAACTGGATACAATTTTTCAGAGTAATGGTATGACCTTTTAAAAGATGGAATCAACTTATAAATTCTAACCTGCCAAGGTGTTGTATGCAAAAGAAAAAATTATCTGTTGCCATAAGAATATGGTTAACCAGCATGTTTTTTTTTTTTTTTTGTCTCCCCATCCAACCACTCTGTCCACTTCTTGTATAAGTTGGTCACTCTACCTATATATAGTGAAGCTTGAGCTTGAACTGAGCTTGAGAGAGAGATAGATAGATAGATAGATAGATAGATAGAGATAGAGAGAGAGAGAGAGAGAAAGGGGCAAGGAATTGAAGGAGATGATAAGAGTGAGGGAGTTCAACATGGAGAAGGACTCGAGGGCGGTGGAGGAGATGGAGAAGCGGTGCGAGGTAGGCCCGAGCGCCACCTCGGCCACTGACGGCGGCAAGAAGAAGAACAAGAAAAAGAAGACTACTTCACTCTATGTAGACCTATTAGGTGACCCCATATGCCGGGTCCGACACACCCCGGACCATGTCATGCTGGTACGTACCCCCGTAACTCCCACAAACCATAAGTAGATAATCCCATAATCCATGTACAAAATTTAAACTTAAATGGTGCTGCTGTTGGTGTTGTACAAATAGGTGGCAGAGTATGGGGAGAAGAAGGAGATGGTGGGGGTGATAAGAGCATGCGTTAAGATGGTGTCAAGGGGGAGGGAATCCAGCAGCCAGCTCCCGGCCTACGTTAAGGTGGCTTATGTTCTCGGCCTCCGAGTCTCCCCTTCTCACAGGTGCGTTACTGCGCGCTTCTTTTCTTTCCTTTTGGGGTAGAACTTTAGTTCATCTCCTTCAGTTCTCCTCTTTCTTTCAGTGCTCCGTCTTTAGCGACCGTTGTACCATAATTCTATATGTAGATAGATATCCAGTGCTGACATTATCCCCCATTTTTTCCTTTACTGGCTTCCATTTGCATCTTTTATCTATTGAGAGAGAGAGAAAATATGGGGAAAAGAACTCCTTTTGATGCCACTTAAAGCCAGTAATCTTTCCAGCAGAAGGATAGGGAAGAAGAAGCATAAGGACCCATATGTCTTCTTTACTATTATTCTCTTTTATCTCTCTCACCCCCTGCCTTCTGTTCCACGAGCCACGCCCCACCACACATAACTCTGTCATTGAACTACGGCAGAATCGGACGTGCGAACAAGATAGTAAGACTCACCTCCAACAGCTATAATGCACCCAGTGGCCCCCAAGGTATCACAATGCAGCACACGTGGACGTCGATAGTCGTGCCTACGTCTGTTGTGCACGTTAGATTACTTCTACATTATTTTGCTAGCATGCGCCCTTATTCTTCTTTGGTACAGGCGGCTGGGAATCGGGAGGAAGCTGGTGGAGAGAGTGGAGGCGTGGTGTTTGGCTCGCGGGGCCGAATACGCGTACATGGCTACCGACGGCTCCAACACGGCCTCCCTCAACCTTTTCGCCGGCCTTTCCTACGCTCGCTTCCGATCGCCGGCCGTCCTCGTCCACCCCGTCCACGCGCACCACCTCCCCCCGTCCTCCTCCGCCACCCTCGTCCGCCTCCCCCCCTCCGTCGCCGCCGCTCTCTACGCCCGCTTCCTGCCCCCCTCCTCCACCGAGTTCCTCCCCTCCGACCTCCCCTCCCTCCTCTCCCACCCCTTCACCCTCGGCTCCTTCCTCGCCCTCCCTTCTTCTTCCTCTCCTCCTTCTTTCTACTCTCTCTCCCACGCGCTTCCCGAATCTTTTGCTTTGCTTTCCCTCTGGGACTGCACCAGGGTCTTCCGCCTCCGCGTCTCCGGCGCCCCCGCCGCCGCGCGCGCTGCCCTCGCCCTCCTCCGCTCCCTCGACGAAAGGGTCCCCTGGATGCGGCTCCCCTCCGTGCGCGACTTCTTCCGCCCCTTCGGCGTCTACTTCATGTACGGGCTTCGAATGGCCGGGCCCGAGGGGCCCCGCCTCCTCCGCGCCCTCTGCCGCCTCGCCCACAACCTCGCCGTCGCCGACGAGACCTGCGCTGCCGTTGTCGCCGAAGTCGGCCGCCACGACCCCGTCCGCGCCGCCGTCCCCCACTGGCGCCGCTTCTCCTGGGACGAGGACGTCTGGTGCATGAAGCGACTCAAAGCCGATACCAAGGATGACAACTGGATTGCATCTCCGCCGTCCACAGACGTTATATTCGTGGATCCACGGGACTTTTGATGATCGATCGGACGGTTTTCTTCATCGTGATAAGCCTTGCCCCCTTTCTTTTTGTTTTTGTTTTTTTTTTTTTTTTGTTTCCAGTGTATATAAATAATGCATGCTTTGTGTCATGAGTCAATGTACTGGTGTACTTCATGATGAACGTAATGTCACATTTAACTAAGTTGTCTCATTATTTCTGAAAGTTTAATGCTTGCTACTTGTCCAAAAATTGGATCACAATTCTCTACGTGGACGGCTACAAACAACTTTCCCTTGTAGTGGAGGGGTGACATCTAATGTGGGATGTGAATCACATGACATATAGTCGCATTATATTAGTCTCTCAATCACAACTCATTCAACCGCAAACAGGGGAGGATTTAACCTCCCAAGACAATTGCTGAAGACTTTTTAGTTAATCTAACATATAGGCCACAAGAGAACTACTTGTTGCACTCTTCTCATCCTATACGATTCCAATATGCACGTACGGCTTCTTATCCATCTAATTAATTTTGGCTCTAATCCACGTCTCCAAATAAAAGCCAAGGTTTGAGTTACGTAAGGATCATATCCATCTCATTCATCATGTGGACATTGCCTTAATAGTCGCATACTGTTGATAAAGTAAAAGGCAGCAACCATTTTCAAATTGCCTTCATCTTGGACTCAACTTCGGCTAACGCACTTGCAGTCGACCTTTTTTTTTTTTTTTGATGAATTGCAGTAGAGCTAGCATATTCCATGTCGAATCTTATAGATCTCAGCAATGCCATCAAACATTTTTAACTTATATATATATAAAATATTTGCTGATAACCATATAACTTGAAAGAGTTTGCCTTTCTAATCTTTATCCAACGTCGACCCTAGGCATTTTTCTTAATGTCACCTAGTTAACATTTTTTTTTTGTTGGGGTGCGGGGGCGAAGGCCATTGACCAAGGATATGCGGGCGACTCGGGCCCATTGACCGAGGAGGGTGGTCATTGGACGCGGCCAAACTCGGATAAAAACGAGGCTTGTCCTCTCAATTATGAGGCCTTGTGGTCAGCGTGAGAACAGTGTAAGGATAACCCTGAAACTGAGCGAAGGGAAAAGTTATTCGCCGCGGTGTATCGCGGTGGGCCATCGCCGAGTCTAGCGCGCAGTGCACGCGATAATTTCTCGAGCAGCGGAAGTCGTTGCCGGGTTGCTCTGTCGCCCGGATTATCACAGAGATTGCTGCAATTTGGATTCCAAGAAAGCCTCTTCCAATTGGAATCAAAGTGGACTTCATTTATATCTGAATAAAACAATGAATCGTCGAAAATTGTGGTGGCAACGGGTCGAATCAGATTAAAAATAAATCAAAATTATGTGAATCCGAATTTAGCCTGTTTATTAAATAAATAAAAATCGATATTGAAACATGATTGTTTTGTTAGATAGATAATTAAAGTAAATTTACAATAGATCGAATCAAGTTAAACAAATAAAACGAGTTTAAGTATAAGAGGTGAGTTGTTCTATTGTATAAGAGGTGCCAACCATTAAATCTATGGGTTGAGGGAGAAGGCATCAATTAGCTGTAAATACAGTGACAGTAAAGCAAAGATAATGTGAATGGGGGAAAACCAGAGATTTTTTTTTCTTTTTCCTTCTCTTTCTCTATGCCACTTTAATGGAGCTATGATATTGAAACACAAGTGGGGGAAGCCTTTCATGAACACGTAGCTACGCAATCATTACTTTTGTGATAATTCATCATTGGCAGAAGTTTTCAAGAACTTTTAGGATTGCTGGTCCTGCTAGCTGTTACTAACTATACAATGCAAAGGTACACAGTGGATTAATACGAAGAAAATTGTTCGACAGAAGTGTCTAAATAAATATAGGATGTTGAAAGAGAATATTTCTGTATAGAAAGCAGAAAATATTTCAGAAATTTGGAAGAAACTATAGAGAATTAGGCATTGTCTTACAGCAATGAGCAAGTATTTTAGTAGCCTGATCAATTTGTAGGTGTTTCCAAAGAGCAAGTTGTTCATTTATAGCATTTACATCTGGCCATTTGGTACCACAGTAGAAATTTCCACTTAATCTACGCTTCAATCATAAACTTTACCAAAGTGGACTCGTGTAATTAATCATTTCCTGGACATATCAAACACATCAAAAAAAAATGTTCTCCAATACTTTTAGCTGAAAACGAACAACCCTGGAACTAGACGTGTCAACAAGTCTAGGATACAACGTTTCAATGCTTTTGCTTGTCATTACTTTGGCACATTATAGAATTTGAGAGTCATCATGCTATACCAATAACACGTTTCGCTTATATATACATCTTTAGATCCTACCATGACTATACAACTTATTAATATATGTAATGGAATTCCTATACAAATAAATTAAACATACTTATAGAATGCTACAGTCTAATATGTGGCTACTGCAGTGGATGAGATTAATCATAATAATGATTACATGTGCCAAGTTATGCTTCAAGTATCTTTAAAACCGACTAAGCTGCTCTCATTAAAGTAATTACGAACCAAGGTACCAACGCAGGCATCAGGCAACTAAAATATTCTCTCAGGGAGCATCCTATGATTCCCTCTACTCTCTATGATTCGCCTGCTCAATCTAAAGTCTGATTTTATTGGGGAAGATCTTAAAAGAGAAACCCAAATTATTCTCAGATGGTTCCTTTTCATGCCATCATTTCCTCCACATGCTTCGCCAAAACGGCATCCCTAGCTAGAGTTAATGAGTTTCCTTTGTCATGCGATATATGTCCATTCCTATAGCGCATGGGAGCATGGTGTGGCACCCTATGATTCTTTTTTGTACGGTGGTTTTCTATGTAGAATCTTTTAAAGACTGCTTCAAAAGTGTCCATGGTCATAGATGAGTCTCTCGATGCTTGTCTTCCTCTCCTTCCTCATGCTTGAATAGTACCAACTCACATGAACGCAAGGCTCGTTTAGATTAATTTAAGGCTAGAAACTCATGTTCACCTAAAGTTTCTATTGTGTTGTACCAGGCCCTCTATTATCATGCCACACCTGGGTGAAAGGACATATATGGTGTTTGTAGTTTTTTTTTTTTTGTTGTTGTTGTTTCCAAAACATTCTTCAAGCACTATAACTCGTGTTGTGTTAGGAGGAGTCTTCATCAAGGAATGAACCATCTGCTCTTGCTCTTCTGTGGGTAATAACTTAAAAGGACTTTAAGGCTCCTCTCTTTGAGAAAAAAAAAGGGACTTCAGGCAGCTTTAATTGTTAACTAAGGTTGCAAGATAAAAAAGCTGCCACTTTGAACAATGGGAACGCCTAACACTTGATAAAATTATTAGAAAGATAAATTAATACAGTTGTCAAACATAAGGGACGCATGCACCTAACTTTGTTCTATTCACATGCAGAGACATGCTGCCCATTGCGAATGGACCCAGTTATCTCATGAAAACAATCCCTTGGACACAAACTTTCACAGCCTTCACTTAGAATGCATCACTAGCTAAAGCGCATAAAACCATGGAAGGTACGAGATGAAAGCAAATAGCTAGTTCATTAACTTGTATAATCCCATGCTTTGATACGTAATGTCACCTCTGTTTGCCTCTAGATTAATAATGGGTGAGTATGGTTAGCCACTTTGATTAAGTTAATACTCATTGAAAGGTTCTAACCTTTCGGCTCTTTATAAACAAATAAAAAGCACAAAAGGAAGAAAGCAAGGGGAGCCATGCGTCTCTTTAGCTTAGCTCTTAGCTTCCTCCCACCTTCCTGCCTCTCGAAACGTGTCCAGTTCTTGCATGGCTTTATACACATTCTCTAACATCATCATGCAGCCATTAGCACCCACAAAGCAGCCCCTAGAACGTACGGCTATCAGTTGGGGTCAGGAGGTGGTGATGTGTCAAAGGCTCCAAGGCATGGTATGTGGATAGGAATCATGAGTGCTATTGGCTGAGAGGGGTATCTTCTCATCTGGGTATCTCATAGAATAAAAGGAGTTTGGAAAGGAATAACTCGGGGTAGCTTTTTTAAGATGGGTTGGAACACACAAAAGATGGAACAAAAGGAGCACAAAGAAGGTGGGCTCAATGAGGAGGTTAACAAAAAAGCATGGTGATTGTTTGGTTGATTGATTGATTAGTTTGTCTAAAGTATGGTATTAGTATCTAATAATGCATATAACTATGTTGCTTAGGGGCTTTAACGGCCAACCTTTTAAACAAGTGATACCTATTAGAGCATATGTAGAGTGAGGGATTTGGGATGTAGGGTTGGAATTTGATTTGGCACTTGCAGGCTCCACACTTGGTCCAAATCACAAGAGTTATCAACCAAGGTAGGGCTGTTCCATGTCATGAAGTCCTTCCTGGTTTCATAGGATAAAAAAACCAAGATGGATAACAAGAACAAGCCAAGAAGGTGGCAAAGAGATTAGGGCACAAGGGAAGACTAAGAAGAAATCAAGAGGGAAAAGATGTTAGATTCTTTGCCTTTTGGTTATTTTCTACTTGTATTTCTGAAAGGTGGCCAAGGAATTAAATGAATGAACCTAGACAGAAATTGCAATGAATGTCTTAGACACGGCAATATTGTTTCATCAGCCAAAAATTACAAAGTTTGTCATGAGTTTGAGATAAGGCTTTAGATCTCTAGCTTAGTTAGTGATAGAGAAAAGATTGAACACCTCAACCTCGGACCAGAACAACTTCCTTGACCACGGTACAAACCGAGGTGCCGATCGATACGTGCTGATAAGGAGTGATAGTTTTAGCAATCGACAGTTGTGGCAATTTTGCATTTGGTGTGCAGTCAGTATCGTATGCTACCCATGCGAAATGATGCCCACGCCATAAACATATGACTGGCTGTTGTCTGAAAACTAATGCACGTCACATCCACTCAGATAATGATAAAATAGGCCGCCCTATATAAAGAAAAAGCTTAGGGGACCTTAGGTAGGCAATATGAGATATGTTGCTCATTCACTCACAGAGAACTCTACTTTGCTGAAACACTCTCCCTTCCATACTGTTGCTTCTCCATCGTAACTTAGACATTACAGGGTACCTCAACGGAAACTCTCTGGCAAGTGACTTCTTGTAGGCCATCCTCGGAAGAGACCAGCTTTCCCTCACCTTGGCCAGCCAGTCCAACTCAATTCCTGCCGACCTCAGGGTCATTTGAGTTGCGTTCTGACTTCGATCCAAGATTCAGCGGCAACAGATTGATGCTAGAGGAAGGGCTCACCCACCAGCTATATCGATATCAATCAAAAGGAGAGACAATCAGCATGTGGTCGCGAGGAGCATGTGGCGTGCCTCATGGTTCACAACGCCGTGCTCCAGCATTGTGATGATCTCCGCTGTGACCAGAACCTGCTCTGTTAGCACAACCTCCTACACATGTGAACATCGAGCAGCTTAACCTTTTCATACAATAGGTGCAAACTCTGACTGCGGCAGTTCGGGGCTTGCAACAACAAGCTGTACGGTGGGAACCAGTTCAACTAGAAGTAATTCACACCAGCCACAATTCTCAGCAATCAAAGTATCGCATGTTCTTGATCAGCAACCACGGTTGAGGTCAAGACTTGGAGCAGTCTCAAAAAGTCGGCACACCTAATGAGAGAGTCTTGGTTGGGATGGGAAGCGGCGTACTCCAAGCCCCTGTTCTGGCAAGGGCTCCACTCCGAGCCTCTCATCTCCTCTCCATGTGAAGCCTCCGCCCCAGCGAGACACTAACATCGATAGAAGAATTGAGGAGATGGGCCAATAGATTTAGGCCCTCAGAGGACAGGCTCTGAGGGCGAACAATGACTTTAACTCTCCTCTGAGCCTCTCTTTGCCCGGCTAATTATGAAGAAACTGATCCTACCTTAATTCAAGATGCCCTAAGTAGAGTCGTACGATGATACCTCAGATCATCTGGATCATCTGGAGAACTTCAACGCTCTCATGATGCTGCACGAAGTTACCAACGTCGCACTTTACAAGGCCTTTCCTATAACCCTTTCCAAGGTGGCTCAGTTTTGGTTCTCAGGGCTTCGACCTGAATCTATCTACTCCTTCAAGCAACTCAACCGCCTCCTTACAGCACACTTCGTCTCCAGCTGAAGATGACATCGTGGCTCGGACGTGTTGCTTAACATCAAGTAGAGGGAGAAAGAGTCCCTCTGGGACTATGTCAGCCGTTTTAATATAGCAACACTGGAAGTCCGCGACCTAGATCAATCGGTTGCAATGTCGGCTATAAAGAGCGGCTTACGACCATCACGCTTTCTCTTTTCCTTGGAGAAGCGCTTCGTCACCGACTTTACTAAAATATTGCTACAGGCAGAAAAGTATGCCAATGCGAAGGAAGCCATGGTCTTCCATCGTAAGTCTGCTAGCGGGAGATTTGTTTGAAGAGAAAAAAGGGAGGTGAGGATCAAGGAGAGCCAAGGTGTGTTTTGCCTCGATGAGAAAGGAACGCAGATGGCCCAAGAGCTCTCCTCAGAAGTTTGAAAGGTACACCACTCTCATAGCCCCAAGAACACAGATACTCATAGAGATCGAAAGCCGAGGCTACTAGTGCCCTCTACGTCGAATAAAGGCATCGACAGCCAAACGAAAAAAGAGAAGTACTACTGCTTCCATCGAGACTACGGTCATGATAATGAGGAATGCCTCTAGCTTAAGGACGAGATCGAGGCACTCATCTGACGTAGATGGCTGGACCAATATGTTCAAGCTTAGCGTGATCAAGGAGAGCCTGCCTTAGCCTCTAACCTATCGCCCACTGTACCGATCGACATCGTCCAACAGCTGGAGTCAACAGCACGAGACAGCATGTGGGTGACATCATTTCTTTCTCCAATGATGACTTGCAAGAAGTTTAGACTCTTTATGACAATGTTGTAGTCATTTCTCTTGCTATTGCTAAATTTGATATAAAGAGAAGATTTGTTGATAATGAAAATTCGGCCAACAAGTTGTTCTACAATGCTTTCAAGAGAATGAGGTTGCCTGCTGAACAACTTTGAAAAGTCAATACGCCTTTGGTTGGCTTCTTGAGAGATTTTGTTCCTGTGGAGGGCGTGAGTGATCTACCTGTCACCGCAGGGCAAGAGCATCGAAGCAACACTTTAAGGCTGAAGTTTTTGGTGGTACAGGTCCCCTTGGCCTACAATGCAATTTTTGGCCAACCTGGTCTGAATGCCTTCTGAGCTGTGATATCCACCTACTATCTGCTCGTACGTTTGCCTATAAGGAGCGAAGTTGGAAAAATTCGAGGCGACTAGATGGCGGCTCGCCAGTGCCACAAGGCCACCCTCAAAGGGAGGAGGCCGGTGCAAACTCTGCCAATTAAAGGTTTGGATACAAGGAATGAATTGAAGGAGCAGCGAGAAGAACCAGCCAAAGAGTTGGTGTAGGTCCTCTTAAGGAAAGACAAGCCCGACTGGACTATGTAGATTGGCTCCAACCTAAGTGAAGAAGGCCAGGCCAAAGTTATCAACTTTTTCCATGCCATTACAGATGCCTTTGTCGGGTCGGTGCTGGCATGTCGGGTATAAGCTCTGAAGTGATGGTTTACAGGATCAATGTAGACCTAGCTCATCGACTTGTGCGGTAGAAGAAGAGAAACTTCATCGTAGAAAGATAACAAGTCATTGACCAAGAAGTTGACAAACTCCTCGAGGCCAGCTTTGTTTGCGAGGTGAACTATTTTGATTGGCTAGCCATTATTGCACTTGTCAAAAATGGCAATAGAAAATTACGAGTTTGCACCGACCATATTGACCTAAATAAGGCTTGCCCAAAAGATAGCTTTCTGCTCCCAAGGATTGATTAGCTCATGGATGCGACCTCGGGACACCAACTGCTGACCTTTATGGACGCATTCTATGGGTACAATTAGATCCAAATAGCGCCTGAACATGTGGTGAAAATGGCCTTTTTTACTTACAAAGGTCTCTACTACTATAAGGTAATGCTCTTTGGCTTAAAGAATATAGGGACAACTTATCAATGCCTCGTTGATAAGATCTCTAAGGAGTAGATCGGCCAAAGTATGGAGGTGTATGTGGATGATATACTCATTAAAAGCTAAGTTGCAGAGCAGCAGATAGTCGACCTGGAGGAAACTTTTGCAACTCTCAGAAATTACCAGATGAAACTCAATTCGACGAAGTATACCTTCGGAGTCACTTCAAAAAAATTTTTGGGATTCATGGTGACGCAACGAGGCATTGAGGCAAACTCGGAGAAAA
Source organism: Phoenix dactylifera (assembly GCF_051530095.1). Lineage (NCBI taxonomy): Eukaryota > Viridiplantae > Streptophyta > Magnoliopsida > Arecales > Arecaceae > Phoenix > Phoenix dactylifera. The sequence continues at coordinate 12,863,554 of NC_143191.1, forward strand.
TTCGAGCAATGTAGAAAATGCAGGCGCTAAAGACTATCAAGAAGTTCAACGCCTAATTTGTACGATTGCTGCCGATAAGGTTTGTCTCTAGATCGATAAAGTGCTGCCTGTAGTTCTTTAAGGCCCTGAAGCATCCGAAGAACTTCTAATGGGCCGAGGAGTGTCAAGAGGACTTCGACCAACTTAAGAAATATCTCAGCTTATCATCTCTCCTCACAAAACCACAGGTCGGAGAAATGCTTTGTACTTATATTTAGTCGTTTCTCCTTCTGCTATGAGCTCGATTCTAGTATGAGAAGAGAAAAGATGCTGAAAACCAACCTACTACACAAGTTGGATCCTGCGAGATGTCGAGATGAGGTACTTTAAATTGAAAAAGATGGTCTACACCTTCATCATCTCAGCTCGAAAGCTTCGATCATATTTTTTGGTCCATTCAATCCCAGTCCTTACTGACTAGTCGGTAAGGCAGATTTATAGAAGCCTAAAAATATAGGTCGGCTGGCAAAGTAGGTAGTGAAGCTCAAAGTATTTGACGTATAGTATTGGCCTCGACCATCTATCAAGGCGCAAGTGTTCGCAGACTTCTTGGTGGAATGCACTATCCCTAATGAAGATCCTGCTGAGCTCTCCAAGAAAAATAATACCATAGAATGGCCATGGATCTTACACGTAGACGGGTCGTTAAGCCTAAGGGGCAGTAGGGCTAGACACATACTCATCAACCTAGATCGAGTGATCACAGAGTACGCTCTATGGTTTGAATTCTCGGCCTTAAATAAAGAGGTTGAATATGAAGCACTCATCACCGGGCTCAAGCTTTCCATGGAGCTCAGGGTTTAGCAACTAAACATCTTCAGCGATTCACAATTGGTCATCGACCAAGTGCGAGGAGAATTCAAGGCTCGAGGACCATCGATGATCAAATATCTACAAAAGGTAAAAGACATCACCTCAGTCTTTTATAGTTTTGACATAGAACATATTTTTCGGATGGAGAATGCAAGGGCCAATCTACTGTCAAAAATGGCCACCTTGAAGACTACAGAGCTGACTAAAGCTACTTACCTCGAAGTAATGGAGACATCGAGCATCAACAAGATCGAGGTTGTGCTAAACACCATTGTCGAGCTGAGATGGATGGATCCTCTCGTCGACTTCTTGAAGGACTGAAGGCTGCCTATGAATTGGGTTGGAGCTCACTGAAAAGCGCCAAGCCGCCCACTACATCCTCCTCGACTACTAGTTGTATCGGAGGACATTCTCGCTGCTGCTCCTCAAATGCCTCTATCTGACCAAGGCAAATTATGCACTTTATGAGGTACATAAAAAAATATGTGGCAACCATCTAGGGGCAGATCTTTGGCCTACAAGATCTTACAACAAGCATACTACTGGTCGATCCTGCAAAAGGATGCAGCCAACTTCATCAAGAGGTGTGACTGATGCCAATGCCATGCAAATATCCAACGGGGATCAGCGGTTGCATTGATGTCGATCAGCACCCCTTGTCCGCTCATGCAGTGGGGATCGATATTCTTGAACCTTTCCCAGTGGCAACTAGGCAGCACAAGTTTTTCTTCATAGCTCGAATTACTGAGAAAAAAGTTCGAGACTTTGTTTGGCAAGCTATAATTTGCAGGTTCGGACTTCCTCGGATAATCATCACAGATAACGGGCTCTAGTTCTACAATGCTCGATTCAAAGAGTTCTGCACCAAGTTCGAAATCGATCACCGGTTCACTTCGGTAGCACACCCTCAAACCAACGGAGAGGTCGAGGTGACATCTCGAACAATCCTACTGAGACTAGACTGAGTTAAAAGACTATGGGACTAAGAATTATACAACATCTTATGGGCATACCAGACAACATCTCGAGTTCCCACCGAGGAGATGCCCTTCAATCTTGCTTTGGGAATGAAGGCAATGATCCCATTGGAGATCGAACTTCCATTGCTTCAGGTGAAAAACTTTGACGACCACTCAAACTCGGATTAACTCTAAGCCAACCTTGATCTACTAGAAGAAATCTAAGAACAAGCTCAAATATGCATGGCGGTGTACCAGTGGAAGGCAACTCGGTACAACAACTCAAGGGTCAAAGGCAAGCTTTTCCGACCAGTGCCTCATCTTGAGAAAGGACAAAGCATCACAACCATGAGAACTCGAAAAGCTAAACCCAAATTAGGAAGGTTCATACTAAGTAATAGAAGCAGTACAACACGAGCATATAGGCTGGAGCACCTCGGCGGCGCTCCGATCACACGAACTTGGAACTCTGATAACCTTCACATCTATTATCAGTAAGGTTCATTATAGTCCGAGCTTCTAATTAAAATTTTCTTGTTGTATTTCTAACTTTCAAATCGGACTATCATGACAAGCATATTCGACTTGGAACACCTTGGGTCAACTTGGGACCACCTCAAGCCGAGTTTATTCGAAGTTTCTATGGGACAAACTCTGAGAGATCAACAAAGAAGACACCACAGGCCAACCTGGAACCTCCTCAAGCCGAGCTCACTTGGAATTCCTCTGGAGACAAACTCCAGAGAGGTCAACTAAGGAGACACCCCGAGCCCACCTGGGACCTTCTCTAGTCGAGCTCACTCAGAATTAATCTGGAGACAAACTCTAGAGAGACTGAGGAGTTCAAGATAAGCTAAAAATCCTTGCCGATCCCTTTGTCGGAACTGAATATAAGAAGAAGCATCAAAGAAAAGTTTGGGGCAACGACCCAAACTCAAGAAAAAAGTAAACGACGCATGCAATGACCGAACATAGGTACTTTGAAAAAATTTTGTACCTTCGTTACTTTAGAATATATATATTGACCTTGGCAAAGGCTGAGCAAAAAGCTATGTACATCAACCTCGACAAAGTCCAAGCAAAAAATGAAGTACATCGAGCTCAGCTAATCCAAGCCAAAAAGCAAAAAATGAAAAGACAAAGAACTTCATTCTTCGCCTTCTCCCCTATCACCATTATCGATATTATCACCGCTGACGCCGCCAACATCGTCGCCTTCATTGCCGTCGATGTCGGGTCAGGCTGGAAGCCAGAGAAGTCCAACCCTGAAAACAGTTGCTAACCTGAGCTCGACATTCCTCGAAGCCCTTTGCGAACGCATCGAGCGCATTCTTGGCGAACTCATCCTGGAGCTAGCCCAAGGTGAGATGCTCCTCGATTGCTTTAGCAGCCCTCTTCTTGGCTTGGATGACCAGCTCCCTGGCCTCAGTGACCTTCCCCTCGGCTTAGAGGATGAGCTCCTAGGCCTCGACAGTATTTTGTTCGGCTTAAGCCAGCTTCACAAAAAGCTCCACAACCTTCTCATTGGCAGTTCGAAAAGCCTCCCTAGCCGTGCGTAGTTGGCTCTCCATAATTATTGTCTGGGTCTGTGCGGCCGAGGCTTAGACTTCTATCGACTCGACCTTGTCTTCAGCAGCCTTCACCCTCTACTCAGCCTGCCAGGCTCCCTCTTAGGCAGCCTTCAGCTTTACCTCAAGTTCTGAGCCATGCCTCTTGAGCGTTGAGATCGACTCATATGTGTAGGAGACCTCGTGGGCATGCTGAAAAGAAGAGCAATTAGTAACCGAAGGGAATGACTTGGCAAAAAAACCTGCAAAGCAGAGACTTACCCGGATAGTCAAGGAGAAGGTCTCGTTGATCAGTTCTTGGTCATTGAAGGAGTGCATGAGCTCCTTGTCGGCTTGGAGCCGCATAGCTCGCACCTTCTCCTTCGCCACCCCAAAGGTCATCAGGGTCGAGTCGGAGTCTTGGACCGACCACTTTGGGACGAAGGTCCTGGAGGTGCTGGCTCGGGCTGATGAGACCTCCTCAGCTAGGACGGACGAACCTAGGCCAGACCGAGCTGAGGTATGGGCCTCGTAGGATGACTGGAGAAAAGGCAGGGCAGCAGATGGTTGGGCGAGAATGACCTCCTTAGGAGGGGTCGACTTGATTGGCGACACAATCTCAACCTCGAGGTCAAGCTTCACATTCTTCTTCCGAGGTTCCAGCACCTCAGGGGAGACCTCAAAAACCAAGGTCTCTACAGCAGCAACAGCAGCCCTAGCAGCACCTTCAGTAGTAAGGCTTGAGAAGGATTTCTCCCTTAGCTTCTTCTTCTTCTTCTGGGAGGTCTCGCCCCCGGACGCAGCGACCAACCTCTTCTGCAGCTTCTTGTGGATCACTGCCAAGTCGGTCTTCATCGCTACGATAGCTGCAAAACCAAAGACAATATTAGACGATAATTTTGGAAAGAAAACATAGGAGAAGTCTAGAAAAAGTTTGCCGTGGGGGTCGGCTGGGCTCAAACCGACATCGATTAGCATCTCTTCAGACAACAACTCCTGCAATGCAGAAATCTTGGATCGAGATTTCAGAAGTGTGTCCAAGAACACTTGATCATCGCTAGACAACCTTAGAGGCCGATTCAAATTTCTCCAAGATATCCTCCATAGGGTTTCAAACCATCATGGCTGCTCAATAAAAATAAAGAAGAATCTTCCTTTCCATCCATGGATGGAAGAGGGGGTACCTCGAATCAACTAGTAGTTTTTATGAGGAGAAAAGTACCACTAGTTACAGTCCTGAGGGTGCCTATTCAAAGTGAAGCACCCCCAGAAGAGGAAAACTGAGGGCGGATATTCCAAAAGAGGCAGAGATAAAAGAAGCCGATGAGGACCCGCCACGATTTCGGGACCAATTGTGGCGATACGAGACAATAAACCCTCATTAGCTGGACAAAGAAAGGATGGAAGGGGAGTCTTAGCCTAGCCCTAAGAGTCTCCTCGTACAGGTTGAGTCAATAAGGAGGGGGGGGGGGGGTGAGTCACTAGGTTATTGGGACCGGCGAGCTCAAAGACGAACTCGGGAAGTATGAAGTGCTGGGCTCGAACAAGATCTATTTTCTCCTATATGAGGACGAACACCTCATAGTCTAGGCGCGATCGAATCTTGGACTTAGCCAGAGGCAACAACTGTCGTGCTTGAGGAGAGTGGTCAAACGACCGGCTCCCCTCCAAGGCATTGATCTCAGCTTCATTCATGGTGAAAGGGATGAAGAGAAAGAAGAAGGAAAAGACGAAGATAAGAAGAAAGGGCCGAGCGGCCAAGGAACAGGTACTCGCCGGAAATAGAAGAGCATGGAGGACGTCGGAGTTAGAGAAAGGGGACTTCGCCAGAGTGCCACCTAGGAGCTTGGACACTTGAGCACTCCGACGGAGGGGCAAATGAAGCAAGTGTGTAAACTAAAGGGAGGAGCTGCTCTTATATAGAGGAGCGAACGACTCTAGTCATAGCGTTGATTTAACTATTTGAACAAATTCAATTACGTGTCAGTTTGGAATATGCCGCAAGCGATCCTTCAGAATCGTCGCATTAATTATGCCACAGGACAATCCTGTAATCATAATGCCTCGGGAAACCCCAGTTCAGTGACACTTCGAGAAGAACAATCGACACATTAAATGCCCCCTGACAAAAGCCATATCCTCGAATCGAGGTGACGACGTGACTTCCATCACCCGAACTGAAATGCAGCTTGGCCTCGGAAGTGGGGAGCAAGTGATAAGAGAATTATTGGACACCTCGACTTTGGACCGGAACGACCTCCTTGATCTCGGTATAAAGTGAGATAAACAACTTCGACCCTAGCCAAGGAGCCAGTCAGCCGAGGTGCCAATTAGCTGAGGAGCCAATCAACATGTGCCGGAAAGAACTGACAGTTCCGGCAACCAGTAATTGTGGCAGCTCTACATTTGACATGCAATCAGTATCATATGCCGCTCATGCAAAATGATGCCTACATCGCATTCTTATACGATTGTTTCTTTTTTGTGCACGCACGTGCGTGAGTGTTTGAGGAAAGAAAAGTATCTTTATAAATTTATAACCAGCATAAAAAATTCGAATCTACTGTAAGATTTTTTTTACTGAAATATAAATAATTCATATTTAATGCTAAATTATCTACCCACATTACCAGTTGTAGATTTATTTATAAAAAATATTTACACCAAGAATTTGACCATCTATTTTGAAAAATCAACAGCACAGGCACCATAACTCCAGTTTTTTAAATGTCTCTTAACCTTCAAATCTCTAATAAATGCTTGAGAGATAATTAAAAATGTAAAATTTGTTAGGATAACAATAAGTCAACTCATCTTGTAATCTACAAGCGATATTTGAAGTGCCATGTAGCACATACTGATGTACTTGAAAAAGGAAAATAGAATTATAGGTTACTCATAGCTTGGTGCCTAAATGCCTAAGAACATATCATGTAAACTTACGGATACAAAAATTCAAGTAGACGTTTGAGTGAATCTGCTGTGGGACAATTGCCAAAACGTAGATATTATTTTACACATGCATGTAAATAATGGCTTTGTAAAAATTATAATTTTCTAATATCTAAATGTCGGGAATCATAGTGACCAGTATTATCCTGTGATAATTCACCCCTTTCAACATGCATTAATAATTTTAAAGAATTTTTGCAACCTTTATCTTCAAGTTATGTGCTTGTCATTTTTAGTCTTAAATTTCTGATTGAAGAATGCAGAGGAGTGGGAAGCCTATGATAAACGATTGAAAGTTACAAGAAAACATTAAAAAAATATCTTAGATAATGCTAGATAACGCTTTTATAGTAACAATTCATAACATACTATAAATATATGGGACAACATTTAGTGGTTATGAATGTTATTTCTAGTTGCATTGTTAAAATGTCACAAGAATCAATTTCTCGTTGGGTGTTCAAAGACGCATACCGAGTTGAGTACAGGACGCTAAAAGCCACATAAACCCACCCATGACTCAACATTATTAGATTGTTTCGAGTCATTTGTCTATTCAGCCGAGAGGCCATTGCTCTCTCGCAGGGGTGGCAAAAATTGAGCCAAAAAACCTGTGCCAATCCAATCTATTTCGATCGAGTTTGGATCAAGAGTCTTTTCAGTTAGGGTCTCGTGGGTCAGATTTCTTGACCCAAACTTTAAAGGATTAGATATGGGTAAAAGTTTTGGCCCAACTTAGATTATGAGGGAAGAATTCTATTTGGGTGGAAATAGTTTAAAATAGTCCAGATTGGGTTGAGTCATGATCTAAGAAGAAGAAAAAACGAGTGATTAATCTTTTCTAAATGCTAGTTATTTAAATCATTTTAGAAAGTGGTCAGTAGGCATTGTAAGTATTTGATATGATAGATGAGCATAGATTTACTAGGGATCAAATCTTAGCGTGGTTTTATTTGGGCTTAAATCTTGCAAAATAGATTAGGTTAGCATTAAATGGGCAACCCAAAATGACTCATGGTTGGGTGTAGGTAGAGGTCTTGGCCTGACGCTTGATCAGGCATAGGTCAAGGTTTTGTAAGTTGTTATTTTTAATTGACCCGAAATAGACATATATGCATGCAAACATGAATGATACCCAAACGATTTCATATGTTACACCTGTACTACTCAGAATGACCAAGTTGGCTGATTATATGTCAATCAAACATATTAATTACTAACTAAAACGGTAGAAAACGAATCCCTCCACCATTTTAGTTACTTGCATATCTTACTGTATCGTTTCTGACCCAACCAAAAAAATCTAAAACAAGAATATAGTTGTACACATTAAATTTCACACTCCAACAAGCCATCATAAAAATTCTTTATGTTCAACCAGTTAGGATTACAATGGACCTCTCCAGGACCACCTTGCCTCCTCCATTTTCTCCAGCAATTCCTCCATAAGATCTTGCCCAAATTTGACAGCTGCCATGGACTAGATCTGTAATAACACTATTACATGTATCTCTTAAGAGTGTGAAAGAAAGAAATTGCAACACAGCTATAGAAGGCCTGAAAACAGGAAGAGCATAATATCCAACATGCAAGCCTTGAAGCTAGCAAGTGCAATCAGTTTAAGCATTCATGTTATTTCAATAACAACAGCAAACTTGCCTCTATTCAGAATATAACAAACCAAGCCCAAAAAGTGCCAAGTATTTTTTTTTGGATGTCGAGAGCTGCGAAAACACACCATGGCCCCCTCATTTTTGCAGTAGTATATACATGAAGCTCCTGCTACAGACCACCCCTTAGAGCAAGCACGAGATGAAGTACAGAACCACCCTCGATGTTGTAGTCCTTGGCAGTCTTGTCATCAGCGAGCTGCTTTCCTGCATATATGAGCCTGCATAAGGAGATGAAATGCTGAGATCTTCGGGAAATGCAACCTGATAGAGAGAGACACCTCAAAAAACAAAACAAGCTGCCAAAAGTTCAGCCAGTATTAGTAATAGACCATCCTTCACCACCTAGGAGTTTTGATATTAGCCACCTAAACTAAACAGAAATTGCTCTCATTATAAAAAAGAATGCAAGGTTATAATTTTGTAGTTAAAAGATACAAACAAAGTTTGTTTGCCATGGTAGAGAAGCACAAATGATTTTGCAGTATAAAGTTACAAGGGAGAAAAAACATATTGACTGGAAGCTCACCAGTAAGCTTATACTACCATTCAAAAAACACTACTTATACAATGAGTAAGGATTTATTAACCTTGCTACCATCAGTATGCGATTAAAGTAATTGCAACTTCAAGGGACAATTCACAAATAAGTCATCTGAAAAAGATGAAGGATACCACTAATATACTAAAAATATCACGTCATTCTTCACCTGAGATCGCTATGCCACGGAGTTCCAGTTTTGCACTAGCATGGGCTGCAACTCTATCTATAAAGTTTAACTCGAAGTTTATTAGTGCAAGATACGTCACAGGCTATCTACATTATGAATCTGAATCCACAGTAACACTAGGGAGCCACAACATTCTCGGAGCAAAACGGTGGAAAGTCAACTTTGTTTCACATACCAGTAATAAATAATCTACAAGAATGCCTAAAAATATAAAAAATGAAAAAAGAAAGAAATTTGGATATTTCTTGCCAATGAACCAACCAGCCACAACTAGGGCGCTAGTAGTGCTGGAGGGCCAAGTACATGATGAACCATATAAATCAAGAATGCTCTCTCTCTCTCTCTCTCTCTCTCTCTCTCTCTCTCTCTCTCTCTCTCTCTCTGCATGAGTGTGTTGGTCAAATCCCACCACCTTCATTTGTTAGTAACTACACTGCTATCCTTCAAGTTCATGAAACTAAAGAAGCCTGATCAAGGTCTATGTGAAACAGCAGAAAAAATCCATTAGCCGCAATCTGCAATAAACCTAATTCTAATTTTAAAAGTTTGACAGAGAGGAAACATAAAGTAGGCAAAAGATAACCTTCAATATTTATATGTAAGATCAATGTAGCTGGTAAAATGGAAGGGATAATCTGTAGCTAATTGCTTACCTAATCATCTAAAAGACTACATTCAAGAAGACAAACTGGAACGCCAATTTAAGATTTTAGCCACAATTTAGTAGCTCAGCTGTTTGGAATCATTGTTCAGAAATTTGGAACGAGAGCTAGCCAAGTTTGGAAATAATCCAGCAGGTTTCAAGGAAAGTTTCTAGTACAGAATATCCCTTCCATGCTGTTAGAAATTTGGAAAGTTTCTAGTACAGAAATTAACCATGCTGATAAGCAAGTTTCAAGGAACAAGGAGAATAACAAGAGAATATCATCTGAAATTGCACCTTAAAGTACAAAGTGCCAAGCAAGACCAAATGTCAATATAAAACCTAATAACACTAATTAGATGAAAGTCAAATTCTAAAGAAATTTCTGTTAGACATAACATGATGTGAACTGCAAATATTAAAATGGAATAATATTTTCATGGAGATAAATGATCCTATAGAAAATAGATCTGAAGATATACTAGACGACACAGATGTCATGAGAACAATAGCAGCTAAGACAGATCAGATAGCTTATATAAGACAAATTTCAAAGAAAAAGTACCTTTGCTGGACCGGTGGAATCCCTTCTTTCTCCTCAACTCGCTCCTTGATCCTATCAATGGTATCAGTAGGCTCAATGTCAATTTCAATTTCCTTTCCAGTAAGTGTCTTCACCTTAATCATTGTTCCACCCCTAAGTCTTAAAACCAGATGCAGCGTTGACTCTTTTTGAATGTTGTAATCAGCCAAGGTTCGACCATCCTCCAACTGCTTTCCAGCGAAAATCAATCTTTGTTGATCTGGGGGTATACCCTCCTTGTCCTGCGGCATCATCCATAAAACACTCAATCTAATATTAAAGAACAGAGATGTCTTGAACCTTGAAAAGCATGAAACCATGTTGTTCAACCATGGACATTGCTTTAAGCACAAAGCATCGCTGTTAATGTTGTAAAACCAATTTTCACATTATATTTATATAGGCCTTGGATTGAGTAACCACGAATGTCTGAATTTTGTTAAAGAAATTTCAGAATATTTCTAGCTTAGAGAGAGGTTCCTAGAGCATAAAAATTGACAAAAAAGCCTTAAGTTGACATGTACAGAGCCCTTGCTAGCTCTACAGATTAACAATTTTATATAACCTCAATTTTTTTAATTTACAATCTTATTAATTAATCTATATAAGAACTTTATTATAAATTATAGATCAGAGCAAGGTTCACTATCCCGGTATTAGACCCTATACCGATATCATGCTGGTACAATATCAGTATGCTCGGTATGGGGGTTGGCTCGGTGTACCAAGTCATGGTATGCTCCCATACCAAGATTCATTTCGGTACTTGTACAGTATGGTATGCCTGGTACAGGGTGTTATGCACTAGTACAACAAACCTTGGATCAAAGTCATAAATATTTCTACTTTCATATCACACCGATTCAACACAAAGAAAACAATTATTCAATGAAAACAAGAAAATGTTCTTAGATGCAAAACCTATGTTATTAGAATTAACAAGTAAATGATAAAGTAAATTTTAAAGAAAAGACCGATCTAGCACAGTAGGTATTACAAATTATCTCCACACTAGTTACAATGCAATTAGTTGGTAATGGATTTCAGAAATCAAATGTCCATACTAGTTCCAAAGAGAAGATTTTGGGAATAAAAACGCGTGAATAGGTACATATAGATCGGAGAGAATGAAGCTCCCAATCTGGATACAGTCCAGCACAAATCAGCCAAGAGTCCTAGGCCACCAATAATGATGGAAATTAGTGATCTCACCACTTGTGATTTTTTCTAGGTCAAAAGAAACAAAGCTTTAGGGGTAGCAATGGGACGGTGGGCCAAGATGAGACGTGACTATTAGGGAAAGCCTAGCAACCCAAACCTAGCCTATTTGTTAAATGGGTTAGAAATCCAAAATCAAACCTGATCTCTATATCAAATAGATCACCCAACCTGGCCTACATAACCCATTTAATAAACAGCCCAGATTGGCTAGGTTTGCGATAACATATTAAATAGATCTTAAATAGGTTAAAGAGATCTTACATAGGTTAAACGGGTTAAACATGTCTTAAACAGGTTGGTTGTAACCAAGGTCCGCCGTACCGGTACCAGTCGGCGTACCGGTGGCGGGCCGGACCGGTACGTACCGGCCAGTATCGGTACAGTACCGGCCGGTACCGCGAGCCAAAAACCACAGCGCCTCGCGCTGTCGTTCTAAAAAAAAAAAAAAATTCGTACCGGTGCGAACCGGCCGGTTCGCACCGGTACGAGGCCGGTACCGGCCGGTACAGGCTCCGTACCGGCCGGCCGGTACCGGTCTAGGACCGGACCGGTACGTACCGGCCCGTACCGGCCGGTACGGCATTCCATGGTTGTAACTATGTCTACCTGACCCAATTACTAAACGAGTTGAATGGGTTTGACAAGTCAAAACTATAAATCCAAATCCAACCCATTTAATAAACGGGTTAGGTCGGGTCGACTTGTATATAATCCAAACACATTTATGCCAAACTTGAACCTGTTTATCTTATGTTGGTTGCAGGTTAGTTTAGAAGGTCGGGTCATAAATTGTCAGTCCTAGTAAGCTTTACAAAATCTTAGTAGAGTATTAAAAGTAAGAAAAATTATTTCCAAATGCAAAATGTGACAACTTATGAGCAATGTCCATTTCCAAATTAATCCAAGGAGGCATATATTTCCAAGGTTCATTTGGTTGGGGTATGTCAAATTATGGGATACTCTGACAAATTCTGAGAATCATTTATCTTAGAAAATGGTTGCTGGAAAAAATAAATTTTACCACATTTGGTTGGTGAAAAAATTGCCCCAAAAAATAGCATCGAAAAAAGATTACTATGTTTGATTGGAAGTAATCTTACATAGAAATATTGCAAAATTTTCAAAAATGCCGTTGAATAAACAATTCAATTAATAACATTTTCTCTCAGTTCATGTAGTGGCCATTTATGGCCCACTTACATAAATGCTATAAATATTTTTAAATCGATTATATCTATTAGAAAATATATTTCATATTATAAAAAAAAATAAGTATGTTTTGGTATGTAAATACATACATCAATTATTTATTAATAATTAATATTTATTAATAAATATATTAATATATTAAATAAATATTAATGATCAATATATTGATATACTTATAATATATTAATATATTATTAATATAACATATGTTAATTATATAATATAATTAATATAATATTAATATAATATAAAAGAGGGTATTTTCGTCAAGAAATAATAATTTTGGATTACCTTCACTTGATAATTTAGTGTGCAAAAACAAATACCACCCTGGGTTGTATTTGTTTTACCTTCCCTTTCAGAAAAATAGACATGGAACCCACTATGTATTTTACCATCTCTCTCGTCTGCTTTTCATACCAAACATATTAATCTGACATGAAATTTATTTTTTCATACTAGATTACCCCCAAACAAACAGATCCAAAGAATCTTCTTTTATTTTTCCAAAGAAAAGAACCTTCTTTTGTTTTCGGCTCAATAAGCCTTAAATTGGGCTAAAGGTTAAGCAAGCATGAAGTAATTTATTTTCAAAAATTTTCTCAACTAGCTCACTTATAAGAACATCTTTTGTGGCTGATGAACAAATTTGAACTGGATTATTTATTTCACTTTTGTATTGAGGTGGATTTCTCAAGATAGTCCAAGATTGAGAGGATTTACTTGAGCAATATTTTAAATCTAATACCATCCTTCCATAAAGAATGCAATAAGAATAACAACAAATTAGCTCTTACCACCTAGACAGATCCAAATTGGCTTGTTCCCAATTGGTTTTGTCTTGATCTACCTATGTATCCAACCTTTCCAATTCTCTCATAGTCCAAAAACAACTTCCAAATCTAGGTGAAATTCATATGCTAACTCCCTGGTTGCATGAACTTAGATTGTATAACTAATCAGGTAGGTTTGCGGTCTCTCCAACTGGTATTCTAGGTTTTGTAGCAAGCCCACACTCCCAATTGGTTTTGTCTTAAACTACCTTTGGGCATGTATCCAACCTTGCCAATTCTCTCGTACTCCAAATATAACTTCCAAATCTAGGTGAAATCCATATGCTTACTCCCAGGTTGTATAAACTTAGATTTTATAACTAATCAGGTAGGTTTTCCTTCGCTCCAATTGGTATTCTAGGTTATATAAAGCCCATGTTCCTAAAATTGCACTAGTAAAGAATCTAATAGAAACATATAGAGTTGATACTAGGTTGAGAAATAAATATAGAATGTTCACAAACCTTGACAGATCATATTGTATCTGAAAAGATCAACCTGACCCTTTTCAATCATTCTCCACCTGATTTTCAACTGCTTTCACCATTAAGTTAGTCGTCCATTCAAAGAAAAGAAGGAACATGAAATTTTCGATTCAACAAGGTTAGCCTTGCAAAGAGAGGTATCATCAATATGATTTGATCAACAACACAATAAATCTCCAACTAAAACTTTAAAAATCCTAATCACTGTATATGTGTGTGTATACAACACGCACATATGCACACATATGTATGTGCATACAACATATATATACACACATATATAACTAGAAAAGTATAAATAAATCAGAAGAGTTAATGAATAAATATACACTATATTATAAAAAGAAGGGTTTCAAATTTCAACTGTAGATTCTTTTCTACCATGTTTCTGGACAAAATACCGTTCCTACTTTTTTCCTCTCTTGATTAAATAGGCCACTTTAAGTAAATATGGGAGATATCACACCTTTTTTCTTATTTCAAGTTTTCTACCTGCTCAAATTTGTAGTTGCGCCACTCTCACTGGTCTCTCTTTATCTCTCCCCACCCTATCCTCCAAAAAAGAAAAGTCATGCAAGATTTCAGCCAATCTCTTTCTTATGGAATGTGGAACCATCCCGAACCGCCTGGTTCGAAGCATACCGAGCCATGCCGGTAGCGGACCGGGGCGGTTTCTGCATTCAAAACAGTAAATTGGCAGGTAGAGGGAGAGGGAGAAGGAAAGAGAGAAAGAGAGAGAGAGGAAGGGAGAGGGAGAGGGAGAGGGAGAGGGAGAGGGAGAGAGGGCCGCCGAAGGGCCCCTGAATAGCTGGAGCAACGACTTCGCTCCTGGATCCCTTTTTTATTTTGAAAATTTGAAGTGAAGTCGGCGATGGATTTGCCAACTTCACTTAAAATTTGGACTTCTTTTTTTTATTTTAAAAATTTTAAGTGAAGTCGGCAAACCCATCGCCGACTTCACTTAAAATTTTAAACATAAAAAAGAAGCCCCAATGGACCTCTTTTTCGAAAGATACAAAGGTCCGAAGGGTGGAGCCCCTACTCCGGCCCTTCAGGGCCCCTCCGACAACTCTCACTCCCTCTCCCTTCATCTCCCCCTCTCTCTCTTTTCCTTTCTCCCATTCTCCATCTCCGGCTCCCTCACCCATTATGCTATGTTGGTACGGGCTCAGCAAGGAACGGCACAGGAGCTTACCAAACCTTGGCCGACTAGTATGGGCTCCGAAACCGGCATAGCATACCTTGCTCTCTCTATTTCCTCCGTGCACACGTGCACCTAGACTTCGATGAATAACCTCAAAAGAAGAGGAGAGATTCACATCGAAATTTGTTTTGAAGGTGATGTTCTCTATTGACAGATGCTGAAATGGGGTTCCTTCTTGAATTCCGCAATATATTATTGATCTATGGATCTTATTCTACTATCTAGTGCTCAAAGTTGGAATATTTTGTTGGTTGGCAGGTGGAGAAAGATCAAGTTCTTCAAGAGTAATAAGAAATGCATGTAGGTGAGAAGGAGCTCCATAGGGTCAAAATGAAGAAGCATGATATTTTGAAGAGGAAGAGAAGAGGTCCAAGTCCAACATGGAGGAGGAGGAAACCTGATGGGGAAGTGCACAGCAACCCTGCCCTTGCCAGGTATTCATTTAGGAATGGATTTCATTTAATTATTGTCATGCAATGGTGCTTAGAATAAATGCTTGAATAGGAGGAAATTGATATTCTTGTTGATTTCTGGAAATTTTGTTTATTAAATATTTGCCTTGTCACAATAACATTGTGTTTGTTTATACTTACACGGAAAATACCAGAAGACCTCTTTTTTCTCTAATTGATTATTGCCATGTGATGATGAAATCAGAAGCAAAGTTGGAATATGTGGAAATTGATATCTCATCATATCTTGGAAACCCATTTTTATTTTTCTGCATCTTAGTTGGTCATCTGGTTTGACATGTTTTCAGCTTCCTTGATCTGATAAGTTTTGTTTTTTGTCGGATTTTGATTGAACAGAAGTAGCCTCATCTATTCTTCCTTTCAAAATTGAGAGGAAACCTTCCAATTGCAATTGTAATCCATAAGAGTTGAGCTCCTTTGACATCTAATCCTCTACAACTTTGATGAATCTTTTGTGAACAATAATCACCACTCACTACAAGTTACTTCTCTTACCTATACCTGCACAGCCCTTAGCTTACATCTTTAGCCACAGATATCTCACCCAATGCCGTTGCAGGGAGCTTTCTCCAAGGAGATTAAGAAATCCTTTGCAGTGACCACAGCAGAAATCTCATTTCTCTCCTTTTTAATTTATTTTATACCTCTACCTAAGAGGTTAAAGAAGAGATTGACTATTAGTATTACAATTTAGGAAGATTTTTGACCCAAATCCTGTAAAATTTCTAAAGGATTAATTAGCTATGGTGTTCCGGTCTCCATTTAATATTGCAATGAAGTATTCTAAGCTCAGCAATGCGTAAAAATTCCGACCCTAAATTGAACCTTCATCCATTGAGATCATATCTGCCTTTCTTACATGCCATAGAACAACCTACATCTAATAGTCTCACCTTTGAGAGCTGGCTCGTCTCCCATGGTGGTTGAAGTATTGATATTCTTAGTATAGTCCCCTCTCCTTGGCATACCCTCTTAAGGTCCAGCAACTGTATGCCTCTTTATTCAAAGTATTTTGTTGACCACCTTACAAGCAATTCGAAGAAATCATCTTTGATGTTTTAACGTATCTATCACATCTTTAATGGTGGATGACAATATCAGCCAAAAGAAAAACAATTCAAAATGAAAGACTCTATAGTCATTATACAAAAAGGACTTCTTTGCGCTATCCCATAACTTATTTCCTTTTCTTAAAAAAAAATAAATGAAGCACATGTACCATGTCTTGTAAAGGAATCCGGCTTCTTTTGCCAGCAAAAACAGCATCCTCTTTAAAATATACAATTGGAAAATCATTTTCATAATTGGATCCAATGTTTAAAAGTTTAAATTCTTATAATGAGTCTACTTTCAAGGCCATCCTACATTGTCTCTATAAATTACTTTTCAAAAAGATGGAAGACAAACTTAAAACCCAGGGAAGAAGAAATCACTCTCTCATGCCTATGACACATGAAATTAGCCTAAAAGAAAACAAAATAAAATAAGTAATTCTCGGGACATCATACATGTATATTTACTTTGCTGTAGCAGAATACATAAGAAATCAAAATGTCAAAATAATATCCTTTCAAATTAAAATCGAAGATAAAAAATACAACATATAGGCAAAAACTAACACACCGGACACTGCCTTCACTTGCTTCACAACTATGAAATATGATGACAATGCCACCTTCTAGGTTCGAATCTTGAACTCTCCCCCAGTGCATGAGCAGAGAAGGGTGCCAATCAGCTGGACTAAGTCCTATTGGCATGCCACCTACTAAGTCCTATTGGCATGCCACCTACTTTTATTCCAGCCCAACTGTAACATCATTGTAATAATGCCCTTATGGATTTTGCCTTCATAAGTTATGTATACAACACGCGTATGCTTCTCAGACCAACACTGCAGTACTAACCATAGTCCTGCATCGCCGATACAAGGGTGTGCTCCATGCCAAGCATTTACCATAATCATATTCATTATCATCTAGCCTTTAAACGGCATTGGCTTTACGGATCCTAATTTAGTTACATTGCATAGTTTCCGACATATTTCTACGCCCGGCTGTCGACCATACATCAACACTCCTCCTGACGTCAATCCTGTTTTGGATCCATTATATAGTACAATTACTACTATTTATTAAGACCATAATTAGAACACCTACCATGATGAATCAAATATCACAAAGAAAATAATCTTGCCACCCTCCATGGTAGGAGCAGCCGTCTCCTATCTAGTTTACCCTCTCCAACAAGCACAGGAGACTGGCATATCAAGCAATCAAAAACACTGGATCAAATCCATCAAAAGAAAAAGGAGAAAACAAGTGAATTAATGTATAACAACTAAAAAGAGGGGGAGAAAAAGAATCAATCAAGTTGAGAATATGACAAGATCAGGAAGAGAACCAATTCGCTCAATCTATGATCGATGGATTCCTATCGTATCAAAAGATCGACAGATGGGCGAGAACAAAGACAACCCTAGAGCAAAAAGGGGCCTTGGAGGGAGGAGGAGACCTGGATCTTGGCTTTGACGTTGTCGATGGTGTCGCTGCTTTCGACCTCGAGAGTGATGGTCTTCCCGGTTAGGGTTTTCACGAAGATCTGCATCGTGTCTGCTCTCTGGGTGAAGCTGGGGTGCGCGAGGAGTCGCCTCGCCTCGATCTGCTGCTGGCCTTCCGCTGCGTCACTTCATTCAAAGCTTGCTGCGTCAGGTCGAATGTTTATTTGTTTGAGATTAAAAGCGTGTAGACAAAGTACCAGCTTGGTCGTCGCAAGGTCCAATAAAAGAATAACAATAAGAATAACAATAACAATAACAATAATAATAATAATAATAATAATAACAATAATAATAATAATAATAATAATAATAATAATAATAATAATAATAATAATAATAATAATAATAATAATAATAATAATAATAATAATAATAATAATAATAATAATAATAATAATAATAATAATAATAATAATAATAATAATAATAATAATAATAATAATAATAATAATAATAATAATAATAATAATAATAATAATAATAATAATAATAATAATAATAATAATAATAATAATAATAATAATAATAATAATAATAATAATAATAATAATAATAATAATAATAATAATAATAATAATAATAATAATAATAATAATAATAATAATAATAATAATAATAATAATAATAATAATAATAATAATAATAATAATAATAATAATAATAATAATAATAATAATAATAATAATAATAATAATAATAATAATAATAATAATAATAATAATAATAATAATAATAATAATAATAATAATAATAATAATAATAATAATAATAATAATAATAATAATAATAATAATAATAATAATAATAATAATAATAATAATAATAATAATAATAATAATAATAATAATAATAATAATAATAATAATAATAATAATAATAATAATAATAATAATAATAATAATAATAATAATAATAATAATAATAATAATAATAATAATAATAATAATAATAATAATAATAATAATAATAATAATAATAATAATAATAATAATAATAATAATAATAATAATAATAATAATAATAATAAT